>NC_135010.1:4563991-5207419 GCF_051020985.1 Nomia melanderi
ATATCAAAATTACAAAACAAATACGAATGTTGATACTTTTTGTCTAAATTAATGGTACAACAAGATTTAAATAGATTAGGCTACACAAAAATATTATGAATTAAACTATATAAATCATAGCTAAGATGTTTATTTTAAATAATATTCAAATTTACCAACACTACATTACTAAATTGTAATCTGTTCAGTAATATTTTTTAATATCATATCAAAATTACAAAAGAAATATGGACTTCAGCACCTTTTGTGTAAATTAATAATATAACAAAATTTAAATAGATTACACTATATAACAGTTTTATAAATTAAACAAATATAAATAATAAATAAGAATTTTATTTTAACAATAGATTAGTGATCTATGGTTAAATTCAATCTAAAATTTTATCTTTAAGATCCTATAACTTATAAAACTCAGTCTTCAATACAAACTTTTTCGATACTATAGAGAAACTATAAATAGAAAGGCAAAAGTTGATTCGGTCTCTGCGCGAATCTGTAAATTCCGCGTAACACGTGTGTTGCATATAAACATACATTTTTTGTAAAGAGGAAACATTATTTTGATGAAAACACGTTGGTGCTTTAAAGGTTAGCACGTTGACTGTCGTGCGGAACACCAGTCATTGGCACCAACGCCATGGAGGTCATCAATGACCGACGACGATGGAATTAATTACGGTAGTCGATTCGACTGAATGCCAATGTTTGTAAACTTATCGATATTGTTAATATCATAACGCAAACCGTTGAATTTTAGCAAGATAAATGAGCAAACCGTGATAACGCAACTCAATTATGTAATTTCATGTAATGCTTTAGTGTCATATACAGGGTGGCCATTTATATTCATCAGTTAAGTACTTCGAAGCTACTTTTAACGATACAAAAAAAGTTTCTTATAAATTTCTTATCATTTTGAGAGAATTTCTTGTATTTCAAAATTTGTAGGCCAAGGTTGTTCGGATATTTCAAAAATAATTGTCGGTTTTTTAAAAACATACTCATATATTTTTATTTTCGCCATTTTGTGAGGAATATTTTGAGAAATCCGTTAGCGCGCTAAAAAATTATTAATATTAATAACTGTAATTTTTTAATTATTATAGATTATTAATATTAATAATTATAATCTAATTATTATTAATCATTACTATTACCAATTGTAATGTAATTCGTGTACTATTACTATATCAATTGCAATTTAATCCTTGCCAATTATTAGTATAGATAATTGTAATTTACTTATCATGAATTACTAATATTAATAATCATAATATTACTATTAAATTATCCTTTATTCAAACATAACACGACTATTATCTCTACTGTAATTGTAACATTAATATTATCATTACTATAATTATAACATTACTATTCATTAACCCTTATCTTCAAAAAAGCTCCTCTCGAGAACTCAGAAATAGAAATTCCATCCTTAAAACTCGTTTGATCAAGTTTCGATGCAACTCGCTATAGGTTCGAACCCGTCCCTACTAATCACGAAAATACCTCGTGTATTGTGTATTGATGCCGGCACATGAGGAAGAGAGGAATACTGAGGAGAAGGGAGGGACGAGAGGTAAGCGGCGGAGGAGGTGGGAGCAAGAGAAAGAGAGAAAGAGAAAGAGAAACTGGAAAGGTACCGGGGTAACGTAACAGACTTGCCAGTAGTCATTAGAACTCATGTCGTAATCTGTTGTTAAACGCATTAGCAGCCGGACGGAGAAAGTTTTCAGACTAAACTCGGCGAGCGCTCAATTCTCTCTCCTCCTTTATTCCTCCGTGTTCTCCCTAGATAACGTTCCATTGCTAATGCGGATTATTATTTTATTCGTACTGATCTTTGAATCCGTGAAATCCAATACGGATTTATAAAAAGGGAATTAACATTACAACTACCAGACCGGTTGACATGACCCATTCCTGATTTCTTCCTTTTGCAAGCATTAAAAAGATATCATTACAGATGTTTTCTTGAGAAATGATTAAAGACATTAATTCAGCAATACGTAAACTAAATTGTAAATCAACTAAAGTCTCAATAGACACACTTTTGGAATTTCTGTAGAGAAATCTCGAAAAGTCAATTTTACTGCTCGGTAATTCTAGTGCTAATGTCGCATTATAACGCTCTGATTGCATTTTTCGAAAACAGTAGAAGCTTCGACTATCCAATTAATTTTAGTTTTGCCTTTTTCAATTGACTGTTTTAGATATTCGTTGAATGAAATTTGTAACTCTGCCAAATTGGGTATACACGTATTCGCACGGCTCCCTTTCATCTAACATCTAATGACTTAGTAGAAAGATGTCATAGTACACGTAAGGCAGCTGTAATATGCAATTTACACATTATAGATGCGTTACCAGTCGTGTTATTGGGACTACGAACAACGTATAAAAGAGACATCAAAACTTCACCAGCAGAAATGGTTTCTGGAATGACCGGAAATTTCTTTTATGATTTAGATTCTCCGACAGATCCATAAATCTTTTTAGGAAAACATCGAAAAATAATCAGAACAATTAAGCCGGTTTAACCATCTCATCATTCGCTAGCGTTACCATTTTTATTGGAATAATACGTGAATCGAGTATTTTTAGATTTTGAAAAGTTTTGGTTCAGTTTACAGTACAGTAGAACCTCGATTATCCGATTTAATTAGGTGATTAATAGTCCAAAAGATAAATATATACCAAACAATAGCGATTTGGTTAATATGTAATCCTACTGTATTATCCCTTTGTACTCGAAAGTGTTTCGCTAGAAATATTCAACATTTTCTAGTAAGGCATAGGTGGTGTTCATTAAAATTATTTTAACGATAATTCACAAATAAATTAAGGAACAAAGTGATTTTACTTCAATATTTCGCACAGAGATGCATTAAACAAAGTTTAATATCAAATGTTAAACTGTGTAATTTTATTGTGTCAAATCAAGTGGTGACTAAGAGTGTAAGGGTTATTATATTTATTTTCTTCTACCCATAAATTACTTTCATTTAGCATACGTGTTAAACAGAAAGAATAATTTGTATAAGGATTATTAATTTTCGGTGTCCTGGAAGTATATCAGTCATTCTTTACGTTGATCAAGAAAGTTTACAAACTTAACTCAGCTGCACATTTACATTTTTATTAAATTCAGAAGTATGGATGAAAAAATGAGAAAAAGATAAAACCAAAGAAAACTACGCAAATGAAAGAAGGAAACGTGATTAGGTCGAAGAAAATATCTGGAACACTGTAGAATTAAAAGCGTCATTCACAGGAAAGAAGTTCTTTCACAGACCTCACGACGTGACACAGTTTAGGTCTAGGCAATGGTCAATGGCTAGATGATGAACTGATGGTCAATGGTCAGGAGAACATCCCTAGTGTCCTCCTTTCTACCTGTACAACATTTCATTTGTACCCTTTCAATTTCCAACTCAGGTTTTATAGATATTTTATTTAATATTACTTTTTATCGAACTGGTAAGTGCAAATTGGAAAATGGTAATTTGATTTACAAATGTTAAGAATTCTTTGAAACGATAGACAGTTGCAAAAATTTTTAAATAATTATTCCAATATACTTGAATCTCTATGTGATTTAAAGTTTTGTGAATCTACTATGGATATCATAATCCAAAAAATAATTAAATGAACCGTTCATTATGACAATTTAGTTTTCATTGTGCAGGGATATTTAAAAGTTTGTATTTCACTTCATTCGAAAATCGTAATAAAGTCCAATTAATTTATTTCCGTTAAATAAATATATTGAATAAGTCTATTATGTAAATGACTTTCATAAGAACCTATTATATCAATATGTTTGTTTAAGCTAACAAAATGCACTTGCATCATCTTCGTAATAAAGGATTATGCAATATTTATTAATAAATTTTCAATTGATTGAAACATATTTTCCGATGTAAATATTAAATCGTTTATAAACAAGGAATTTACACTAAATTACGCATAAATCACTTATTTTTCCAATACCTCTTAAAAATTGACTTCACACTATTTACATAATAAATTTTTCTCATAATAAATTCATTTTTTGAACATTAACATTAAAGCTACCATATAATTATGTAATACGAATAATATGTAACTCCCATGAAAATGACAATAATACATTTTTTAAATTTCCACAGAAAGTCCTTACAGTATGCAACTGAAACCATTAATTTGTAAAATAATTTCGGATATTTAATACATTTGTATATCAACAATTGCAAATAAAAATCTAAAACCAGTAATTTTCAGTAGCATAGTAATTCTAGTGCCAAAAAGACTATAAGAATCGCTTATAGAGAACATGTTTTACAATTATATTCCGCATGTGTACCATACGTAAAACTGAAGCTTAACACATTTGCGGACGCGGATGCTATAGTACTCATTTTCATTGTAATGCAAAATGACATGAATGCTATAACATTCAAATTCATAAGCCATATTATCATGCATTTAATTTTCTATAGTCTTAACTTTCAAAAATTATTATTCATTTTAACCCGCGGAGTACTGCATTTGCACTTTTTCTATCTTTGCAGCTGATCAAAACTTTTACTGTCTGCAAACGTGTTAAGACACAATACAGTGTTCTCCCTGCAACTTCGCATTCCAAAGACCCCTTTAACGTCTCATCTCCATTTAACACTAGAATTACCAAGCATTTAAACTGACTTTTCCAAATTTCTGTATAAAACTTATAACTGTGTACTTTCTAAAAGAAGCATCTGTACCTTCTCAGCAATTGTAAAAGAAGGAATCAGGAATGGGTCATTCTGACCTATATGGTAGTTCTAGTGTTAAACCATCTCGTAACTCTACCTGAAAAGTTTTCATAAAAGAAACTGACTGGTGAGTATCAGCCAGTAAAGACAAAGACGAAATAGCCTTCGCTATTCCCGAGCATCTCGCTAAACCCACCGAATTTCACGAAGTTATAGAGGAAATACATAAATAAACATGATGCGTGTCTTGCACACTCCTCTTTAAGATTCAGCACGTTGTATAGTTACTATAGAAATGGCGCAGGTGGTGTCTCCTCGAATAAGTTAGCGGTATATGTGCGATAGAGACAGAGAATATTAGCTGTTCACGGACAGGAAGTGGAAAAATATTATTTAGTATATTATTCACGAAATTACACACTGCAGGTATCAAGCCTTTTTCTTGAAAATTGTTAACAAACTGTTATTCCTTTCCAGACAATATACTCTGATGTCTTGACTGTTACATGCTCATTGCGATAGCTACTTTGCTTGTAGCTAAATCCTGTTAGTTTAAAGCTGCTGAGAAGTCGATTAATACCAATTCCATTGAATGAGATGACAAAAACAGCGGACACGTAATCTTACAAGAAAATTTAATCGAACTGAAAGTTTCGATTTGAAACCCTTGTGACATCGCGGAGCATGTTACATAAGAAAGACTTTTCTTCCGCAGGAAATTTATTTCGAAGCGATGAGAAATCGGGTCGACTGAAATTTGACGACTGTTTTGATTCCGCGTAATCGTCCCGCTCGTAAAACGAGAAAATAATTGTTTGTAAGTGATGTGTTACAAAAAAATTTGCTTGTCATTACGTGATAAGCAATAGGAGACGATGATTGTTGCTTTCAGAAAATCTGGCCGACTTGTGTACACAAGGATGAGTCATCCAACCTGTCGACCCTCAATTACTCACAGATTGAACGCGGATTACACATATTTATAGCGTGCACAAGTAATCAAAGCGCAATAAAAAAAAAATCATCGATCAATTATGTTCAATGTGGAAAGATCTTTAATAAAAGAAATAAATTCCAATCTAGATTTCTGCGTTTAATCTATGAGCGCGTGGACCTGTGAAAAATGTTACTTGTGCAAGGCAACACATCAATTTCATCATTTTCAGATTGTTGAACGAAACGCCCTTTTACTTCTAACGAGACGCAAAAGAACATTAACGAGTGAGGAAAAATATTAACGTGCGAACATTAAAACTTTATGTGTATTGAAATACGTGTAATACGTGTTACAAAATAATAAGAATCGACAGAATGACTACCTAATAACTAACGCTCGAGTAAAACAGTATTAAGGTGTGAACATTAAAAAAAAACTGATATGCATGAAAATATTAACAACGCGAATTACCATAAGAATCGATATTATCTTGCCGGCATTTCTGAATAAATTATCCTCTCATTTTTACCGGGACACAAAAGAATACTAATCATCGAGTAAATAAATATTGTAACACGAACTTTACTGACTGATATGCATTGAAATATTCACAACACGAATTACCATAGTGGTAAATAATATATCATCGCTATTTCTCTATTTGAATAACTTACTTTTGAGGAGACAAACATAAGCATTAATTTTCGAATGAAAAAATACTAACGTGCGAATATAAAAATTAATATGCATCAAAATACTAACAATACAGATTACCTAAACAATTGATACTATATCGATAGCATTAATAACGTAGTATTCTCAAAATAACTTAACAGACTTGCGAATTTTACATAAGCGATACAAATCTCTATAGTATTTTTGAGAATAATATGTTTTCGATTAAGAATAAAAAAAAAACATGTTTCCTCCTTCGAGACGCGATACGCAGGTTATTTTTACGAGACGATGTGACGATAATAACTACAGAGTGACTTCAATATTGAACGCTGCCATCGATATTCTTATGAAACTATTTATTCGAAATGGAAAGATTACAATTTAACATCCGGTCCGCGCTTGTGTGGCAAGCGCTCGATAAACAGATCACGGAATTATCAATCTAATCTCGTAACCCATCATCTAGGAATTAAGAATTATGAATGAATTATGAATTAACGCATTCCACCGGGTACACCGTATGAAAACGTGTCACGTGTTACATAAAATACTTAAGAATTTCATTGAAACGCCGCCGACGTTAATAACCGCTGGTAAACATAGCCACACTTAATATAGAATAGTTGCATAATGATCATAATCATGCGATGATCGAAAAGGATGGAACAAACTAATTCGATTGTAATTCAAAATACAATTTAACCCCTTGTCCTACAGTATCGTGTCAGACTGGTAGCAAATATTTTAAACAAAGATTTCAGAATTTTGGAATTCAACGATTTTCGAATTTAACAAATCAAATGTTACTTAATCCTTTTGAGTCTAAATGAAATATAATTTTTTTAAACATTTCTCATATAATTTTTTTGTTGCTGATTAAAATGTTTTGCAGTAATTCTATGCAACATAGAATGAGAGTAGAATTACTTTCCTTTTCTAATGGATTATGACGACAAAATAGTTCTGTCGAGCGCAGTTGTGGAAGAAATTATAAAATAAGGGATTAACAAATAAATTTGATTCGTGTTACTACGAACTATGGGTCATTTTTTATACGTAAACGATTTGTGCTTTCAATCCTGAAAAATGAGATACTTGATTTTGACGCATATCAGTATTCTATTCTTTTTTTAATCTAATATTTAAGTTTAAGTACATACGAAGTAAAGGAAAACATTATTCCAGATACTCTACCATAATATTAATAAATTTAAATTAAAAAATAGTGGGTTTGATTATGCAATTTCTATTTAAATACAATTGTTTGTAAAAGATTTTCAAATATTATAATTAACTTCTCGCTTTGCGAAAATTACCCTAAGTTATCAGTTAATCTTATTAGATTTAATGATGCATCTTGTATTTGCAAATATATATCGGTAAATAAATATACAATTGAACAATTTAATGGTAAAAGTTTCTTTAAAGTTAAAATAATATTTCAAAAAGACGCTGCTAATTTATGTGTTTGGGTTAATTGAATCATGTTCCATTAACTCCTAACATTATGATTTCTTTCAACGTTACTCTCTTCACCTCATCTTTAATAATTCATTAGTAAGAAAAATATAATTCTATGTTTATTATGTAAATATTATATAGAATTATATACTAATATTATATAAAATGTATAATTTCGTCGAAAAAGAAAGAGAACATTAAAATTTAGCAATTTCTTAATTTTACTGTCATACTTCATAGCAACTTTATTAAAATTCATTACATACACTGACAACCAGTTGTTTAAGAATATATTACAATTCCGTAAATAAACTGCATTAACATTTCATACCTTTTTTTGAACACGTTGAAGTCGTAAACAGAATTATATATGCGATACGTTATGCAAACGTTCGCTGTCATAAATTATTTTGTAAAAATCAATGTCAGAAAAATATTTATACCATCAAATTAGAAACGAACTAGAAATATTACGAATAAGTTTGTCTTTCTTTATACAATCAACATTAAAAACACGTACGCGGATAGTGGTATTTATTATAGAAACTAGGATACTGTAATTAATTACGTTTACAAAAATACAAATATTACAGTTATATAGAGAAGTTACAAAGTAAATAACTGGCAAAACCAATCGGAATTAGGAACGAGACTATAAAGAGCAGCAGGCACGGTTCTACGGTTGATTTTAAAATTTCGAGAAGAAAATGAATCGAGGAAGTGTTACGCCACTACAAGATGGCCGAACACTTTTCAAAATAACTATATCGATTATTATAACATCAACACGATATATTTACTCCCTGATTTTTATATGAACATACATTTACACCTTTTCCTATAAAGAATGAAAACCTTAAAAATTGTTTCATATCACTAGCAAAAGTAATTTTACGATTTTCGTAAAATTCATTGTCATCGAAACTACAAAAAACTTCCCGCGAAAGAAAAATGGCCGATAATTCCTGGCCACGGATAAGATAATAATTGCTGAAAGGCCACTGCAGGTTCTTGACCGCATTGTATGTATCATGTGAAAGTATGAGAAACGTAAACGTCGCCGATTTCGGATAGCACCGAGAAATTATCGAGTAAGCACGTTATTATTTTTCATCAGGGTTCAGCACTGCCGTGGCTCGTTAAGCTTAAACCGTGAGTTGTATTAACCCGTGAAAGTTTGACACGAATAAGCGCGAATAATTTCGTTACGGATTTAAACGTCCTGTCGTGTCTAACGGGTGCTCGTACATTCACGATTCGATTGACTCTCACCGGTTCATCGGCAAATATGTAAGAATTATTTACCCATTGTGTACATAACTTCTGTATGCACGCGTGACTCATCGGGAGAGTCACTAACATAAAATTAATAATAAAAACTTTGTGGTTACAAGCGTGACTTAACAAGTACCAATGACAACGAAAAAATAAATAACTGCACCTAAAAACACTTGTACAGGTTAAACATTTTATTGTCCATGGTACATGCTATAAATTTATGGACACCCAGTATATACATATATATGTATATATAGTAATAGAGTGAACAGAGCAAGACGTAATATTCGACAATTTGAGCGACGACTAATACACCACACGCGTTTACTGTGCATGAGAATACAAGTTTGATAATTGAACCGGTTTTGGGGAATTTGATCGTTGCACGGGGTTTCGAATAAATACACGTTCGCATGTAACCGACGCTTGTTTACATCAAAGCGTGGGTAATACATATGTATGTATACATATAAATATACATATATATATGGATACATATACACACACGGATGGTCGTTCTGTTTTGTTTTCATTTACAATGTTAATGAACGATTACGCGGATTTTATTAATCGTGTGTGTCGGTCAATTGATTCACTTCGTACGCGCACGCCACGTAGAAAAGGTTAGGTTAGTTCGGTTGCACGTTATATCGGACTCATAGTAAACGGGATCGAATTTACATAAAGTAAGAAAGGTTTATAACAGAAACGATGATCCGGAGATCGATAGGCTTGGAAACCCGGCATCAAAAAGATAGTTATTGTTGGAGATTGACGCACGCGATGTCAGCGTTGTTTCCATTGTTAACAGGCTGGCCGGGTTTATGCAGGGCACTTTCGGCGAAATTAAGCACCATATAGATTCGGGCTAGCTTATTTCGAGGGACAACGAATAATTAGAGGCGACGACTATGCGTCCGTCGGGCGTCGTTAAATAAAACCGGTGTATATAAATACGAAATTGCGGCTAACTACGGTCACGAGTTAGCTTAAACGAAAACAAATAGAAGCCGTAGTAAACGTGTTAATCTGAAAGCATCGCGCGATGCTATAACCTTGACGAGATACTAGCGATCCCACTCGTCGGGAACGAATAACGAACAAAACCTCTTAGCAACATCGTATGATTTTTATGAATGGACTTCATCCTGTGTGGTAGTAAATGTGCTCATTGACTCACGAGCGGTTACGAATCGTAATTGTCGCGAATCGATAGACCTTAAAACATTCACGCACGTGACAACCAATGGCAAAACATTGATCCGGTGAAATGTAATCGACCCTATCAATTTATCCAACGCGGTACATGTAATATTTCCGAGTGGAATCAACGACAATAGCACCTGGGACGGTCGGCCATTTTCGCTGCTTTGTTTACGTAGCCGTATATCGAGCCGCGACGCACATAAATACGATGAAGTTCTCGATGTTCGGCGTGAAAAAGATGCGGAAAACCATTTTCATACCTCGAATTGCCAGTGTGCTGCCTGCAGCAACTGTTTCGCTTGCTCTCTGGCACAACCTGCAGCCAACACGAACTGATTGATCATCACTTGCTCGCGAAGGGCGTCCATTTTTTCGTCTCGTTTTTCCGAGGAAAAGGGAAAATACCGGAAGAAACGGGACACGCGCGAGACACGAGCACGGCACAGCCTTTCGTGTCGCCGAGCTTTTACTCTGCCTCAACTTTTAGTTTAGACGCGAGCGCGGCTAACGAGCGGCGACCAGCCTCTTGTTTTCAAAACTAAACTCATCGCAGACGGCTGACGAGCACCGCGGGTTGCGGAACGTAAGAGGCGAGGACAGTGTGACGTCACTATCAGCTATTCATGAGTGAATGTACTGCCTCCCCTGTGTTTGGGGACCTTCTCTTCGCCGTGCGCCCTCCCTGTTTCGATTGTTTATTTTCGAACACAATAAACAATGCAAAATTTTACAGATCAATGAACGATGTGATCATTTAATTGTACGTCGTTGTTGTTTCTCGAATATTGTTAGGCATATGATTCGAACAAGTCACTCGCTTGTGGATTAGACTCGTTCGAGAGGTATTTTCACACAGAAATAGATAACATGATTTCGTATTTCGTTTGCTGGGAATACCTATTAGGTCACCCACCTCTGTTCGAGAAACATCGTTTTTGTAATGTATTAGAGGCTATGTTGGAAGTCTACAAGTTTGCAAGCCTGCTCGTGTAATCCTGTTTTGCGATAATGCAATTTCTATATTGCCGATTGTAGTTAAAAACCAATAACATGAAAAATGTTGAAAATTTGTAGGTACAGATAAAGAATACACTGTGCTCTTCTGCATTTTAAGTCACGAACAGTGATGTTAAAATATCGAAATGAATTATAAAAATAATAAGAGTATAATTCGAATCTAATTTGCGTTAACAGTTCGATTATATAAGCTGCCATATATGATATGTGTAAATTTAATTATACACATATAATATATACGTAGGTGTTTTAAACAAACATTGCCGAATTGAAAATTAATTTTAATAATATTTTTCGAATGTTTCAAGTAGAGATTGTGTACATGTATAATTTTATATGATGCATGTTCTGATTGTTATACAAAGAGGAATTTAAAATATACATATGAAATATCAGTTACAATAATTAATAATTTATTACCATTTTAAATAGACTTTTTACACACTTATAATTTTTTTAAGGTAAAATTAAATATAGTAGAAATATTTTTAACATCAATTTTTTATTATTAGATCTATAAGACATTAATACTTTATCATAGAATAGTTTTTTATCACAGAATTATATTAATGGTCTCTTGTATGCCCATAACTTATCATGATCGTAAATAGTGTGAATTTTCTCATACATATACTTAAAAAAATATAGAAGATTGTCATATTGACCCCTGTATCTCTGATCTGTCTCAACTAACTCGTCTTTAATTGATTTTGTAACAGAATTCTCCAAGTCAGCATATCCATCTATGACACCAAATGCGCATGTATGCAATTCTACTAAGAATTGATGAATTGCTTCAATTGTAGCTAAATACCACCTTGGACTCTTTTTTTGATGACGCCAAAATTGTGATATTCGTGACTTTAATATGACACATTGTAAATCTGTCAACAAATGTTGTTTTAAATTTTTTGTTTCTATTGGAATCTTTTGATGTAGCAATATTATTGTTATATACATGATAATAATATTCTATGTTTTTATATTTACCTCTCAGTCTTTGGTCTTTATAAATGGCTTTTGTTTGATGCCACGTACTATCAATAAAGACAGCTCTCTTTATAGGGAATTCTTTCTCTATTCTGTTTATAATTATTTTGTCGCCTTGTTCAATCTTTTTTTCAAAAAGGGATTCAATGGTTTTGCCAGTTTGGCTAGGAAAAATTAAGACAGTCTAAGGGATGATATTATTCAGACTAATTTATAAAACTTGAAACTGCTATATGATTCAAAGAAAATATTTTTCAGCATACCTCTTCTTTATTTATTATTTCTGGAAAATCTGGATATGTAAAGATTTTGACATCTTCTGGTGCAAGTACAGCTGCATGAATTGCAGTGCTTTTCCCATCGATTTCACGGGCATGCTTAACAATATCAATCTTAATTGGTAACTGAAAATGCACAAACTTATAATCTTCTGTCACATAATAAATATACGAAATTAATACAATACCTTTACTTTCGGAAAATACTTTTCATTGATAACTGGCAAGTAACACGAATAACAAAAAAACTTTCGTGATTTGTAACAACGTTCACATATTTCTCTGCCTTCTATTGAATCTAAAATTTGTGCATCATTAATTTTTAAATGACGAAATGGTGCTTTATCAATAATATTCTGTTCTTTCTCCAACTTCGAAAGTTCTTTAGTGTAATCGTTTATTATTATATTTGCCATCTCTTAAAATGCATAGAAATTTCGAAAAATCAATAATATTATCTAACAATGCTTTGCATACTATCAAGATAATATGAACAGCTGATAGAATATTTCTGTCTTGCACATTATGAATTAAAAAAAACAATTCCTGATGTTTACTATATGATCCATCTATTGAAGAAAATACGTACTATTTTAAATCATAGAGTTACCATCTAGATTTAGACCACAGACTTCAGATACGGATAGACATTGTATGCAATATAATTTTCTGTTAATTGTTCTGAAATACCAACACTGCCGAATGTACCCTAACAAATTCATGTTGCAATTTTATTTAGTTCGGTAATTGGCCGTCTTATCTGAATGTTGGTATTTCACCAAAAATGCACAAAATTATATTGCATTTTAACATCTATATAAAAAAATATATTTGACAACAATTAGGGCTGTATTTCTGACAAATTTTGCACACAGTTTCCTTTTAAATAGAAATAATGTTTTGCGAGAAAAATTTGTCGCAATGAAATGATTAAAATGCAAAATTTTGGAAAAAAGTGATTACTCATTTTAGTGTCACTCCCTGCAATTTCTAAAACTTTTCTAATTCGTCCTGTTCTGGTTTGTCTGACGTTCTACGAATATTTTCAAATGTTTACAAGAAGAATTTTCGTCAATTTTAAAGTTAAGACAAAATTTTGTAGAAAAACGTTTTTACCACTGTAATCTTATTTTCTGCGCTATCATTATAAGATACGACAAAAACACTGCTTTACGATGCGTACCCTTAAGTTTGTAGCTACTTTGAGTTTGTTTCACGTATTATCGTCGGATGGAGCCACCATTCACTTTTTTTAATTCGACAACAAGTGGATACAGTGTGTGCATATAAATAATGCATATATTTGTGCAAAATTGATATTCGTATATATTAAAGTGTTTATATAAATTGTATAATTAATATGCAGCGTTTGAATATATTCTATAAGAGAGTCTGCATATTTTATACTCTCTACTCTCATTACCCATCTAGATTCTGGGGTTTCCTGAATTTCCCAAGTCGGTAAGACAGCCTAACTTATCTTATGAAATTTCACTTATACACTGTTGATGACGTTTAGATAACAACAGTAGATGCACCGTTTATAAAATAGTTAAAAAAATAGTTTAAGAAATGGCAAAACTGATAATGAAATAATATCATTTATCATAGAACGATGTTACAGATGTAAAATGTATAAATTACTGTATCCAGTCAATTTATCCATATCTTCAAGTATTCCATCATACACACATAAATTCAAATGTAACAATTGTTAAAAGAATACAACCATATTACGTATACAAAACACAATATAAATGCTTTTCATTTATATTTCATTTAATTTATCCACATTTTGTATTCATTCATATATATAGTTTTTTTAATCATTTTTAGTACTAAAAATATCTTAAAATAACAAAAAATAAAATAAATAAAATAACACGATAATGAACTAATAAAACCAGAACGTGTATAAATTCTGATTTTATGAGAATAACTATAACTGCAGAGATTTTTCGAGCACATATGCCACTTATTTGAATCATAATTACGTTTCCCAAAGTAGGAGTAATTTCCCATACACGCTTACGTCAGACGTAGAACAGACTGTGCTCTGAAATAATAGACGGCATAAGAGAGTTTATTATGGCGAAACTTCGCAGAAAACCTGGGTAGTGTACAATACCTAGGCATGGGCATCAGCTGTCTGGAAAACCAAGACTTCCTCTAGGGTAGCGGGTGGTAGAAAATTAAGGAACAATGGATAATTAAATCGGCGTGTAACGAATACGCAGACTGAAATTAATTACATGTCCTAATAATAATGACGTTGGTATCATTATCCATGGGCAACAACTAAAATTAAGTAATTGATTTACGTATGAATTATATTTCCATTGCATTGTGTACTCAATTTAACAATTTGTTCTAGAAACTCGACAATTAATCATTAAAATGATTATTCTGAAAATTAATTTCAGATTCATAGCATAATGAATCTCTGGTAACTAAATTGTATGCATAACGCGTGATTATATTGGATCGTGGCACAAATGACATAAACAGATTCGGTTATTTACAATACTGCGTTATTCAGTAATTTTTTTATTTATCGTAATACAAAAGTTAAGTTAACAAAACACAGATTTCTATTCGAATAATTGTATGTAAAATCTCTAATACCATTTAATAATTATCTATTACTAATTAAGTCCTTACAAATAGAATCTGTTTGTACACGTAACCAAATTTGGTTATATCAAAATCCAGTAATTCCTGGTTTATTTTAAATATAACTGTAAATAATCTTGATATGATTATGTACTGAATTTGATGAATTTTTGAAAGAATATTTTTATTTTAAATTGAAAATAACCATTTGGCTATATAAATACTCCATTTTTTATTGTATAGATGAAAAATATTCAAATCTTTACAGCAAAGTGTTAAAAATAGTAGATTAAATATAAATATTTTTATATGTATTATTTAACAAGTTTATATATTGGTTGCGAAATTCTAAATCTATTTTTACATATAAAATGAATATCTGATGTGTTGTGCACTAAAAAATCAAATTGTTAGACTAATACAAAATAATGATACACGAAAATATTCCATATTGTCGAGATTATCGACCATCTGTCAAGAAGATTCTATGTACAGGTCTTTCGCTATTGGTCAGTCCTAGATCTCGTTAGTTGACAATACACATGTCCGCCGGGAAATCTGTGGAAAGAAACCAAACGTACAAAATAGACACCGAGACACGTTCCCAGAATACCGAGTTTTGTTTTTCGATCGACATTTTATCTCATCGGTTGCATTTTGATGTTCTTTGCGAATATTTTAGAATTTTATTAAGGAATTGAATAATCCGATAAGCATTCTATGTTACTCACAACTAGATTGTTAATCAAATTTACCAACAGAATTTTTATATATATTACCAATATTCAAAACTTAAATTTATTAAAATGTACAATTTGATGACTTGGTGATTCACAGAAAACAGTTAATCGTTTTAATTGATTATCGCACCGACCACTTGAATAAAAGAAACTGTAATATGTATAATACTTATCGATATTCCGCTAGACATTAATTCATCTTCCAACTGTACGTTATCGATATTCAGCTACAGGTTTTTAAATGATGTAGGGCTACATTGCCGATCTCGAATGTGTTTACATTGTTGATCGGAAATTTTACGCAGAAGCTATACCATGTCACCGGTTATTATTCCGTAATTAAATATGAAAGTGAAACAATCTAAATAAACTTCGATATGCTTTATTTATACATAATGAATTGAAATGAAACTTAAAACACATCTTTTACATAACTTTGAATATTTTATTTTTGTAATATTCTACATTGCTTTGCCTTTCAAAAATAGAAATAGCTGATGCAAGTGTAAAGACGGGTTAACTCGTGACCGGTCAACAATATGTTAGGTTACTTGTTTTCTGAGAAATAGTAGTGTTCTATATAAGATGCTGTCGCTTGTTAGAGTTGCGTTACTGCATCTTTAGACATTAGCACAGTTATCACAACGGGAACTCGATGGATTACGAGGTTGTGGATCAGGTCTAGGTCGTTTCTGCGATCGGCAAACCCGCATCGATGGATCTTCGTTCGTGCGACGATAACAGGAACGGGTTCTAAGCCGGACGTATTTGTCGACGTTCACGGTCGTCGGTTTTGTTCAAATTTTTATGGGAAAACGGGGCGAGATTTCCGGAAAACGCGGAATTTCGAGAGATCGGGTTGCGGAAAAGTAGATTGCAGATCGAACGTGGAGACCTTTAGTTTCCAGAAACTAAAATATGTTTTCATTCGGGTATTTTATGAAGACTTTTACAATCGAATTACTAATAAAAGAAGATATACGTTTTGATAAATAAATTCTATTGTAAATAGTTATTAAGTAATTAAAAATAACGTTTTAATGAGTCAACAGATTAGAAGAAAAAATGTAAGGTGTGATAAATCAAAAGAATGAATGAAGAATATAGAAGAAAGTAATTTGGAAGTAAATAATTAGATTACTTTAATGAAGGGGATCTTAATACACCCTTAAACATGATAGGAGTTTGGTAAGTCTGTTCTTCTAAGTAAGATTTTGGAAAATTGATTACAACCAGTGGAAAATTAATTAAGAAATTATTGGAAAAGTGTTTTAGATCTTTTGCCGAAAATATTTAAAACAATTGAATGGCTGAAGTTCAATGAAAATCTCTAAATTAATTTTAAATGTGCATGTTCCAATAAGTTTTTGTAATCATTGGGATCAATAAATATTTAACAGAATGTAGTCGAGGGTATATTAAATAGATAATGTACACAGTTGTATTTATACATTATCTATCCAGTAGTTTACAGAGTTGTGTTTATTCATTATGTATCTAATTAATATTACGCAATTACTCATATTAACTATTACTAATAGTAATAATACTGTGCTCATCCATCATGGCAACGATTCAAAAACCGTAATATTCTGGCAATCATTATCCTACCGTACAGATATGATATCGAAATTTTAAATACAATATTAAACTAAATTTCAAATAAAATATTAAACTAGAATAAAAGTATCATAACATCTTTTTATAACGTTATGAATCGTCAAGAATTTTTTTCATACCTGTAATTTAAGAAGCAAATAGGTCTTTTTTTTAAAAATATCATAGCTTTCCAAAATTAATGTTAAGTAACATAAATACGTTCTAATGTATTCAACATGTTTTGTAATATTATATATATTTTGTATTATGTATTATATTTACATATTATATTATGTTTTGTATTATTATTGTATTATATTTTGTAAAATTAATTTCATGAACCTGTGAAATAAGAGTACTATACTGAAACTGATTAGAAACAGCTCTTTATCTATTACAGTTTTACGCACAATTGCAATGTACCATAATTAACTTCAAAATTTAATTTAGAATGAGAACATGTGGAAACTTGCCCTAAAGTTTACATATTTATGCTACTAATTAATACTTTTATTTTTATTACGAACGAATTAAGTAATAAAAGGAAAGTTCGACCACCGTTCCTATAGACTATAGACACACGATCGCAATACCAAGTTTGCGCGACATTGACTTCCACGGTTCTGCCGGGGTGTCATTTAATTCGTGCAATTGCACCTTTATCGAGATTTGCATTAGCATGATTATATTCTTGAATATACTTGCCCGGTTCCGGCTTTTACGTTGGGCCTATTTGTTCTGCAGATCTGGCTGGCGTAGCTTTTATCCTAATTAGATAGACTTAATAAAGAAATAAAGTCAATGGAAGCTGAGGAACTCCAACGCACGAGTTTCGTTCTCTTGCCATTGGTGTATCTAAAATTCTTAGGAAAACTTGTTGCATCCAATTGTAATTTTAATATTGATATATTTTATATTAAATGAGATTTATAATTATGAAATTTTTAGATTAACAGTTTTATGACATTTACGATAATATATATAACAAAGTCTCGTCAGTCCTGTCTGTAATAATTTGCACTTGATCCTAAAAGAATCTTGCCTAAAAGAGTTTTGCCTGAACAAAGATCTCAGTACTCACGAATGTAATTAAGAAAGTATACAAATTTCAAACGTACTTGCAATTAATTAAACCAAAAACTATCGAAATTCAATTGCAAACCTAATATGCATAATGTATCGTAACAAAATATCATTAATCTTTCCTACAGTAATATGCACTGAATTGTAAAAGAATCAGTCATTACTGAGCAAAGACTACAATACTCAAAAATACAATCAAGAAAATCCAAAATGTCAAATGTATTTATGATTAATTAAGCTAAAAACCACCGAAATCTATTTCTGAACGTAACGTAACATATCGTAACAAAATATCATAAGTACTGATCACAATAATTCACATCTAATCGTACAAAAATCCGTCACCGCCCAATGAAGAAGTGTTCACTAATAATTATTATAATCAGAGTATCCACTTGCGTTAACGCAGCAATTCGTTCGTTTCTAAAGTCTCGAAATGGTCCTTCCCTCTTGGTCGATGGCTACTTGTTAATCCTTTGCGGACGAGAATTTTTAAACGTTTAAAAAAGCTTTTCATAAAAAAGCTGAGCTACGCGTCAAAGTCTTACATACTAGAAAAAAAGAAAACTACATATCAAATCCCTTTATTTGAAGAATTAAATTGCTCATTCACAGTTCTCGAATTTAGCTATCAAAACTCGAAGTCTCTATTATGGCGGCATTCGACCGCAAAGTGTTAAATCGAATAGAATTTAACAATTTTTTCTTTGTCTCGTAGACGTTGAACGAAATTATTCTCGTCACCTAACCCGAGAGAAAATGGAGTCCACAGTTATCGCGCGGCATAGCGATAAGAGAAACATGTAAATACAGTTATGCGCGTTTGAAATGCCTTATTTGGTTGGGAACGAGGGACGATGAAATGTGATACAGTCTTGGCAGCTCGCTAATTCAACGCTAGCTCGGTAGGGGGCCAGAAGAAGAAGATGGAAAATGGAAACGCGCAATGCAGGAAGTCGAGGAAGGTCGACAAAGAGGTTGTAGGGACGAGCTTCGGATCGCGGGTCGGTTTTATATTCCGCGAAACCCTTACTATCCGTTATATTCTCGCGCTCCCGCCGACCATAATAATTCCCCCGCCCTTTAAAACTTGGCACGCGGCGACGTGAACTGAATGAGAAGATGAAAAGTTCCTGAATCCAGGCTCCGCCGATTCTGCGCTGGCTAACGAACGATTTCACCCTCCCTTTATTTTAGTCTTGCAAAAAACCCAGGTTGTTTTCTACCGGTTCCAATTGGAGAATTTGAAACTTTGTCCTGTTCTGATAACGTTTAAGATCATCTACCGTTATATTTTATTTTATTTTACGTAAGTCAAATGTAATTGAAACCTAAAATTATGCTAAAAAATTTAAAAACTATTTTCATGGTGGATGTGACATCAATAATAATAGGAATAATAATAGTAGTAGCAATAATAATAATGATAATAGTTATTATGAATGTAGGAATGGAAAACGCGCTGCAATGAAGACAATGACCACCCGTAATTCAAGGGTCTGACGATCGGTCAAGACATAACGTTATTGTTTAGTTCTTAAGGTATGAATAGATGACTGATTGAGCGTGTGGCCGGTGTCATGTCGCGACAGGGTTACACCGGTATGTTTAAGGAAAGTGTGACTGAAAACAAGGTGATATTTAGTGGATGAAGATGTGTAAGGAAAGAGTGTTTAGTACCTAGCGCCTGAACCGTGAGAATCACGTGATTTGAAAAGTGTATACGTGACTTCGAGAATGTTAGCTACAGATGCAAGGAAAAGGGTGCAAGTGAGAAGGGATGCATATGAAAGAAAGAAAGAATGATTGCGAGAGTCCAGTGCGAGCGATCTAACGAAACATCTTCTTTTATATTAACCCTTTGCACTCGGAAGTTTTTCACTAGAAATATTTTAATATATTCTGATGAGATGAAGCCGATATTTTATGAAACTAACTCGAAGAGAAATCACACGTAAGTTGAGGAATAAACCAATTTTATTTCAATATTTCTCAAATTGATACATTATACAAGGTATACTATTAAATATCAAATTTTATAATTTCACTGTATGAAATCAAGTAGCGAGTGAGAGTCAGCTCTCGAATACAAAGGGTTAAGCATTTAATTTTCATAAACTGTTTCTCTATATTTATTATACACGCGAGTTATTACGATTCCTACACAGCCGCATCCCACATGAATGTATAGGGTGTTTGGCGTGGTAGGATATAACATTGATCAAGGTCCAAAAGTTTCGCGGGAACGAAGAATCATATGAGACGCCCGGGAAAATGAGAGTAGGCACTCGTTCATCGGCACCGGTCCCGATCGAATTTAATCAGAGGCCATTAATAAATGACTCTCGATCCGCCGAGCTCGTACCGAATTTAATCTTATCGCTTGTAGATCGGACGGTGTGTCACGCGGCTGACGGGGCGTGGGGGGTCGGCGGAGGGCGTTATTCACACGTTCGAACATCGACGAGGCCCGATGCGGGCGTTCCGCGCTTTCGAGGGCGGAATTTGCATAATGCCGGCGGATCGGTGCGGTTACGGCGCCGCTTAAACGCCGTTAAACCGTCCCACGCTTTTCCCTCACGGTTGTTTTATCCAGTCCTCCTACGTTTCGACACTTTTTCCACCCTCTTCTCGAGACGACGATGAATTTTTTAGTTGCCCCCGCTCTCTCCAGCCGATACTTCTTTATACACGGCGCACTTAATGCTTTCTACACCGTATCCTGTAACTTGTAGCGCCACCGAGCAGTACAGTCGCTTTGGAAACTAAATTGACACTTTCATCGAGTTATTTTGAAAATTGGGAGGAAGGGGACAAGTCTGGCGTGAATGCGTGAGTAAACGGGATGGATGTTTGCTGTTAGCCCCTTGTCTTATGATTCATTTCTCAATTCTGATCAATACGACTACTTTATCGCTAATAATTTACTGGAAAAAGAGCAAAATTCTATGCGTTTTCTGTGTTTACGCTTGCTTTTAAACATAACAATTGTTGTTACAGACGAATAATATTTACTTTGAATTCGAATGGGTTGAGTAATATTTATGTTTAGTTAAATCATATTGAAAATCTTCACCACCAGGCTAATATCGATCTCTTGTTATGAGAATAATTATATTGTATGTTGTTTACTCTATATCTCCAAAGTGCCAACATTCTTCAAAGAGTTAATAGGTGTTTTTATTTATTCTTAGTAAAGAGAATTTTATAGTTGGTGCAAGGAATGTTTTCTTTATTTTAGATTATGTGAAATTGTTTGTGAAAGTGAGAATCTACATAAAAATCTATCAATTAAAATCTTTATCGTCTTTATAAATATGGGATTGAGATTGAAGAAAGTTTCAATTTATCGTATTACGAGTTTCTTCTTAATTTTCTTTAATTTTAACGAATGCATTACGATTTCCTCGGATTGATTCTCGACAAGTGTACTTTGGAACCTCACGCTTTTTCTTTAAAGTTAGCAATCAACGAAGCAATGAAACACAAGATAGTAACGATCGCAATTAGTAAAGACAGTTTGCGTAAATAAATCAGATAAGTATCGCCAGTTTGTTCTTACACTATTGAACGTAAAACGAATTCGTTTACGAATTGAGTTAACTAAACTTTATAGCTTTACTTTTTATTCTGGCGTTTACATTACAATATGTGAATAAATATTATAAATAGATAAACTAAAAAGTAATAGAATAAAATGGGGGGCACATTAGTCTAAAGAAGTTTAATTTAATAAAGAAAAATTTGTCTGTATATTTCATTTAAAAATTCAACTGGATCTTTGATCAATTTAATATGCATTGAAAGTGCAATCATATCAAGTTAATTTATTGAAAACAATTTTATGAAAGTGTCACCTTACTTTCTGAGGCGACTGTAGACGATTCACACGCGGAAACAAATTGAAAAAGTAAAATAAAACGTGTTCTTCGATCCATGCTGAATTGTCAAGAGAATCAACTTTAAAAATCCATCATCAAGTCTCATCCAATAATGCTACCAGCTAACAAACATTGTTTTGTAGAATTATTTATTGTATTACCTTGATATTAAAAGTAATCACATTTCAAAATCGTTTAATACTCGTGCATTTCAGCATAACGTGTAATTAGCTCGCGTGTCTGACCCATTACTGGTCATTTCTACTTGTGCCTTTAATTCCATGTAATGCTTTCCAGACATTTATGCATTTGTTGCATGTGTAAATATATAAAATATCAAACCATATTACATTGGATAACGTTAACAATTACTCTACTTTATTTTTGTCTTAAGAATTTTTTTAAACAATGAGATATATTTAATCTTTATTCCTCTTATACAATAATCCAACAAAACTAGAATTTATATAAAGATTTGAACATCAGAACATAAATAGTAATTAATCAACATTTATTAATAAATAAAAGGTAATTAGTTGAATATAAAAAATTAATCCAATATTGTTACAAGGCTTCATTGAGAGCAAGCGACTAAATGAAATGCTAGAGAAATGATTGAACTCGAATATTTAGAAAAAATATATTTCATGTCAGAAACTTTTATTTCATATTCTCCAATTAAAAGTCTCCGGTTTAATTTATTACGGTACACACGTTATAAAAGGATAATTTTCTCATAAATGTTCATACTCTTTATTGCGAATTACTTGACATAATTTCCATTCCACGTGATACACTTTTACAAGAACCACAACACATCGCGTGTTTCTGTAAACGCAGACTTTCATGGACCAATTTACTGAAACTATTACTACTCATGTAGAAATTAAATTATTTTATAATATTATGAGTTTAATCAGGTTCCAAACAAAACGAAAAACGTCACTCAACTTTGCTGAAGTTTTTACGGTTCTATAAGTAAATAAAGCTACGACAGGAGCCTGGTAATTGTTTGATAATATTTATCAACGTGACTCTCCAGCCAAGAGCGTAATTAATGTATTTTCTCCGCCAGTTTGCTCATTAATCCTTTGACTCAGGGATATTTTTTTCATTGAAGTGAATTGTTTTTATTGTTCTGCTGCTAACTGATCAGTATACTTTATTAAAAGTAAAATGATTAAGACTTTTTTCGAAGAAAATTTGTTTTTAGTATATAAATATGATGTATCTGTATAATATATAAAATTTACCTTTTTCGATATATAATTTGAGATTATATCGTTTAAAAAAATATTATAAATGAAAAATAAAAGAATGATCTTAAGTTCAATTTCTAGAGAAATTTACAAGAAATAAAATATGCATTGTTTAAAGTCGATTAGTCAATTGGTGTGTTAGTTATCGAGCGCACTAATTAAAAAAAGAAATTGTTCCTAGAAATAGTGCATCAAGGTATCAGACAATTGTAATTAAGAAATTTAATTTCGATTAATAAATTACAATCATGTTCCTCCAAATTTTTCTTTTTTTCTTATATTTGACAGTGGAGTATCCATTCATTTTTTAACATGTTCCACACATTTTTCTTAATCGTCACATTTTCGTTACTTCATCATTGAATGACCTCCTAACCTCGTTATTTTTCCCTAATAAGAAAGCAATTGCTCATTTGATTCATTTATACCGGTAAAAGAAATGTATCTTCAATCCAAGTTACTAAAATTTCAATGTTTATAGTAAAAGGTACTTAATTTTTTTCACGCAACTAGTGTATTCGTCATTAAGTAGAAATTGGTCATTTTCTCATGACGAGTATACTCGTTGTTACGAAAAAATTGATCGCTTTTTTGCATGACGAGTACATTCGTCAAATACCGTTAAAGAGTTAAACTACTTTTCCGCGCTCCGCTGTTCGCAGAATCTAAAGAAGAGGAATTACATACGCGGTATGTTACACAACGAAGCTTCGAGCATGGTCGTTGCACGCTTCATTGTTGCACTACTCTGAATATAGCTCGATTTTCTGCGAAACCATGCACGTGTACCTCGAAACGCATACGTCAATGTTGCTGTGAATACTTGGGGGATTCCTGGAAGTGTCTCGACCAGCGATGGCATCGAGTAAATCGTAGGTAATGTAGAAACTCGGTGGTACACGTTTCAGTTATGTACCTGGTATTCCAAGTGAATTTACTTGGAAATTATTATGTGCCTTGGCTGAAAAGACTCGCCACACGTTTCAACTTTAGATCAGTGGTCTTTTGTACAAAATAATTATTGTGTTCACTATTTATGTAATATTGATACATAGTATTATAGTGGATTTACTATTAGATGATATTGAAAATGTGGATCTTCAGTAAAAAGAGAATTAGGAAAACAATATATATTTAATAAGATAAAGAAACAATACGGACAACACGTAAAAATACAACACACGACTCTCTATCACGCACCAAAAATGTTCTTCTCCGCTGTCGCTCACCAAAATGTCCTCATGCACGCATTTCCACTCGCTTTTAACACACACCCCCATTCGCTCTGTCTTTCTCACCCTTGCACCCTTCTCACTCGCATCTTTCGTCCATTGTCAAAATTCACGCAGTCACGTACACACTTTTCTCACGGTTCAGTCGCTCAGTTCCAGACACTCTTCCTCGCATTCTTTCAGCCACTCGAAATTGTCTAAACGCAGTCACACTATTTTCCAAACATCCCGGCGCCGGTCCGTCGCAATACGACCTGGTCGCCCTTACGCACGCACAACAAACCATTCATCCTACAATAAATATTCTAGATACTACAGTATGATTTATTTATAATTTTATTATTAATTTTGAAAATGAGTAGCTACGTTCAAGACTTCTCTGTAATTTTGATAGGATACAAAAATATAGTTTAGTGATCTAAGACTAAGGAAGATTAGTGCCAGATGCACAGAGATTTATTGCACATTCGACTGTATTGTTTGTAGAAATATAAGTGAGACAATGAATAATTAGAACTTCAAACACAAAGAATTAGGATGCAGAGAATTAGGGTTGCATGAAATCAAAAACACCACAAGCTTTTATCAAATAATGTCTTTAAAATTCAGTGTCTGGTGTTCCGTATGCCTAGTGTTATAAGATAAATTTTGTTTCATTAAATTGAATTAGATTAATTTACTTGTTATCAATTTTATTTGATAATTTTGCATTTAATTATAAGAGTATTTAATTAGAATACTTAGTTTATATTAATGTATTATAATATAATCGCCACATTGTAAAGGTAAATGATAAAAGATCTTGCTCAGTCTAATACTAGGGTGTACGACAAATATAATGTTACAAATTATACATATAAAAATTCATACCAAACCAAAAATATATGTCGACTTATAAACAGAAATATATTATGTAAAATGTAGCGTAGGAATTTTCCGAAATTTTAATTATTATGGAAATAGTAAGCATTTGAAGTGAAAAATAAATTAATAATTATAGAAAATTAAATAATTGAGATATCGAAAAATCCGTACACTACATTTTAAATAATATATTTATAAATCCACAAAAATGTTTTTCTTCGTATGTTTCAGTTGTTCCAATCGAGTCAACCAACAATGGATGTTTAATAAAAAAGGGTTCCGAAGGTAGCGAATAACGGCGCCATTTTGTAACATTTTAGCTGAGGAAAAATATAACTACAAAGCAGAAGATCACAGTTCTACACTCAGAAAAAATCAGAAGTTTTCACTCGATAGTTATTAATTCTTTGAGGACGAATGTCGTCATTTTGGTGACTTTCATATTCGGAAGACTTTTATATTCGAAATACAAAGCAGTAAAGAGATAATTGGATTATTCAAATGATAGAAGATCAGACGATAGTTTTCTTTTTTCTCTAATACTTAAAAGTACATACAATATACAATTTAGCTCCCTCTGCTGAAAGTTTTGGATACTTTGAAAAATCCTCGTCCGCAAAGGGTTAACAAAAAATTTCCCAAGATTTACCTATATTTAGGACGTCTTTAGGTGGCGTCGCTCCTTAATTCGACGTCGGTGCAATAACCGTGTACCCGCCATTAGCGTTGCGAGACCTTCCACAATTGACAAAGACAGACCGGTCGAATTAGATTTTGTATCTGTCGGGCTCGATTTAGCATTAACCCCTTGCCATATGATTTCTTCCGTAATTGCTCTCAGTAGGATTACTCTATCGTTAATAATTTACTAGAAAAATGCGGGAATTTTATTTTCATTCTGTCTAGACTTCCTTTAACACTAAACGTATCGGCGCTTTATATATACTTACTCCTGCCCTAACTGGTTAAATAACTGATTATGAAATAAAGGTAAACAAACGAAACGTTACAACTTTCTTAGCGAAAACAAAAACAGCAGGGAAGACAAAAATGAAAAAAATTGATTAATCGGACAATATAAGAGTTGATATGAAGTTAAATGGACGAAAAAAATGCAGAACTTTTAATCAAATTTTAAAATCGGTCATTTGACCGGTCAAGCGTTTAGTGTTAAGATATAACAATTCGTGACAGATAAATAGTATTTAATTTTGACTAGAAAGAACTGAATGGCACTTGTATTTAGCGAATATTCTTTGAAATCTTCATCACGAGTTTCACGCGATATTATAAGGCAAAGGGTTAACTGTAACGAACAACGTGATTCTTGTGTCGCACCGCGAGGGAAACGAACGCGTCGACAATTTCGGATCGCAGGGATTTCGATTCCAATAGCCTCTCGCCGCGTATTAGCGATCTCCGTCTGTACCACGGTATGAAAATTTAGTGCTCGGCGGACCCGCGTACAATCGGCCAATAAAAGAATATGATTTCCACGCGATGGAACGGGTCAGATATATTCCAGGCCAGTGTAACGAATTCGTTGCGACTTGTAACGCAATTACGGGCGTCGCTCTGAAAACATTTTTCACGCTTTGTTTTTTACATTGAATTCGTGATAACGACGGGGCCCGGTGTAATTCACCTGCCACCGCGGAAACATTTCAATCAATACAAATTGCTCCATTTATTCCGAAAATGTAATTTCATTTCCGCCGGTTTTATTGTTTTCCTTCTTTCTCCTCCGCTATTACCGCGATAATGATAATTTCGTTCCCATTTCATGTACAATTTAAAAAGAACTATAAGTGCTGCTGTTTCCAGGGGCAATTTATTTAAATTCGAAACACGATGTATCGGTTGATCGATTTAATAGATCATATAATAGTATTTTGTGAGCTGTTTGTTACAGAAAAATATTTTTAGTTGAACTTATCTATTATGATAAGATGAGAATATTTATTAATTTTACAGGGAATCATGTGTGTTTTATTTAAGTAGACATGGGGTTCGTTTCGTGTAATTCATTGTTCTTTGAAATATTTATTCACGAGGAATTTTTATTCGAAAATAGATTATAGTATCTCGATTTGTATCTTAGAATTAAGGTTTAACGCCGGCAAATGTTGTTCTTTAAAAAGGAAATTCTACATTTAAAAAGTACAAGATTTTAATGAGTCAAACCGAAGGACACTTAAAACGGTTGAAGAATGGGAATATTTTTGCAAATTGAATTATTGTTTGGAAACAATTGAAACATTCCACGACCATTGAAAATATTGTTTGGTTATGCTAATGAAACGGTATTTACAATTAAAAGTCAATGTTATAATTATAAAACATAATTACAAAAATAATGTACAGAAAATAAAACAATATTGCAAAAACTTATTGCAAAGATATTACAAAAAGGATATAGTAACGTTAATAACAATAACAATTAACAAAGGATATTTTAGTTCAATATCAATCTCTCGAAGGAATATATTTTTATCACAGACAAAACATATACGTACATTCTTACTCCAACGATTCGTTCGATGATGTATTATAAATTATTCATTGCTCGACGATTTTAGAAGTCTCAAAGAAATAGAATCATTACGTTTATCTTTATAAAAAAGAGCTTTTGCGTGGCTGGAACGGCGAACGCCTCCAAAAGCTAAGATTGGTTTAGGGAATCGAATATCGTGTAGGAATCGTACGTCATTCATTCGTCAGGTGACGTCAGGCCAGCGATCAATCGATTTGCGTGATAAAAATTAGCGAAATGGACTGACGCCGGTGTTTTAGTCTTAATTACCTGACTTTCGACTGTTTCGCGTGTTGTCAGTGGGTTCCGTGTACACGGCACCCATCGCTTTGAAGCGGTGAGCCTAAATTTACAATGATTAATTGTCTTATTTTCGGAGGCATCCTTTTAAGCCGTGTTTTCAGGTGACGACGTGTAATTTAAATCGTCGCGTATGTATTAATTTAATCTTCACTGATTTAAACTAATCATTCTGAGTGCGTTAATGGAACAAAATGGATAAAGTTTGAATGTGAATTTATATTTTTTAGCTAAATAATATGAAAAGTTCGTCCTGAAACAAAATGGCGGGCAATCATATTGGCTTAGAAAATTGACCAAAGGTGATTTTGACCTGAATAATAGTGCTAGAAGTGAAATACCTAGTAATTCGATAATGATGATTTAAAAGCTCTGGTAGAATCGGATCCCAAATTACTCTTATAAATAAGAGCTGATAGAGTTGCAGTTGCGTGGTTAACAGTATAAAGACATCTTTATGAAATTGGAAAAGTTTTGCCTGAGCGGAAATGAAACAATATGAAATGTTAATTTTTTCCTATTATTTGGCTAAAAAAATATAAATTCACATTCAACCCTTTGCAAAATATCATAAAAGACCTCACTAATAAATATATTTAGCTTAAATTAAATCAACTATTTAAAAAGGATTGACAATTTATGGGTACCCTTAATCTTATATACACGTATTTTTGATATTTTAAATCTCGAAGAAAGAATCGTCATTTTACCCGATAGAAAAATTTCCATTTTATACAAATTCGGGAAAGAAAGTATATATAACATTAAATTGTATGCATATTGTTAATTGTACCTATTACAATTATACGTATGCAATCACTATATGTACGTGGTATGTAAATAATCATATCAATAAATAAATAGGCAAATATATAAATACAGCATTGGTTACCATTGGGTTAAAATATCCTAGGATCCGCTGTGCAAGGATAAAACAATTTTATTTTTCCCCTATTCTTTCCCATTGCTAAAATAAAGCTATAGTAAATTGAGGACCGCTCCTGCTACCTTCTTTTAATTTTGGAGACTTTAGATCGCAATGCAAGATCTGCTGAAACTTGGAAAATTTTCGGAGAATCTTAGAATTAATGGGACTCGGAATATTTCAGCGAGCTCTTGGAATGGATAGAACTTCGAAATTTTTCTGAATGAATTTAATATTTCTCCGGAAAACGTCGAAGTTTCATTCGTTCTAAGAACTCTCTGAAAAATTCTAAGTTCTATCGATTCTGAGATCCAATGGAATTTTTCCAAATCCCAGAAGGCCCTTCAAATGTATGAAATATTGCAAGTACATTTCATTTAAATAATATTTACTGACAGTTCATTAAAAATATTCAATAATTCGTCAAAGTCCAGATATACATGAAAACATTTTTAAAATGGAACGTAGAAGTAAGACATGATTTAAAAAATGTTCAATATTTGGAATATTCGAAAAATATTAATTTGAAACGCGTTAAACGAATAATTAGGATCGATGTTATTTTGACATTTTTCCAAGTTTCATCTGTTGTAATGATTTAACCCCTTGAATGGAATGATGAATATCGTCTCCAAGAGTTCTCTATACGAAACTTAATATTGTTAATTATTTTAAAAGTGAAATATATCAAAATCGAAATAGTTTTTTTATTTTCATAAATAAATTTAACTACACATATCATATTTTCATTTTCTTGACAGTAGTTCTATCCAAGGTATTGCAATAAAATGAAATAATATAAACAAGTAAGAAGTTAATAAAATATCAAAACTTAATGAATAAATTTAAATAAAACTTAATGAAACAGATGGTCCAATCTCATTTAAATTGTTAAATATCTATATTTCCTATTATTTTTAGCGGTTAATTGAACCTTGCACAGAAGTCAATTTATCTATTCTTCATACATGTAATTCACTGTCATAAATATATTTTTTTTGTTAGGTATTAATGATATTTATAATTGTTATAATATAGCATTCAAAGTCACCTCGACATGACGAAGACAAAGGAACGTGTAACGTGAGTGAGATAAGGATAAAAGCAGAGCGACTGCGATAAAGAAACTAAAAGTGCGTGTTTGATAGACTGAAAAAGTCATAAAAATTAAATCTGTAAAGTCAGTGTTGTTTATAAAATAAAAGGATTATCAATTAAGCAAGCCAAGGTTGCCTCATTTTAAAATAATAATAATGTAATAGTACTTTTAAAAATGTGTTATTTTTCCACGATTTACCCTACTTAAAAAATGTTTACACTTGCAATAACAACAGTTATAATTTAGATTGACGTAAGTCAGAATAAGTAAGCTTCATAAAGAATTTATGTTCTGTTTTTTTTTCGTACCAACAGGTCGAGAAACAAAGGTAGTGTGTGACTGGGTCGGCGTTGTTGGTGTTGTCGAGGGTGAAGGTCTTTTTACTTGGCGGTTGAGGGAATTTTGGTGGTACCGCGATGGGAGCTCGACTGTTTCCGAGGTGTAATATTGAAGATTTTACTTACTAGTGGCTAACCTTGTCGCGCGACAGACTGCTGGGACCTGGCGCGGAAGAATTTTGCCCTTGCTTACTGTTTGAGATGTTCATATGAATTATTTGTTTAGGTCGGGGACGATTGTTGAAGCAACCATAAGCTGCACGTACATATCTGGAAAAAAGGTAGCATATGCAAGTTGTCATTAACCCTTTATTGTATAGTGGAAATTTCTTCTTTTCACGATTATTGAAAAGAAAAAGGTTTTGTAAGAAGTTACTGAATGGTACAATGTAAGTTAATGGAAATCTTAGTAGATACTAGGAACTTGAAACACTTTATTGAGCTAATATTGCTTAATCAAAAGTATACAAAAAATATAATTTCTGTTATTTATCTCTTAATTATGACAATTTTTTAAATAAATTAAATCGTACAATAGAATTATTAACAATTTCATTGTTATTGTGCATTATATATAGTTTCTTAAGAAAGAGTTACTTCTGTTTTGTTTTGATAGGTTATAGTAATTGCATTGCCGAAACAGATCACTGCGCGCCGTGACCAGGCTGCCCACGCGTTTGTTGTAGTCTTCAATTCTTGTCCTTACTGTGTTTTGTTGTTGTTACCGTTGTTATTGCTATTTATGTTAACACTAGAACCACCGTACCAGTCAAAATGACCGATTTCGATTCTTCTGTTTCGCAATTATTGATACCTCAAAAGTACTGAATATATCAAATAATTTCCAAAATAAATAGCTTCACTTAAATACTATAACGAATATCCGAAGAAACCGCAAACAATCGATCATTACAATATTTATACGGATTACATATCAATCCTATTAAATGTTCGGTAGTTCCAGTGTTAACTCCTTGTCCTACAATATCACGCAGACTCGTAATAAAGACTTCAAACAGAATTTAACAAACATAAGTATTATTCACTTCGTCTGACTATAAATTACGTACTGTTCCTTACCAATGATTATACCTTAAAGACATAGAATAATACTAGAATTTCCTCTTATATTCAAGAAATGATTAATAACAAAATAGGTACATCGATCACAATTCAGAAAGAAACCATAGGACAATTAATAAAGTTTACTACAGTTACACGCTTCCATCAATTTCTTTCATCTACCTCCCAAAAATCAGCAACAGAAAACGACACCGTTACGGTACCCGTGACATCCTCACGAACAGGTGTCCGCGGTCGGTGGGCGTCCGCGGTGTCCAGGCGCGTGCGCCGCTCCGTTGCATCGTGGCCGCGTGAACGCCGCGGAACCAGGCGAGGGCAGAAGAGGCGTCGGGGTTGGACGTCGGCACGGGGGGTGAGATACGGCGCCGGCCGGGAAAGAAGGGGCTCTCGCGAGATATGGGGGGCAGTGGGCTAGTAGTCCGCGATAACGTCGCCTCAGTAGATCGTCGGCCGCCGCGTGGCTCCTCTCGCCATCCTTTCGCGAAGATCCCGCGTTAGCCACCCTCTCTCTCTCTCTCTCTCTTTCTTTCTATCTCTCTCTTTTTTTCTCTCTTTCACGTTAGTGTCCGTGTGCAATCCTCGCTGTATTCTCTGCCGCGGGATCGGTCAAATGCGCCGGCCACGGAGGAACGGACCCCGAGCCGGAAGTAAGTCGGCCGACTCGCGCGACACGTGCTACCCGTCCGGACAACGGAATTAGAGTCTGTGGGGGAGGGGGTGGGGGTTGTTACACGGAGAAAGTGTGCGTTTCAGTCTGTTTCTACAAGATCCTGGCATTCTTTTGATCGTGTTTGTATTTGGAATTCGGAGGGGTGTAAAAGTTCTCCCTGGTGCGTGGTCCTGTGAATTGAAAAGTTGTCCTGGAGGAATGGAGGTGAAGAAGCAGTGATGAGAGTTTTGAAATGTGATTAGAACGTTTTGGGGATCTGGGAGCGATCGTGGCTCGATTAGGGTCAGCTGTTGGAATTGCTTTCGATTTGGATGTTTGTTGATTGGTTTATGGTTTTTTCTTAATTTGGGTTGTGGTTCTTTGGGATGTGTTCGTTCATTTGGAATTTGTTCTTGTATAACTGTAGTATGTAAATGAAAGTTTATGGGGACAAGAAGCAGTGAGAGTATTGGGAGTTCTGTGATTAGATTTGTTGTGATGGTTAGGGAACAATTAGTGAATGTTTCGATTGAAGTCAACAGTTCCATTCACTTTCATTTTTGAAGTGTTGTATATTCTTTCATTCATTACTTTTCGTTTTTTTAATTGATTAGTATAGTTTCTGTTAATTGCTTCTATTTTTGTATTCCCCGAACAATTATCTTTTCTAATAAGTGTCGATGGCGGCGGAGGTGGCGGAGGGGTTTTTGCTTTGAAAATTCGACAATGAGGATCTGATTTACGAGGAATTCAAGGTTGCGCCGGATTGAAGCGGCTCGAGCGCGCTCCCGTTTTCGTTGCCGGATAATTAACCGAGGGTTGGATGGTTGAGATTGAAGGGAGGGGCGGCTGAGAGGATGACACTGCTATTCGAGAGGTTTTTGGCGGTTTATTCTTCTGGGTGAAACTCGATTCGCGGTTGAATTGTTTAACCCTTTATATTGGAATCTCTTTCGCAGCTGTTTTACTACTTTGTTAACCCTTTGCGGTCGAATGCAGAAATAATAGCGACTTTGAGCTTTGATATCTAAAACTGAAAGCTTCAAATGAAGAATTTAATTGTTCAAATAACTAGAGACTCATATGTGATTTTTTCTTCCTAATATTTAAGATTTCGATGCATAACTCAGTTTCTTATGGAAATAGAAATTTCAAAAACTCTCGAGTGTAAAAGGTTAATAATTAAGTAAAAGGAGAAGAGATTTTGTTTTTATCATAAATCTATGTTTAGTTTAGGTCTTAAGTATCAATAAAAGAGAGATAATATTGGGATTTAAAAGAAAAGTAATGATATTTAGTTATATCTATTAAATTCGTTATATAATATTAGTTACTTTTATTAAAATTTTGATCACTGAGATAGTATGAAGCAAACAGTTAATTTTAGGGTTTAATTTTGTCGATGGAGCTAGAGGCAATGTTACTCCTCGCAAATGGTATTTGATTGAATGAACTATACGAATGCAGCGAATTATTCACCTGTTAGCTGGAGGAAATGTCGTTAGGAATAATGAAGGAAATGTTAATTCGGTGCATACGAAATGGCGTTCTGTCAACTAAAACTTTAATTACAGTTTTCTTCGGGTATCGTATACTTAGTTAACGTAATTTGTACATTATTCTATGTACTTCTTCCAGAATTAATTTTATTGTTTCAAATTGGTAATACTATTTTAAAAAATGTAAATGGGAACTTATTCTATGGTATAATAATTAAAAATTCTATATGTTGAAAATAAATCTTTATATGTTTAAAGGAAATATTAAAAATTAAAATATAAAATGATGACATATGCTCTCTATTTCAATCATTTTACACCATGAATTTTCATTTTTTCAAACATTCGCAAAATATTTCGAAATAAACTGGCTGTAAATTCAGAATTTTTAAAATTACTGAATATTAAAACTAATGAAATTACTCGCGAGGAAATTATTTTGATTAAAATTTTTATCCGGGAAAATTACTTTTTGAATGAATTTACCATTCTGATGGAATGATTACCAGTGTTCATTATTTAACATTAAAAATGATGGGGGTTGTAACCTTTGAGATTTTTGGTAATATTAACTGTCTACATTTGCTGTAACCTTTAAAATTTTCGACAATATTAGCTTTGTTGTTATATTTGCTTATAAAATTGTATTTTCCAATTTCATTATTAGATGTGTCGTCATTTTTGATCAACCAATTTTGTGCGCTCCAAGATTAAATCATTCATTGATTGTGATTAACAAAACAAAAATTTCATTTGTTATTCAGTTGTTTATTTTAAATGTATATAATTTTTGTCAAGATAATTTTTCTTTTATTTCTTATCATTCTCAACGACATTGAAAATATTTATAAATACGATTCAGTCAATTTATATTCCTATCAGGTAATGAATTCTATCAACTTTAATATTGTGTAATTTTCGTGCTCAATAAATATGCAATTAATATGGAAATTTTATACGATTCCATATTTCCTGTTTTCAAGTTACAATTTTCTGAAAGAGAGCCCGACACATTTCATCCAAAAATAGTACCTTCATTTTGATTTTTACTAAATAAACTTTACAAACTTAAAATTACTTTTTCAATTTATAAATATCTTTCAATACATTTAAAAAGTGACAATTATTATCATAGATACTCCACATTTAAATAATTGAAACAAATTGTTTCCAACCTTCACAATACTTTGTCCAAAACAGTAAACTATAAATTTCATGTCATATTTATGTGACTTCATATTGTGTATTAATAAAAAGCCAATAATAACAGCAATAACATCTTAAAAATTAATAGTAATACTACCAACAATTCAAAATAATAAAAATTAAACAGTAATACTAATAATAATAATGATAAAAAAATAATAATAATTTCCAATATAGATTGTTAAATATTAAACATTGCTAATTACTTTAAATGTTAAAGCAGCGTTATACAAATTTACTTAAAAAAGAATATAATTTTCTTTGAAGGTAAATCGACTATATTATTATTACTTTCCGCCTGTCAAGGCTTCATCGCTAGAAAACTCCGAATCTCACTGTATTCGAGTACTTCTCGTGCCATCCGATGAACATTTAACCTCGACGACTTTATTCAACCATATTTTCCGACACAGCGCCGAACCGTTTTCCCACTTTTCTCGCATAAAACTCCGTGTTTCTCGTCTTCATTCGATTTTCCGGGTCGCACGATACTTCTTACTCGAAAGATTGCTAGCTGTTTTCCGCATTCATAAATTCATAGAAATTCGGTTCTACTTACAGTGTCCTGTTTACCCTCACGTGTAAGAGCATTAGGTCGTCCCATAATTTCGTGCCGATTTTCATGCTGCTACCCTCGGCCACAAATGTCTCGAAGCATCTTATGAATTTGAAATATTCGGGGAAATACCGGTAAACTAGTTTTATCGGTATCAAAATCGTGTGTTAACTGAGCGCTTGTATACTTTGAGGAAGTAACATTTAACCCTTTGCACGCGATATTTTTCGATAAAGAAAACTTATTTCATCAATTAAGAGGTAGAAGTATTTTATTTTAATGTTCTGTGTATTGATACCGTATGTAAAATTTAATATTGAATTTAGAATTTTATAATTTTCGTGCGTTAATCAAATGGCGACTGGGAGTTACCTCTCGAGTGTAAAGGGTTCATGTGTATGGAGACTGTGTGACAACTTTTTGAATTTTCGTGTTAAATGAATGATATAATGAAGAAAGGAAAGGAATAACATTTTAAATGGTTAATTAGTATGAAAAGAAAAATATTATATTATATTGGTGGGAAAGTACTGTGCCAAAACCGTATTGGAAAGTTATTTATCTTAAAAAATCAGTTTCAACTTATTTATCAATATTTATTTCATTATTAGTCGTAAAATTCAACATTCAACTTAAATTGTATAAAATTTCTGCTATGTTTTGATCTGTAACCACAAAATTTGTAAAATTTACATTTCTGTGATATCAAGACCAATAAACAAATTTCCAGTAATTTTTTTGTTTGAAATACATACAGGATAATTATACGTCCTATGACACTGTGTACCTTCAGTTTATTTTTACAAGGTGTATGTACAAAGTTCGATGGTTTATGTAATGCTTTTTGCTTGACAGAATTTTAATGTGTACAACCTGTTTTTATTGCGTGTAAAAAACGTATATTTGCTACTCGATTTTATACATTTTTCATCACTATTTCGTGTAGTATTTATTCCTTAATTATAAAATTGATTTACTGCTTTTGTTACAATATATTTGAATGATTATCTGCATAATAACCGTAATTGTCAATTGTGTTATTACATTAAAGCAAACAAATTATACACTACATAAATTAGGTAATATAATTAGATAGCAATGAAGTAATTAAGGGAATTTTCCAATTGAACTTAATCATTTGTTATGATGACACAACACTTTGTTCCGATTCAATGGTTCTACGTTCCATTGCTTTATCGAATAATATTATAATTATCCAGTCTGTTTCATTAATCCATTTCAATTCGAAATAAAAAGATTTTGAATATATTACGAATGAACAATGAAATCGTATAGAAAGAGAACTAACTTAATGCTATCAATCCTACATTTTGATTTACATAATTAGCCTCTTGTGGAAGAAAACGTTCAAAATATTCAGAATCTTCACCAAAGACAATTAAATTATATATCTAACTTTCAAGTAATATGAAAGAAGGAATAAATGTACTAATATTTTGTTCTGTGATTAATTTTTATATATAATCTTCTATTTTAAACATGAAAATTGTATTAAATGCTGTTCAAAATTGTATTAAATGCTATTTGTACTCTCTTTTGTATGCCTACACTTTTACCACAAGGTAATTCACTAGAATCACTAAATATACCCTACTAAATAATTTAATATAATCTAATAAAAACGTATACAGCTAATTCGATTTTATGAACATCAGGGTAAAAATCGAAAAAGCAATTCAGGAAAATCAATTAATCTTATAAAATAATTTTAAGTTAAAATTTGAAAATGTATTTTTCGATGCCTTCGATAAAAAAAATGTTATTCCCTTAACCTGCGATTTGTTTCTCAATCATGATCAACGCAATTATTTTGTCATTAATAATTTACTGAAAAAGAGAAGAAAATTCTGAACAAATTCTGTGTCCATATTAGCTGCAAAGTATAAGAATTAACGACAAGTGGATAATGTTTAATTTGAATTCTCAAGAATAGTGTTTAATTTGAATTCACAAGAATTTAGTAATATTTATACTTGCCAAATTGCCTCTAAAATTTTCACCACGAGTCCAACACGTTATTAGAAGATAAAGGTTCACCAATCCATCTGTTCGTTATCTAAATTTCTTTATCTCCGTTCCTTCGCCATAAACAAACGTGTTGAAGTAAATTCTCAAGGAAAAGTGGGCGGCACGTTGCGGTACGTTAATGCCGTTGGGCAATTCCGATTGTTACGATTCAATTTTCCCGCGATCAACGTTTGTCCACGCGTAGATATCTGATCCCGGATCACCGTTCCGGGATTTTTCGTTGGCGCGCGGACGCTCGTGAATATTCAAATTCCAGATTGCATGCTAATAAATTAATCCGGTTGAGTGGCTCTTCGTTTCCTGGCCGAGACGATAATAAATTGGACTCGTTTGTTTTCATCTGTAGCAGGGAACCGCGCGGGAAAATTGCGCCGACACACGCCATTCCGGAAGGGAGCGAAACGATTATCCTCGACCGAGGATCGAGCTTCCGTGTTTTCGACACGCGACCGAGTGTCAGGACTTTTTTCTGTCGTAGGAATTTTCGTCGCACCGATTTTCATCTAAGCTCCACGCGATGGAACATTGATTATACAGCGTGTCCCGTTTTAATCTGTTAGGTTGTCACATAAGTTCGTGCCGTTTTCTGTTAATACATTTCGCGTTACGTTTTATGATCACAGAGCGATACGAGGTTGAACTGAATCAGTTTAGTCAGCAAGAAGGTATTTGAGAGCGACAGGTCTTGAAGTTATATAAATTTAATATTTAATAAAATAATATTTAATAGTTAATAAAAGAACATTTTATATTTAACTTTACAATTACCGAACATTTAATACAATTGATATGTAATCCCTAAATGTTACTTGATATGAAGTTATGTATAGTAGTTGATATAAAAAAAATTGCATTGGACACATTTTTTACGTAATGGATATTTGTGGAAATAATTGAATTTATAGATTACAATGTAGATGCCCTCTATACGCACCCTTCATTCTGACGTATCGCTCGATTTATCGCTCGATCATGCGAGTATTGTACGATCAATTGATCAATTAATTTTGGGCTGTCTAAACACATGAGAAACACGTTTCACGAGATACTACTGATAAATGAGAACTGATCTGAAGTTAGCACATGAAGAAGATTATTGAGCATCATAAAGAAAACTAGGAAGTGTACTGTAAATTGTTGTAATTTATTAATAATGTGTTAGAATTCCCAATCAATTAATGTAAAATACAGGTTGACATATTATGTGAGAATGTTAAGTGTTTTAAAGATTTAATAAGTTTATAATAATTATGTAGAGAAATATAGCTAAATGGTATAATTACAGTGTATCTATGATTTAAAAAAATAAGGAACTCCATTTTGTTCGATCCATTATGGTCTATAATGAATTTACAGTGATCCATAGTTATTCATAGTGATTTAGAGTGATGTATAGTAATCTATAGTGATCCATGTGATCTATATGATGCATAGTGACTTCAACCTTCAAAAATATATTAAATGTTTAATTGAAATATCTTCATCAAAAATCATATAAACTTTTTAGAAATGGTTTAATTGTTATAACACTGAATAGACTCTGTTTGAAATTACCATATCCTGTATAATAAATTATCCTTTACCACTTGTAGTTATTATTGTAAAAATTCAAAGAATGAGTACTTTTTGTCGCATTACATTATGTTTATAAGGAAATGTACAAAATTAATACAGAACAATAGACTGCAGATATGTTCTAATCTTAAAATTTTCATAATACTTACACTCTCAGTTTGAGTAAATTAAAAATAAAATAAAAGATAATGAATTTTTATTAAAGTTTGTTTTTCTTGATGTTTATTTTCTACCTTAATAATGTACGGTTACTAACAAGGATAGTTCCCCGAGCAACAGAAATGAAGATAAATTACCTTAAAGCCAGTTCTATAAATTTCAGTCTAGTACACATTAATTTAAATTATAACGTAATTAATATATTATATCAGAAGAGATATTTTTATTTTTGAAAAACAGATTTAGTAACACACTTTCATAAATCCTCTGGATATAAAAGAATAAATAAATTAGTGAATAAGCTGTGAATTAATAAATATAAATTTCAATTTAATACTATCATTATTGAGTACCACTAAATATATGTTAAACTCTATCAATAATGAAATAAAACAATAAAAAGTGTTGGAATTATGGACGAACGGAAGTTTTTTCGTATTTAATCAAATGAATATTTATTTATCATGTATAATTAGTTTTTACACTTAACATAAGTTACATCATGGAATAATCCGTTTTGGTAAAATACAAAAAGAAAAACATAAGAACGTAGAAGAAGAAAACAAAAGACAATCTAAACTCTGGAGGGCGACATCCTCATCCCAAAATTTGAAACACACATAAAGCGTAACAAATTTGCGATTATTTTTCAATTCGACAGAAAAAATAATAAGGATAAAATCATAATCGATAAGATCATAGTCGATAAACCAATGATCATTTGTTGCGGGATAAGAATATATACAAAAATTGTGTATTTTTCTTGATTAAATTTAATTAGCAGGTAAATATCGTATGTCAACATGCCAATGCAATGCTCAATCATTTAGTCATCAGTTTGTGATCAAAAGTTTGAGATCCGAAAAGCCCTGGCAAAATCGATGAAAAATTCAAACGCATCATCGGATAAATGGAATGCGTCGCTGTGCGGGTTGAATGGTGATGAAAACTTCACGTCTTCGGTAATGAACAGGCGTCATTATGCTCGGTTTAGGATTCAAACGCAATAACCGAAACGTAATGACCCAGTTGGCCATGTTGGCGTTCAATTCGTCATCGTCGTTTCCCGATGCAACCACCTCGATCATAAGCTATTTACGACGATGAGAATTAGCTGCATAAAAAATTAAAAGTTACTAAACAGTGCAGATGTGTTCATAACTTTGTTGTTTGTCTGATCTAAATTTTGTTTGAATAATGTATATAGTTGTAAATAAAACGTAATTACAAAGTATAGTTAATTTTTTTATTTTTTATAAGAATTTGTATTCTTAAGAAGTAACGTTTATTCTTTTTACTAATTCATCTTTATTATAAGATATTGTTAATTGCTTTTATTGAATTATAATATTTTTTGTTACTTTTGAAACACACATATAAGTTTATGTTAACTATTGTATTAAATTATATATTTTACAAAATTGATAAGTGATTAAGTGATATTAAAGAATATAATTCAATATTAGAAGTTAAATAATGGTATATATTTGTATATTTATATTTATTTTACTTTATTATAATTTTATTTTTCCTTGAATTTTTATCTCACGTTTTTTTCTATTGTGTACAGTGATGACAAAATTATTGCCATTTATTTTTACTGATTTCAATATAGCAATTGTCATGTAAAGAGGTTTACTATAAATAAATTCCGCACAAAAACTCTATAAAGTTTAATTTATCAATATCTATCTATGTATATTTCAGAAAGTATAAAATAAACGGACATTCCATTGAAACGTTTCTCTTTTTGCTCACATGCAGTTAATATCGCACAATGAAAATTACATGTATTACGTGAATTGTTAATTCAATGAAAATAAACATTTCAAGTGTTTCAATACCTGTGTCGCATTCCGTTCTCGCATGGTGAGAGTTAATGAATTTAAAATTCCTTGCACTCGTTGAACGCACACTTACGCATAAAATTTACAGAATCATAGAAATTCATTCAATGGCACAGGAACTGAAAAATGAAAATTCGTTACAGTGAATATTCTATTAAATTTTCTACATTTATCAGCTCCTAATGAACTTCAATTTATTAAATACATTATTGTAAAAGTGATTTTTAAGACTGGATAAAAAATGATATTACCTGAATATGACTCAAGCATGTGAGTTTAACTATCAATCTACGTGTTAATGACGAAAAAAGTTAATAAATGCAAGTAAAGACAAGATTACTATCACGTTTAGCTTATAAATGTATATCATCGAGAAAAATCATTTTTAAAGTAATAGCATGAAGCGAACATTTTTTGCAATTATGGTAATGATAAAATGCTTTTAACTAGATTGAAGTGGGTGTTCAAATATACTTGTGACTGTAATGCATTTACATATTTCATAAGCGCAAGAAATGCACAGTCCGCTTGGGATTTCATCAATGAAACAACAAATGAATCGTTTATTATGAAGCCGACGGAAGTCCATTTGTGGAGACAATTGAGAAAACAATTAATGTAATTACAATCTAGTATTCTAGTATCTATATCATTTTATTTCTAAAAAATCTACATTTACATTTTGAAATAGGTATACGCTTTGTTCAATTAAGAATTCGTTGAGAAATAACGTTACACAATCATTTATTTTTAAAACTATGTAAACACGTGTATGAACTTGAAAAATATACGAGTGCAGTTCATTTTAATTCTATTATTTTATTTTAAATCACTTATATAATTTATCTAAATACTTATGTTTTAATAGAGAAGAAGGGGTTGCACCTAGTAGAAATTATTAATATTTTTGAATCGATAGCAATGCATTACTCTTAAATATCTTGACATAAGAAAAAATGGATTTACCCTACTTTCATAATAAAGTTGAAATATGTAATATACTATTATAGTAAACGGTTCAAATACATGTATATTTAATGATAATTTTTTTTCTTCGTAAAGCGTCATTAATACATATTTATAATGAACGAATCAAATATATAATATATTTTTGTAATAACCTAAATATTTCATATACTCTTATAATGAACAGTCTAAATATATAACATACTTTTATAACAAATAGTCTAAACGTATAATATATTCTTATAAGAAACGATACAAATATATAATATATAATATTTTTATAAAAATACAATCCGAACATATAATATGTACACCTATTCTGAAAGTAAAAGTTCCAGATATATAATAAACAAAGTAACGATTAATACTAGAACCACTGTACCAGTTAAAACAACTGGTTTCAGTTTCCTCTTTTCACAGTTATTGATATCTTCAAAGCAATGAATATTTGAAATGATTTTGAAAACAATTAATTTCACTTGAATAATATAACGAATATCCGAAGAAATTGAAAATAATCTATTATTACAATTTTTATAGAGATTATATAGCAATCGTATTAAATACTAGGTAGTTTTAGTGTCAAAATGTGAAATATTATTTCATTAAATATAAAATGTTATTTTATTAACACTAGAACTTCCGTATTTGTCAAAATAACTGGTTTCTGTACTTTTTGTTCGCAATTATTGTTACCTTCAAAGAAATGATTTTGAAAACAAATACTTTCATTTAAATACTATAACGAATACCCGAAGCTACTGAAAATAATCTATTGTTACAATTTTTATGGGGATTACATATCAATCGTATTAAATACTCGACAGTTCTATTGTTCACCATTCTGTATCTCCAAAGAATTTTTTAGCAACAGCACAGAATATTTCTAGTGAAACAGAGAACGCGTTTCATGGTTCGCGGAAACAACGCCACTTACCTGACGCTTCCACTGAATAATGGAAACGGGGGCTAAATCGTTAGAGGCTCGGCGCGGCAATCGCTGAAAAGCTGCCGCGAGATACCCTTCACATTTGCCTGGGTTTCCTCGGGAACGCGATCAAGTTATTTCGTGTTCGACACGGTTTATTTCTCCTGTCGCCTATGGAAAGGTAAACTGACTTTGATGCAAAGGTCTTCCATTGCGTTTTAATCGATCATGCACTTATTGCGGCATTAGCCGCGTCGAATGAGTTATTTCTGTCGCGCCGCAGTCCCCACAAAAATACTATGTCCACGGAAGATAACTGCCTAGGTAACAGGCCGTAAAGAGAATTTACGATGAATTGTTTACGCATTAGAATGCAGTGTTTTGAATAATCAGGGTGCATTTGTGGAAATTTTGTATTTCCAGTAAGAAATTGTACTACATTAAATGAAGTGATGTTAAAGAAATATTTGTTCTGTCTCCGATATAATTTATTAGATTAAAAAATTCACTGAAATTTTTATTCAACGCTTTTAAAGGTTTTTATGATATTTTTTTGTATATTTTACTTGGTGTAATTTTAATTCATTTTGTGAATTTTTACATAAAATTAATGGTTCAGCTGTGAATTATTCATTTTACTTTTTTGGAGAGATAGGAAAATGTGTGTGACTTCATTTTGTTGATAACTTTGAATATTCATGGTGTAACAGACATTGTTTTCTTTATAAGCAAACATTTTTTATTATGTTTTATGTTTTCTGTAATGAACGTTGCTGCAATTAGTTCCTTTTCATACGAACAAAATTAAATACGGGTATTTAAATGTCTACACTGTGTAAGAAAATCCTTTTTTCTTCTAATTTTTGAATATATCGAAATTGAAACAATTTTGCTCGCTGGCGACTATTGTTTTATATATTTTCCAAAATACTTTTTCCATTTAAAATTTAATTTTTGTTTTCTTTCTTATCATATGTATGCTTACAATGTATACTTATAACATTTATTTGGAATACTAAAATTTGTCAGAGAGCGCAACGAGAAACTCAAATAATGATGACAAACAATTAATCTACTTTACACGTTGACATTTAAATTGCATTTGCTGTTGTTGACTCCGATTGGCTTTGTTCGATTTTATCTATTCTACATATTTCATTGTATCATGAATTGTTTTAAAATTTATCCATTACGTTATTGTAAATAAAAATATATCTTTTATTATGTTAACATAAAAATGTATCATTTGTGATACGAAAAATAAAAATTTTTATATTTATATAGATATAAAAGCGATTCTTATCGAAGGCAGCTGTGCTTGACACCCATATTCCGAGTCACGCCAACAGCAGTATTAATTTTTTTATTTATTTAAATCGAAAAGAAGTTTTTATACCAAATTATTAAATAAAATCATTTATTAATACGTACACTAAAATACAAGTCTCTAAAATACATAGATCTCAATAAATACACTCATATAATATTATAAACAATTATTCCTAAAACCACTGAACAATTAAACTAATTTCCAATTTTCTTATATAAACTACAATTCAGAAATTCTTATAAAAAGTACTTATTAATACAAACTATCAATTTTAAATCTAAAAGCTCGATTATAACTAAAACACTCACTGTACCCAAATAAATCAACTTATCCAATAATCTTTCACAAAATCATCTTTTCAATCATTTTAAAAGAAAAATTTCAAAACGTGTCAGTACAATTTGCTTACCAGCTCCAGTGTGAACACTAAAACTACCGAGCAGTTAAATTGACTTTTTGAAATGCACTCTATAGAAACTCCAATGGTGTATCTATCGAGACTTCAATTGATATACAATTCAGTTTGCGTATTGCTATATCGATTTCTTTAATGACTTCTCAGAGAAACATCTGTTATGTTTTTAGTAATTGCAAGGAAAAAAATCAGGAATGGATCATTTTGACCCATCTGGTAGTTTTAGTGTTAAAAAGGCAAATCACTTCGACTGTGCAGGGCTTCAGAAGTTAGTTTCCATAGTTAATCAACCGCGGCAATCGAAAAAGAAGTGAAAAATTCTTGTAGAAAGTACCTATTAATACAAATAACCAATTCTAAATCTTAACTAAAAATTAACTAAAATCTACATCTTAATTGAAACACTCAATGTACCCAAATAAATCAACTTATCCAATAATCTCTTTCAAAATTATCTTTTCAATAATTGTAAAGGAAAAATTTCAAAATGTGTCAGTATAACTTCTTTACCGGTTCCAGTGTTAAAAAGGCAAGTCACTTTGACTGTTCAGGGCTTCAGCGGTTAGCTTCTACAGTTAATCAATCGCGGCAACCGAAAAAGAGGAGAAACTTTCAGGAAATATCGAGATCCTCGTGTTCGATGCCTGCAGAAAATTTCAGCCACGTATCGGTTCGTTTCTCGGGGCGCGGCGCGGGTTTCGTTACAGGCCCGGCAGCAATATAAATGCGGGGTTGCATGATGCAGCGGGTCTGCGCGTGGCAATGAAGAATAACCCATCCCCACCCTCGCCGCGGCCGGAGTTGATCCAGGGTTTCCCGGTCGGAAACCGAACCCGAAGCTTGTTGATATCGTCGCGACCGGCTAATATTTCCGAAGCGTATTGATGGACCCTAAACTTCCGTCGCCGAAAGCATTTCGCTCTGCTGCGGACTGATATTGATTTACCCGTTCTTCAACGGCATTGACGGAAATCCGCTTTGAAGAAAACTGATTGCGGGAAAATTCGAAGAAAAAAATTCTCGCTTTGTGACACCAACATACGTGCGTGTACTACCAGTATTTTTTGATTCGTGTTATTTGGGAGATATTATGTTTCGTTGACCTCCGCGGAATACGGGATTTTTGGCGAATTTCAAAGAGATTTTAGAGATGGGTGTTTGAAAAATTATATATTTTATTTAGTACTAGAACTGCTAGACGGGTAAAAATGACCCAATCCTGATTTCTTCTTTTTGCAATGATTAAAATAGTAGGAGATGTTTCTCTGAGAAATTATTAAGGGATTGATTGAGCAATACGCAAACTGAATTTTAAATTACTTAAAGTGTTAATAGATGCACTATTGAAGTTTCTATAAGAGGAATTTCAAAAAGTTTGGCTGCTCGTTAGTTTTAGTGTTAAGTTGTTGGGTTATCACAATGTGTTTGATCGGTGGTGAAGATTTTAGAGAACTTAACAAAGATGAATGTTAGTCAATTCTTTGGAATTTAAATTAAATATTGTTCTTCCGTTATGAATAATTATATTTTAGAGTGAATATGGATGCAGAATATGTCTAGACGCAGATTTTAGAATTGACTGTTGAAAAATAAAATATTTTATTTAAGTTGTTGTATTATGACAATATGTTTGATTGGTGATGAAGATTTTGGAGCATTTAACAGGGAAAATTTGAATTCGTTAGAAATGTTATTAAATAATTAATGTGAAAATAATTACCAGTTTATGGATCACAAAACTACTATTTCATTTGAAAATGAGGTCAAACAAATTCGGATGACTGATTTTTTGTAATGATTCATCTACACTTTTTCTAGGGATGGTTCTTTCAATTCACTTTGTCTTCTGATAATTAACTGCCAGCTCACTACATTTTTTGCAAAGGATACGAAGCTGATGACTATAATAAAAATAAGTTCATTATAAGGTTCTCTTGGCCAAGAAACGAGACCGGAGCTTTATATTTCGCGCGTCATCTTCCGTTAATTGAACAGCTGATATTATTCATCTTTCTGATATGGCAATTTGGTATTCACTTACAAAGAGAGTGTAATTAAATATGGGACGAAATTTTTCATTTAATTTTGGATAAAATATAATTGCATTTAAGTTACACTCGCAGTTATAAAGTACAAGTTTAGTATAGTGTTGGACAATATTTAATGCATTGAATAGGTACTTAGCTATTAAATAGATTCACGATTAAATTGGTTACATAATTACCAATTTATTAATTAATTCATTATTAAATTATTGAACATTTTTGTCGTTTTTCGGTAGAACTAAATAGGTAACACGTAACATATTTAGTTATCAGTTGATGATCAACAATTATTATTAATAGTTAATATATGAAGATGCATTTCGTCCATCAATTAACTCAATCACAATTATTGACAATTAATTTCGTTTAATCATGAGAACTAATCGACTAATCAAATCAACAATTCTAAACGACTGATAGCCAACACTGGCATAATAATAAAGTAATTCTTATAAGTTTAACACTAGAATTATTACAGTACCATGTGAACGAGAGCATTAATCTTGAAAATATCATTGGATAAAAAGAAATATTGCAATTTCAATAATTGTAAAATAAGAAATCCAAAACTAATCATTTTAACTAATAGACTGCATTTGAATCTTCCTACACTCTTAAATTCATTTATATATTAAAAATAATATCCAGGAAAAGATGCATACATTAATAATAATTTTCTAATATTTCTCTTAAATACAATCATGTTTTATAAAAATTAAATACCTGACTATATGTGTATTAAAGTAATCTACAATAAATAACTATATTAACGTTAATAGAACGAAATGTAGCTAAATAAAACAGACATAAAGAACAGTACGGTTAATCAAGAAGCATGTTATAAAACAAATGGTTAATCACAAACACAATTCTCGGAGCCGCAGTTCCACTGAAACGATTAAATCCCGCTAAGATACGAGGCGCTCGGCCAACAGACAGCGTCAATTAACATTAACAAAACAGCAGCAGTCACCGGAAAACCTCGTCGAGCAAAAATCTCCAACGACAAAACAACCACTCGCCGCCCTTCACCCGACCAAAACACCAACCCTCGTGAGCCCTTTTCAATTCGCGCCTCACCGGCCATTAGTAATCGAACCCCTCCACTTTGCATCTCGCTTTCGCGTCGACAGAACATCCAATTACACCCCCGCGCGCCGTAGAACATTCCTGGTCGTTCTAGAAACTCGTAGCACCCGCCCACAAACCAACGAGTCACTTAGAAACCGCGTAGAATAAATAAAAAAAAAGAAGTTTAATTTACCAGTGTACGTGAAAATTTATCAACGAAGTGATTGAATAACCAGAAAAGCTGCAGAAGATAGAGGATCGAAGAAATTAGATAGTTCGAAGAGGAGTCAGTAAGCAAGAGGAAATAGAAGCTCTCCAGAAACAGTTAGTACCCAAAAACAAGGGAATTAGCTAGAGACCACACAAAATAAATAAAAAGAAAGAAGGTCCCTCTATCAATGCACATGAAAAATCCGAGTGTCCAACGAAGCGATCAATAAATAATCGATATATAATCAGAAAAGCTGCAGAAGATAGAGGATCAACGAAGCTAGGCAGGTCGAAGAGGAATCAGAGGCCAAGAGGCAATAGAAGACACGTGTCAGTGTATTTCAACTCGTCGCAGATGCTGAGGATTCAACCGGGCAGCTGGTAGGGTCTATTCCGAGGTCAGCGGGGTCTTGAGCGATGATCGGCTCGTCGGTGGCGACGATCGATCCCACGGATCCACCCGAGGCCGTCGCCGACACCTGTTTCGAGGACCTTTTGTTTTTCGGCGGCGCGAACGACACGAGTGCCGGCTGCGGGCTCGCGGTGTCGGGAATACTAAATGACAGCCGTTATGATGGCGGCTCGCCGGTGAACGGGACGCTGCTCGACGCCGAGACCGACGGGCTGAACAACTGGTGGGCCATGCTGGCCCTTGTCCTCGTCCTAGGCACAGCAGCAGGGAATATCCTGGTGTGTCTGGCGATCGCCAAGGAGAGACGACTGCAGAATGTCACCAATTACTTTCTGATGAGCCTGGCGATCACGGATCTGATGGTCGCTGTTCTGGTCATGCCGCTTGGGATACTGACGCTTGTGCGAGGTAAGAGTTTGTTTTCATCGTTTGGTGACGAGCGACGAGGAATGATCGGAATGTGGTGGCGGTATGGCGAAGGTTCTAGAACCGGATAAAATGGGGAGGCCTTTGTTTATTTACATTCACGCTCTTGATTGTCGAGTCTTGGTCAAAGTCTGCGGTCGCGATGAACATTAGTTTTACGTAAAACTTTAATTTTCGAAGATCAAGGTCATTTCAAGGTCACGTTTATTATACATGTTTGAACGTATTTTTCGATCAGCTGCACGATGCAATAAAAAGAAATGTAATTATGTGTCGACAAACACCGATGACCTTGATAACATTTGAAAAAAATGTCCATGGAAAAAGAAATTTTCGCCAGATATTCGGACATTGACACTATGTACATTACGTAACAAATATTTTTTGCATCACAATAACCTGAAAAGATGTATAGGTGGCCTTACTTAAAAGGACTACCCCGTATAGGGGCTGTGGAGTTGCAGCTTCTTCAGAATGAATGAATGTTTCTGTTTTATTATAAATTTAGATATATTTATATAAAATCTGCTATATTTTATATTATAAATCACTTCAAAAATATTTACAACAGTCTTTTACCTGTTTATATATTGTAGTCGATGTTACAATCATTCGATAACAAATTTCTTTTTCGACTTAAAAAAAAAACATTTTAACAATGACACAAATGCTTCACGTTTTTCAACTACTGGTTTCCGATATCCAAATAAACTATTTCTAACTATTCCATAATATATTAATAACTCCTGCATTCAAGGGTTAAATTAAAAAAAAAGGAAACAGAAATCCCAGCGCATTATATTCGTATCAGCGTTTCAATGAAAACGATGCGGCAGGGTGTCTTCGAAGCACGAAGGCCTAAGTAACGTTTTATTGAAAAAGGATTCAGCTACTTGTGTCAAAAGTGAGCTCAATATTCGAGATCGCGAAAAAATGGGTTGAAACGGTTCAGTCGTTAAGATTTCCATCAGCCAGATGGATTTTCCAATAATGGCCGGTGAACTTTCCGACCGTTATGTACGCTCGAATCTAAGTTCCCTCTTGTTACCGAGATTACGCGAAGATTGAGGAAAGCCCGATGAAGATTCAGTAACACGAAGGAGCAAGTTTCATCGGTGTCCCTCAGGTGTTATTCACTGGACCGTTCTCTCTAAACGAGGATCGATGGTGTCTCATTTGTCTAAGTTTCACCCCTTATTCGACAGCGGCTGAACAACGCCGCGACATTTTTTTAATTCCGTGGCTAATGAAAAGACAACAAGCGACTTTTTTTTCACGGACAAACTCGGTGACACTGTAAGTACATTTCCCGGGGAAATGAAATTAATATTTGTTTAAGACTTGTTCTGATAAATAGTCAGTGGCTCCTGCTTTATGAATAATGTTTGTCGTTACTGGACCGTGGATTATTATGCGGGATCACATTCTCCTGAATACAGATAGTTAATATGTTTAGTGCTGCCTGTGCGATTTTTGGTACATGCCAATTTTTGTAAGGAAACATTTTTCGTGAGACGTGTGACAAATGATAACGGTAGACGTCGCAAAGCAGCGGAAACGTGAGGAAAAAATATTAAAATATATATAAAAGTCATCAAAAACTTGAATGTAACTAATATTTAATTTAAAAAATCGGTGTACTTCATAAGCATGATATAACCGAAACTTCCGGTGATACGGAATGTGTTAAAGAAGCTAACATTACTGAAAACGCTTTTATCTTTGCGAATGATTCTAGTGAATTCAAAATAAAATCGAATGGTTTCGAATCGTATTCGAACTTATGTTTTAGGAATTTAATTTTTATAATTTAAGTTTATTATTATTGTGTAGATCAGATACATTTAAGAAAGATTAATATTTGAAAAGTAGAAAATAATAGAAGTATTATAGATAATACAAATTAAATATAAAGTAAAAGAAGTAAAATACAATACGAAATCAGTTGTATTCGATACTTCTTATTTCGGAAATTTCCTAAGGTATCAAGTGATAATAAAGTATTTAAAATAATATACTTTCTTAACTTTCGTGATAGTTTATAAATTGTAATAAATAATCTTGAATTCCACAAGAAGATGAAAATATATTGAGAATAATTGTATTATGGAATTTCAATGTGTCTGTTGAAAATTGTGTTCTACGAAATACTCTTAATTTTTTAATAAAAAGTGAAATATCATAACGATACTGTTTCCCATACAGTACTAATTGTAAGCACTGAAATATATAACGATATAAAACTTTTAACACGACCTTACGCAATGGTATCGTAACTATTATATTCCACAGTAATTGCTGGTATATACAACTTCATTGAACCGTTATTTCCGGTTGCACAGAACGTCCGTGTTTATTCCCCACTTTTTAATTTGTGAACAAGCCAAATGTAAAAATCGTATTGGGAACTCTGATGAGACGCGATCCCTTTGATTGAATATTGGACATGAAAACGAGGTCGGTTGTTCTGAAGATAATTGAACAAGCTCTGGCTCGTCGGGGGTGTATATTATTTTTCCTTTCCCGTGACTTGGAAACAGGAAGTCTGTGTCGTGGGAATTACTTGATTATAAATAATCAGAAATATTATAATTACTTAACTAATTGACGTGGTTTACTTGTACATGATATAAATAATATTTATATTAATAATAATACGATAGTAATATAATATTAATATTACAAATATTGCTCATTATTAATATTATAATTATTTATAAATATTATTTATATTATAAACTTAGTATATTTGTTGAGAACATACACGTACGAATTAATTATATTATAAAATTGTATTAAAATAAAATATGGTTTTATCTGGAAAACAATAAACCGTAATAATAATCAAAAATAATGAAAACAATAATTATAAAAGAGTATCAGACATTGATAGTTTATCTTGTATTACATATTTACATGCATGGCAAATAACATTATGTTGTTATTAATATCATTACTATTTATAAGTAAAAATTTAGTTCGATTGTATTATCAGTTTTCAGTAGGTACCTGTTATGATAGACTTACAAACAAGGATGATGATAAGAAATGCAGCAAATCTTCATAAGCTACATCTATTTTCGATTACAAACAACCGTTCCTGTAAGTAGGCAACGGTGTAAGCGACGTTGTTGGTATTCTGGTCAACGGGTCGCACAATATCAAGCTGACACGCTACAGCAAGAAACAAGTATCCGTTTCCAACGAACAAGATTCACGAAGCTTCTAATTTACACCGCAACACTTTTTAGTCCTCTCCTTCGAATTTGTTTTCAGCAATTCGATATCGACCACCAAACTTGCCACGTTTTCATTGTACACGTTCAATCAATTTTTTACCTAAAATGGTAACATAACTCTTTAATCGTTTGTCACGCAAATATTTATTTGTGATAACTGAAGAAATTTTAAGTAATGCAATGGTATTTGCTTTATATACTATTGCTGTATTATTTTCTTTTGCTACTAAGCGTGTGTAGCTTTTTACCATTAACAATTTGGGAAAAAGAAATTCTCCACTTCATTGTAAATATAAAACGTTGAAAATAATAAATCAGTAATGGTAAATCATTTTTTTTAAGCAACACTGGTCTTTGTTAAATTAATTTAATTAATAATTTCAGGTTAACTTTCATAATAACACTCTTATAAGACTATTTTATTTCTGAAGTATTTACAAGATCTTCTTAACAACTTCGAAACCAGAAATAATGACATTTCAGAAAACAAGAGCTATTCGGTGTCCCTATCATTACTATAACTCGAATCGCGTAAATTAATCCTTTGTTGAAAAGAATATTTTAAACCTTTGTTAATCTTTTTCATAATAAATCTGAGGTACGCATCGAAAAGTCTTAAATATTAGAAAAAAGAAAACTACACATCAATTTATCGTTATTTGAATAATTAAATTATTCATTCGCAGCTTTCGAATTTACATATCGAAACATGAAATCTCCATTATGGCGGCGTTCGCAAAGGGTTAATATCGCGTATGAACAGGACTGCATGAATAGTATTATAAATTACTACGTAAAAGAGACTCGTGTAAAGAACGTCTCGCGTAAATGGAGGAACAGGTGTGTACCTCCATTCTTCTGTGCACGTACTGCAAAGTTTGGAAAACAGACTGCAATTATCTGGTGACCGATGTGACCTCGACACTGATTTCCCGATCACACTGTGCTTTACCATCGGATGGAGTGTAGCATGATGCGTTGCGTACGTCGATTGATATAGACGAAGTTTACTTATAAATGAGACCTAGACATACCAATGGCATACATCCAAGTCCGTCTATTCCGAGGTTTCAGAAGACCCGGAAGCTATACGACCTTTGCTGACCCCTTCCCCTTGAACAGTACCGCCCCCGCGTCATCTTTCATCGTCTACTTATATAGTTGCACGAGCAGCATGGATTTTTCAACGGGATCAAACGCAAGCTCTTCGATTTCTCAGTTTACTTTTGCGGACGTACACCGATCGCTACCGCGTCCCTCGGGTATAAAGATTTAAGACGTTTCTAAATGGAATGGCAAAGATTTCCTCTGTCTCCTTAAAGGCTCTCGTTGGACGGGACATTGTAATCAAAGAAGCGTTTATTGATTTACTGTTGTTGCCTGGTAAAAAGGCAGGACGACTTATAGTTTCTTTGGAATTCCTGTTATATGTAAGAAATTAATATTTGCTTTTTATTTTTATAGCTAACAAGAAAACTGCACGAATTTATTCCAGTATCCAATAAATATTACACGTGACAAAGAATCCTGTGCTACTGGTCTATAAAATGGCTTCAAATTGAGGTATCCTCTTGTTCTTTAGATCAAGGATTCTCAAACTTTATAAATTTTCTACCATATAAATAAGAATCAAACAATGTATGCACCATAAAATTATTTCCAGATTAAAAATCAATACATCTTAAATAGAGTGTTTATGATCAAATAATAAAACATTTTAAATTTATGTTACTTAATTATATTCGTAAATGAAACTTCTGCATTATAATAAAATATAGTAAATGATGGGTAACAATACATGAGCAAATATTAAGGAGATTTATTATTGATAAGGATTAACGTGAAGGATGAGCTTGTTTCATTGTAACCACTTTCGGACATGTTTAATATCTTATTTATTATTTACAAATAGGTAAATATTATTTTTCAACAAAAAGATTCAAAATATTTTATGTAGAAATTGCACCACTAAAAATAACGTAATGTACCATTAGTGGTACATGCACCACAGTTTGACAAACGCTGCTTTAGATCGTTCGCAACGTCACCATTCATTTGTTTAATACAGTGTCTGTATTGTTTGCAATAAAACGCAGAGAACAGTCGCGAACACAATAGTTGCCGATAAAATGAATATACGTCACCGCAATCTCTTCGCTTTTCAGCACAATAAAAACGCAACTGAAGCTGCTGATACGATTTTCCCCACCTTTGGTTGCACTGTTGCAACTTTTAACACCTGTGAAAGTTAGTGCCACAGGTTTCTTCGTAGGTGACGTCCTCGGAAGATCGTGGGAAGCTTAAAAACAGTAAATTTCAAGAATTATTGATTGAAATCTAAAGGATGAATTGCCATAATATAAAATAAGTACTTAACCCCTTGTTCTACAATGCCGTGTCAAACTCGCGGTGAACATTTCAAATAGAATTTAACAAATATAGATATCACTTTATTCTTCCAAGTCAGAATTGAATATTCTTCTTCTATTATGAACCGTAATTCTTCTGAATAAACGTAGATATATTATATGTTTTTTTCTAATAAAATATCTTTGTTGAGCTCAATTGGGAAAGAAATCATAGGGCAAGAGGTTAATAATGTTTTAAGAAAATATAATGAGATATTTGTAATGATTCAATGAACAATAAAATTATGTTATTTATTAAATAACATATATTTATAAATATAGTATAATAATAATAAAATATAAAAGTTCGAGCTTAACTTATTTGAATTGTACAAAACTGTAATACTTGTAAAGTCAATTTTGATAACACTTTTATTAATTTAATGATCAAGCAATCAGTAAATATTCAATATTAGTATTATTATTAAAAAATAATTCTTAACATATTTACAACGAAGTTCTAAGGAATAAATTACCGAAAATCCTTACAAGTAATTGGATAAAGATATTCAAATATTTCGGAAAGTACAATATTACTTTAGAATGGAGATAACGGAGAATATTCGAATTAGTTAGCCAGTCAATTATCCATCGCCGGTTAGTTGAATAAAATTTGGTTCGCCGGCTCCGCACGAAGCCCAGCGCCAAACTTTCAGAGCCACGGGAGCCGAAGTTGAAACCTTTGTTGCCCTGACAAATGCCGGGTCACGGTTAAAGTCCGCTTAATTGACTTAACTTCGTAACAAGTTGGGGATACTCGCACACTTTGCTTTATTACTCATTTCCTTCCCCGTGAATAACATTATCCCGTATTCCGCTTAAGTGCAGAATAACAGGCGGCCCCGAACTTTCGGCGAAATTGTAAACATCTGCTTCCGTTATCATGTTTCAGCGTGTATTTAAATCACAAGAGTACAAATTTTCGTTTGTACTCGTCTGTCTCAAGGAAATTATTGAACAGAGGTTTTTTCAAAAATCATTTACAATGAAATGTATCAAATTTATTCTGAATGATTATTCAATTGACATAAGCTGTGAAATATTTTCAATAAATCCTTAATTTCAGTATTTTACCTATTTAATGTGTTACATTTTATGTTTAAATACAAACATTAGATTGTTTTATCGTTAACGAACGAAGTTTTAAATTTATTTGTTTGCTATTTCATTGTATTGAATCTATGGTTAAATCAATTGACAGTAGGGGTCGATATAATTTAAGAATAGTTTATTTTGTTGTGTTATCATTAGACTGCAGACGGTTAGATTTGATCGTAAGTTTATTATTAATTAAAGTATAATTTATTAGATTGTATATTGAACAAAATACAATATACAATTTCCATTATTATGTTTAACAGTTTTTCATTACAAAGGTCTCGTTTACAGTGAATCACATCTACATTCTTACTTATTTTACAATTCTTGAAATTATATTTAAAGCAACATTTCATTTCATGCTTTGATATTACAAATAAAAAGTTACTAGATGCTGTTACCCATTTAAGATATTATTTTGAAATATATATTCACATTATATTATATATAATATACTACTTGAGATACTATTTCATTTTATTTGGTAACAGTGAAACACATTCAAAACAGTTCTTCAAATAATTGACGCAGGAACCGAAACATCCGATCGAAATAAACAGTTACTTAACAACTGTATCGTTAATACAAACAACTCGATGCATACCGAACACGTTTCCATTTTCATCGCATTATGAACCTGCGAGTCGCATTTCGAAGCTGACGCGAAGGCAAACATTGAATACGTCGAGATAGAGTAAACCTTGGCAGCAACGGCGGTCGTAACACGCGCACGTTTTCGGCGGCCGAGGGAAGAGCGAGAAACTCGAGACGAACAGCAGATCCGTGGACCACGGGTGAAATTGCTGAGATGTCGGTAGACATTCGGGAGAGTAATGCCGGTGAAATTGTCGGAAACGTAAGTGGCCAATTTGTAGTAACCTCGATTCCCAGCGTCGCCATTTTTCACCCACTTCCCAAGTTCTTCCGACTGAATGTTTTAACAATGCTGGAACAACCCGCCCCCGCGCCGTGTCTCGAGCTATACTTCAAGATCGATTGTCAGGGTCGAATTGATGACCCTCAGCTTAGAGACATTCTTTCTCTTTTTTTAAAGATAGTGAACGGAATCTGGAATTATTTGGGTTTGCATTATAGCCGGGAAAGATGTATCTCGGAGTTACTTTATTTGGATGTTCGGATTTTGAGAACACTCTTTTAAGATTTGGATAGGCATGGAAAAGAATTATTTTGTTATAGGAAGGAAATAACTTAATATCATTTTCGATGGTAATTGTACATAGTAATGAACTTTACATGTAGTGGGAAAACAATATTTTTTCGAATGATATTCTTTATTTGTTTGTATTATATGGGAGTATGGAATATATGCTGTTATTGTTATATTTTTTTATAATATATGGGTGAGATACTTTGAATAGTGAAGAAATCATGTTTTAGTGATTTGTGGATGGCTATAATAGCAGTATGATAATATAGTAATATGATAATATAATAATATAATAATATAACAACATAATAATATAGTTAAATCATAATAATGGTAATAATTGTAGTAATAATACATTCACGTTCACTGTGCTACTTACTGACAATCTAAACATGCTCTGAGAGCCCATATATACATTCTGCTGAGAAGGATCCAGTAAATCGAATGCATATACGTGATAATGATGCAAACAGGCTAAACAAGGGATCTTTATGCAAGGTCCTACATGGTATATGCGATAAAATTACGCCTGAAAGCTGTAAGCGTAGCATAATTTGAGACAACATCCTGAATAAATGATCCATAATTTTCCACGCTTCATTAAAATTATTTGTTAAAATCTATTGCTAAATAACTCTGCTAGAGAACTACATAATTCGCAGTATCCATTAAAACACTCAACTATCATGTTTTCAAGGTTACGAAAGACTTCGTCACTTTTTTGGAGAAAATTTGTCGATAATATTCATTGTATCAAACTCAAATTCATTAAATTATACATGTGTTACCTTATTCAACATTTCTCTGCTACTTTTCATCATATTAATTGATTTATTTACAGTGTGGTTCTACAAACTGAAAACACCTACTGTTTTAACATGTGAAAATTCACTCATACTTCTCATTTTACCCAAAAATAACGTTATTATAGTGTTTAGAAAACGTTTGGACATCAACAGCTGTAATATGTAGCAAAAAATACAAAGTTTCATTAAAAAATATTAATATAACTGTGTACTTTCGTGAAGCTAAACGTGTAGTCGTCCGTTGACGCGTTTCGCTTTATTCGTTTGAGTGCCCGCCAAATTAATTTTGGGCACCTGGATCCGGTGGTGAAGCAGTGGTGCGAATATCTTGCGAATGGCTCGACCGATGGAGCAAGACGATGTTCGAAAGTCAGACGTTCTTGAAGATGTTAGCGAGTGTTCGTGACAAGTGTTCGTTGCGTGTCGTGTACTCTCGAATGCGTGTGCAGAACTATCTTGTCGAATGCGGGTGCGGAACTGTGAAGAGAACAGTTCTTGTCGAATGTGCGTGTATAACTATGGAAGTGAACAGTTCTTGTCGAATGCGTGTGTATTACTATGAAGTGAACAGTTCTTGTCGAATGCGTGTGTATTACTATCCTTCGTCGGAACTCTTGCACCCACAAGTCAACTTTCTTACCCCTCCTTCGGATGTATGGAAGGGGATGCTGACGGAGTGGGAACAAGAGATCGACGAAGTTTCGAGTAAAAAATACATTTGGCAACAGCGAGAAAATACCGCTACCTTGACGAACGTGCAAGGGTGTACCCCGATGCGAGTACGCACCCTTGTCCGCAGGTAGTCCTCGCTGTTGCGCGTACATTTGGTGAGACAACGAAGGAAAACCCGTTACGTGGGCCCATGTGTACATGCCTACCTAAGTACGGGCACGTACCCATGGCCGCGGGTAATCCTCGTCGCTGCGCGAGAATTCGTCTGGTTTATGACAGGGGCGATTTTTGTACGGGACAGAAAATGCGAGGCTGACTTGCTCGATGGCCGAAGCCGGGCCCCGGATCAACTGTCCCGAACGCTCGATCGTGTTTGCGCCCGTGTCATAAACCAGAACCGTGTATCGACGTGCCGCGGTCCTCGGTATCCTGAAGGGCCCCTTGTTCCGCGACGGAACATAACACTTTCAGGATCATCTCAAGGCCAAACAAATAACAATACAATATCTAGCACTTAATATTCAATAGCTTTTGTTTGATACCTTTATTTTTATCGCCCATGTTTTCCGAAAAAATTAGAGTAAATTTTAATGCTTCATCGTTTAAATAAAGTCATTATTAAAATCAAGAAGAGAAGACAGTCTTTAGCCGACCATTAAACACAGAACTGATCGGAACACAGAAATAACGAAACTCGGAACCGCAAGAAACCACTAACGAGAACGCAGAACTAAATGGGACCGCATGGAATTTAGAAGTTCCGAAAATTTATAACAATCCCGAAGTTTGTGAGTTAGAGCTAACATTAACAGTTCTTGTGAAATTGATTACGGAGCGTGATTATTTGTTTTATATACCTGCAAACCAGAGGCAATCATCCAAACACACAACTCGTTGGGTTCTCACTGTTGACGCTTTTGGTTGCTAGTTCAAACTCTAACTGTCGGAACAATTATCCCGACGTCGCAGTTAGTTTCATCGGAGGATTGATCGACACACCGATACCGTCGTGTGTCGTTCACTTTAAAGCGTGCACCGTCCCGTTCCGAACCAATGGCTGCCAACTAAAGATCTTAATTGGCCTGCTGGAGCATTGAAAGTCGATCTACATGCAAAGTGTTCTGTGTTTTGTTGCGAATCAGTGGACATTGACTGAAGATTTTAATTGGTCAGCTGAAGAATTAAAAATCACTGGACTTACAACAATGTCAATCTGCCATTAACGCTAAACGTACCAGTTAAATGACTGGTTTAAAAATTTTACGTTTTTCTACGTTCATTGAATATCAATTCGGCTTTTCAATTTTTGTCTTTCCTTCTGTTCCTGTTTTCAATTAGAAATATTTATGGTTTAATTTGTTTAGCTTATTTTATAACCAGTTGTTTGACTGGTTACATCAATAGGTATATACAAAGTATCGATACGTTTAGTGTTAATTTATTTCCCTATGCATTCTTTTATGATTGTGCTCGCTGGCATTGTTTTGTGATTAATAATGCATTAACAACAAAGAAACATTCTATGTGTAACTGTATCAATGTTAACTTTAGAGTATAGCACTTGGTAACAAAAAAATAATATTTAATTTGAAGCCAAAAGAATTAATTCATTTCCATAAGAATTTTAAAGCTCTAGGTTCTTAAAACTATAGTACACATAAGTCAAATACTTTTAACATTAATTATAAATTACCTTCGACAAAAACTTCGAAAAGAGAAATTTTAAAAATGATATTTATTTATTGTCTTGATGTTTCTTAACAAAGAATAGTGTTTATCCTAATATATGCAGATTAGAGATTTTAATAAAAAGGATCACGAATTTACAACTTATCCTAATATCAAACTTTCTCCATAATTCGAATTTAATTAAGATTTATCTACTGCATAAACGTGTCACGTTATTTTTCATTGAATAACGACCCGCAGTTTCATGATTCATTACCAACGTGTGAATATTATTGTCAAAGGCGACAGTTACGACGATTCCCGGTGAAACGTCCTCGAAGTGGTTTTTGACAAACGTCACCAGCACGCGCTGTTTTCCAACGAAAATTAACCGAACGTGTAACCGCAGACAGAATTAACGAGAAGAAAATATCGTGTCGCTTAATCTGTTGCTATGAAACATTTCAATTGTCTATGAATGTAAACCGATAGACGAATTTGTTGTATCAATGAATTTAAATTTGAATTTTGTTTGTTGAATTTGAACATTGTTCTGTTAAAAGTTCAGTAATTTTGATTTGTACATATGTAGAATATTTTATAGTAAATGAAGAAATAAGTTGTGATAATACGAGAACAATGAGTGAGTAAACTGAAAATGTTAGTACAGTTTGTGATTATTCTTTATTATTATTTGCAATATCAATTAAGAACTCATTTATCTTCTGTGAAATTATTTGTAGAAATGTTTTTGAACGTTACCTGTTGTGTAATTGGTTTTCTTGTAATTAAATATTATGACGTTCAAAGTAAGTATTACACAACTTTAATTATTTTTTTTTCCTCTTTTTTAATTATATCAGGAAAGTAGAATAAATAAATAAGGTCGGTGTAAATTATACTAACATGAAGTTTTATTTGAACAATTTTAATATCTTTTCTTTTATAGTCATTAAATAATCTCATTGTTTCACAGATTTTACTTCTAGCCTAATTAAAAACTCCTTAATTAGATGAAAAATAATACAGGAATTCCATCTGAAAAAGCTCTCACACTCACTTATTCTTTTGAATCCCGAAGCTCTAGAATAGTTTCCAACTGAATTCGAACTTACCAGAAAATAAAATCCCATAATAATGTTACAGCGAAGAAAAGTGTATCATCAGCAAAATCACAGAAATTACACAAGACTTTTTGCGTATAAATAACAATTGTTCGAAAAATATTCGAAAAAGAAACTTTTATGAAACGTTCTTGCACTCCTAATATCAGTAACGAATAATAATTAACATTAATAATTAATATCATCAACAACATTGCGATATTAATATCTAGGTAACTATAAACATTAATAACATGAACAGTGAATACAATGTAATGTTAATAATACAAATATTGTTAACACTAATATGAAGTCAAAACCGCAAAATCACTAATATTAGTAATCCATGAACCTTCCACAAAATAGAACTTCTCACAAATAGAGGTTACACCATTATTCTCAATCACTTAAGTATTTCCAAAAATCCGCATATTCCACGCGAAGAACAATAACACACCGAACCCATATCGCCAAACGCAAGAATTGTAGCAGGACTGATAAACGTTTCAATCGAAGAGGCAGCGAAAAGTGTTTCGAGAGGTGGAAGCCATTTTCTCTTCGCCTGGCGAATAGCGAATCCGTGTGTCCGAGTGTATACCTATCACGGGACTCCGTACAACATTATAAAAGAAAAATGTCTTGGAAAATTGTCCCGTCTTCTTTTATACTCTCTTGATAGCGGAAATACGAAGACAGCGGCTATAAAAGAAGGAAGAACGGAAAACAGGCGAGTAGTTCGTGGATAGTATAAAACTAAATACGATGATGCTTAAGGGGTACAAAAAGGAACTGAAAAAGACGGTAGAGTGTGGGGGTGGTGGGGGAGGGCTAGGAGAGAAAAGTTTCGCAAAAGGCCGGAAACGCGAGGAAATCGACTATAACTTATGGCAGTGTTTCCGTGGACCGTATTCCTCGTAGTTTTATCGCATACGCATATCATGGGACACATATGCGAACTGTATTCCTCGGAGGTACGCCCCATCCCTTACATCGTGCGTTATTCAAATGTCTGAGCAGTGTTAGCTAACTGGATCGTCCCAAGGCGACGCAGACGCAATATAGGGGGCGATGCGAAAAATAATATAGGAATGGGAAGTATGCGTAATGGAACTAATGAATTGATGTCAATGTATTTAGTGATGCGAATGTTAACCTTTTGCATTTTCTTGAATTTTCATATTTGAAATGCTAAGTTGTAGGCAAGTGATTTAATTAGTTGAACAGCAAGGGATCGATACGTAGTTTTTCTTTCTTCTATTATTTAAGCAACATATATATATATATATATATATATATATATATACATATACACATAATTCAGCTTCATCTGCTGAGGGTTTTGTATATTTCAATGAATCTTTGTCCGCAAAGGGTTAATTGTGGATATTATTATCTTTGTTGATGTGAACATTATTGTTATTATTAGTGTTATCGACTTGGTTGCTGTGAATATTATTATTATTATTATTATTGTCATCGCCTTCATTGATATGATTAAAAAAAGGTTAAGTGAGCAATGTATTTACTATCTGTAGAAGGAAGATGGATTATATTAAAGTTATACGGTTTTAACTCTTAGTGTACTAAGCTAGAATGTTACTTGGGAATTCAACATGTGGACCGTTTATTATGAAAATGGTGTAAGTCCATCTTTCCTTGCACTAAGATACTTGATAGGTGAATGAAATTTAATGGATATTTCACTCAAAAATAAATCTTCACGCAGTCATTTCTTTTTTTAATATTATTCATTTTTTGCGGGCAATATTTTAACATTAGATCCACTGAGTAATTAATATGATTAATAAATAATTCATATAAAAATTATAAGAATATATATTTTTTTAAATTTCTGCTGATATCTATTGGATTATTTAAGTTAAACTATTATAGTTTAAAATTGTTCTGTATATTTACCACTTTTATGTTGCCAGCGATTGTAAAATTAGAAAATTGAAGCCAGTTATTTCGACTAGTGCGTAAGGTCTAGTGTTAAGAATGGTAATAAGGACAAAACCATCTTCTGAACATACAAGAACGTCAGAATGTGATAAATTCGATATTTCTCGCGTCATCGAGGAATTCCGCAGCTATTAACATGTTAATACTGCCACTTCGGCCGTCGATGACCCAATTACATGCCAATATTCGCAACAGAAGGGTCCAATTATTAAACTGTTAAATTGAACCCAGTATTAAATTTAAAATTAATATCGGACTACTACAGTGATGTGCATTCGTGTAGAATTATCCTGAATATGCACTTTTTAAGGTAGAGTTAATCTTCTTAAAATAAAGTAACTCCTCTTAAAATAAAATAATTCCTCTTAAAATAAAGTAATTCCTCTTAAAATAAAGTAATTCTTCATGTTAGTTAAATAATTTTCACGAAGTAAATATTGCAACGAAAAGTTTCAATTTTATTGCATAATGTGTTGAATAGTGTGTGGAACATTGATTCTGCATGGCAAGACAATGGAAAGAATTTTTGAATACATATGCCTGATGAGGTTTTAATTTTTTAAAAAACTAATTCGCTAACAGTACTGTACATTTACTGGCCGACTACCGTACTTTGATCTACTACCTCACTATTATTTTGTCAAGTGTGTACTAAAAGTTGTTTGGGTAAATTAGTTTCCCATAAAGATATTTTTATCTTAATCTATATAATGTAACATTCTTTTATGATGTTAATCTTCTACCAACGTAATCTTTATGTTATGAAATAGGTTGTATCAATTGTTGCTTATGATACAGGCAATAATAACTCTTATAATAATAAGAATGATTTTATTTAAAAAATGTTTTCTCTTATTGAAGTTTTTATGGTTGAGAAATAAATAGGACAAGGGATTAATGTTTAGGTTTACGTAAAAAATGGTGACATGCGAATTCGCCTGACGTGTCGGTCAATGTGTTAAGAACACTACTTAATACTAGAACTACCAGACGGATCAAAACGACCCATTTCTAATTTCTTCTTTTTACAATGATTAAAAACATAACAGACGCTTCCCTGAGAAGTTATTAATGAAATTAACTTAAAATGTAGATCAATTCAAGTTTCAGTAGTTGCACTCCCAGAGATTTTACAGTGAAATTTCAAACAGTTAATTTCAAACTATGCTTTCAACCATTCCATATGAAATAAACAATAAAAACCCTAATTCTGTAAAATATGGAATATTTTATATTTATCATCTTTTAGCACCTTCCACCAACGATGACGTCTTAAAAACCGATTACTTGTGCAAGATTTTCAAATAAAACACTCCATATCAATAATAAAGGTACGCGAGATATCTCGTCCATAGCATCGTTTCTTGGATATCGTGAAACCGAGACATTTCGTCCATTGTAGCGAAAGGGTTAACTCGTGACCGGGTGTCTAAGTGTTAATAAAGCCGAATTTCGAGCTGCGCGCAACAAAGTGATTTCCAACGTCCATTTAAAAAGTTTTTATTCATAAATCCTTCTTGCTCGCGCGCAGAATCTTGTTAAATTCATTTCCTTGCAGTCCCTGTTCTTCTATTCATACAATCTCTTCCTGAGTAATCTTCCCGACGGTACAAAGAGACCGGCGGCGTTAATACCCCATGAAAAACAGCTTTGCGTCCTTCGCGCGGGGGCTGTTCAATCTCGTCAGACGGATCGAGGCGGGCGCAACATTGAAAAATCGCGGACAGAAGCTCGGGAACGGGCTCCGCGAGTGCGCGGCGCAAAAGCGGCGCTGTTAACAATGCAGCGATGATAAATATTTCGTAGACAAGCTACCGAGAACCTTGCGACGGCGAAGTGCGCAAAGACACGGGACCTTGGTGTCCGCGGTGTACTCTTCAATGGCAGTGGCTCGAGTGCGCGCGCACGCGTTCGCCGTTGCGAAGATGCCGAGTGAAAAATTTAACCGTTTGCACTGGATAATATTTTTCATGATAGATATTCATTATTTTCCGATGAAATATCGACGGTCACATTTACAAGTAGGATAATTATGGCCTGATCCTATTCAACTTGAGGTTTATAGACAATTATTTTACGATTTATTCTATCGCTCCTAGAAAACTTCATTTTCGTTCATTCGGATTGTGGACGTTAAATGTTTAGGAATAGATAATTGAGGTACCTGTTGCTGTAATTGAGTTAATAATATATTTTGTTTTGTTAGATATCAATGGTATTTATGATATAATAGTCCTTTTAAAAGACTGAGCTATCTCTTCTCAACTTACCTTAACAGAAAGAACAATTTTGTATAAATTATGCAACAGAACTATTTTATTTTAATGTTTCGTGTGTTGATGCCATATAGAAAATTCAATATTGAAATGTAAATTTTATAACTTTTGTGTGTTGGATCAAATGGCGACTGGGAATCGCCCCTCGAGTGTAAAGGTTAATAAAAGTCTCTGTGTCGCAAGATCCGTGATCGTCGGTTCTTCGTTAATCCTTTCTATCCGGATTTTTGTTAACAAAGTTACATGTGTGCCTGTGACAAAAATGTGTTTTTGTAGAATAATAGTACTTGCATGCTAAATTTGATCGTTTTTTATCGTATTGATTCTGAAAGCAGCTGAGATAAATATTTTTCAATATTTTAATATAATAATACGTTTATAGTAATATCAACGGTTGGCAAAAAGCATGGTAAAAAACATTTAAAAAAAATAATAGATGTTAAACTAAAAGTAAAAACAAAATATTACTCTTGTATATTTTAGATTAACGTATTATATATTTCACATAAATAATTCTGCAAAATTTCCTGAGATCCATATATTTCAGTGGAATTGGCAGGGTTAAAGCAGGGCAGTACCACTCCTTTTCTGCCCAGACCTTTACCAAATCAAGTTTCCAACCCTCGTCCACCCCTTCTTCGAAAAGAAATAACTCCGATTAAGTAGGTACTGCGTGTTCTCTGTGACGACTTCTTGTTTCAAGGAAAATCGTTGGAATTGGAGCAAAGTTGAGCTCGCGATGCGATTTAGATTCCCGATAGGATCGCCGCTGACACGTGAAATTTTGTTACGCTTTGTTTCGGGAGGCGGGACACTCCAACGCGGTCAGGGAGAATGTGGCGTAGTTAACTTGTCGTTCTTGCTGTCCGTTATTTGATCTTCTGGTTTATCGGGTAACTTCTGTGACTAGATTTTGTATTACTGTATACATCTACGTTCCGGAAAATGGCAAATGATATGAAAATTTTGTTAAATTTAAATTGAAGCAGTTGTTTGGTTGTGTTCTGAGCGTTTATTATTAGGTGCAGGTATGAATTGATTAAACAGTAAGCATTTCTATACCATTTTGGGATTTTCCATTTTAAGTCGTACTAATACAAATTAAATTATAACGGCAAAATCAATGGAAATATTTTGAGAATTGTAAGCTGTATGATCTTTTTGTAAATAAAAGGTAAATTCATTTTTAAAAGATTTCAAATCATAGTTTATATTTGATAATAATTTATTTATTTACGATATTGTCAATTTTCATGCAAATAGGTATAATTGCTTATGAACTATTTTACAAAAATTGAATGAGTCCAAAAATTTCTGTACACTATTAACAGTTCTGTGAATGTATAAAATTTACAGAATTTTCATAGAGATTTTCCTATACAGATTGTGAGTTTTAAAACCTGAAAATACTACTTATAAAAATTATATTCTTTCATCTTGATCTTTTTAATTTTATTTCTGTATAATTTCTACAATTATCGAATCTGAATATTAGTATGTTCCATAAATTTGAGACAATTTTCAAAGTTATATATAAGTCTATTACTTGAAATATGAAAAGACAGAGATTAATAGGTTCAAAATGAAATGAATATTAATTTGACATTCATGATCTTTTGTAGAACACTCGTATCTTAATTAATAATGTTTGATACATTGTTTCACAGAAAATTCTAATATTTTAAATGTGTAAAGAAAATAATCTGCGCAATTATTTTCTAAAACTACATTAATTGTTTGGTGCTGACATATCAAACAGTTACATAAAAAAATTGGATTATTTCCAATCCGTGATAAAGTTTTATCTGCAATCCACGATAAAATGATATTTTTCAATGCATTTTCCTTAAAAGCAATAGAATTAATTAATCGTTGATCCAATTTCCACATCGAGCTCTTAATCTATGCGATAATTCCTCTGAAAATATAAAAGGTGATAATCGAATTCATGTCTCATTTATTTAACGTATATTCTACGTGTGTAATTCGACGTAGCTGCGATGAAAAATTACTTCCATTTCGGGAGTCCTGAACGTTTCTCTGGAATTAACATTACATTCCTCAATGTTATTACTTTAACAAACCGAATGTCAGAAATATTACATTCATTACTTAATTGGAAGTCACAGTGTAAAGTTTCCACCCGATGAATATTATTTTCAAACAGCCTACTCAATTAATTAATGCATAATTATTCCAATAATGGTTTCAACGTTTGCTCATTATAAATCATACGATTCAATGGTTGGGATATTGATTCCGATTTAATACTACATACAAGACACATTTTATTGTTATTGCAGATACACATTAGAACGAATATATATTTTTAGAAAATATAAAATCCATCGATCATCTTAACAAATTTAGATGTAATCAGTGTTGCAATTCTTGGAATATCATAATAGTTTAATAAACGTAATGTTTCAATATCGATATCTTTATTTTTATATTAGATTATATATAAACTTAGATGTAGAGTTTTTTATTACATTATTATTGATTAGTTTCCTAGAAAGCTATGTGCCAATATGTCCATACTAATTTATAATTATAAAATATATAAAATATACGAAAGAAGTGTCAAATGATGGTTACAATAAACAATTTCATCTTCCAACCATCCGATATGCATCGACGACGGCTTCAAAACCTCAACCATTTGTTTATTAACAGAGACAGTATAGGAAACATACAAAGGTCTGTGTTTTTACGACATTGCATAGTTTACGAGTTCCAATAGCAGCCACTCAAAATTTGTATCGAGCTTTCAAAGAGAATACAATATTAAAATACTCACGTCAATTTGAAAAGTTTAGAAACAGGGATGGAAACTTCGAAGATAAAAGCATTTATTACGTCAAAGGGCCAGCGATTTTATAAGAGAGTCAGTGAAGGTTTCAAAAGTTTAGAAGGATGTATAATTGCAATATGAAAAAGTTTATTACAATAAAGAATTCATACCAGCAATATTAGAAAGACATAACTCAAACATAGATAAAAAAAGCAATCAATATTGTCTTTGATAAACTATGAAATATTTCTTGTGTTTAACCTTTTGCACTGTACAGACTATTAAAGCACCGTTTATAATATCAAATATTTTGGTGAATGAATTCGAAGAAAATTATTCTAAAATTATTTGCTATGTATGTGAATGTTGTCCAAAAAACGAAATAAATCTAACGAATGTTATAGTATAATTTTTTGTACTTTCATCAGGAATACTATGAGAATGACATGGAGTTAATGTTAAATGACAAACTCATCTGGATTGCTAAGAATTAATTTAGTGTTCAACTCCTTAAGTGTCAGGGAAAATTTTCATACATATTTGAGAAATGCCAGACAATTTTAAAGAAAGATGCATGATCATAAAAATGTATATTTCCGCCAATCTTGATCTAAAGTTCAGAAAATTTGTACACAGTACTAAAAACATATTAGACTTCCTTTATTACTAATAAAATCAAGAAGAAACTTTTCGCAAGAAAACAGAGAAATTACCTAAAACTGTTGTAATACTAAACTTGGATCAATACAGACATTGTGATAGCCAACATAAGGGTTAAATTATACATCAAAAAGAGAAATGCAAAGGTAATAACTCGGACAACGACGGATGTTGTTCGCGCAGTTTGAGCAGGATATGTTTCTATATAACTCTGATAAGTTGTAGCCCGATAAATCCGATCAATCGGGTTGCAGCTTACCAAAGTGATGGCCCCTGATCCGAGGATAATCTAGAGAACAATATCGTAGATGAACTATGAATATGCAATACCGACAAAGGTGTAAGGGCGACGCGCGTCGTAACTTTCCAATCGATGGCAGTGTATTCATCACGTCCCGTGGTGTAAGGACGTTGAAAACCTCCTCGCGACGATCCAATGACTATGAATCCGAGAAAATGCATTGTTTATTCGAATCACTAATTGAAACGGGCTCGTGCTCGCATTCAAACATTTATAATCGACAATTAAAATTGAAATTTTTTCTTCGTCGAATCTTTTCGAATTCTTTTTCAATGAATTCTTTATCCTTAACAATCCAGCTGATTTTTTAATCTAACATTAACCCTAAGTCATTTTCATAGTATTCGTGGTGAAAATAAAGAAAATATATGTTATAACATTCCTTATTCCTTATGATTTTTTATTCCCTTCTTTGGATAATATTTACATGCATAGCAAATAATCTTAGAATAATTTTCTTTGAATTCTTTTTTTAATGAATTGTTAAAACTTAGCAATCCAACTGATTTTGTAACCTAATATTTACTCCAAGTCATTTTCACCGTATCTCTGGCGAAAATAAAAAAAAGTATATGTTATAACATTCCTTAGATTTTTTATTCCTTTCTTTAGACAACATTTATATGCATAGCAAATAATCATAGAATAATTATCTTCGAATTTATTCACTGAAATATTGGATACTATGAACGATGTTGTAATAGAGCCTATAGAATGCGAAGAGTTAATCGCTCGATTAAGAATTTTTTAATTTAAAGTTATTGAATTAATTTCCATACGGATTTGGTAATGAGTTGAATGAATACTGAATTCTATGATCAAGTTAATATTTAAAGATATAAAGTAATATTCTAAATATATATTATTAATTACATTGACCAAAAATCTGGTTATTATTAATATTAACTGGAAATTATTAATACCAATCGGATTTATCACATTAACCACATATGTACAATGGCAAAATTCAATTCAAAGAGTTATTTTAAATTGTGACTTGATTAAAGTTTTTTTATTTAAACTCGCATTTTAAAATAGCGGAGAACTTTGTTAAAGTTTTATTATTTGAAGTTCTCGTTATGTGTGCATCCGTTTATCCTCTTGTCGTATAATAATGAATAAGACTCATGAACATTTTTGCCTCAGTTAAAAAAAATCAATGTTATCCATCGCATACAAATCGAATCAAACAACTCCTTTTCTATTATAAATATTGTACCTATACAGTAAGTGTGTACCTACAATAAACAGAAAATTCTTTTGCATTCTATCAAATTATTAACCTCTTGTCTTACAATAATGTGTTAGACTCGCGATGAAAATTTTAATTAGAATTTAGGAAACGTAAATATTACTCAATTGCTTTTAATTCAAATTAAATATTATTCTTCTGTTATCAATTATTATATTGTAGGGCAAACATAGACATAGAATATCCATAAAATTTTTCTGTGTTTTCAATAAATTATTACTGACGAAGTTGTTGTATCGATCACAGTTGAAAAATAGATCAGCAAGCAATAAAATGAATTCGTTCAGCGTGGCGCGAATAAAATAGCACGGCAAGGGGTTAAAGCGCGACGGGCGACTGGAGATAGTGTTGAATTGCAGAGTGTCACTAGAAGATTCTGTGTACCCTAGTCAAACCACCTTCAACCGGAAACAACAGGGTGGCACAAGGGTGCACGGTTAATTGTAAATCGGGCGAGAGCATGCGGGCCACGTACAATGTGCCGAATACATTACCAACGGTTTTGATATCGGCGGACGCGTTCTACCGGACAGTTGTTTTGCTAATTTATGGTATAATTGATTCAATCCGCAAACAGGGAATTCTATACGTTGTTTACCGTTTGTTAACGCGAATCGGGGAACGATTTCAATACATATCGCGACACGTGGAATTGATGATACACAGGGTATCGCGTAATTGGAAACAGATCCATAGTGTGATGATCCTAAACTAATTTGGAAAAATCAGATACAATGTGAATTACACTTTTACCTCATTAACATTGTTTTTAACTATATTGACCTTCTGTTTTAATGGAGAAATTGTTTGGTTTATTTAATATTATTTAATTTTATAAATATAAAAAATATATATATATTATTTAAATTTAATATTTATATATATTATTTAAATTTATTATTTATGATAACTAAAAAAACTGTTATATTTTTTAATATAATTTTTATACGGAAGACTAAGTTTCATTCTATCTTAATAAAGAAACCGTTTAGTTTATTTAATACTATTTAATACTATAAGTATAAAATAATACCTACATATATATTCTTAAGTTATTATTTAATTTTAATATTCATCACAGTTAAAAGATACATGTATATACAATTTTCATACGAAAAGACTCTTTACTGTTAATAATTTTGGAAGAAAATCGTATATTCGCTGTAGAAATTTTACTGTAAGGATTAGGTATTCATAAATGTAAAAACATAATATTCTTCAACTAATGTAAGATGTGCAATAATTACATTTATTAAATTTCATGTAAAGTCATTACCACAAATCTAATCCAATGCTACAAGAAGAAGGGTTGAAAATTAACGCATTTCATTTCCTAAGCCCATAAAATTATAAACAATTCTAAGTCGTAAAAATTCTTATTATTTACTATTTTTAAAAATGATTTATTATATAAATAATCTTAATATCATCAAGTTATATATCTTCAAATTGTAACAATTAATTGATAGAAACGTAAAATTTATTAACTGCATTATTAATGATATTACTACAATTTGGTAACTGTATTATTAATTACATTACTACAATTTAGTAATTGTATTATTAATTGCATTACTACAATTTAGTAATTCTATTATTAATTACATTACTATAATTCATTAACTGCATGATTAGTCATGGTATTACAATTTATTAATTGTACTATCAATTACATTACTACAACCTAACTATAATTCAACGAGTATTAGACACAGTCCTAAGCAAACATTCAATTCTCGTGTGACAACTCTCAGTGACTTAGCATCTATCGTTACAAATCCTCAGAGTTCACGCGATCCATTATAACCCAGTGTTCTCCAACTGACAATGAGTCGCCTAATTAAACAGCCGAGTCTCCATTTAATGATACTTTCTGTCACAGAAATAAAAAAAGCAAATGTCGATCGTCCACGCGAAGCTATACACGCAATCTCGGTGTCGCGTCGATGGCGTCCATTTCATCTCCTCCACCTGATCCTCCTCCTGTCGAGCTCTCAAGGTTCGTTAAACGGATTTGTGCCCTGGAATTTCGAAGTTACATCCGCAATTCCGACCGAAGTTTCAGGGCAAGCGTTAATAATTGCATTAATTACTCGCGCCACTTGCAGTCGTCGGAATCATCGGGATCCGAACTTCATAATTGAGCGAAATGATTCACGGAGCGCTCCCTTCGCTCTTCTTCAATGGTACTTAAAAGTTGAGATTACGCCTCATTATTCCCGCGCGATAGTCATTTCATTCCAACGAATTCGCTAGTGGACGTTTTCTGTTTTATCGTTCCAGTCGATTCGGTTGCTTCTTAGAATTACATAAGTATGTAGATCGTTTGAATGGTAAGACGGAGATCGCAGAATGGATTACAAGGATTTTTTATTTTTATATTATTTTAGTTTGGTTTTGATCATATTATTATTATTATTATTATTATTGTTATTATTATTGTTATTATTATTATTATTGTTATTATGTTACTTTGAATTTATTTTTAGTATATTATTATTATGTTATTTTGGTTTTATTCTTAGTATATTATTATTATATTATTATAGTTTTATTCATAAGATAGTAATTTGCTCGTAATTAGAAAATACATCGATAACCTCTTATAGTCTTATGACTCAGAATAGAAATGTTTACACTAAATAATATATAAGTATACCACAAATGAGAAATCCGGAGAACATTAAAAAATTAAAAAATTAGATTTTGTTTTGATCAGTATTTAATCGTGTTAATGTTGAATAAATTCGAGTTTTTAATTATTTTTAAAATAAATAAATAATTATTAGGAACAACAGTAACTGATTTCTAAACATTGTATTGTAAAATTTGTATTTCTGTGGTATTTTATCGTAACATATTCAATAATTTACTAAATACATTAAAGAGAAATTCATTGTATTATGGTAAATTCAACAGGTGTTTCAGCAGGAAGATTTTTTTACGTTTATCTTATGTACATTCATCAAAGTAAAATATTTTATTTGTATGTATATGATATCAGCAATCATTTATAAAAGCAGCAGATTAGCAGTTAACCATACTCTTATTAGCAATCCTCTAATCACATGCACGACAGTTAATTAATTTCCTGACACGATATCCTTAAGCGACGATAATCACACGTTAATTACTGGGCGGTTCTTGTGGACAATCTATTGGCTTCATAGCGCATTCCAGCTTGGCAGATACCTGTATGTATCTCACCATCGCTGGTATATAGGGCGTTTTAACGTTGATAATTGCGGTGAATTTTGCGGCAAACGGAATGCGTGAACCGTCAAAATTAATTGTTCACCGGACAACCGTGTTTCGTTACCAAGGAAAAATGTGATAAACTCTCCTGTCCGCAATTCCATCATGAACCCTGCGAAACAATTATTCATTTATTCATTAACTTACCAAATACAACAACTAAATACTACACTGTTTAATAGTTAGTAATACAATTTACAAAATGAATATCTTTCGTGGATATTATTGTAGGATTATCGATCAGCTGTCGGTCATTCTGACATAAACAACCGAAAGAGTGAGTGACAGAGAGAACGAGTGAAAAAGAGTGCGAATGTAAATAAGAATGAGAGCGAGACATTAGAGGCGATGACCGCGGGGTTCGTGTGTGTGAGTATGTGAATGAGTGCTGGTGTATTGGGAGGGATGCATGGAGAAAGGCGCCTTTTGTTTCTGGCCTTTTGCTTTTTGTCTTTTGCCATTTTGATTTCGTGTCGTGTGTGAGAATTGCGAGTTGGAGCAAACGAATTAATACAGAGAGTATTGAGAGAGAATTGTGAGCGTTACGAGTATTTAATTATAAACTGATATTAAACTTGAGATTTACTTAAAACCTTGCCCTTGATTAATTATAAATCCCACATTATTTTTATAGCACAATACAATTTTCCACGTAAAAATGAAACAAACTTGAGTAATGTTTAATATATTTAATGACAAACGATTACGCTTGAAATATTCAATTAGTAACCACGATTAAAAATAACACTTTTGAACCGATATATAATTGTAATTAACAGATAATAATTAGTAGGGGAGCAGCTCACTCGCAGATTAAATGTTAATATTAGGTCTACCGGAAGGTTCTGTCGGATGTCATCTCAAGTTTCCAAAGATAAGTCATTCTACAGAAATGGAATCCGCAAATTACCATCACGCTGGGAAAGGTCATTAGCAACGATGGGAATTATATCGTTCAGTAAATATGAATAAACCCATTGGAACTATATTATCCACTTTTCCTTTTTTATTTTCATGCGATTACTGTTTCAGATTTAAGAGGAAATTTAGTTAATTTATCAAGAGCAAAGGCCGTCAAAGCCTTTTTCAGTAATATTAGGCTACTTAACACCATGTTTCTTCACTTTGCCATTAAATAATAAAACGTTTCCAACACCTTAGACACTATCATTCTTCAAGAACCGGAATCGAAACAGATATAAATTGTAACCATATTGCATATTTTATTTTTCATTTCTTTACTTGTGAAATATTATGTTATATTTGTACTCTCATCTATTCATTTGATTACATCGCTGTACTAAATATATACAGTGGCGTTCAAAACTTCCTAGCCAGATCGTTTTTGGAACTGTTCTTACACAATAATGACTTAAAAATTTTTCTGCGATTATGGCATATAAACGATATATTGCATAAGAGGATACTGTAAAAAAATCAACACCCTCTATTCTTTATATATGTATCTTTAGAAATAAATAAATAAATATTAATAAACTTTTAAACACGCCAATTTAGTTATTCTTGAAATGACACAACTATGAAAATAAAACAGTACGGTTTCGTTTGTAGCATTCATTCATATAAATGTCCTTATTTATTATATTAACAAAAATTCCTTTAAACTCGTCCCATCGAAGGAAAATTCCAAAAACGATCCACGAACTTTTCAACGCCACTGTATACACAAGAGAATGGAGCCATTAGATATTATCCTATCCATTTCTTCAATTTTTATGCAAGATACTGATCGTTAACTTGCTTACCGACGCTATTGTGAACCGCTATTCCGATTCCACATAACAGTTTCAAGAGCCGAAACCGATATCAACTGTTTTCAAACCCTGGTCTGTCCGGCTGTTCCATGATTTCAGTTACGAAACAGTCCGTGGAACACGAGACGGCGGTTTCCCGAAAGCGACCGGTCTCTCGAAACGAAGTCTAGGCGTCGATTTCCATAACAGACCTCAACAGCGTTCCCGGCGCATGCATATTAACTCTCTCACCTTGATCTAAAATTTATGATGCCGTCACGTAGCTTCAATTGAACACAGTGGAACCGACCAACCGATGCGACGCCTAGAAAGGGAGCCGAAGAAAAAAAAGAAGAGGAATGAAATGTTCCTGGAGAGAAAACGAAGGAAGTACATGAAAATTAATCGTGGCTTCCCTTTGACGCTTATAAACAATCGGGTCAGAATCGCAGGCCACGGACGGAACACCACTTTCGATTTGCATTTCAAAGTGAACCGTGACGGTGCTCGGGTACTATTAACCCTTTCGTCCCGAATGGTACACATAGGTACCACGAACACTTTAACACGTTGAATGCCGAACGATTTCATAAAGTAAGATACACGAAATGGAAAATAATGGAATATTCAATCAGTCGATTTCATTGCATTATTATTATTGCACGTTCGTCTAGCTGAATGTCACCGCATTCGGTAGCATTATTAATAATATAAACATGTTTTCAAATGATCATCGTTTAATTGTGGAAACTATAGTAATTTTGGTTTGGTTGGGGGACACCGATGGTCGCCATTGCATTCAACGGGTTAAATTACCGGTAAGCTTTAAAATGCCTTCACACTAAAAGTACAGAACAATTAGAATGGCTTATTTCTAATTTTTTATAAAAATTAGAACAATACGTTTCTTGAGGCTCAAAGGGTCTCCTAAGCTTGTAAGAAGGTTATTTGTGTAGGCATAAAATAAGTGAAAAGGTTAAAAATTAATTAACCTAACAAAATTGTAGTTAAAGGTATGATAATTTGGATAGGTTGAGTTTTATCTTTGCACTAGCTTATGTGAGTGTTTTAAAAAGTTTGATAAAAAGGTAAGTAAATGCTGTTAAATTAAAATAATTTGTAACATGATAAATAAAAATTACTATTAGTAATGTTATAAATATTGTTATATTTTACTAGAATCTCGTTTTTCATTTTAAGCGTAAGTATTATTAGTAGTATACAAATTTTATTGGGAACGTTGGGTTCTAACTCACAGTTTGAGAAATTTTGATTTGTGTAAATACGCCATCCATATCTTCGTAATTACTTATTCAAATGAAGTTTTGTTAAGAACGTAATGAATCTCTTTTACTGAAAAATTCATTATTTCTCTATTTTTCACACGCCATACAATTATTAATAACATTCCCTGCAACACTCATCACTGTACATTTACATATAAAGCACAAATGAATCGTTAATGACCCCTTAATACCAGTCGTATGATCAAAATGTCACTACACCAATTAAGGTCTAACATCATTAGTTCGTGTCATTCATGTGATTTACTCACATAAATCATGACATATGAAAATGTTATGCTACGTCTAACCAAATCTTCAAACATTTCTAGGACACGACAACTAGTGATTAAAAGATCTTATATTTCTTCTAAATAAATAAATAAATAAATAAATACAAACATAAAACGTTCGTATTATAACATTCGAATAAACATTAGAAATAAATTCACTGGAAAAAGGTAAATAGTTAACCCCTTATCCTATGATTTCATTCATAACTTATATAATAACTAATAATAATAATGATAATAATAATAAGTTTGTTATTAAGAATTTACTAAAAACAAAAAGAATTACAGGCTTATCTATATCCACGTTTACATTAAAACACAATAATTGACAACAGAAAGGCAACATTCAATTTGAACTCAAATGAATCGAGACACATTTATTATCGTTAAATTCCCTGTGAAATCTTCCTCATCAATCTGACACGATATTGTGTGACAAGAGATTAAACGAAACAATCAACATACAGTGAAATTAAATTTAATATGATGGAATGAAAGTCGTCATTGATCTTTTAAAAATGCGCCAACACTTTTCGTCCAACTTAACATATTTCTTTTCAGTTCGCGTCGATGATCCTGACAATACTCTCAACGGACAGCAAAGAAAATATACGATCATTTATTTCAACAACGGTATCCATCGTAGAGATTTCAATCTGCGAGAACGCCTGCGAGAATCACTTTAATTGCAGGCACTTAATCGCGAGACGCTGCCGTCGGAAGTTTTCTTAGATCCGAAAGGAGTAAGATCAACGATTTCGACGACGCAAAAATTTTAATCCGGACGGGCTTTATTTTTTTTGTTTTCTTTTTACACAAGAGTGAGAGAGAGAGAGAGAGAGAGGGAGGGAGTGAGAAAGTCCTCGTCCAGCGACCTAATCTAAATGCAAATGCTATTAACGTTAAATATAGGCGCACAAAGAAACGGTAATGAGATTCGTCCGCGATCTCGATACCGTTCCAGCGTCCACCGGCGGAATTAATGATGTAAATCACTTACGTTTCTGATAGTGCCAACTTTTCGCGATGTAAGTGCGGACGGTAATTACCGTCAGTCCACCGTTCACGGTCGTCTTTCTGTTCCAGCCGCTTTCTGACCGGTAATTGAGAAAAATTACTTATCGGTCGGCCGCTTCTTCGAGGGCCCAATTATTCCCCGCTCGCCGACTTTCGCGTCTGTTTACCGTCTTCGCAGCAATTTACGTGTCCTCGAGAATTTCTTTTTTTCCATGGGAGAATCTATTTTAGTGGTACGCTAGGGTTACGGTTATTGAGATATTACAGGTAACTAGGTGGCTCGAGCAATTGAAGTTTTCTAACTGTTATTTTTAGCGTGTAATCGTTTGGATAATAATCGGTTTGTGGATTTTATATATTTTTAGAATTTGCAAGTTTATGATGTTGCAGCTTTATTCTTGATTTACTAATATCTTTAAGGGAATTATACTTATCTGATACAGTAACTTGGAGAAACTGGAGGCACAGTTTTTTTGTAGTAATTTCGTGAAACTAGGATTATATTTTTATTTTATATTGATTTAGAGAAGCTGGGGCATAGATTTTTCTGTAGTATTTGGAGAAGTTAGATTCATATACCTATGATTCTAGGATAGCTTTGTGTAGAAACTTAGAGAAATTAGAGTCATAGTTTTTTGTAATAATTTGGAGAAATTGAAATCACAGTTTCTTTCTATAGCAATTTGGAGAAATTAAAATCATAGTTTTCTTCTATATTTGTTTGAAGAAATTAGAGTAATAGATTTCTTCTGTATTAATTTCGAGAGGCTAGAATTATAAACTTTCTCTACTGTATTTCGAGAAACGAGAATCACAATTTTCGTCTATATTAATTTGGAGAAACTAGTCATAGTTTCTCCCTAGTAATTTCGAAAAACTATTATCAAAGGACAGACTATACTCTACGAGGAATCTTATCACAAAAAATAATAACGCTTTCATTAAAATAGCTCATATTATCAAATATATTAAGTTCCAAAACATTCTATTTTACAAATACCTAAAATCCACAGTCCCCTTGTCAAACAAATGCGTCCCCACAGTTCCCCACAATTCCGCGTGGCGCCAAAAATATTTCGAATTAATTTCATCAGAGGGAGTACAGGGTCCATCAGTTGATTCTGCACGATTGCACATCCGCGATTTCCAATTTCGTAGGAAAATCACGCGGTATCGAACCATTGAATGACGAGTACACTGCTGGACCGGCGCGAAGCAACGGGAAGGTTACGGCCGAAGTGTAGGACCAGCCAGGGAATGCTCGCGAACGTCAAACAATGGCGGAACGCGGCGCAATGGGCGCGAACGTTTCGCGCACTGTCCCGACAGGTCGCACGCATTCAGAGTTAACGAAGCGTGCTTCAGGCCGGCGGTGAACTCTGTTGCTTTTTCGAGAATCAGTGCATTGACGGCAGTCGCGAGGACTATTTTTCTTCTCCCTTTTTTTTCACGCAGACGAGACGTTTTTATTATTTTCGAGGGTAACACGCCTGACATCTTTTCCCTCATTATTTATCTAGTAGGGTGCTGTATAACCCGAGAGATGTGTTTCACGTTATAGAGGTGACGCGTTACATGAACCTAAGAATGCTAGAAATTGCAATTACATATTCTTTTTTAGTAAGGGATGATAACTTGCTTTTAATTTTAAGGTAGTAGAAATGGTAAAGTTGGTCATTTTATGTATAGAATAAGGAACGGTATAAAGGGAGATCAAACTGAAGTCTAATCAGTAGAATCATTATGCAAACTTTAGTTTTTAAGAATGTAATTAAGAAAATAGGTAGATAGATTAACCCCTTGGCCTATGATTTCTTTCTCAACTCTGATCGACACGGCTACTTCATCATTAATAATTTATTGGAAAAAAGAAAAATTCTAAGCATATGTTATACCTGTATTTCTTTTTAAGTATAATAGTTGATTACAAGGGAATAATATTTACTTCGAATTCGAATGAACTGAATAACATATATATTTGTTGAATCACGTTGAAAATCTTCACCACGAGTCTCATTCGTTGTTGTAGAACAAGGTGTTAATAGATTCATAGATGAATAGAGGAATAGATAAGTGGATTACAACAGAAAATTGTTTTCTTAACAAATACTATCAAACGCACTACCGTTTGGTTATTTCATACATTCTTTCCTATTGTGCATATACTGTGCAATTTTGCACTTCGATATCACTTAAAATCGTAATCTATCAAGATTGCCTTGCTGACAGTTAGCTAGGTCTAATTCCATTGTCGATTCAATTTTCTTCGGCATTAGAAGTTGCGTCCTCTAATCAATAATTACGATTTTGTAGCTATTTTTTAACAATTTCTTAATTACCACAGACAATTAAGTACCGTGTCATACATAGAACTACTGCAATTGCATCGTAACATACATTAATTACGAAAATATCTTGCATCGTTATCTCTAGCTTCAAATCATGTAAAACAGCCTCGCGAGACTGAAAATTTATATGAAAGTTCGCAGATAGTTCAGAAATTATTTTTCGTTATTTTCCCACATTCTACTATAATAGTTTAAAGAATACTGCAATGTGCGTGGTTATCTTGGATCCTGCACATTATCTCACAAGTTCAAACGTCTGCCAATATTTTACCGCTCCATCTCGTTTCCTTTATACACCGAACTATTAAGTATGCCGCGCGGTGATCCTAACCACGTGTATCTGAAACTGTTCACGTACTGTTCAGCCATACCCGTTTGTAATACTCGTTTCGACGTGACTAGTGTACTCGCGAGAGCCCGTGTAATATCTCGGAGAAAGTAATCGAAATACAAGTTTGAAATTGACAAAATATGATTAGCTGTCGCCAGAGTTTAAACTTAAGGAAAGCTGGGACCACGTGCATTCTACTTTCCTTGAGTCATTGTTAAGACCCATAAAACTGTTATCTAACTCTTTCTCGAAGAGGATTTTTAAAAGCTCTGAAAACCTTTTTTATGAAAAATTAAATTAGATATCGAATTCGAAATTAAATTTAATTTAGTTGATTACTTGTAATTTTCGAATTTAGATACATGTTAATTTAATGTGATCAATAGAATGGCAATCAACCTCAACAAGTTAAAATAGATGAATTAAATTATATATTGTAAAATATATTGTAAAAGATATTTACTTGTAAGCATATTCAATGAATATTTCATTAGAAATGAAAAATTCCATAAATTTTATGTATAATGATAACATCTAGCAAGTTATAGAATTCTATGTTTAACTAGATAAAATTTTATAGTTGTCTACTTTTACTTTTTCGAAATCTTGTAAAATTTTATTTCGCCTTGTCTTCCATCAAAATGTATTTATTAATGAATTCCATTCCGCATCTGTTTAGAATAGTTATTAATAGTTAATCGATTTCGACCAGAAAGCAACAGGTTACAAGTTTACCAAACGGCTTGTTCTATTTTTGTCGAAAGTGATATAGCGGGAGATAAATACAATGATAACTTGTTTCAATAATTTAGAAGTTATTACTTGTAAATTATTTGTCATTTTCGGCGAAATGTTTGCAGAAATGAATAATAAAGTATAGTAAGTTCAAGATAATGCTGAATTTTTATAAAACTTTAGTACGTTTAATAATTAAAAGAATGTACTCTATTACTACAAAATATAAATAAATTGTTTCAAAATGTTAGATTATATGATTCAAACATAAATTTTCCTTTTTATCACTTTATAAATACTTTTCTATCGATATCTAGGTATCAATATTTCTTTGCTCAAAGAAAAAACATGCCCAGCAAATATTTGATTTTCTGTGCAATCTTCAATTTATTTACACTCGGACATTTTACGATGAGGTAAAACCTACTTCAGCGAAGTCGAGTCGCGGGCTAAATCTTGAAGATAGACAGTGAATCGTGGAAAAGGCCGATAATCGTTCCGATAATTAAAAGGAAGCTTCATCTTGTGAAGAAAGCGATTTGAAGCGTAATATTCATTCTGCGATCACTTTATTTTTGCTCAAACAGGATCGGGAACAATGAACATTAAACGAAGATCAAATGCTGTGAATAATTGCAAATTGAATTAAGATTTTAAAACAGCATAAAATTGATGAAAATCAGAAATTGTCGACAGAAAAATGATAAAAACAAAGAATTTATTTACGTTTACCAAAATTACATATTATAAGTTAATAAAGAAAATAAGAGCCCACAGTTAAATTTAAATCAATCTTTTCTACTCACAAATTAAAATTAAAAACGAAATTCAAAACTACAATCCTTAGTGATAAATAATTGAAATAAAATTTCGGGTTAAAAATAATAGATAATCATTATTTAGTTCCATTGCATTTTGCTTGACTATTTAAAAAATTATTTATAGTAATATTTATTCAGGTACAGAAATGATTTTATTTGATAACCGAGTAATTAAAGAATTTCAAGAACAATTATTTTCTTTTTTCAAGGAGATTAATGTATAATACTGAGCAAAGTAGAATAATATTATTATTTAAATGATTACTTTAAAGGAAATTTTTATTCAAATAATATCCACGCTGTCTTCGATAGTACGGAATCGATTAGAAGTCGATTTGAACCGATTGCATACCAATTCGTTTGAACACCGAACGATCTCTTTACAGTACATTTAATCCCTCTGATTTCGCTCGCCTTGTTCCAGTATGCCTGGACCGGTGATAGTCTTTCTCGATTTATATTGACTCGCGTTTCAATCAGTTTACACTATCTGCGATAGAATCGAATCCATTCGATATCGCTGCAGCCTGCATTCAACCTGGTACTTATCGAAATTAAATAACCATTCAATCTGTCTCAAGATAACCAAAGTTTCAAGCGCCTGGAAATAAACGTTCACACTTTTATCGTTAGATATAAGAGACTCATTTCAAACATTTTGATTCACGCTTATTGTTAACGAAATCACGAACATTTTCTTGTGGAACATTATTAAATAAATTTATTTATTCGTGTACACTTTATTCATAATAAATTTGGAAATAGTATAATAAATGTTGAATAAGTACACTCGTGCATGCAAGATTTTTTATTGATAGATTATCTATTGTTAATCCGTAAGGTTATTTATAGAATCTTCGACAATGTGTAGCTGCTTTTCTGTAATCACCTCAAATAAATCATCTCTCACATTACCCTGTATAATTATTTTATCGTCACCTGGATGAACATGCGAAATTACAACCAAAAAAAGATTTACTTGAATAAAAGATTAATTTAACCGGAAAAATATACTTTTTTAGTATTTATGAAACATCAAACGTGTGTACTTTTCATAACTCAGTATTTCTGGCGTAAAAAATTGAAATTTGAGAACTAACATTTTCAATGTTCAATGAAAAGTAAATTCAGATCTACAATTTTTAGTTTTAAATAATCGAGATAAAAATTAGTCAAGTAAGTATTCAAATGAGGTTCTTATTTTAGTTTTAATTTTTATTCTTATACTATTCTTCCTTGATAATAGGATGTGTGAGGTGTATGTATTGAAAAAATGCAATCGTAATGGATTCGAAAACATTCGAGACATTTTGTTTAGTGACAATTATATTTTAGTGCCCGTTAATGTATGCATTTACGCTTAATTAAAGATAAAAACTTCTACCAAAACAAATTAGAAAGCGAAACAGTAGAACACAGGCCAAGTACGAATGACAAGTTAATTATGGTTAGATTTTATAGCTGTCCGTGGCTGTACTTCGTCCTTTACGGCTTTAATTAACCTCTTGAGTACGAAGGAGACGTATGGTTCCCTTGCGTACATTCTTCACTTTTTTCATGCTTCATTTTTTCGCCACAAACTTCCAAACTAGTTCCAATTTTGTTCAAAATAAATGTGGTTCACCGTAACGAACTACAGACCTCTATGCATAACAGAATTTTTTCAAATTACTTCGTTGAAACGAAAATTAAACAGAAATATATGGTTTTCGCGAAACGTTTGGAGAAATTGAAAACAGAATACCAGTTTTGTTAAATATATTTTACCGTATTTATGTTACTGCATTTACATTGATTAATATATAATTTTATTATGATTATCAGGTGTTCGGATGAATTATAAATGAAGAGTGGTAGACGAGTGCATAAATTAATCAATTTAACCACAATGGTGAACGAAAATATTTAATTGTAATTAAAACTTTAATTGAATATATTATACTATATTAATATTCTAGATAAATAAACATGACTGAATTTTCATAAGAGAATTAGTAGGCTTGAATAGAATTTCATTTTGAATATATTTAACTATTCATACACTACTAGCTTTAATCATAAATGCAACAACCAAAATTTCAACCAATTAATTATCTTCTGTCATTTGTATAATTGCGGCATTGTGAATTCCTATTAAAATTCATGCTGAATATTAGTATAAACGCCATACAAAATTCATTCAAATAAAATCATTCGTTTTCTTTCTATATTTATTTTCATGATAATTCTTCTCGGTGTGCAAATACTTTGAAACGTTTGGCTGATACTCGCGACAGAAGCAATGAATGCGAATAAAAACTCGGGCACCATCGGGAAAAGTTCATAGAGGTCACTGAAAAGGTTGAGTATCTCGAAGAAGTTTCGAGTCGTCTCGCAAGATTAATCATTATTATCGGGAAAAGTGTCATTGTGAACAGTCAGTGACGCGTTATTGTTACGAGCGGATCATTAATAATCCTTTCTCCTTAGACAGAATTACGTAACCTGCGAGCCATTCGAGAGACTCGCTCTTGAATGACTTGGTGTTACTAAAATGCGGTGGACCTAATTCTATAAACTCCATTAAACAGTGCACAGTACGTACTTCTTGTTAATATACACATAATATTAATATGAGCTATTATTTAACCAGTTAACTGCCTTTCATGAGTATACACGTCAGCTTAACCCTTTGCACTCGATTTATTTTCAATGTTGTTGGGTGTAAACTTGTATTTACATTTAGGGAAATGAATTAAAGTAATTTACAGTGGTAGGATTCAACGTTTTATATTTATTTTATTTATTCTTATTATAACAAGATTTAATTGTTATAATATTTTATAGCGTGGTACTTTTTTAAACAATTTCCAACGTGACGTACGTGTTTTAGAGTATATTTGTGTTGTCAGTTCTAGCATGACATACGAGTTCTATAACAAATTTGTATTGTCATTTCCAGCATGATATACGAGTGCAAAGGGTTAAAGCTTGAAATGACACTAATTCTTTCAACGATGAATTCTTTATTTTTTCAGATAAACATGTAATTCTTATTTGTTTTGTTTTGGTTTTTCTTCAATATATACCCTATACAGGTGCATTTGTTCTGCGTTTGACGAATACACACTTGATTTTTTGATTTTATTACGCCCAAAAGGGGAGATTTTTTAAATTAAAGTCCACAGTTCATAGGTTGATACCTATAGTAGAATAATAGATATACATATATAGTATATAATAAGGTATAGGTCATATGTTAAAGGTCACTACAAGTGAGAACATAAGAAAGAGTGTAACGAATATGATCTGTGAGTGTAATTTGAATTTGATATTGAAAGGTTTATATGAATTTATGAACTTGAATCCTATATTTCAATTTTGTATTTTTATTTGAGGATTGAATGTAAAGTCAGTAATTGTAATTGGAAGTTGGAATGCAGAATTAAATCAGAACACTTCGATTTTTAGTTTGATTTTTATTTATACGTATATATTTTGTTGGGTGAATGTCAATTAATATAGTCGTATGTTATTCTATCAATTTGATCTATGGATTTTATATTTGGTTTATTAAATTCCTTACAGTACACTTTACACCGCGCAATTTCATCATATTTAAACGTGAAAAGGTTTAAAGTCACCATTTAAATCTACAAAAGGAAGAGTTACCTATAAATTTAAATCTAGATTTACATCTTCAAACAGAATTTCTCACTGCCAAGATTGAATTTAGAAAACTAACATTCCCATAATTTTTATTATTATATTTTAAAATTGAATATAAAAACGCATACTTTGAAATCGTGGAAAAGAATCAAAAGATTCATTTCTGAATCAAGAAAACAATAGAATATAAAAGATATTCAAGGATTCAGTTTGTATTATCAATTCAAGCAGGACGCGAATTTTGAATTTAAATATCGAGTATGAATAATAAATTTCAATTCTATTGTTAGGGATTTCCAATTCAAATTTCTATCTGTAAATTTCGAATATCGATTTTCCACTTGTCCCCTCGTTTCGCTAACACAATACACTTTAACGAATACTTTGACGATCTTCCGGAACGAAATGCCTACGGAATAATTTCCTCCGAATATTTTCGTCTAATTTTATCGCGGAATTCCCAGGGCACGCATTTTACGCTGTAACCGGTGCAATTTAATTTTGAGAAATGCACGCGAAGTAGTGAATCGATCAGCGTATCAACGCAGAAATGCGGGTTGATAGCTTGCTGACCGATGCGGTCGACTGGGCTATTGGTCGATTAATGTATTGTGTTACCACTGACCGACGAACATTGCGTTCTGCTTACTACTCCCTCACTAATACATACTAACCAGTCGCTGGACGCGATGCACCGTTAATACCGTAGAAACGTTCTGGCGTTATTTGATTGAAGCGACGAATGATCTATTCATTCCTGTCTTCGTAATGTTTTCCGCGTTCGCATTTCAATTTCATTTTGCAATGATTATTGCATTCATCGTAACACTTATTAGACAGTAACCGTCGTGATGATTGCAGATGACGATTTTGATGATTGCAGTCATGGAAAAGGACAAATTTTAGTTTGTTAAATTCAATTTCATTTTAATTGTTGAACACGTCGTGCAATAACTTCTGATATCATTATCGATAGTTGTTTTTCTTTTAATTATTTAAAATAATTAATTAAAGGATTAAAAGTTTCTAAATTCTTTGAACTGAATATTTAATTAAACGAAACACAATTAATAAAAACGTAAAAGCAAAATGAAATCTATAAATAGCATATAAAATATAATTAAATAAATATATTTATTTAATATATCAATACCTCCCTCAATTCTTCATATATTCATTTTAATTACCGAACCAACCAAAACATAATTATCAAACAAGTCTCGTCACTTAATTTTAATTTTAACATAAATAAAACTGCATTTGAAAAATAAAAATTTCACAAATCGCAGGTTTTCACTTTAAAATATGCAGAATGCTAAAAAATTACAAGCAGACCTCAAAATAAAATTATCAAATATTTTGATACAACTCTTAAGAATCCATCGTTAATCATCTCAAATCCACCCTAGTCCACCAATTTTTTCTTTCAATTTCAATTAACAAAAACTTCACCATTACATGAACTTTTTGCTGGTTCGAAAAGACTTTCGACGTCCAGTATTGAAGAAGCGTCTTCAAGCAAAGCTTTCAGGAATTTAATAATGAAAATTTAAATACGATAAATTATTCTGGAACGCGAACGGGATAAAAAAGTTAGGAATAATCTCGGAGGCCGATCGGAGGTGTCCGGCACGTCTTCACGGTCCATCGACGCGATAACATTCCACGCGGGCGTAATGTGCATTGCTCCTAACGGGGAATGTTACCTAGCCGCCACTTGCGCTCGGTCTGACTAATGCGCAGCAGTTATCACTGCGGAACTATCCGGCCACGCTGCTTGCGGCTGACTAATGCGCGTTGCTTACTACTACCCGGTAAACATTATCCTTGCGTTTCTACTGGTATTTCGTTACCGCTGTGCCCCATTCAGCTCTGGCCAGTTCAACCAGGCTGTGCATGATACGCAGGGCTGATCGAGAGTCAAAAATTATGAAAATATTTGTATATTACTTACTGTGAGTTTTAAAACAGAGTAAGATTTTTTATATGGAAAGAAAATCTTGTCAAACATTTTTATATTATTTTGTTTATTGCATTTTATGTCGGTTAATGGTGTAATTGGATGATGATTAATTTTGGAAATGTAGGAGGAATGTAGTATATTATATAATAGTCACCACAGAAATTGCATTATTTTAATATGGTATTCAAAATTAATGTTGTATTAGTATTATAACTGTATTGAAGGTTACATATTGATTTTCACAAAAATTAACTATTACAAAACACTGACCAGTCCAACCAGATTGTATAAGATACGTAGGGCTGAGTAAAAATGATGCAAACATTTTTATATTACTTTGGGAACATTTTAAAGACACATTTTACTCTGTTTCGATATTCTCAATAACACAGGAAAATCTCTTTTCCTCTAAAAAAAAAATTCAACAATATTTATATTTTTTTCTTACACTAGCTTTATCATGTTAATTTGATAATGTTAGTATGATCCTTAGCGTATTTTATTTAATCCTGCTTAATGTCGTAAATATACATAATTACTTTTGGAAAAATAGGAAATTAGTAAAATGGTATCAAATAAAACAAACTTATTTCACAAAACCGTTTTCTGTATTTAAATTTTTTTTTAAGAACCCGCATGAACTTTTTCCAGTACCCAATACAATAATAAAGAGATAAAATTCAACTAATTTATTTTGCAACCTGATACCCGAAGCTACACCACGCGCAGCTGTAAAAACGTTTAAACCGCTTTGTAAATGAACACCAGGCGCGAGAGCATCCGCCGATAAAGTTACACGTTGCAACGACGCAAAATATTCCATGAATATTCCATGTAATTCCCCTTTTCACTTATTAAGCCCACGACTCGTCTAAACCAATCTACAAAAATTTGCTCGTTAACGACATTCTCCGAATATTTTATCCTTGCCGGGCGACCGAGCGGTGCCAAAAAAATTTCGCAATTTTCTCTTCCAATTTGCTACCGCGACGCGGTCGACGCAATGTTTGACACATCCGGCCAGTTCTTTTTTCCGTTTTTATTTTCTACGGCGGTTTAATGACGATGAAACGCTGACGCGCGGATCTCCGGCGCTTTCTAGGCGGAAGCTATGTTGGTGTCAGTCCCTATTGATCGAGAAGTCACAAACTGTTTTCGCCAAGTCGCAACCACCAGCCGGTACGTTTTGTCCGTGTAAACGAGGGAAACTTTCGGAAGCTGCGGTATTAACGGCTGACGGCTCGATCTTCGCGAGTTCCATTTCGACTCTTAATACATTGCGTACTGGCTAATTTTCAGAAGACTGAATTGTGCGGATGACAATTTTCAGTAAGATCAACTTATATCACTATACATACAAAAACTCAGATATCATATTGTTATGTAATATATTTCAAATAGATAATCAATTCGAATTAAATTTAATATTTTTTTCAATGATGTGTTGCATAGCTAAGTGTCTTTATATAAAAATGAGATTTCTCGTTACCAGTACGCAATGTGTTAACACGTTCCGCGCCAAACCGATTTTTGGATATTTTTTGTTCAGATTGATTAAATTGCTTTGCCCTTGACTTATGGCTTACAATTTTCACAGTAGTACAAAGACTATAATGAACTCTTTGCGCTCCTATGTCGAATATGATTCGACAGTAGATTTATTCGAAAATGTGACATTTTCTAATCGTATTATGTTGTTACACTATTTTTAATAGTAACAGTAAAAAGAATTGTTCACGCTGTTTGCTATTAACTAATCGTCTTTCGAAATACATTTCAATTAAAACACTTAAAGTAATACAGAATTATGGAAAATTAAATGTGAAAGGAACTCGGAGTGCAAAGGGTTAACAAGAAAGCGATGTAGATATTAAGATGTATCAGACAACGAATCAATGAATTTAATTTTTAAGTAATTAATTTAGATAAACACGTGGTTGATCATTTACCCAACCAAATGGCCTGATGGTAAGTTCAGCGAGGAGCGCATACGCCTTACACGGCACAGAACGTGTTAATATTCGGTCGATGTGATTTACGGAACTGGGTTCCTCGGTCTGAGTTACATGTTCTTTGCACTTTATACGCGAAAAAATGATTCACCGAAACTTATATTTAACATACCTTTACAGGTGGAAAGACTCTTATATTACATAAATGAAACTTAAAGAGGTTAGGGTGTTAGTGATATTCGCATCACACAATCTGACAAATTAATTTCAAACTAAAAGTAAAATGTTAAACATGTAAAATTTCGTTCTTTAAATCCTATATTTTTTTTAATATTTCTTTTAAGAAAAGAAAATATTCAAGTAAAATATTAAATATATATGAAATTCTGTTAAATAAATCCTGCTTGGTGCTTTTAGTAAAGGTTATGAGCTAATTATGTGACTGCAGATGTGCAATGCAGTACACTGTGCTCTAATAGTAGCTATGCTGTACTGTACAATACTAGTGTCTATAGTAGCCTAGTTGTGAAACGGCAACATGATTATGAGGAACAATAGACACGATTCTATGATCGTTCCATTGACTATCAACTCAGTTGTATCTCACTTCCCCTATGTCGCTGTCAGCAGGACTAAAGCTTAACCAGCTTGTCTGTAGGCTCCATGACATGCTAGAAATGAAACTAATGTACATGTAGATTAAAAATATCTATCACTCGTTGTCAAGTAAATAAACTAATTATTTAATTTAGTACATAATTTCAATTCTATTGAGATTTCAATTGATTCACAGTTCAGTTTGCATATTACTAAATTAGTTTTTTTGGTAATTTTTTATATGCAGCTGTTATCGTTTCAATAATTGCAAAGTGAAGAAATTAGAAACGAGCCATTTTGATCTTTCTGGTAGTTCTAATATTAAAATTACTAGTTATGTTTAATATTTATGTATTTATTTAGGACTATTTGTAACCTTATTTTAAAATTCTTATCAGAAAGTAAGTATATAAGGAATATTTTAATACTATATTTACGGACGTTTACTGCACAGTTTAGTTTTTCGTTCTGTTAGGTATCAATGATATTTATGATGAAACAGTTCTTTTAAAAAAGTGGGTCGTCTCTTCCCAACTTCTCCTAAACGTAGTTTCGTCTCAAACACTTTCCATGTGCACTCAGATTTTCTAAATAACGCTGCAGGCATTCCACCATGGTCACATTTTACATACAACGTTCATTCTGACTTACGACAAACATTTATTTTCATGCTAACTACTGCAGCAACGAAATATAATTCCATTTATACATGCTTGTACACAAGGAATGAATTATTCCACCTTCAAACGAATCTTTTTCGTTCATACTATATTATTTATTTCATTCATACTAATTGCTTTTCGTCAATATTACATTAATTCATTCCAAATCTCAAGCATTAATTCACAATTTTTCTACTGCATAATTCAATTCTATTATCTATTAAAAGAGTAATTAAATAAGCATTATAATTAAGTCAAATCCATTTTAAAGCAATAAATTAATTCAATAGTACAATTCCGTAATTCTCTTTCCGAACGATGCTTGACTTTCTCTCTAAACAAATGAAAACCTTCCTTCCGTCGCAAAAATATCTACATTCCTCGCCAGTAAATAATTATATAATATTTTTCACGTTTAACGAGTACATAAATAATCTCGGCGCGGATCTTGTTATCCATTTACTCGACTGCCGACGCGATTCCCCTGTAAATCATAGAAGTTTCAAAAAAAGATCGAATTTCCAAACTACTGAAGTTTCCCGGTTAGTCAGCCAGGTAACACCGGTCTGTTCTCAAGAATCTCGTTACTCTGGCTGCAAGTTCCCGGGTTTGCCAAATGTTTCTTAGTCAACGACGCTCACCTGTACACGACCGACTATCCGTCCAGGTGTTTAAACAACCCGTTATCGCGGATGGGAAAGTTTCGCCATTCGAGAGGCCACTTGGCCGCAAACGGGAACTTCTGCTCGGCGACAGTGGCCCGGCCGCGCAACGGAGGGAATTCGCCGCGTGAGTAACTGCCGCGTCACGGAGACGCTGTGAAAAATTTATTCGAGCCCCTGACTTCATCCTTCGGTCCATTCTTGGGAAATTCCTCGTCTGCCGCCGTTTGTTTCTTTCTTTACGAGAACTTTGTGAAAACTGTTGGGTTTCTTCGGTGCTTCTTGTTTATTGTTAACACGTTAATTGCTACGGTATTTATCAACGATTGAAGCTTTCGAATTGCTTCTACCGTGAGCAGGGATTGAAAAGATTACGAAATAATTGTTCAAACAAATTATATATCGGTTCCAAGTGAAACAGTTATGGGGAACAGAAATGAGGTCATTACTTTTATTCGGTATGTCGGTTCTGAGCTATATTGATTTCGGTTTTTCAAATGGATATTATATTGGTTCTATAACTGTTACTTTCCGGTTTTATCCCGCTTCTGCATTTCTTTCAGAACCGACAAATAACAGTTATAAAACCGATATAATATCGGTTTTGAAAAACCGAAACCGACATACCGAATAAAAGTTATGACATCATTTCGGTTAACAGAATTCCATTTTTCAGCATCAGACACAAAAACAGACAAGATATTTCAAAAATGTACATCGTTCCAATATATTCTTCGAAATGAAATATTAAAAGTAACAAACAATCCAGAAGTAATTGAAAAATACTCGACCCAAAGAAAGCATCCACCAGAAACAAAGTCCAAAGGAATCATTTATTAAACGCAAAACCTCAACAAAGAATAATTACGAATTTACCGGACAGTGTTATTAGCCGCAGGATTAATAAAGACTCATCAATCTCATTCACCCCCGTTCTCGACGTGGTTCCGACATTTTTTCGCGTTGCGACACAAAAAAAATAGGACCGAAGGCTCGCTCTATCCGCAACGTAGCGCCGCGTCGACGATTAACAAAAAGAGAGAGAAAAAGGGGGGGGGGGGAGAAAAAGAGGGAAAAAATGATGGCCCAATTGAAACGCGGTAACCGCTCGCTGCTAGCGCGCCTAGACGCCGGCGTATTAATCGCGGCAGAATTTAATATCGCGCTTCTATCCGTCCGGTTTTTGCCGCGTCACGCTTGACCCGTAATCGCATTCAGACTGCCAGGATTAAAAGCGGCCTCGAGTGTGTCGTTGTTAAGAGTCTTCGCCGATAATTCGTTTTGGTAGAACGATGGGCTGAAATGTGAGGGAACTCCTTAATGGAACAACGATTGGAATTTTCCTTTCAGCCGCGGCGGGAAGTATTGAATTAAAGAAGTGCCGAACGTTCATTCGGCGCTCGAACAAAAACCGAAGACTTTCCTTCCTATAAACACGCCTTGCGGACGTCGTTATCGCCGATAATTCGATTCGATGGGAAAGCGGCTAGAAATTCCGAAGAATTTCTTAATGGAACAACTATTCGTAGTTTCATTTTTTTTTCTTTCGTTGATCCTGTGTTGCTTACCGAAGTTGTAAGGATTGAAATGTTTACTGGGCCGAGTGAAAGGGGATTCGGCGAGGTCAATAATGTTTTCGATTGAAGTGAAAGAATAAGTGTGGCAAATATGTTTGAAATGTTTGCCGTTCTGGAGTTATTTTGTGGCATCTGTGTTATACATGTAAAATTGACGATGAAAGGAAAGCGGTAATTATGATAAACAAGAGATTAAATATCTGGACTTATGCTTCTGTAAAATTCTGTGGTTTCTCTAATTAGAAGACATTGCCATCAGTTTTATCTATATCACAGATTTTTCGTAATTATACAACGGTTCTTTATAAAATAAGAATTTCTTGAAACGATTCAGGATAACAGAAATTTATTTTACTTTCTCTCCTTCCAAGTGAGATAATGATTCACCATGCATCCTCCCCTGTAATCAAGTGATAACAATATTCCCATATCCCGTCGGACATTCCCATGTCAACTTTCAAATGGACTTCGAAAACGACAGTGATAGTCAATAAAGCCAGTCTTCCTGCTGCCATCTTCGAAATTGCATTCACTTAACCCACAGTGAGTTTTGTGCAAGTTCTCCATGTTCTCTACACCGTAACACTACAAACGTACCCTAACAACGAGAAATTACCCGCGATCAAAGCACCAAACTGACAGCGATATGCGTTAATCGCAAGAGTTGCAAGACGTGTAAGATGCGCAATCAAACATGATTCGGTTCTAGATTTTCACGAGGTTGTATAACAGTGTTGCGGTGTCTTGAATATTCGCTTGCGGCGACTGCACGCCTCTTTAGCCGGCGAACAAACGTGTAAACGGCGAGCAACGTGTTCGGCTGGGTTTCATCCACGCAGAAGAGAGGAAATCACCGCAGAAATTACGGGAACCGCAGCCAGCGCTCGCGTTAACTGTCAGTGGCCATTTTACTCTGCCTCACATGAAATTGTATAAACGGGAACCGACGAGTTTCCTGGTCGAGGGAAAAACTTGTTCTTTTTCTTTACTGTGCGGCTTCGTAACTTGTATTATGGGGTGCAAAATCAACAACGGAACGAACAAAACTGTGAACAGTGTCTTTGAATTAGTTAACTCCTTGCCCTATGGTTTATTTATTAACTATAATCGATACGACTATGTACTTCATCATTAACACTGAAGTACCGCAACCGGTCAAATGACCGGTTTATGACATTAAAACTACCAGACGGGTCAAAATGAGCTATTCCTGATTTCTTCATTTTGCAATTATTAAAAAGATAACAGAGCTAAGAGTTTATTTGCCACTTTATCTGAATTTGGATAACACCATTTTTTAAACTCATAAAATCTATTTTTACATGAACTTAACACATTGACTGCCATGGTGGTCAATTAAACTGACTATGTAGGAATATTCAATATTTTTTTATGAAATGTAGACAATATTGTCATTCGTTAAATGAATTTAACATCATAGATAAATTAGGGAAAACTTATTTTATTTTATTTCAATGTTTCACGTTGGATTATACAAAGTTTAACGTTAAATATTAAACGTTACCATTTTGCTGTATCAACTTAAGTGGTGACCTCGAGTGCAAGGTGTTAACAGTAATGAGTAAACAAATAATTAACGCATTAACAATATTATCATGTATATTTTCAGTAAATTATATCATAATAATATTTCAACATCATGTATAATGGTTTTCTTATTTTATTTTTCTTACGTATGGAACTATGAAGGAAAGTTTATTGTGATATTTATCGCCAAGTTAGTTTGGTAGTTTGATGATATTCTACGATTAACAAAAAGAAACAATTATTTTTTCTTTATAAACATTTATATCCTCAATTTATATTGTCATGAAACTAAAAATACTGCAGATATTAATGAAATAATATATCTTTCTCTATCAATGAACTACTTCTAAGGCAAGATATTTTGTTTCCACATGTTAATGTGTTTACAGCAGTTGTGGGAACTGTTTTTATTTTCACACCGACAGTTTTATTACTTTCGAGGATAGCAATTAAACGTGATGTTCGCAGTAGCGTCAGACAGAGCGTATGCGAAGTCCTGTGATTATATCACTGTTGGAGTATGCTACGAGTAAGTACATGTGTGCTTCTTGATTAAATTCTGCGTGTGTACCAGCAATATATAGCGAGGCTTGTAGAGCGTGTCTGTTTAGTAATAACTGTTCCTGTTTATCAAAAGAACGGATATATAGTATCACACTAGATGTTAGGATCACTTTTAGTAGTGATGCTTTATAAATGAAAATAGAATATGGGAATAATATAGTTCTCTATCATTCGTCCAAGTTTATTAACGACCTCTTTCATTACGTTCTATTTATTTTTTATTTCGATGAATATATTGTTATTAACTGTAATTTATTCACTGTAATTGTAATATTGTTTCTTTATTGTTTCATTTGTTTCATATCTTTCGAGAATTTTATAGAATGTTATTATTTGAAATTATTTTGTTAAATACTTATTTATTCATATTCCAATTATCATTAAGAAAAGAAAGGAAGAAAATGATTTCAGTAGAAGAAACATAAGACAGCTCAAAATAGTAATAATTAATATATGGTAAATAAGAAGTAATGAATAGTAAATAATAATTTTAAAGTTTATATTAACACTTATAATATAATCGTTTTTCTATGCCAGCGTTTACTGATTTCCACTATATAAAAATTCAAGCATTCATTTGTACATTATCTATTGAAAAATCCAAACGCTTTTTAAATAGATTAAACTAATTTGTATTAAACAAAGCTGCTGTTCTAATAGAAAAACGATCCTTGACTTTTAAGCATACATATTCAACTTTTGAATGCATGTGTTCCATATTAATGTTCAAGAACGCGAATACCATCACATACAAATTCCATCATACATTTCCGATTTTCATTTTCATGTGCCGTCACCAGGCCTCAGCTGACATGGGAGATCAGCTGTTATAATAGAAAAATAAAGTAGGCAGCTGCCTACCCAGTTTTGAATGTTTCACTCCAGTTTCTAACTTTCCACTTTGCATTCATACTTCATTTCTTTAGCGTCAAGCGTGGAGGCACGCTTCCAAACAGAGACAGAAAATATTCCGTTTTCTCGTTCGCTTTGCATTTGTTCTTTCTTTTTTTTTATATGGAAAGTACGTCAAGAGTAGATATTCCTGGATAAATAACGGATATTGCCTCAAAGACTGCTTCGAGTCGACCTGGTGGAAGCGAAAGACGAACACAGGCAACTCTTGAATAACACTGTGCTTGAGTTACATGGAGTCTCAAATAACATGATAGAAAATTGCGAGAACCATCGTATAACACAGAATTTTGATTACCTGATTGAGCCCTTTAAGCGTTTTGTTTATTTTTAGGAGTACGGTCTTATGTGCTTAATTATTTTTAACACGCTGAATGCCGCAAGATTTCATAGAGGAAAATGGAAAAATATAATATTAAATTATTTTATTGAATTGCATTATTATTATAGCACGTTCATCTAGCTGAATATCATCGCAATAAGGTAGCATTATTTATAATTAAAAATGTCTTTAAATAATCTTCGTTTAATTCGGTCAATTATAATAATTTGGTTGATGGTCACCGGTGAATCTCATAGCATTCAACGTGTTAAATGACAACGCGTGTACTTGATAAGGACAGAATAAATATATTTGTTGAAAAAATATAAATGATAAGAAAATAATACATTTTCTTATCGTATTATTAAATGATCCTAACTTCTACCATTTTCTTTCTGACTAATTGTTTAAAATGTAATATATTGCGATTAATTGGTTATTGAATTCGATTGAAGCAGTAACAACATTATTATATATATTGAATTACACAAGTATAGTTGAATAGAATAACAAAGATCATTCAAATGAAAATTGTAGCAACACAAAGACTACGCTAATTGACAGATACAAATTAAGATTAAAATTAAGGCGAAATGAAATCAAATAAAATATAAATAAATGGCAAGTATTAATTCTAGGGTAACAATTAATACACAAAGGGCAATTACTAATCCGAATTAAAATGAATTTCTTAATTTAAAGAAACTTAAATAAGAATTTAATGAAATGTTTATTCAAAGAGCTATCATTGAACCCGTGGCGTAAAATTACATCGAACATTTAAATCACAAACAGTATCTGATCTATTTTTCGATAAACCATACGAATAATGACGCGTCGAATAATAAAAATAAAAGTTCAGTCTGGCTATCGTAGGAAACGTGTGAACGTGCGCTCGTAAAAATTGTTCAATAGCCTGGCAGTGGAAGTGTTCGAGATCGATCGTCGTCTTTATAGATCGTCGTTCCGTTCCACAGTTTCTGCGCGCCGGAAGCGAAGGAACTATCGAGGCGGAACGCGAGGAAGACTGGAAAAAGTTTTCATTTTCTCTTTTTCCCCCGCCGCAGGCAGTTCCCATTGAAAACAGATCCATGTCCGTCGGTAATAAAATCATTTCATAATTTCAATGGCGACAAGTTCGTGTCAATAGGATGAAGCATTTATAACAATCTTTAGAAAGTTCTGTAAGAAACTTTAATAGGGTCGAACCAGATCTTTTTCATAGTTAATTAAACTTCATGGGACTTAGAACAGATTCAACATTGTCTCCCATATTTTCGTGAAATGGAGTTGCTAATTATGATTATGTCCTTCTGAATTACAGGTAGGTAGTTTTTAGCATTTAGGTTTTTATAAATTAGAAATAGGAAAGTGTGCAATGAAGAATTCTTTTCTATTCTATTTCCTTCTAATGTACGTAAATATATTAAGCAATTACTCATTTGAATGGTAACTAGATTGAAAATCAACTAAACATTATGTTTAGAAATTTGAAATATACTGTTGTTTCAGAAGTCACAGGAAATTCATATGCGAGGAACAATATGTAAATATTTTAGCATCGTGAACAATTAAATAGTCAGTGAAGCAAAATTACTGGTTCTATTAATATGTTTTTGAGCTATTTATAAAACTTAACATGAAGCAAAATTTATATAAGTCACTTATATAAGTTTCATAAGTTATTTTTTAAGATAGAGTATTTTCATAATTTATATTAATTATCTTAATAGAAGACTTTTAATGGAAACATTAATCTATTAAAGAAAAATACTTAATAATTAGTATTTATACATAATATATGATAATGATTCGAAATTGTACATTTAGTACTTAAAAGACTAATCATTGTTAACTGATTTCACATAACTATCTTTTCACTAGCAAGTATTATTAAACTAGATTACACGGTTTGGTTTGAAATTTACGAAAAGCCCACTGATAAAAAGAAGTTTTAATTAATAATGTTACTGGAAAACTTCGAGCAGTGCCAATTAACAATACCATTGCGAACATGGGAAACAATTCCAGCAACAAAATTGAGGTAATTCCCAAAAGTATTGTTTGTTATTTGCAGGGAATTGAGAACTTTGCATTTTCCCCAGTCCACGATAAACTCATTACGAGAATCTCAAAACTTTTCCGAACTGTACGTCGGCCGAGAAAAATCTCATCTTCGTACAATTGTAACTTCTACGTAACTTTTGTAGTATACATTACATTTGGTGCAGGTTTATTTGAAATAGCTGTCCTCACTGACAGAAACCAATCTTAACTTTCTTTTTTTCAGACACTCTGCATCAGCAATACAATGAATCGATTAAAAAAGATTATTTCAATTGCCTAAAAAAAAAGTCTTTTAACAAAAAAATCTTTGCTATACATATAAGTGACTTTAATATTTACTTGTTATATAAAAAATTCAATACATGTAATAAGAAACTTCAGTAATTATCAATTATAAATTTGACAAATATTTTCTTTAATTTACTTAAATGCAACATTTTTATTGTAATATAAATATAAATTTTATGTATAATCTTGATCGGTATTGTAAAAATTCAGACATACTATTTTTCAGATTAAAAAACTACTTCCAGTATTCATTAACTTTATAGAACATTTTCAATGTCATAAAAACCTACAGCTTGTCCACTAAAAGTTTCACCAAGAGTGTCCTCCAACTTTTGAACTCTAGCGAAGAGTTTTCATAACCACACTTAATATAAGAGACTCGTGTACTGACGTTAGTTAATCCTACGAAACATTCACACATAATGTTGTTAACTAGGAGAGATTATTTTTAATAATTGAAATGCATATGTAATTATAAGAACTAATAATTACACTTAGTGTAAAAACTTCGCTACTAATTAATTTTATAACATATTCATACATAATGTTGTTGAAGATAAGAAATTATTTCTACCAATTCAATGTAATACAAACGATTCATGTATTCCTCTAATTAATTATATAAAACATTAACAATCAACATTGCTAAGAACAAGAAACAATTCTTTACAATAAAAAATGTCTACAAGCTTTATTCATTAAACAAATGGAATTTAATTACTTAATATTCTCCTTAGATTATCACACAACCAACTTGAAGAATAATTATTTACTTTAAAAACAGCTTAAGTCAATTTTTCAAAAAATTCGAATTAAAGATTACAATATTTACAATTTTACATTACATTTTACTTTTCACTTACAAACTTTTGTTTTAATTGCTATAAGCCAGTTCCAAAATAATGTTCAATTAATTTCTCAATTTCACGAATCACCTGACCGTTTGCTTGACATCGGAATAAAATTCGTGAAATCGGTTCTCACAGCATCCTTAAGCCCTCGCTTCCACGACAAATGCATCTCCATTACGTCGACGTCATTCCCAAGCGTTAAGTACAAAGTTTTCGACGTAAGTTTAAGCGAGGTTGCAAAGCTGTCGCCGGAGCACCGGCCAAGTTTCAAGTAGGACCGAGCCGAAGGAAGTCGGAGTGGCGCAGATGTTGGTTCGTCGACGGTTTTCCCGTGATTTTTCTTCATTCTCGCGGCGATTGTTCGCGAAGACCTAGCTCCGTCTTCGCACAAAGGGTGCTCGCAACAATCGGCTTCGATCTGGTTCTGGGAAGTGACGGATAAATGCGCGATGAGGCGCGAGAAAAGCCAAAGCATAGTAAAAACTTGCTCCAGCCAGCTTCCACGGAGATGCGGTGTTTCTATTTAATAAATGCAAGCAGTGGAAACTCTTAATTTCTGCTCTTGACGCACGAGACAAATACAGTGGAAATGCATTTATCCAAATGAAATTTTTGTGAATACCCCATGAAGTGAACACACTGAGATCCTGATATTTGAACTGGTGCCGAAAGTCAGTCCAATTTTATAAAGAGTTTCTATATTATGCTACAGGTAGCTAATGAAACATGTTTAATTTTGTTATCTTTCGTATTTGAATGAAGACAAGAATTCAATTGATTTTACTGAATTATTATTTTCACAAGTCATTTCCTGGCTGATGAAACTTAAAATCGATATAATCTGAAGAATGTGCAGTTTAAATTATAAATAATTATAATTGAATACACTTATGTGAATGTGAATTTTGGTTGTTTGAATAAAGATTACAGGTAACAGGAGAAAATAATGGACTCCTATTATATAAACAGTTTAATGTTAGTTACATATATGAACAGTGTGTCTCACAATAAATTTAAATAAAATTTTACTGTATATTAGTCAATGAAAACGAGAATTTATACAATTTTTCTAGTGATTTGGATAAAATGAAAAATCAACCGTATTGATCATTAAAAACAGAGATTACATAAATTTTTCATTATCTCTGAAGAGAAATAATTTAATTTTAATGTCAAGGATTCAATATTTAACTTATTGTGAAACGAAACACCATCAGTTTTAAATACTACTGTATCATTAAAGATTAAAATGTTTTGTTCTAAATAATAATTATGAGAAATTGGAATTTTTTCCATTTAAAATTGATGATGCTTCGTTTCATAGTAAATTAAAGCCTGATCCCTTGACATTAAAATGAATATTATTCTATATATTCTTTGAAACATTAAAAGATGAACCAAGTCAAAGATAAATAAACCTTGCTTTCTTATTCTTTGCTAAATCTGAGATCCGTTTCTTCAGCTAGGCAAGAAATTGTATTCGTTTCATTCACATGACTGTCAGAGTTTCTTTTGTTTATAGCATGAGTCGGGATTACCCCAGTTTTGTTTCTTCGAATAGTTAAACTCACCGTGATGTTTGTCTGACAAGTTATAGCAAAGTCTTTTTCGTTCAGGTTTTCTTCGCATGTTCCTTATCTGATTAACTACAAACTGTATTTCACTCCTTTAATCAGGATTATTCAACGCTGTAGCTACACACTGCGGATTTTCTCCATTTATACTAATCTCCACAATCCAAAACAATAACAAATTTGATACAATTTAACCAGGCACTTAGCTTTCATTTCGACGTCACAATTTTCTTCAGAACCATATCGGTAATTTACCTTTTACATCGAATGTTTTTATAGAAAAAACACAATTATCAGATAAACTCACTACTATTAAATACATTCAAATTCACTACATTATTAAATCATTCCAAAATTAATCAAACTAAACGTTAAAATATCTATCTATTTACTATTAAATACATTATTAAATCATTCTTAAATCAATTAAAATAAAGATTACAGTATCAATCATATGTATCATGTTCAAAATGTTTCTTCCATTTCTGACCTTGTATGACCTTGAAGGTCACTGTTCAGTATACGAATGAATTCGTCTAGACACACGCTTTAATGTGATATATAAAAAATACAGCATTCCATTAAAAAAAAAGAAGGTTACCTGCATATATAACAAAATAGTATAAACCCAAAAATATTACATACACCATTGTGTTGCATATAAAAAACAGTATTACTTTTTCCTCTTTCATTTTTTTCTAATATGTGCGATTTACAAGAAAAACGCTGGCTAGTAATAGTGTGAACACCCTGTATATACACTACCATTTAACCCTTCGCCCTATGCTTTATTTATAACCTGCACTTGATAAAACAACTTTGTCGTTAATAATTTAGTAGAAACGGAAAGTAACGTCATACTTATTCTGTGTCTACGTTTCCCGCAAATGTTAAAGATTAAAGGTAGGCAAATAATATTTAATTTACGTTAAAAATAAATAAATGAGATTCAAATTTGTCGAATGTGATTAAAAATTTTTATCGCGAGTTTAACGCGTTATTATAAGACAAAGGGTTAATACATTTTTCAATAATCCTAAAATCACATAATCTCGATATTATTATAAAAATACACATTTCCACTCATGGACTTCAATGCCATTTTTATTTCTAGGGCCCTCGTGAGCATTTTTTAAGTCAATATTTGGAAAGATCCACAATTTTTCACACAGCAGAGCGACGTAATGCCGCTTCCTCGAAGGCTGCGACCTCCATTATCATTATCCACGTCCACTTGGCTGGAAATAAAATTTTCAACGCGGCCCCCCGCCGCCTTCGAGCTCGCGCGCGCGCGCGCCTCGGCCAGCGCCATCCATCTTTATAGTTTAAGAATTTAGCCGGGTTGCCGTTGTATCGCGCCGCCTTTAAAAATTTCTGTTCCCTTTACTGTCGGGAATTGCGGGCATTATTTCTTTTTTCCTGAATTCTAAATGTCATCGTCGGCTTGTCCCAGTTTCGCTGCTTCTCGCGACGCGGCCGCCATGACACTCGCGTGTCACCTGGAACACGCTCGAACGGCCCGGTCCGCCTTTGTGCCGCTGTCATGGGCGTTGATTTAATCAACTCCTTTCGCGAATTTATCTTCCGCGAAATGGACGCTCGTTTGACTTTAAATGGCCCCGGCAGAAAGTTACAATTAGCAGAATTTAATTAATCGCCGGTGGGGAGAATCTCGTTTCGCTGAGCTCCGCGGAATTCTTCATAATGACCGGTTACATGGCGGCTGAATTCTCCGTGCCCGCCCCCGCGCATCCCGCCGAAACGACCCCTTTTGCCCGTGGACGGCTGCGTTCAACGTTCGTCTCGAGGGCATAAGTTTTTCAGACATTTTTATGGAATTTTATATATATATATATTATATATTTGATCTACCGGAAGGTTCTGTCTGTTTTCGAATGAACAGAAAATAATACTAATAATAATAGAAATAATGTTAAACGATGTAATAATAATAAAATAATGAAAGATTTCATTGTTAATGGAATTAATATTTTTATAGAATTCGATATATGTACATATATTAGGTCTACCAGAAGTTCTGTCCGTTTGTGAATTAAAAAAAATGATATTAATAATAATACAAATAATTAGAAATAATGTAATAATGATCAAATAATGAAAGTAGTCACATTAAAGTCAAATCTTTAACAAGTATAAACACGAATCGAATAATTACAACGTTTTTAATGCGTCTGGCGTCGTTCAAGTTGATCTCTAAATCTTCTTTGGTAGTTAAATCGATTAGATTGAATCGATTTCCTTCGGCAGTTAAATCGGGACATTAATTTCATTGGAAGTATCTGTACTTTTATTGCTACTTTTACTACTGTAACGCAAGCCAAAGTAGAAATATTTACAGTTGTCCTAACAACAGTGACGAAGAACGTTAATTCTTAGACAATCGTATGGAGCTGTTTTAATCAATTTTTTATAACCCTGAATTCTCAAAATGACTTACTACTTTTTTAAAATAAATTATTAGCAGTAAAGTAATATTATTAAGCACAAATTAAATTTCGACGTAAAGAAGCTGTAATACAATTCTTTATAATTTGGTAATACATAGTTGCTAACACTGCTGGTTTGCACGATCTTAACGATTTGACCGGCGATCGACTGGGTTCCCATTTCCAGAACTTTTAGAACAGTTCCACCGAAGTGGAGCAGTTTCATGCAGTTTCAGTGAATGAGGTAGCTGAACACTGATTCACCTCAGGGTTTTTGGGCGGTCCTGGAACCGTAACGTGTCCTTTCACAGGATTACCAGCAAACAGACGAGCAGAAAACCCAGCGATCGTATCGACAAAACCGTTTCCAGGTAAAACGTTGCTTTCAATGTGTTTTTCTAGCTGGTTTGTCTGTCCATCTACTTCATTTTCTCGTTAGGAAACCAGACCCGTGAAAACCATTCAAACAACATACTTCGCGCAACGCGTGAAATTACGTTTTCACCGGCAGTGTCTAAAGGGTTCTACGGCAACCAAAGATATTACTAGACGGCGAATATTAATGGAACTTTAAATCTTTAAAAAAATAATTAGTAGAATAAAATCATGTTACAAATAGTTTTTCCTAGCAGATGTTGTAATTTACAGTTTGAATATTTTCCACATTTTTTCGTAATGTATGCATTCTGCATAATTTGGTACTTTTAAATCATTTATGAACGCATACAAAGTTGCAGTCTAAGTATTGTAATAATAAACAAAGATGATTACATGTAAAAAACAGGGGATGACGTTCGAAGAAAATTTATTTTTATTCTTATCACTTTTGAAAACGAAATTTAGTGTTTCTAATTGTAAACAATAATTACTTAAAATACGTAAATAATTATCCAAGAAGAATGTGAATCAGAAAAGATTCCAGTTTCAGTGTCAATCTGAACCTAGAAAATGCAGACTTTCTTTTCGTGGATATGTTGAAAAGCCAAAGAGTCAAAAAGAGATTCTACTAGAAGTAAGAACAGAATATTAAAACCAATCATTAACATTTGATATTCAATACTCTATGATACAGTGTCTCAAAAGTGATAATATAACTTCGATTTACACTTAACACAACAAATAAAGGTGCTGAGTTTTCTTATCACAGTGAACTATACAAGTAGAATGAACGAATAATCTATCGAATTTCAAATTACTTGTTTAAAATTAATATTAATTCTTGTCTTAATGACATCACAAAATATCATTATATGACCACGGTGAAAGAAGTTCCAAAAAGTTCATGGCTTATTGAATAATTTTAGAGACAAATATTATAAAACAGAAAGTCTTTATTATTCGCACAGAATACATAAACTATAATTAGCGTGTTTATTTTGTATTCAGTATAACTCTGCATAACGTGATTAAAAAATTCCGTGTTATAGCGATTTCACGCTCACGAATCTCGCGGTGAACTTCCTTTTTCGATACTGGTCCATCCTCTTTCTCTGCTTGTATTACTTTCAAATATAGAATTTCATTTTTATAGTTATTTTTCAATCATTTTTTAATCGCGTTGTGGAGGTTGTACTGTATTTTTCATAAGAAATGCAATGAAGTGGGAAAAATTGCGCACAAGAGTGGAAATCGAGCGAAAAACGTGATTCCATTAGGATAGGATACTGATATCTGTATTTTCTAGTATTCTCCGTGAACTTTATGCTAGTTTTTGTCCTCATCGACGAGACGGGAACCGTCATCCCAAGCAGGTTGCGGTTCTTGTCGCTGTCAAATGCAAGATTATCCTTTCTGGTTCAGTGTCATTTGGAGCGCTCACACGCCATGAGAGGCAAAAATATTATTTTCCGCTAGAAATACACTTTGCACTGTACCGATACACCTTTGGAATTCGAGATTCACCTTCATAATATAACAATATTTTTTCGTTTCCTTTTCAATAAAAAAAAGTCGTAAAAATGAGTGTTAATCGTCGAAAATTCCATTTATTGCAATAAAATCTTTAAATATCCAGGAACTTCTAATCTGGGAATATAATTGTGTATTATTATATATAAATATACAAAGTTCTATTTGTAAGTTATTGTTAACGACTATGTTCACAGAAAAATGTATTCGATTGCAGATCTTGTTAAGGAATTCATTAAATGAAAAATAATATATTTTAAAAATGATTTCTTGTTATGAAATGAAATTCAATATTAACTGTGCCTTTTGCAATTTCAATATCAATTTAAATTATATGTCTTCGGATTTTACACATTTGAGAAATGTAAACACTAAAATTTAAATAATTCAGCAGTTATAAATGTGAACTTGATTATGACGTTAATTTCTATTAAATTGTGTGAGTATTTATTTAACGTAATGAGTGTGTTATACAACTACTGACACAAATACTACCGACAACACGATACGATGCTTCAGAAACATTTTTCCAAAATGTTTCTTCACTGTTCACGATAAATACTCACTACAGTACCTCTTTGCATTGTATTTTTCACAATTTGCTTTTATACATTCTTCGAATCGAGCTGTTCGCCTCATGGTAAAGCTAGTAATGGAAACAGAAAAAGTATTTCGTTGCAACGACTAATAATAAGCAGCCACGAGGAACAAGGAAACCGGTAATGGAACTCGATTGGGAAAATACAGAAACTAGAATGGCTTGATTATGGGAAGCCAATTATGTTTGCGAAGACGTCGGGCAGTGTGAAAGGAAGCAATCGAGGAAATTAAATTTTCGAGACAGGCAAATGAAAATGGAGAGAATAAGGGAAAGAATGAAGCAGTCCTTTTCTCAAGAAAGAATTTCGATTATTTGAAGATACAAATAATTTATATAGTTGAAGTTCTTAAACATTGATGGTATCGATGCACTGAAAAATTGTAAACAAAAGAAATTACTTTATACGTGTCAATAATTTGGTTGCAGCTACGTATTTCGTGGATTGCGAAATCGATGATATTTCATTACAGAATGAAAAGAAATATCTCATTGAGTTGATGCAAAAATTTGGATGTTTTTTATACGTGGATAACAAAAAAATTGTTTCCTTTAAAACAAATATGAGAGATAACACAGATGAGAACTCTTCTCCGTATTATAGTATCTACATGGTTTTATACGATATCTATTTTTAAATTATATTTTTTTGAAAATGAAAGCTCAAAGATTAAACAGTCTCCAAATTTTATTTTCAACACATAATTAGGTAATTACAAATAAATGGTATTCATTTACCTGAATAAGTGAAAATCGAATACTGCAATGCAATAAAATAATAAAACTGTCAAATCATTATTTTATTATCAGTCCTCCTGTTATCTTATATTTTTCTACATATTTTAAATATTAATGAAAAATAGGTAAATATAAAAAACTGAACTGTGATCGACCTAACTATTTTGTTATTAATAATTTATTGAAAATAAGAGAAAACTCCAGTCGTATTCTATGTCAACGTATGCTCAAAGGTATACTCATTGGCAGTAGAGGAATGATATGTAATGTGCATTCAAACAAATTGAATAATATTTATGTTCGTTAACACTAAACGTACCGGCATTTTATAGACATCTATTTCTATTGTAATCGGTCAAATAACTAGTTATAAAATAAAGCTAAACAAATTAAACTATACATTTTTTTCAGTGAAAACAGAAACAAAAAGAAAGACAAAAATGAAAAAAACTGGCAATATAAGAACTAATATAAAGTTAAATGGTCAAAAGAAAACACAGAATTTTTAATCAAATTTGAGAACCGGTCATGTGATCGGTCGTTATGTGCGTTTAGTTATTATTCCGTTAGAATACTTCACCAGGAGCCTGACGCGACATTATAAGACAACGGTTTAACGATAAAACTAGACGGGTTAAATTGATCCATTTTAGAATTTTTAGTTTGCAAGTATTTAAATTATTTCAAGACTTTTGCGAAAAATTGTAAAATAAATTTGTGTATTTGTACAGATGCAACGATAAGTGACCCATCAAATCTCAAGAAATATATTGTTCTAGTTTCTATAAAAATTTAGAAATGAATCACTACAATTGTAGTTTTATTGTTAAATATTATCATCGACCAATCTAAGTAAAATTGTTCTCGTCTCTAGACGAGCTAAGACTTTGTAAATGAATCGTATTATAGTAACACCGTAACCGTCTTGTAAAGCGACGACACCTGTCGCCGTAACGTTTCGCAGGCCATAGTGGATGTAATTCGGTGCCACGTGTACGACTGGTTACGTCGGCGGGCTTCGTCTTTAGGGCTTAAAATGTAATTAATACTTCGTTGGAAAATTTCCCGTTACCGTGCCTCCTGAGAAATCTTGCTCAGACGTCCCGCGCCTCGAGCACGTTTCATTGAACACGTGGTGTCGGTCTGACTGACTTGTCACGTAGGCAGCGAAATGCTTCTGAACGCGGCGATAATTTATTGCGGAGGGTGACTCACCCTGACGTACAAACTGTTCACGTTTTATGAAAGATATAAGAATAAGTACACAGTTATACAGGGTGTTAATTGTAACTCGAGCACCTGAATTATCTTTTCTACTATTGAAAGTAAGAAAAAGTTTACTAAATAGAATATTCAACATGTTCTATGCCACCGAAAATTTCGATTATATTTTGGTTATAAAGTCTATTAATTATTTGACTAAAATATTAAGTTATATTTCAGTTTTAGGCAACTTTTGTATATTTTGATATTATTTCTTTATGTTTCCACTATTTTGTAATGTATGCTGGTACCCGTGGCCGCACAGCAAAATTTCACAGTGAAATTCATTCTTTCGTTATTAGCTTCCATCATATTACCTACTTCACATATTTTTTAATTTCCTTAAATCATCTATAATTCTAATAAATAAAATCATTCTTCAATTTTTCCCTCAAACGATCCATTACTAAAAAAATTACTTACCTTCATACTCTAAAAATATTTGCTACTCTACAAGAAAATATTTAAAAAACTGTTTACAATTATTTATTTTCCTGCAAACTATTAGGAAGTAAACAGTTAGTTACTCGAAAGCACGAGAAACGAGTGCACGAAGTTTGAAACTAACAACTTCCACGATTTTCGGAATAAATGTCTCTAAAGATAGCCTTTACTCGGGTCACAAAAGGGTAAAAGGCCTTTTAATGGGCTTATGCTGTACACAAATAAATAATCGCACAAAAATTCTGCGGTACGGAAGCACAAAGGTAATAGTAAGGCAGCCAGGATAATTATAGCGTAGCAAAACCGTCGGTCTCGTTCAGAAACAGCGAGGGCGCAGCCAGGGGTTGGCGGGTAACATTTGAATAACGTATGTCGCGTGTGTCACGACTTCGCCATCAGTGCGGCACATACACGGGGAGGATTCATTAGAACGGGGCGCGGTGAAAACTACGATCCAGCGATAGAACGATTGTTTTCGGCAAAGGAAATCGAAAGCACGACATGAACTGTTCGTACAAAGGATGGATATCTGGAAAGAGGAACGAGCATTTGTTAGATTTAATAAGTAGTCTGTGGATCTTCATGAAAATTCAGATTTTTAAGAATACAATTAGGAAAATAAAATTACGATAGTAATTTAGCTAATTTTTAATTACTATCCTCTTTAATCTTTTGAGGATGAAAGGCGTCATTATGGCGACAACAAGTTTCCATATTCGGAATACAATATTCTAAAAAAATGATTTAATTATTCGAATAACAAGAGATCATTATATAGCTCTCCTTTTCTCTAACATTTAAAAGTTCAATATACATATCAGGTGTCAATGCTGAAAGGTTATCCAAAAAGGGTTAATAACCGACACAGGAAACAAGAATAATGTTGAAATAATTCAATCATTCTACATAATCAGACGATTGAACAAAATATATTATTATTCGCGAAGAAAAATGTTTAAAATATCATTATACTAATTCAACGGGCGAACGTCGCTTCATTTTATCACGGTTAAACTTTTCCTTGAATATCCTCGTGAAGCGATTAAAACGACAATCTTCCCGCGATAAATTCAGCGCCACTCCAACAGGTCCCATTTTTTGCGGAAACACGATTATCGCGCGAATAATGTTCGGTAATGATTAGAATAATATTTAATTCGCCCTCAACAATTTCTTTTTCATCGACGAGAAAAGGGTTTTGTCGCGCGTGTGCGCGTTTCTAGCGACGTCGTTGATGATTGATTAACTCGTCGTTGAAAATTTCACGATAATTCACCAGCGACGAGGAAACCAGTGTTCGTACGCTGTTTATTAGCTTAACTCGCGATAATTGGATTCAGCGATATTACATTTCCACGCGGCGCAACAGCAACGGGGGACTTTATTACGATCCCCGTTAGCATACTCGGGTCATAACAATTTTTATTACTTAATTTTACTGCCGGAACCGAGGGCCAACGCGATTGTTAAAAACTCGTTTTTTTATCTCGTGCGCTTCAGTGATGTTGTTTGACTTCCGCTAGGGATCACTGCGGCTATTATATTTTCTATTCTTCTTTTGGAAGTTTCCGTTTGATAATTATTCAACCATAGGCGAACATTTTCGTTTTTCTTAACGCGTTGGGTACCGGAAACGAGAAATCTCGTTTGCTGATAAATATTTTAACTCACTATGGGCCGAATTTTTTTCGTGACTGTAACAAAATTTATGCAGTACGAAATTAGTAGATATCAACATATAAATACAAATTAACGATGTATTTAACAGACTTAATAATCTTATTAAAACGGATTTATTTTATGATTTTACAGTTATAATGATGTTAACGTGTACGTCTGTGTGAATGAAAGTTTAAGTTCATTAATTATTTCATTTTCATTCATCATATTGTGGTAAAAAGTTAAATAAATCAATTTATCCGAGTATATTGATGTGTGACTTCAAAGTCACAGGGGCCTATAAAGGGTTAAATTAAACATGTAATTCAATGAATGAGTTTTATGGATGAAGAAATAAATATTTATAAATGTTAAGTATAAAGAAAAAGCGAATGCTAGATTTCTTATGCATAATATTTTACTAGTTCGAGACTGTTACTGCTGGAAAGTTTTAAGACAAGCAAGTGGTACATTAGAAATTACAATAGTATCGATGTTCTTAGTAAATATTAAGTGTTGTGCATAGGAATTTTAAACATTTATCGGAAAATTTAGTAAATACTTCATTCTTTATGCATATGGAATCAAGGTACAAATATTTGTAGCTATTAAAATAATATATTATAAAAACGTTATTAAAATTCAATGAAACAAATATTACTATATGTTCCGGAAACACAAAAATTCTAGCCAATAATAATGATGCATCCATTCACGCAGCAATGGTGATTTCTAATTATATTAACAGTCGGCATTTCATTATTTTATTGCTTTACAATCGTGTGGCCAGTCCGTGCATTGGTAACGAGTGTTTCACATTTCGAACGAACCGAGGTTACATGTCATAAACACAACGATTTTCACCCCCGGTTTGTCGGAGGCCACGAAAACACGTGTCCAATCGAAGCCGCAGGATTTCGCGGGTGCTACAAACCGAAAGTGTCCTCGGCATTGGACCAACAAACAATGTGACAAGTATAGTCGATACTATTGCATTTCATGGTACAAGTGTTAACAAACATTTTTCAACACAATTTTTAAACAGATTTGTTAACAAAAGGTTGCTTTTTTCAGTGTAAAATAACATTGTTAAGTAACATTGTTTATATATATTAACAATTAACGATGTTAACATTATATTATTATATTAATATATGTAATATATTATATTGTTAATATGAACTATATTATAATATTAACATTGTTAATATTTAAATAGTATAGCAACCATATATTTTAACAAACAGTGTCAACAAACATTTTTTAACACAATTTTTTAACCAAATTAATTAACGAAAGGTTTCTTTTTTAATTGTTCATATCATGCGATATTTACAATTGATGCTATGGATTCCGAAATAGCTCAAGTTGACCTATCGATATCTCGAGAAAATCAGTCTTACTTTTTATTTTCATTTATTCGTTCGTTATCTGTTTTGTTTATTCTAGTTACACATACATCTTCATTATGTGCACATTTTTTAGTGTTATTATATAGGTCTGGGTAAGCTGAAAATGGTTACATCGATAATTCATATAGATAACGTTAACAAGTAGACTTGTGCTATTTTGAAACTTAAGATTTTAATTGTTATATAATTTTGTGACATTCGGTTTACATAAAAATCTTCCATAGAAGGAAAATGAAACATTTAGCCGAGATCAAAGTTGAATGCATAATATTATAGTTCCCTACTATTGATGACTATTTAGAAAATGAAAAATTTCAATTAAATTGTAGACTAAAGGATAATAAAGAAACCAAATTTTCTAATTTTAGCACTTACAGCTAAAGCTTACTTCTGTAGAAAACCTCTTCAAATGCAAGATGAAATGCTCTGTAACTTTACAAAAATAATTATAGTTATAGATATTTTTAAAAATATACAAAAAAATAAAGTATGTCTTCTTTCTAAATCTTCATTAATTCGTCAGTTACCTGCATCGTAAAATAATTGAACAAATATAATATTCATAGCTCTTGAATAATACATTACAACCTTGCGTGACGATTTGGTTATCGTAGAAATAATATATATTACGAAAATTGTTTATGATACAAATATTTTTTTATGACAATCCACATTACCACATACAGGTTTCATATCGTTAGTAATCTACAACGAACCACTATACACGACGTCTCGTGCAAATGGCTTAAGAATAAATAAAATTCTTTTATCCACATTTTTTCTACTCGCTATTAAAATTAAATATTAAATTTATTAAATTTTATTATTATTTCGTTATTGAATTAAAATTAAAATTAAAAATAAGAACGTTATTAACTTAAAACTATTATTTATAGTTAATAATTCAACTTTTTTATAAAAAAATGTGGAGACCTAGAATCCAACGTCTGTAAATATTGTTTTAAAATTTCCTTTTATAAATTAAAAAAATTAATTGCACAAAGGTATTTTTCATTTCAAAAAGGTAATTTTGAAAATCCAGTACACTTGTACAGTTATTAACAGCAAGTAATGAACAAACATTATTTTCAATAAATTTCCAAATTCGATTTTACTAAGAACAAAATAGTTGAAACAAACAAATTTGATTCCTTCATTGCAGCTTATCTTTGTTCACATAATTGTCTCTTACACAACTATTTTGAGACACACTGTATATATTTGACTCTATTTAGGAGATAACAGTATTCAGTTAACGATATGTCGGAGAAACGTAATCGATCTCAAGATAGTCATTTATACGTAATTACGGCGATGCATTTACGATTGCTCCGGATTTTACGAGGCAGATTTATGATACATTCGTGTTCACTTTCACGTGTCATGGTATGTTGCGTTAACGTTCACGGTGAAACGAGGTTATACCGTAATCAATTTCTCGCAGAAGTTGCGGTAACGCGATTCGTATGCAGACTGTTTCGAGAAAAATTTATTTTGCAATAATGGCATTGTAGTTTGGATACCTCGAATATCTTAGAATAAATTAGATTTACGAATTCGAAAATTATATTGTTTACATCTACACTGTTTTTGTAATTCTTTGCACTTATAGTACTTACTTCGTGGAAGACAAAATTCATGGTGTTGTTTCTTAAGTAAATTCCACTTCTAAAATGTTTTTATAATAAACAAAAAAATTGTATGGAACAAATACTCCATATAAAGTACTCGAGAATAATATTACTATTGAAGTATCAATTAAATACGAATATGACATTAATAATTCTAAATTCTAAAATAATTATCGTGGAAGTAAATAATACAAGAGAATAGAAATATCAAAAATAAAAATTTGTTATCAGAATGTATTACTTGGTTAATTACTTTCAATGCATTTAAGTTACATAATTAATAACTACAATTACTTTATAATCATATTTTAATGTGTCACTCCAAAAGTAGAGTTGAATTCCTTAAATGTAGAGTTGGAGTTTCAGAAACTTCATATTCCAAAGTATCGTTACAAACGGTTTCCAGGTATCTTTAAAGGTTTTAATATCTTCAACATCTCTTTCTTATATTAAAATTGTCTTTTATAATACTCTTGAATTTACTTTCCAAGGAAATGAACCAAGACTTTAAAGGAATCTCAAGGTATAAATATGCGTTGTGAAACTGTTCTTGAGTTACGCTTTTCAATGAATTAAAAAATTCAGTTCGGTAATTATTAAGAAGGACACTTTGCAGGTAGCTACCATATCATATTTTACAGTCATAAAATGCAATAAATAACATTTTTAAATATATAATATCAATTAACAATATTAACATTACATTATAATGTATTACTGTTAATATTTTCTTATTTATTGCATTATCACACCAACATTTATATAAAATCACAGTCATATGTGTTTTTTAACTCCCCATAAATATTCATTCACTAGAGAATTAACATTAAATATTAAACTTCATAATTTTGCTATGTAAAATTAAGTAACGACTGAGAATCGGCTCTTGAGTGCAAAGGGTTAAGACCTTACAGCGGACGTTTTGAAAAATTTTAATGAAATTGTTTGCCACGAATTTAGAGTAAAATAAATCTGACACGTATCTGACCGTTTTTGCCAACACGCATTATTTATAAAGGTATTTAACATTTTAATTTTATGATGGCCAAATATATTTACCTAAGTACTTGTATTTTCAACAGACGAAATAACGAAGCAGTAAATTTACTACAGTGAACATTGGATAATTGCAGCATCGAGAATCTCTTGATAATAGCAACGATGTCATTCCCACCATATCTCCATCAGGTTCTAATGGTGTATGGTGTAACATGAACTGACTGTTGTCGAACTCGACTTCAACGACTCTTTCTTTTCTATTCGCAGTCCTTTTCCATATCCGAAATTTCAATCGCTTGTTATACAAACAACTATGACTGTAATTCTATCGTGTTGGTGTCATTTCAATCAGAAAACCATAGCAAACATGACGGTGAAACTTTCATATATCAAAAGTCAAAAATAAAGAAGTTCGATTTTTGAGTTAAAGGTCTTAATCTCATCGCGAGCCTTTAATATTGCCGAACGTTTCTACTCTCAATCTTTCTTTTTCCCTCTACATCGATGTAAATCGGCCTAGTTTTATCGATTTTAAAGAAATGAACCTTTAATTTTGTTAATTACGTTAAGTCGGTAAAACTAGTTCGATTTACATTGGATTATATGATTGAAATTAATGAAACTGATATTTCCCTTATTGCATGGTTATATTTGGCGCGATATCACTTTTTGAAGACCTGTGTCTCGACCCTTGATATTCGGCGGACTGTGTCTATCTCGCTTTTTCTTATTATACTCATTTTCCGACTTTGTCGAACTGTGTGTTGAGAAAACATTTTGTAATTTGCGTCTGTATTGTGTAATGACACTTGACATTGGCACAGAAATGTAACCTTTTTGAGTTTTTTTTCTTTCATCATGTTCGCGGTGGTCCGATGTGCAACACGAAACTGTATATTCAAGAATTTTTGTATTCCAAATATATCGTTGTACTAAAATACGCATCCTATCGATTACACTTTCAAGCATCACCTTCAACACTGTGATCGGAGGGAAGTAACGAAGGACGCAAATGAAACAGAATACGACAAAGTAAGATAGAACGATAGGGAATGAATATCAACGTTCTCGACTATGTTCGAGTAGACGTGTATCTTTGCCGCATGTACCCTTTCAGTTCGAGGGACAAGTTACCAAACGTAGTTGGAGGATAGTACCGTCAGTTGCTGCGAACTTGCCACTCGTGATGTCATAGGGGTGGATACAGTCGCTTCGAGAAAGCCAATTGTGAGCCCGGAAACGGTTCTCACCATTCTTTGTCGCGCGATCTGCCAATTACATATCAGAATCGAACATTCGTGTGGGCAAGGCGTGCGTCTTCGAATCTGACCACTCAGACGAGAGTGCCAGGTTTGCTGCAACGGACCGTACTTGTAATACGCGGCCGGCCGGTTTCATCGCGCGTGTTCACGAATTACGGCGGTTCCCCAATTGAATACGTGGTCGGCCTTAACCAGATAACAGGCGGAGATCCGCAAACGAATCCAGAATGGTTTCCGCAAATTTGCCGCTCACGAACGGCCAGGGTCGTGCACCCGTGGTGCCTAGGTAATTACGTTGAAATATTCTCGTAATCGCATCACGGGGACACCGCGAACGAAAAGAGACGAGGCCTCCTGTGCACCGCCATTTCTGCGATACGTTCGAGCTAGGGCGACCGGCCGCCATTTTTAGTTTACGGTCGCGTAAGTAGTGACATATTGTTCATTGCAATAACTAATAATTTAATGTGATAATATTTAGTAATATTAGTGATACCGTGTTTACGAAGACCAATATTATAAATTTAATAATATTTACTGATATTAGCGATATTATGATTAGTAAGACTAATATTATAAATTTTGTAATATTTATTAATACTAGTGATAATATGATTAGTAAGACTAGTATATTATAAACGTAATAATATATATTATTATAATAATAAAGTGGCGATAACTAATTGGTGGAATGATGTAATAAGATTTAATAATATTAGTGATACTATGATCTGTAAAAATAATATTATAGTGGGATAATGTAATAATATTTATTAATACTAGTGATGCTGTAATTAGGAAAACTAATATTAGAAATTAATAATATTTACTGCAATAAAAATAAACAGTGGTGGAATGATAATCGTAAATGAATTTAATTGATATAAAGATTTTAAAATAATTTTGTCAACTTTACCTCGTTAATAGAGTGTCTTAAAATGTATTGTATGTTTTCTAAACAATATAATTTCTTGTTATTGCTTTATTCTACACTTTGTTGTAAATAAATCACAAATTTTGTTCAATAATGAAATCTTTCTTAGCAATACTCTTCTTGCACATTGCCCGTTACTTATTATTCCCGTTATCAGAAACATCCTGTTATCAGTATTTATTTCACAAATAAAAGAAGTGATTGTGCCTTGTTTTTATCGATATATTAAATTTCGGTTTGTCTAAAAAGTTGGTCCTTAATGGGTTAACACGTGACAAAGCTTTCGCGAATAATTTACCTATGCAAACGGGAATGCGGCTTCGTGTGAACCGCATCACGATCCAAATCTGTCCTTAGGAAGCTCGCGTGCACACGAAAGTATTGTAAAAAGCTTGAATGATCTTCCAGCGGCCTGTTGTATTCTTGAAGTTTTACTTTACGCCGAGCTTCTCGGAAGAACGTTTTGTTATTGTCGTTTCCGTTCTCATTTGCTCGGAACGAGCGGTCTAGTTCGTGACCAACGATTTCCTTCCAAATTACGCGGAGAAATTCATTTGAAATTAATTATCATTTTCATAGTTACGCGCTACTTACTTATCGGGCAACATTAATCTCTTATAGTCCGAATTATTCTAAATGGTTTCTGAAATTGTTTAATAAAAGGAGTCAATGTAACTACTTGAAACTTGTGTTTCTTTAATTTTAATACAATTAAATACTGATCCGGTGAAAATCTGACTTTTTAATTAAAAAAATTGTATTTTTAACTTGTTGTTTATAGTATATATATTTTTGGGTGTGTTTCGATTTTGATGCACGGAACTATGATTAAATAAAATGAACTTTGAAAACGTAAACTCTTTTGAAAGATAAAAAGATTATATAAATATGAGAGTTTGTAATTATATGAATATACTATCTTACCGAATTTTAAACAGTTTCTATTTATGTACTCACTTCGTTAACACGTTTACTGTCGCATCGTTCATACATAAGTAACAGTTCTTTATTCAGTTTGAACATTTCATTTTTGTAATAACATGTTAAATGAATTTGTTAACATCTATAAAGTTCGATGAAATTGGAAGTGTAATCACTATAAAAAAAATGACTGTTTAGTTTCTATTCTATAGAACACAGCTTGAATATTATGTAGTTCTTGGTCACTGCATAAAATATCTACTTATTTTTAGAAAAGTAAGAGAATAGTTCGTATTTACCCAATTAGACTTGTATCGCTTACGCTAGCCAACTTTCTAACCCTAACCAGTAATTGTTGTTGTCGTTGTTGTTATTATTATTGTTGTAGTTGCTGTTGTTGTTGTTGATGTTGCTGCTGCTGTTGTTGTTGTTATTATTACATTTCTCTATCAAAGTTTTATCAATTTCTAGATTTATCAACTCAAAAGAAGAAATGTAAAATCAAACAATCCTTTAATTTCTTGTCATTTATCCTAATTATCAATTTATAATGTTATTATAATTTGTGTTACTTTGTCATATGAATATGAATCTACGAATTACTTGCTATATCATTTTTATAGCAGTGTGATGTTAACGATTTGTATTTTATGTCTGTTTTTAGTTAGAAATATATGTCTTTTAGACTCGCCTATAATTGAGATAAATTAAATACACTTTTCATGAAGCAAATATACCACGCCAAATACTTGACTTTTGTTGTTCCCCGCCTGTTTGATTTAATTCGTTATTTTGTTTACTGGCTCCTGTTATTACACGCTGTGCACCGGGCTACCAGTCTCAGCGTGCATTTTATGGGAGGCATTCTTTTTCATGAAACCCTTAAACGCTGGCAGCTATGTTTGTTCGTTTATTTCTTTGTTACGCGTGTGCGGATAAGACTTCTTTGGAAACAGTTAATAATAACTGCGGTCGTAAGGCGGAACAACATAAATAACGTTCCCAATGAAGTTGAGTTTAGGTTCTAATTATGTACAGTATGAAAAGAAGTATGTATGACTTTGAAAGAAAAGAAGTGTATTAAAGTATTCTTTTCTTTTTTAGGCGTGAACGCAAGAATAATGGAGTCGACAAATAGATATTATAAAAATAAATAGCTAGCAGATAAGCGTTCAAAATTTTTCATTAATGTTTATATTTATAAAGCTCACTGACTCGACAAATTTCACTTGAATACTCAAAGTAAATTCACAAGGGTTTCATAAAATGTTCTCCATAGTATTAAAATTGTTATTACATTTAAACATAATAAATGATGCGTAGAATAATATATCCTTTGTGTTTAACAAAAATTCGACAGTACGTTCCACAAATAATCAACACCATTCGCATTATTCAGCTGTTCTCCTTTTCGAGATGAAGCAGATTAATAATTGTACTGAAAACAATTACTTTTTACCACATTTGTTTGAATAAAAAATTTATTATAACACATCATTCTCTTATAAGAATTATTACAACAGAGTACAGAAATATTGTAACCTTTCATGACAATTTTCACAACCGAATAATTCTACATATTTCAAACCATTATTTTTATTAACATTATTTCATTTAAGGAAAACAATTAAACTGTTCAGTATTTCAGGAGTATTTTATACGAGTAGTCATAGTTCCGTTGAAACGAACATCTTTGCACGCGATGTTGAACAACCACCTTCATCATTGGACGCCCACTAGCAGTGAAACAGCAGACCAAGCAACAAGCCGAACTTGGCCCGACGATGAATAGTTGTCGAAGGGAAGCGATCAGTAATTTATAACGTCGACCAGTCGACCATTCGGCAATCTATTTCTGGATTTACCAAAACAAATACCACCATGGGTCAATAATCGCGCGTAGTTGTGGACATTCGACAGAATGGACACATTCCGGTCTGCCAGCGAGCTACTGGAATCGATATATTGAACTATATTTCTGTGGTCAAACGTGAGCGTCGCACTTCACCGTCCATATAAATTCTCGCAGAACTGTTCCGTCAATCACTACATCCCCGTAGTTTCGTCCATTTACGAAAACTCACGATCAAAAAACTTCGGAAAGGTTGAATTTTTTTTCTCTCTTTCCCGATTCAAAAACAGATAAAATGGTGGATGGAGGAAATGTATTGGGATGGCCGAAAAGTCCTGTCGTTTCTGTGTCCTATATAGAGTATTTTTTATTATGGTATATGAATAGATTTTATTATTTATTTTTCAATTAAATTTCATTTTTATGTAAACTGTAGGTGTTTCGAAATACTCAATCTTTAACCGCTTGCGCTGGAAAGACGAACCACGCACGTCGAGGTGTTTCTGTTCCAAAATTGCCAATGACGTTTTATACACATCAATGATTATATTTGATATTTTAATTTAATGTTAAATAATATTAACTGACACTTAATGTTCTGATTTAATATTAAATGAGATTTAACATTTTCAAAATTAATTTGGAGCGCAACAGGTTAAACGAATTTTTCGAGATATTGTTTATACCAATTTTGCCTATCATTTTACACTAAGATTCATTTAAGATAAAAAAATAAAGAAATAATTATATATAAAATAATATATTTAACTTATTTTATCACTTCATTCATTTGATGGGTATTTGAACTACATTGCGATAGAAATAATTTAATGTAGAAAATGTTTATATTTCCGAGTATGTTTAAATAGCTCTTTCACACCCTTAAAAATAGTCAAATACAGTTCAAAAATGTAGTCTTACCTAGATATCACCCAGTACATTATAATCATAATAAAATTCAATCTCAATATTTGCTACTGCATTTCCCAAAAATTCTAAAAGCCATAGAAATATTCAAATATTGAACAGACGTAAATATCCCAATTTTATAAATCACCCACATTAACGACGTTAAACCGCAAAACGATTGGCTTATACAAGTTAAAATAACCAAACAATCCACCTGAGCGAACACAAAAAAGTGATTATACCTCGAAAAGGAAAGTTTTCGGTATCTATATCTACACTGGCAACACATTTGCATCCTTACAAAAGTCAAACAATCGAAAAGCTAATAAAACGTTCAACTATTGAACAACGGAAAATATTCTAATTCTCGTCCCTCGCGTTCAATAATACATGAACCGTTCGCGATGCACATCCAAAGCGCGAAATTGTAAATTCAGCTGCAGCACGGATGAAGTTCTGTTCGGATGCGTGCAACGAAGACGAAATTAATGTTATCGTATAATATAGTGTGTAAGCAAAGACGGGGCGGTTGCATGAATATGCAGCTTCTCCGCGGCATAGTAATTCCGTTCGACAGGCGAAGGTTTGTTAATTCCTCGCACCTTGGCGCATTAACCGGTGTCACCTTGTCCCGTGGAACCAACGCATACGTTATCTAGGTCGTGTATCGTGTATCGCGACCCCGAAAACTTGATTCTCCTTTTACTCTGTAACTACGATCCCGGTTTCTCGAGGTGTCCCGGGTGAACTATATAGCGCGGATGCCGGCCCGACTTTAATATCGGATAAATACCCGAATCGTTTTAATACCCTACGGTATAACAGTTCGGAATTTTCGAGATGCGTTCGAGAATAATTTCGGGGGATATTCCTGATACGAATATTGCATCCTGCATGCAGAATTTAACGATATATGAGCCTGGGAGGATGCTAGGATCGAACGATCTTAGGCGGCATAAGTAATAACAGTTGAGGATTAGACATTTTTCATTTCGGACGAGAATAACTCATGGATGGAAGGAAGATTATTTCACAAATGAATTTTATTCAACACTAGGTTTACGGAACGCGTGAATTTGACGCGTGTGGAATTCTATAAATTTATTAAATATAAGTAAACAAATTTGAAATAAATACAAATTTTATAAATCAATTTTTCTAGGCACAATAGTATAATAGATGTCCGTAAACCTAGTGGTAATTAACAAATTTTTATAACTTGATTATATTAATATCATAAGTTATTTGAGGGGAAGGAATTTTTTAATCTCGAAGATAAACAAGTGGACATAAACAGAAAAATTTTGTCAGTTACAAACAAAGAATAAATGTTTTGAACTTGGCGCGTGTTTTGAATTCTGTGACACAAGTAATGAAGATGAGTATTTATTTCTATGAAAGTAAGGTGGAATAGAGTAGAAAATTTTATAATTAATGGAAGATATATGAAAGTAATAGATATAATAAATAAAAGTTTCAAGCACTATGAGAAGAAGATTAATGTTTATTTTCTCAATAAAGTAATAATAAATATGTATATATTAAATAAATCAGTAAATATAAAAATAATTTATATCATCTGTACATATTTATTACTATTTTACCAAGATAATAAACATCAATCCTTTTCTGTTTTTATTTATTTGTATTAAATAAATCAATAAACATTAAAATGATTTATTTAACAGTAAATAAAGGAAACAAATACTTCAACTTTTATATGTACTTTTAGTGAAAACATTAGTGAAATTATATTTTAGTGAAAAATAATAATTATATAAATATTAAATAAAATAAGTATATTTATTTTTACTGCTCTTCTGTTAAATTAAATATATTTATATTAGATTTAAGTGGACTGAAATGTAATTCTAAATGTTATTTACACATGTATGGTATACTCAGTATGTGAATCTTGTTAAGATTACAGATTTAAAAAGCAGCTTAACATAGTTATTATTTTAATGTAACAGTAATTAGTACATAAATCCTGCAATTAACAAAATAAATTGTTCCTTAATTTTAGTATATCTAACTCTTTGTGAAGCATAGCACAATGAATCAACCGTAACCAAATTTAATGGATGATTAATCTTCTGTACCCTGTGAGCGTATTCATCGGGATAATAAATCTGTTTCATTGCTGTTTTCGTAAATTACTCCATGAAGATATAAACTTACAAAAATTTGCGTTGGCTATTAATAATTCGTTAGACTCACTAATATACCGATTATAATTTACTTAACAATCTTAAAAGTTTCTTATTTTATCGTTTTTAATGAATCACAATTGATCTATTTCATTAATTTTACAGACTGAATTAATCCTTCACATGGGTTCTATGCATTGTATTTTAATATAAATTAACCTATGATTACGTATACATATGTTTAATTATAAATATGCATAATGAAAGTATCACTCATATACATCAAAATAAACATTTCGTTTGATATTTAATATTGATAATGTTTATTTTATTACTCGAATATTAAAATACATAATTTTTAACGTTATTAAAATCTTAGTGAACGTTTCAGTAAACACTTAGGAAACATAGGTAGTCCAGTCAATATTTCAAAATGGAATATCCTGAAAACATGATCGAATAAGATATATGTTTATCTGAAGTTTCTTCTTTGTTTTGATATACTGAAACCACCCATAAAATACTTCCCATTTACTCTAGGACACCCTTTATACAAGATTGATGCAAATTCGGACGTATGGCTAAAAAGTTACTACTTATTTACAGTGCACATATTTAACTCTATACCTTATAACTATTGTCTGATGCATCTTCATCTATCATTCATACTTCTTAAGTTTTTCAGTTTTCTATGTTTACGGTTAATATGTTTCCTGCAAGGACCGAGGTGGAGCTGCGGCCGATTTTCCTTGCCCCTGTACACTTTTAGCTTGAAGGTTGCTAGTACGGAGAAGAGGAGAGAATTGTACCGTCCGTTGCATCAGAGTTGGCACTCGGAAGGGCATAGAAGCAAGGGTTACTCACTATGTGCTTTGTTTATAGTTCTGATTGCCTACGTGTAATTGTATTAACGAATAGCAAATTAGTATTGAAAATGAGATGAGAAAAAATAAAAAATTGACTAACGAGACCAACATTCCAACTCTCGTGCAACGGGCGGTACGAGTTAATCCTCAAGTGACTTTTATTGTTGATTGTGGCACGTGTCATCACTTAAACCGTAGTGCAAGGGGTTAAGCCGATTACTGGAACTTTTGTCTCAAACAAGAATGCGGGTCGCAGATGAAATCGCAGTGCCGAAAGGACGCGGCGGAGGTACGCAAAAAGAGAACGGCGCCGCTAAGAAGCGAACGATTGCTTGTCTAAAAGTTAGCCCGGCCAGTTTCCTTGTCTCCGCTTATTAGATTCCGACGTTTCAGGGCGAAAGTTTGCGGTGGCCGCAGCTGCGGCGGCCGGGACGATGTCACCTTTGCGTTAGAGCAACTTCTTAATAATGCAGTCCGGTCGGCGGTGCCTGTTGCAATATGCACTGGCTCGCAGGAGCAAAAAGATCTAAGTGAGACCCAGGCCACGGACGTTTTCGGTTGACCGTGTCTCTTTCTTCTGACCTCTGTTGAACTATGGAATTACTGCAGAGATAATTGTAGAATTTCAGCGTAGTTTTAGGGTATTTTTGAGAAGTGTGAATGTAGGAATGAGTGTGATCGGAGGACTATAAAAGAAGGAAGCCTAACGGTTGAGGAAAAGTGGCCTGCACAATGTCGCAGGCCCAAGATTTTCAACCAGGCTTCGAAGGGGTATGTGTTTGAGAGTTTGTATCTCTAACATATGTACTTGTGTTGAGGAATTATGAGTATATATTATGAGGGTATTATTAGGAGCAAAAAGATTTAAGCGATACCAGGGACGTCGATGTTTTCGGTTGTCCGTGTCCGTTTCTTCCATTAAACTATGGAATTACTGTAAGGATTATTTTTTAGGAAGTCGTACGATCAGTTTATATTATAATAAAATAGGACTAGATGAGGATATTATTAGGTTGTTTCAAAAGTTTTACAAATAACATTTATATTTCAGAAAAAATGCAGTAATATGATGCAACATAAAATTGAACGCGAAATTTCTATAAAGTCTTCAATTCATATATTTCAATATTTCACAGTATCATTTGATCAGTAACATATTATTAATATTGAAACTTGATAAGTATTGCAGATGAAAGATCTATAATCTTATTGTTACCTGTATGTACATCACGATTTTTTCAAAGATTTCCAATAACATGAAAAACAAATTTTTTAAACAAACGATAAATGGCATTCAATCATCTATAAATTGCAATATATAAAATTCTGAAAAATAATTCTTTTCGTAAAGGAGATTAATATGATCTTAATATTTTTCAAGGATATTCAATTTTTAACTTTATAGTATTGTTTAGACCAGTGTTTCCCAACTGTTTTTGTACCATGCCCCACCTAAACCTTTCTAAAATTCTTATTCCCCTCTATGTAACATATATAATTTTTAATATTATATTATAATATTTTTATAATATTTATTATAATATTTTTGGTACTTTATTTACGTGCGTAAATATTGTGAAATATATGAAGTGATATTTCAAATGTTAAATTGCCCCCTGGGTCTTATTGAGCTTTAAATAACGCTATAGTTTTGGCTGCCTTTCGATTCAAATGCCTCAATGCGCGGCGTGTTTAATTGAACCATCAATTCCTCTGAATTACAACGACACCCGATGTATTCAGCGTGTTAATGTCGCGACTCGCTGGACGCGTATTCCGGCCACGTTCGCCATTATTATTAATAACAGGCGCGCCGCATTTAAAATTCTCGTTGACCGTGAAAGACAAGGGAGAATCGCGTGACCAAACGCTGGATAATATTAGGTTGATGCATATGAAATGTCGGATTTTGCTTACTCGTAAATGTTTATACTCCTGTTGTTGATATTCTCTCGTTTTTCACATAATGTCTTAAACAGATCCACCGTCTATTGTCAAAGTAACGTTTTGTAAAAAAGTTTTCCCTAACTCTGCGTAATAACTACTTCTTGAAAATTTCTTTAAAAACATAGATGTCGCCAACATTCGCGTTATCTTTCTTATATGAATTCGAACTTGGCGATAGTGTTGCAAAAATTGCTGATAATATAAGCAAAGCATTTTGGGACGATACTGCGAATGGAAGTACAGTACAGCGTTGATTTGCAAAATTTCGTTTCGGTGACGCTTCTTTGCAAAAGAAGCCGCGTGGTAAACCCGAAACAGTAGTTTATAACGATCTTCTTAGAATCTATTCATTCTAAACATTCAAATTTTTTCGAAAAAGGAATGTATTCATTAAAAACACCTTGGTAGAAGTGCATCGGATCGAGTAGAGCATATTTCGATTGAATAGACATCTTTTAAAACATCAAACAATGATTCCTTTTTTCCGCAGAACCCGACATTTCATATGATCCGACCTAATATTTATGAAGCGGCCTGGCTACGCGAATCAATTTATACGATCGTTTGTTACAATAAATCCGAGCATTCCGTCAGGAACTTCACGGTCGAACCTTCCGGGCTATTGTGTTCGTCGGTATAATCGATCGGACGCGCGTTTCTTTTTCGCGGCTTTCGTTACAGGGAAAATGGAAAATAAATAGCAAGTGAAACAGGAATACAATGATGCTCGCTTAAATTCCATAAAATCTACTCGGCTAAATTCCACTGGACCATCCCTACTCTTCCTCCACTACTCACCGTCTCGAGCTCAGTGTAACGTGATCCCAGTAGACAGTGACAGAAAATGAATACAATAAGCAGAAACGGGATAGACGCAGTCTGTCGAGCATCAAGGGTAGAAGCCGCAGGCGTAAAATGTAAACATGCAATGAAGAAAATTACAATTGCAATAATTTTAACCATAGAAAATAAATTATTATAATTTATTAAATAAGTAAACGTGTTCCAAGATATATATCGTGTTTGGTCTCGTTTTAATCAAACAAACTTCGCAGTTTAAGTGATAAAAGTTTCAGTCAATAACAGTGAAAAATAAAAAAGATTAATATTGCATTCATATCCTTTTATGCATTGTTTGTTTTGATCGTTTTAAAGTACGGTTCTCTTGCTCTTTCATTCGCACCATCCTTTTCTACTTCGATTTTATCTTCACTCAAGATCAACATCACTGTAGATTCTAAAAGATTAGATGATTAGTAAATTACAGAAATATGTGCGCAGCAAAAGTGTTTGTTTTTAAGATTTATGTTAAAGCTCTTATTTTGCAAACTGTGTAAAATCGAAATCATGCAAATAAAGTACCGTGCAAATCGGGGGATAGATGTATTTCCAACGATCATTACAAAAATAAAGTTATTTGTGAAATCAGAATTTCGAATCGTCCATTATGTAAAAAAGTATTTGTAACTATTGAACAACTGTCTGCAAAACCGTAGGCGTAGAATAAATGGAAATTGTGTGGATTTGAAACTATGTTAATTCAATATTGTCGCTTCGACGCCAACAAAACGAGTGTCCTGAAGGTCACTATTTAGTCTTATGACCCCCTTACCCCTAACGAGGCTCTCGTTCTGTTTATTGCACCCGAAGACTCGATAACGCTTCCCTTAAGGCTCCCATACACGTTAAAACAGTCAATGATGGGTTTGAGCTTTTTTCATTTTTTGTTTGAGTGTAACATGTATCATGAAATTTTAGAAGACTCAAACCTATCCCTTCAAGCAATGCCTGCATCGCCCAATAGTTTCAACGTGTGTGTGGACTTTTAACTCCTTGCCCTATAACAACGTATCAGACTCATGGTGATGACTTCAAAGAGAATTTAACACGAATAAATATTACTCAATCCTTCGGAATTCAAATTAAATATTATTCTTCTGTTATCAATAATTATACTTTGGAGCAAACATAGACATACAATATGCCTAGACTTTTTCTCTTTTTCCAATAAATTATTAATGGCAAAGTACTTGCATCGATCATAGTTGAGAAATAAATCGTAAGGCAAGGGGTTAAGAAGGCATGCATTGACGAAACATAGACGACCAGTGTTTGACCTTTCCCTCGTTTGGATTTACTTACACATTATTGGTTCTCAATGAAAAAGCATGGACTTTCTCCAATGTACATTCGTCCAAACGAAAAGAGAACTAACGAGAAAAGACAATCGGCAGGGATTGGCGGGTAGAGAGAACGGAAACGAAAGGAGCGGCATCGTTCTAACACGGCAATATATCTTCGAGCGTTTTCTGTCACGCCGCGGCGCGCGCGGGAAATTTATATTCAGCCGATCTATCGTTTTCCCGGCGAAATAGTTCGCCGCACATGCGTCATAACCCGATGGCAAAGGTAACTGATTCGACTCGAAACATATCGATGCCTGCGTAATTAAAAGTGGATTCTGCTGTTTCTCGGCGCAGGATGGATCGTTTTCCCCCGGTTTCTAATTATCGTTATTCGTCGATTCATTGGCATCGATAATAGAAGCTTCAAGTTGCACGAATGATTAATCGACGATGTTTAATTTGAGGGATATCCGAAACGATTTCCGATTAATTGTATTAATAATTATAATACTAATTAATTGATATACGAAACGTTCTATTTCAGAGCAAGCTTAGGTCTGTGTGTTTTGTATTATTGCAGGAGTAGTTCATCTGGCAATTGATTTCATAAAATGAATGATACTTTGTATTTAATAAATATATATTATGTATTCAATACAAAAACATTCTATTTGCATTATTAACTGTTCACTGTCGTCGTGGTCTTATTTATTTCGACCTATTCGTCTTCTTATATTCGGTTAATATACAAAACAATACAGGGTGTCGAAGAAAAATCTGATTACACTAAAAATACGTTACTGTATTGCGTTATAAACATTGAAAGCAAATTGTACAATATTTAATAAACACTTTACAAACAACCAAAATGTGGTACAGTTTCTTTGCGACATGCTGGATGCTGTACCTATAGAAAAATAGAGATTGATTTCAGACCCAAAGAATCAATGAAATAATATAATAAACCATATGAAAGTTCACATTGGAATTTGGGTGATTGTGTTAAATCAAACCAAACGGTGCAAAAATGGATTTTTTCTAATCTATGTAAACTGAAGCAAATCGTGTAAAAAGAGAAAAAATAATTCGTGTAAAACCAGAATTGGATGTAATCAGTTCTTTTCTGCAATAACAATTCTTTTATCGTGGACAAACAACCGCGGAAAATTGTGTTAAAACAGGGCGCATGATATGCTACTCAGGGCTGTACAGCCATAATTTTCCTCCTGCGTGTTTTGTAGCCGAGATTTCCTCTTCAGGCCTGGTTCGTTACCAAAATTGAATACGCTCGCAGTAAATCTTACGCGATCGTGGTCATTCCAGCTTATCGGTCTCTACTATGCTTTTTTCCCTCTTCCTTCATCCGCGGTTTACGCGTATTCAAATTAAACAAGGTTTCGGAATTTCCGCGTAGCGGATCGCGAAATAAATACATCAACGAACAATACACCTGCTCGCATTATAAACGGATAAATGCGAAAGACACGGAACGCGGAACATTTTAATGAAACTCGCGGGAAACGGTGTTCATCCTTTTTGCGATTCCTCTTGCTGCAGTTCACTGATTCATGTTATCGAATTAATACAAATATTATATGTACTTCTTGTTAATTAGACAGTTTTATTAATTATAAATATTGCACTGATGTTTATTAGTTTGTGTCGCCAAATCAATAGAAATGTTATATACACTTCTTAATAATTAGACGGTTTTAATAATTATAAACACTGCACCAATGTTTACTGGTTTATGTCATCAAATTAATGGGAATGTTAAATATAGTTTTCAATTGTCGGGAAGTTTATTTTGTGCGGATGGTCACTGGTTTTGAAAAGTTCATAAACAGTGTGATGTGTTTTAAAAGCATTCAATAAATTATAAAGTTTTAATTAATCCTAGTTAAAGGATTTATGGATTGGATTTATGACTTCTGGGAATAATTTGAAACAATTCACAGAAATGAATAAGTCTTTTATTTGTTCGTCTAATATTTCTCCCACGAAAAAATAGTGTTTTCTTTTGATAATCAAATGTCTAAATGGATCTTCATAATACTTGATTAATTTAATAAATTAATCAATACTTGTTAATGATTCATTAATCATTTTTCCAGTAACATCAAAAAGCATCTTATTTCACTTAACCTTTTAATCCACAATATCTGGTCAGATTCGCAATGAAAATTTTCAATTGAATTTGAGAAATCTAAGTGTTATTGATTCTTTTTAAATATAAATTAAATATTGTTTTCCTATTATCAATCCTTAACGTGAATATAGAATAAGCATCGAAATGTTTCCTTTTCCTAATAAATTATTAATGATAAATTAGTTGTATCGATCATAGTTAAGAAATAAATCAGACGGCAAGGTGTTAAAAGAAACTTACTACAATTAACCTCTTCCTCGATGATTAATTTTAAAATTGGAACGTGCCAAACTGCATAGAATGCGCACAATGCGAATAAACATATGAAAGACGTAAAGTAATTCTGTTTTTGTAATTATATCTGTACATTGAATTCCCACAAAGATTCGCAAGTTAATCAAAGTATCGTAGAATTTTGTCAAATCGTACAACTCCCAACAATGAGAAATCAAATCTGACCTCAAAAGGTTCATATTCCCGATCGCGTTGCGAAAACTCATGTCGCAGGTGGCGGGGTTAAATAATAAAATGAATATCTCCTCCTTTCAACTATAGCACAGTGTAATCATTTTTGTCGGGTAAATGAAGGTCTCGATCGCTTCGCAAGAGAGTAACTTTAATTAGGATCAGCCGCGGCGAGATGTCGGCAAAAATAGCATGGCATGACACGGTGGGGCAATGGCGCGCGACAGAGAATGCTTACACGTTCAATTTTCCCGTCATGTGAAAGCAATTTTCGCGTGTTGGGTCCTCGTAACCGAACCGCGTTGCAAACCCCACACGTAGCCACTGCCGCTGCCAAAATGGCGGATTCGCCGCTACTTCCGACTCTACTTCCAATACACTATTTTTCTTTAAGAGCTGTTTATTGATAACGTATTTACGGTAGATTTGAGCGTCTTTTTTTAAGTGGTGTAAGTCCATTTATTCATATATTGAGATATTTAATGGTTTCCGCTTTTATCAAAAGTTCAAAAGAACTTGATGAAAACGAATAAATTCGGGTAGATTTTTTTTTACAGCTGTAAACACTGTTATGTTTTAGTATGTAAAAATAATTGATGAAATTGTTAAGGGAAATAATCGGTTATTCTAGGAACGAGTAGACTTACATTACTTTCGATAATAACAAATTATGAAAAGTATGAACAATTATGATTTATAATTTATATTTTAATTGCAGTTGGCTATTTTGAATTGTAGTTTTCTAATGTAAAAAATAATGATTATAAGGGAAGCATGTACATGTATGTAGACGAATAGTTAACTTTATTAGAAAATATTTCAGTTGTATTAATAAAGAATTAAAAATAAACAACTGTGAAAGATAAAGTACTTCGGTTAGATAACAAATTGTTAATATTAACTTCGATTCATTTCATCTGAGCAATAACAACGTTATCTTGATTATAATGTTATTTTTTTAAAACATTAACGGCTAGAAGTCATGATAATTAGAAAATATTCTCAGCTATTGATTATTAAGAATGGACTTATTCCAGTTAAAAAAAAAACATTCGCGTCATAACATTTTACAGTTAAATTTACTTTGACTAATTATGAAGATATTGTACAATTGTTAATTTGTAAAATTTTCATTAATTCATATTTTCCAAAAATGGGCGTATACCATTAAAAAAAACCGGCTCATTTACGGAACGAGTCAATTTAACTCATATTGAATTTTATAAATATTATTTGGTAAATGTTTGGGTCGATTTTAATTGATATAGTTACGGCAACATGTATCTTAATTGTCTACCCTTAATCTTCTAATTTCGAAAATTTAAATGAACGAATATACATTTTTCTAAGGACAATAGAACAAACTGTACAGAAAATCTCCGTAAATATAGTGTTAAATTACATAGGTTAACAATGCCTGTAATAAACTTGAGATTATTTGATACGTTAGTTTCGTTGTTTAATGATCTAGTTTCTAAACAGCTGTAAAGAGTTGTTTTGCAATAAAGAGGAGGACGTGTTTGCGTTTGTACTTACAATTTGATTTGCCTATCTGAACGAAATATTGCTATTCCATTGCATAATTCTTTTGCTTGTCTAGTCGAACAAAATTCTAGAATTAATTAAATTTTATGAACAAACCCTTTCAAGTACATCAAATTCTTCTTAAATCACCTTTATTAAATACCTTCTCTATAATGTGATGTAAGGATACAAAAACTGAATTTATTTTCTCCTTATATTTAAAAATAAATAAATAAAGATTCGATAGTATCATTTTCTGCAGGAATATTTTCACACGACCGTGACAATATTTCGACCGACAAGGCTAACGGATTTAAGTGCTGTGGCATTTAGAACTTACCGTGCGCGTGAAACGCGATCGACTTTTAAAATGTTACGGTTATAAGAGGATTTTGTTCGTTTCCTTTCTTTCTGTTTTTTTTCGATATTGAACGGTGAATGGTTCACTTTCGATATTGAAAGTGAAGTTCGTAAAAATTTAACGGAGTTGTTACTGTTTTCCGGTATCGGAGTGGCTTTATTTAACCTTTATCCACCCCTTAAAAACATTACAGCAAAAATTAATCTCGATTTGTGTCGAAAAAGATCTTAAGGCCTGATCAAGGCTAATACGTTGAATGCCGCACGATTTCACACAGCAAAATATATAAAATGGAGAAAATGTAATATTAGATTATTTGATTGAATTGCATTATGATTATTGCACATTCATCTTGCTGAATGTCACCGTGTTAGGTACCATTATTTACAATATAGAAATGTTTTTAATGTTTAAATGTGTTAGGCATTTAATCGTGTACATGTTGTTTTATTATTGTTCAAAATAAGGATTGTAGTTCAAAATATGGTTAATTATTGAAGTATACATATGTATATATTTGACAGTATCAAGGTTTTGGAACATTCTGTGGACTTCAACTTATTTATTAACTACAATTAGACTGGCTTTTAAAAAATAACTGTGTTTCTTATTAGATAACACTAATAAACGGAAAGCATAATAGTTATGTACAAAATCTTGGATTAATGTTTCCTAGGGATGATTTATTCTAATATAAAATTTGAAAATTGCACGAAATGTATTACTACGTATCATGTATAATTTAAATATTAAAAAATATCACTAGAAAAACAAATTAACAGTAGAAAATGGTTTTTCCTACGAATCATTATAAAAATCACTGTACATTGGATATTTCATACATTTTTTCTTATCATGTAGATTCTATGCGATTTTGAATTTTCAAATTTTCCAAAAACGCATGAAGATCCGAAATTCAATTGTGATAAAAATATGTACCACAACTGCTTTTAATTATACTAATCTGCACGAGCCATAAATAAAAAGAAAACACTGTAATATAAATTCTAATAGAAATGAACGAAGTGCTTACGTTACTTCCAGCTTTATGAGTCCTTTAAAAAGTAAATTGTCCCTCGTTTCAGTCTTCTTTGAAGTGAACTATGCAAGCAGCAATTTACATACATATTCTGCAGTCTATTGATTACGTGAATAGCCAATTTGGACCAACTGTTTAACGGAATATCAATACTACTCCCATTACTTACCGGTTTCATGATACTACAAGTTTTATGCGCAGCAGTATACACAGTGAGTGATTACATAAAAATATCTTTGACATAACTGCTAATATTGGGACATGTGTTAACCCTTCGCGGCCGAATGCCGCTGTAATGGCGGCTTCGAGCCTTCGTATCTGTAATCGAAAGCGCAAATAAAACATTTCATTATTCGAATAACGAGAGATTGACATGTGGTTTTCTTCTTTTCTAGTACAGTCAAACCTGTTTTTGTGCGGTCCTTTTCTATGCGATTTCTTTTGTGCGATTTTTTTTTATGTGGTATATGAATTCCAACGGTGTTGTTGTAGTTTTTCAAGTGACGAAAGCGACTTTGAACCAGTTCATCACAAGAAGATGCGCGTTTTGGACTACGACGAGTAGCAGTGAATTATATGCATTGTGAAAATTTCTCCATGTATGAGAAATTACATTTTTTTTTAATGATGCCATGTGTAATTTAATTATCTATTTTGTTTGAAAGCACTTTCTCACTATTTCGTAAATTTCTGAACATTTTTTTTGTGCGGCTTTTTTTATGCGGTCCCTATCTACTGCACAAAAACGTGTTTTGTAAGAAAGAACTACTGATATCAATTATAATCCCCCAGACACCATTCAATTAGAGCTACGAATATTTTTGTTCAATCGTTATTGCCATTGTTATTATTAATGGCAACGAGAGAATAAAGATAGAAAAGAACAGCGAAAAAAAATTTCATATCCGCTTGAAAAAGAAAAATAATATTGATGTCAATTAATCATTAAGAAGAGAGGGACAGTATTTCATTCCAGTTCGAAGTAAATGAATAGTATTTACATTGCACGGTAAATATCGAACAGTTTTACGGAGCAAAATATACGAAGTGGAAGGAAATATAATATCAACGTATTTGATTGAGTTGCATTATCATTGTTGCACGTTTACCTTGCTAAACGTCATCGCTTCAGGCTGCATTATTTCTAATATGGAGAAGTTTTTAAATAATCATCGTTTAATTGAGCGAATTATAGTAATTCGATTTGGTTAGGAATCACCGGTGATTTCATTATTAATTTCTGCGTTGACGCGAAAAAAGATGCCCGTCGTTGACCGGGAAACGGAGAGGATTATTAGCAGGATCGCCTCAGAGAACGACGCACAATGAGAGAAGAAAAGAGAGAGAGAAAGAAAGAAATCGTATTGAAAAGATTGTGTAATTCCTGTCGCGTGTAATAAAGTGTGTATTATTTATACGCAGATTCTTCTCGAAGTCTCTTACACTTGCAAGTACTGGTCGACATGTTTGAAAAAGTGGTAATCAGTTGGCGACAGGTCCGGGGAATTTCCTGGGCGAAGCAGTATTTCCTAACTCAATTCGTTCAACTTTTCTAGCGTTTATTGTGTGACGTGTAGCCGAGCATTGTCGCGTAAAAGAATTGGGCCCTTCCGATTGACCAATGTCGGATTTAATCGAAATGTTTTGAACCAACGTTGCACAGAGCGTTCATTCACGGTATCTTGCCCAAATGCGTCGTTGATATTACGAGTCAACCCCGTAGCTCTATGACCCAGTTTATACTCATACAAGAGTATTATACGAATTTGCTTCCTATCCATGTTTAAGTCAATAACGTGAAGTGAGCATAAATTAACAGTAAAAACAAAAGCATACATATCAGCACATAGAGCGACATCTGCACTGTAAAATTATATTACAAGGTAAATAGAATGAAGTGAATTGTTATGCCAAAACCAAGTGTCGAAGTTTGACAACTCGAATACCGATATTAATTTCTTACCAACCTAACAGAAGATATGAAGGTCACTATTATTTCACGTTTAGCGTTAAATTCAATTTCTACCGCGAGTTTCGCCCGGTGATATTATAAGACAAGCTAAACGGCTCAGCTAGTATAATAATCTTCGCGATACATCAGATTCCCGTCAATCGTGTTGGGAATTATAATATTTACGAGCGGCGCTGTATTTCGTTTCGACACGTCGCGTGACACATTATAATTGACGGTTTTCGATAATCTCGTTCGCCGTAAGTCACCAAGATTTTCGAACTGTCGCGTTTTAATTAATCAGCGTTCCGGTGCAAGAGAATTTCATATCGAGCCAAAATGATCCCGCGTCGCGTATTACCCGGCAACGCATGATATTCAGTGTAACCTGTTCATAAATAATTTGACGGCGGCCATTTACGTATTGTTATGAACGTCCCGTGATAATACACGCTGCGCTGCAATATCGGCGCTCGCAATGGCCCACGATACAAATGAAACGTACCAAACCGACGCACGGATATATTTCGGCGGGGAAAAAAGTCTCGTCGCAGTTTTAAATGAATTTTGAAGAAAAATTTCACTGGGTGAAATTGAAGTTCATTGAACTATGCGTATTTTATTCGAAAATCTTCTATTACTTTTTAGTTTATTTGTTTTGAATATTTAATGGGCTAGAATAATAGTGGTCCCTATTATTTATATTTATTATCAACGTTATTATTGTATTGTATTTCTAAGTGTCTGTTTTTCAGGTATTGATCTATTTATATAGATAGATTTATCGATCTATCTACATCTGAATTTTCAATGTATCGATGTATTTGTTTCTGAATTCTCGATTCATCGATGTATCTATATCTGAATTCAAAATCTATCAATCGATCTGTGTTTGCATTCTTGAGAAGGAAAATTTTGAAAAATGATCTTAATAATAAAATAATTTTCAAAAATTAATATTTTATTACTAATATTAATTACTACTAATTATTAATATTAATATTACTAATTGTGATATTTGTATTTAATTAATTCAAGAACGTTCTCCAAAAGTTTCTTTCTCTCAGAAATAAGAAATAGACGTTACACCATTATTATTTGTTGAGACACTCATTTATTAGTACATTATAATGCAAACGCGATATTGAGAAGTAAACCGACAAAACTTTTTGGCCAATCTAATACCTTTGAATACTCGCAAAGAAAGAGAGCCTTCATAAAAATTAATGCGTTCGCGGTTTATTGTAACATTCTTCCGCTGTAATCATTTTCCGGAGAAAAGGAACTCGAAAAATGTTCCCTTCTTAATTAGGGGAGAAAAGAAATATTAAAAATACCTCGTGGCGGCGTTTCAAGCGTTCACGTAACTAAAACCGCAGAAATTTACAAAGCGCCTTCTAACTTGTTATCTCGTTCACTACGTTCCGCCTTTTTCGTTCGAAAAATTGCTTCGTGTCGTTTTAAATTCGTTATACGCGTATTGTGTTCATATTATATTGTTAAAGTTTATTCTCTATTCAGCTAATATACCTACTTCTGTAAAGTTTGCTACGAAAAGATATATTATACATTGCTGAGAAAATAATTTTTTGAACTACATAATGTGAATTGAATGGATGAATAAAAGTCAAGTAGTAGATATTTATCAATTTCTGACAAGAAAAAACAAAATTTTCATTTTTTAGAAAAGGCACAAGGAAAATATTTCTAAGCAGCTACGAGATCATTTTTCGAGAGGAATTAAATTTTTTTACATCACTTTTACTTTTTGGGATAGTTTAATTATTTTATATAAATCTATTTTCTTGAACATCTCTTTTCACAATTACAGTTGTCATTATTCATTTTTACACGTAAATCTCATTTCTTTGACAACACACAATTTTCGTTTATCCCGTTACTGTAACAATGTCGAGACTGACAAGTTCATATTGGAAAAAATCGCGAAATGTAAAGAATGTATATTTCAATACGACTTTTTTGTGATACAATCCACACTAGAAGAATCTGCATTGAAAAATTGAATGAAAGCATTACTTTTAAACAAAAGCAAAACGCTTGTGAAATCGCAATGATCAACAGCTCTTTGCTAGAAATAAAACTCGGTTGATAATGAAAAGCGATAAACACTAAATTGCGGTGTGTATCTACGATTTTCCTCTATTTGGCTCGTACATATAACGTTGTGTTTGAATTGTCTTGTATAAAGCGAGCCGTAGACAATTAGTCACGCGAATACAGATATTTACAGAAGGTCCGAACATTTATGGCTAGGTATAAAACTCACGGTATGATGGTATTACTTTATACGTATAGGACACCGATAGAATGTCGACATATGGAAATGTTACTAAACAACGTGATGTAAAAGCTAGCACTGTGTTCTAATTTCGAACGTGGTTTCGAGTTTACTCGTTTTACACAGAGCAATCGGTTTAAATTAAAATAGTCCGGGAATCCGTAGTTCTCGCAATATTAGTTCCCTTCGACTTGTTTCAACTTCGATTCGTGAAAATGTTGGGGTTAGGCAACGAATTTCTATGCAAACTCCCATCCTCGTGTGAATAAATTATTCTTAAAACACCAGAACAATGGAAATAATCGCATTGTCCTGTGAGAAATTCGTTACAATGAAGTTAATGAAATAATATCGATAATTATTCTTAATGTAAATGTTTGCTCGTGTTTTATTAGTTTGTGTCCGTCATGAATATATACATATATAGATCAAGAGTTTAATTATTATTTTAATGTGAAATGTATATCAATAATTATATGTATCGTTTCCTTCGTTTTATTGTTGTCGTTTGTAATTGGTAACTCATTTATTTCGTCACAGTGAAATGCTTGAATTTTTTAATTACAAAAGGTTCGTTATGAAATGAATGTATATTAAATGGAATGCATGCATTTGTATTTAGTATGAATATCTTATGAATGAACTATGCTTGTACATGTAAGAAACACTATTATATTTGCAATTATGCAGGTGTTTGTCCTTTCGTTGTTAATAATTAATTTAATGATAATACTAACTTAAAAAGAAGTCATTGAAAAATAAAATTTAGTATAACAAAATATATTCTAAAAGATTATTATTTAACCTATAAGTTGCACAATTTCCACATTTTGTCTAATCATAAAATATTATATTATTATTAGTATTATTATTATTATTATTATTATTATTATTATTATTATTATTTAATCATTGTAATATTATATTAATTACTAAATAATAACGATAACAATAACAATAACAATAATAATACTAATAATTGTCAAACTGTACATCTATTGTATAATGTGACAAAATCTTCTACATATGAAATAAAGACACTTCACAAAATACAAATAAAAAATAAAGAAATTTAGATTGTTCATAATGGCTCTTTCAAATTCCTTAATTTTCTATTTTCAGAGCTAACATCCATAGAAACAAAATCTCAATAACGTTTCGGTTGGGAAACAACGAAAAACTTAAACGTACGAACAATTAAGAACTCCATTTTTTAAAAGCGTTTTCACGTGTTCACGTGTCCCCCTTGACTTTTTTTTTAATGAAGCTATTACGTGCTCCAACAGGCCGCGACTTTATCCGGCCCACGTTCCTTTTTTTAAATAATTCACCGACCACAGAGACCGACCCTCGAAAGCGTCCCCGTAACCGCCTTCTTAAATTGCGAAATAATTTTGTCCGCGGCAGTTTTCATGTAACTATGTAGATTCGAAAATTGCTCCCCGAAAACGGGCAGGAAGACACGAGATTTGGAATTTCTGGGATAATCGAGGAATAAATAACCGGTAAAATTGGAGTGCATCTGGATCCACTGAATCAGCTTAAATACGTTTGGATATCTCTTATGGATACGGTAACTCGAGAATTTAAAGAGGGTATTCTCGTTTGATGAGAACGTTCTTCGGTGACCGAAATTTACATTATCATATAAATGATTGGAATTGTTAACTTACTCTATGAGCCATTAAAAGTATAGCATTATTATAGACGTGATTAAAAGCGTTACATTATTATGTAAATTATTAAAATGTTTAAAATTATTACACAAATTATTAAAATTATTATGCAAATTATTCGAATTATTGACTTTACCATATAAATTTAAATTAATTTAAATTATGATCGATTTAAAAAATAATACAGCTAAAAATTGAGAATTTTGTTTACATGTTTTGTTATATTTCAAGATCGTAGCGTATGGTTTTATGTAATTTTCATACATATAGATAAGATTAAATATTAAGCGCAAATTTTGTTCTGCAAAAGTTTCATTTTGTATGGCTGACACAAGGGCTAAAGGGCGGCTAAAAAATCCGTTTGGTCATTAAAATTTCATACTTATTATTTGATAAAAAGAAGTTATTGCGGATAATAATATTACAAAATAGATATACATAATATATATTATAAAAATATATTTTCTATATATTTATATTTTACGTATATAAATATGTTATAATATAATTTATATTTTACATATATACAAATATATCTTTGTGTATATATATTTTCTACGTATAAATCACATTCTAAAAACAGCAATTTTTCAATAATTTACCTATTGGAACGTCAGAAAATGGCGGAACTTCAGAGAATTGAAAACTCACGTGGGACCAGATTTGTTCGGTTGAAGTTGACAGGACTGTTTCAAGCGTCGCGTGCGTCGTGACGGACGTTTAGAACTTTTCCACGGTTAAAAGTCATCGCGTAGAAGGGAAAATCCGTTGAGGTTCTCCCGTGGTCGACACGGGGGCACGGATACTTTTCCATTTAGATCCCTCTCGGGATCGTTTCGCAAAAGCGCGAAAAGATAGAGGTGACAGGCGGAATGGATCTCGCCGCGACGCATTAAGCGAATTTAAACGGGCTATTCGCAGAGACACAGGGCAAAAAATTAGATTTTCGCTTCCGCTGGACGCGACGACGCGACGGATTAAAATTTCGCGCGCAAGGGGATTCCTTCGATTTTCATCGCGCCGCCGTCGGATCAATCCTCTTTTGTTCCACTGTAAACGCTTCTGTGTGATTCTCGCACGAGTTTGTTTAATCTTCGAGAAAATTACGTTCTGGTTATGAAAAATTCGTCGACTCTATGAGATTTCGAATTGAGTACTCTCGAGCTTCAATTTACGCGGTACATTTTTACACGGTAAATTAGGATACTATTTACGCGATACGTTTTAATGTGCGATCTTAATTTACACGTTCTGAATTTAGCAATACCCAATAAGATGTACTTTTGTTTTCTAAAATGTTATTGTTTTATTATTTCTTTTGTTTGGATATGTGAAATAAATATGTATTTCTGAAACTTATACCAGTTTTTCTTTCCACTATTTTATTTTCTTTTGTACCGACGTGGAACGGATTTTTGTGTAAATCGAGTTGAATATTTTAAAGATTTGATACTAGAAAATAGGATTGGTTTTGGGGTATTTACCTATGTCTTTAGTTTCATCGAATTTTTCCATTTTTTATTTTGTAAAGTTAATCACTTTCGTAAATTAATGGCTCAAATACTAAGGGTTGATTTTATTTGGTTTTTGGTTATGATTTTATTTAATTAAACTGTAGATTTTATTGAATGTTTCATTTATTAAGTCTATTATGTACGTTCCGTTAATCGCTAACCCTTTGGCTCCGAAAGGCCACTCTAGTCGAGGACTTTACTCTCTGTTTGATTATGAGAGGCAACTGTAGTTGACTACTAGAGTATCAGAACTAGATTCTCATTCGCAAATGTACGTCACCGTTATGCGATAATATAACAATCAATTGAAGGTTGCCATTTCCATACATTTCTGTTTTTTTAATGTCATGTTTATGTTTCTTCTATCCTTCCCCTAATAATTTCATTAATATGTTTAAAAATTCAATACGTGCACAAGAATAGATTTATTAGAAATCTCAACTCTTAATTATATAAGAGAAGGCATTATTTATATTAACAAATGATATTCTTAATAAAAACATAGCAAAGAAACATTGATCTTATATTTCAGTAACAGGTAAAAAATGAATATAATATCTAGATAATCTTGTTGCATTACAAACACTAAATTATTTTGAAATGTATCACTCCGTACAAAATGATTACTAAACAAAACTAGTGTCTATATTTACACGAAACAGGTAAAAACAAAATTTTTAACTTTTTATGTTCATTTAAAACATTTCGACGTTAAATTTTACGAAAATTTGAAACTCCATTCGACGAATCTAAGTGTTATTTATTTTTTATACGTATAAATAAAATATTACATTTCTATTACCAATCGTTAGTCTTTTGAGTAAGCGTAGACATAAAATAAACATGGAACTGTTTTCTTTCTTTAATAAATTATTAACGACAAAGTAGTTGAATAGATCATAGTCAAGAAATAAATCATAGGGCAAGTGGTTAATTTCCAGGGCAAGAGGTTAATTCGTCGACGTTATAAAAGTTCAACAAGTTGCCCGACAAGCCTCGCAGTGTATTTGGGTCGAAGTCCGCCGTTTATTTTTATTAATACCGTTTACTTTGTCGGCCGTCTATAATTGCGAGCTAACGATAAATTTGATACACAGTTCCGTTTTACGAGCGGCGCGATATCATTAAGGTTGGACCGGTCGGTCTTAGTCTCGAGGAGGGAGCAGCGTTTCATTTTAACGATCGTTGTAACCGTGGCACAAAATACGGAACACCGGCGATGCGACGACCCGTGTAAAAACGATTGTAGAGTGACGCTCGTCGATTCGCTGCGGCGTCGTTCGTTTGACAAACAAAACGTGATCCAGCCCCCACGGATAATAGGGGTGGGATCGTTCAAATTAATCGACCGTTGAAAGACTCTCCCATGAAGAGCGAAACATTTTTAAGGATTCTCCTTTTCGCTGAACCTGAAAGGCAGATTTGATTTCGATTATCTTAAATGTGTTTATATTTTTTAACATGTTGAATGCCGAACGATTTCACGGTGAAAAGTACACGAAAGGGAGTGAAATATAATATCAAAGTATTTGATTGAATTGCGTTATCATCGTTGCACGGTTATCTTGTTAAACGTCATCGATTTAGGTTGCATTATGTAGTATCGTAGTTTTGAGCAACAGTATTCTGAAAGACAGGAAGAGGGCCATAAATGAGAAAGGGACTGATGGAGACCAGGCCCAAGGGTTGGCGGGTTTTCCCGAGCGAAGCGTAAGCAAGGATGATGAGTGCGTGGTGGTGAGAGTAGGGTGTAATTGAGAATTTGTTGGAAGTGTGAATGAGAAGAATGTTTGTGGGGGAGAGAATGATTTTTAAGTGCGGATGGCGAGAGTTGTTGGAGAGAGTTGCTTTGACCTGAGAAGAGAAAAGACCTGTATGCTGCGAGTTATATCGTTTTATATTTATTTGTACTTTATTCAATTAACTGTTCCTATGTTTTTTAAAATAAAACATATTTCATTTCCATTAATACCACAATTATTTCTAATATGGAGAAGTTTTTATATAATCATCGTTTAATTGAGTGAATTATAGTGATTGGATTTGGTTAGGGAACACCGGTGATACCTACGGCATTCGTGTTAACACTAATCGTACCGCGAACCGGTTAAATAAACGGTTTTAAAATTTGATGAATTATTATGCTTTTTATTTCATTCATTTAACTTTATATCAATTCCGATATTATCCGATTAGTTAGTTTTTCAATTTTTGTCCTTCCTTTTGTTTCTGTTTCCATTGAGAAAAGTTTATATTATTTCATTTGATAAATTTCAATATCATTTATCGTTATTATTTAAACATATTGGTTCAGTATGTGGCAGACTTTAGACTCGTTAGAAAAAATGTATAATTTTGTAATCTTAATTAATTAAAATTTTTGTTTACTCCTTGCACTTGGAAAGTGACTCTTAGTCGCCACTTGACTTGATATAACAAAATTGTAGAGTCTTATATATAATTAAGATTTGTATATATAATTAGAATATAATGAGAAGAGATCAACTTTATAATATGCATTTATATTACGTATGCACAATAATTTACTATGTTTATTTTCATTTCTTTTCAGTCGTGTTTTTATTTAATTTACAAATATACTATCCCTAAGAGCTTTTCTTTCATAAATCAAAATAAGTTTCAAAGAATGTCGTCTGTGTCTCATGGAAAAATGTTGAATATTTCCGTTAACAAATTTTTCAGTGCGAAGAGTTAATAAAAATAATTAATAAAATTAGTTAAATCACGTTTGATATTCCAGTTTTTCTTTCACATTTCTGATATATAACTTCTAGATATAACTATATAACCAATTGCTCCTAGCTCATACTATAAACCCCTTACTTCTGAAGAAATATTTTCTCAACGTACCTTCTGTTTTTTCTTGATTATCCTACCCCCCTTTTTCTCTTGAAAAATATACTTCTATATTTTTTAATTTTTCGGCTACCCTTAAGAAGCAATATTGAGTCAATTTACTAAATATTCTTCTTCTGATGTAACGATGAATTCTAAGCAATTCAATCTTGCATAAACTTCAATATCAATAAATGATAGTAGTATTTAATTTAATAATATAGTAAAATAATAAATAGTATATCAATATAATATAATATAATAAAATGATAAATAGTGTAATAAAGTTGCATAATAATATAATATAATATAATAAAATAATAAAATAATAAATAAGAGTATTTAATGTTAATATATATGTAAAATTAAGCATCGTTTTCAAATTCTCTATAATGGGGCAAAGAATTAGTGCTGATAAGTAAGTAATAGTTTGTGTAATTTGTAAACTCTATAATACAATGATTTCGAAACACGAATCGCATTGATTTGCACGATTGAAATTAATATCTCTGCGAGCAATTTATAATTGTTCTGCTTTCAGATCGTATTGCATATTCCCGGCACAATCAATTTCGACAAAAAAGTTGACAATTTCGTTGCACACAGTTTCAGTACTGTGTCGAACAAAAAATTTCGACGAATACAATTCGTGAACGGAAATGCTGGATGTTAGAAACGTGGCATGTTCACATTCACCGATTCCGATGATTGTACATTCGGCTTTCAGGGATTATTAGTTTCGTTACAAGATAAACAATTCTATAACGAGTTAGCCTGCTTTTTCCCCTAACAATCGTCCGCAAATCGCTCACGCGGTTATGCAAATAACGTGTTCTCTGAAACGGGGGAAATTCTAAAAATAACTTCCGTGACGTGAACGATTTTTCGCCAGCACGAAAGGATTCGTTTATTTTGAAACTAATTTTCAATCGTGTATTTAATCTCCAAATTCGATTCCGACGGTACACGCCCATATATACACGTAGCATAATATTTACCGTCGAATCTTCGAGATCAAATTTATTTCTCGTACATTTTTATCATATTCTGAAATGCATGTAATACAACAAATTTTCTGATTTGTATAAAATTGATAATTTTACAGATCAAAATTTTATTCGAATTGTGATTTAAACTTATAGCGTAACAAGGATTGGGAATTTGTATCCTAATTTTGAATTTTAAATTCTTAATTTTAAATTCTCAATTTCAAATCCTCAATTTAAAATTCTTAATTCTAAATTCTTCATTTCAAATTAATTAAATTTTAATCAATTCTATGTCTACGTTTATTTCAAAGTTTAACGATTAATGATAGGAAAGCGATATTCAATTTGTATTTAAAAAAATATGAATAACACTTAGATTTCTCAAATTCAGTTTGAAATTTTCTTCACGTGTCTGATATTGTAGGTGAAGCGATTAACACTCACAGCAGAAGTTTAGCAGCGTCGAAAGGTCCGCCAAGGAACCCGGTAACCCAGCAGCTTGTCGATTTTTTGTTCCGTGCGACCCTATCATTGACCCGCGCTCCTTTTCTCGCGGTACTTCACGTGCCACAGTAAAATAAAGCAAACGCGAAAGGTGGCAAGTATCGATGGGGGCAAAGGCTAACGATGCTCGCGGCCGAGTCAACTGGAAATCCAATTCAGCGGTAACTTGAACCCGTGGAATGCAAAATCACAAGTGTAGTATTGGGGAAATTCCGATCGATCCCGAAATGCCGAGCTTTTTACGAGTTACGGTGAGTCGCTGATGAAAACTTCCCAGTTCTTCTTCGAACCTTATCCCGTCGAGTTTTTCCGGACCGTGTACAAAAGCGCCAGTTACTTCACTAGAAATATTCAACATTTTTTTATGAGATACAGACGACATGTTTTGAAAGCAAGGAGCCCAATTTTTTTTATTCAATATTCTACATATTGATACATTGTATGAAGCTTAACATTAAACATTAAATTTTATAATTTTGTATCTGCTGAATCAAGTGACCATTGAGAGCGGTCATTGGAGTACAAAAGGTTAACACGTTCCGTACCACCGGAAATTGTCCTTATAACTTGCTTGTAAAGCGCACTGATTTTTTAAATGAAATATCAAGTTAATATTTTACGCATTATTAAATTAACACGTCTAGTCTATTTTTGTTTACTTCATCGGGGCAACTTGCAAATTTCTGTAATTAAATCTTTACTGTATTTTCATTGTATATTTTGTGTTGTCTAAATCTGATTAGGCCACTGGCAACTACTTTAAATTATGCAGACAGGATACCTACAATATGTGTATGATTATATAGAGTATTCCTTAGTTGGGGATGAAAAATTTCTCATTGTGCGCGCGATAAAATCAAATAATAAAGTGCATACTCGTCAAACTCGTGTCAAATGCATCAATGATATGTTCTAACGAAAAGCTACAGCGAAACGAAGAAGAATTACATGTTTATCTAAAAACAGTAAATAAGGTAAAAGTATCAATAGTTGACCAGTTAAGAAAAATTGTCTGCTTGAATAATAGCAAATGCTTGCTCCTTTATTATATAGAGAGACTATGCATGAAAATGCTGGTTGAACGTCTCACGTTATGTAACAAAGCGAAGATAAAGTTATATGATCCAAATTTGATAGACATTTTTTAAAATTCATTACTTACGTCAAAAGTTGACCATTCTTTAAAACGTGAAAACTAGTAATTGACCATACGTTAGTTGACAGTTGACCACTTATATAAGAACGAAGAACGCTGAAAGTGATTACTTTAATATCGTTTATTTGCGACGATTATGACAAATTACAAATAAAAGGACAGATACAAATGAAAAGAAGTTAGTTCCATGTTGGAAGTTAGAGGCGTACAACCAACGTTAGTGAAATAATTTGTTAGTTTTCACGATAAACAATTTCATTCAAGTAAAAGTGTTCTGGAGTTGGATTGGTAGATGCTGCAGCATATCTATCGCAAAAACCTTATTTGTTACGTTTTCTTGAAAAATGGTCAACTACTGATATCGGATCAATTACTGGTGCCATTACCTTACTGCTTTATTATTCTTACGCGCCATAATTGATGATAGAAAAATTATATTTAATTTAGACTGGAAAAAATTGAGTGACTTTCGTACTTGTTAAATTCCATTTGAAATCTTCGCTACGAATCTGACACGATGTTATAAGGCAAGGGATTAATATGGCTTTATTCTTACACGCCATAATTGATAATAGAAAAATAATATTTAATTTGAACTTGACAAAATTAAGTGACATTCGTGTTTGTTAAATACTCGTCGTATTTAACAAATAAACTCGTGTGTATTCTCGTCGAACGCAGTTAACTGGTTAAGAAACCGTGGAAAGTTCGAAAGGGACGGGGCTGGTTTGAGTCGCCGCGCGACGAGGAGAGCGTGACGGCTCGGAATGTTCGCGTTTTAAGTAAAAATTCCTGTTTCCCGTGAGATACGCGCGCGATAGGGGTCGCTTTCTTCAGTTTTTTTCAAGCGGTTCGGAAGCTGTTAGTAAGTTTCGAAGATAAATGCGAATACGACCGGTGGCACGACAGGAAACAGGGAGTGGGTGAAATATATTTGAGAGACGTTGAGATTCGGAATTTTATGAGCATGATTAATTACGAATTTTTTTATGGGGGTGAGTTTGGAATATGTTTCAAATTTTCTTTCTTTCTTATCGTTCTTTTAAATGTTCTTTATTTGGCTGAATTCGATGGGTCACGCTATTATCGTGGTCAAATTTTGGAGCATTTGAATAATAGGTATAAAATATTGGAAGTGGGAAGGTTACGATGTTAACCTGGATAGAGTAAAACTCAAGCACTTGTATAATTTATGATATTAATGTATTACACAATGGTTCGGTATCAGCAGCTGAAAGCCTGAATGACTCACTTGCTCGTCTCTGAAGAATAAATAGTTAAGGAAAATATTAAAAACGTTACACATTTTCGTAAAATAAAAGAATAAAAAAATATGTGCGTTTCTTGGAGGAAAATAAATGCATAAATAAATAAACGATGGTAAGTCAATGAATAAGACATGCATGTATGTAATGCTATTTGTAACATTTATTGTACAGGAATTAGTTGTTTTATCTGGCAGGTCATTAAATTCATTTCAACAAATGGCAACGCATTATAAAGAGAGGGAATATGATTTTGTGAATTTCTTCACTCAACCTGTATGAAGCAATTTGTATCTCATGATGTATTCTGCCATACAAAATAATATTTGTAAAAATATTTCTTTGGTAAACTCAGTGTTTCTTGAGATACTTACATTTTTTAAAATAGAAAAGCACCCTTCATATGGTACGATATTTTAAACTGTATTTACTTAAACACATTCTTAATTACACATACTTGTATTTTTGCATCGTTTTTAAACGATAAAATGATATTCGTGTTTCTCATAAGTTATAAATGAATAAATTCAAAATTTTGCTTTATTTTCATAGTTTTGAATGTTTGATTGTGTCGCAGTAAAACTGTCCCTACGATATACAGTGTGAAAAAATTCTATTTTGTTATATGATTCATCGTAACTACAGAAAATTGCATTTAATTATATGATTTGTCCCTAATATGTTTACACAATTATTCTAACCTGAATTGCTACAGGATGATTCGCGAATCGTCGCTACAGATCACGAATATAACAAATATTTTAAAGAATGTTAAGTGCAAATATTAAGTGTTATATAATATAATAAATGCATTGCTTTTAAAAGAACCTGATTTTTTAAAAATGTATTATATATGTAACTGTTTTCATTTTAATATTTTATGTATGATATTTTTACGTTTAACGATATTATGTACAATTATAAATTAATAAAGTAATGTTATATTGAAACTAGTAATTGTATTAATTAAAATTTCATATATAATCTTATAAAGTATATGTGCAAATAAGTGCGCGCGCGCGTGTGTGTGTGTGTATATATAATGCCATTCGCTACTATCCGCGAAAGATCTTGGAACCAATCTCCTGCGGATATGGGGTTCTCGTTGTATCTACACGAAATATAAATTTCACTTGCGATTTTGCACAGAAAAATATGAAAATCGGAGGAGTAAACGGAAAATTGAAAACTCGCTAAAATTCGAATATCGTGTTAAAGTAATTGATTACACACGAAGACCGAAATTTCGAATAAATACATAAATAAATAAATGAAATCCAACGGAAACGGATTACAAAATCTCTAACTAAAAATGATTGCGATTTAACTTCGATATTTGTTACTTTTCTTCTCTTGAAACGAAAACGAAATGAAAATCAATCGAATTTCATAATAAATTATCTCATTAACCCTTATGTTGTTATTTCGTTTTAGTAGAAATTTGACAAAATCACTTTAGAATGCCATTTTTTAAAACATTTTTATGGTTACTTCAAAAGTAAAGAATTTACGTAAAATATCGTAAAATATTATACAACATTGTAAAATACTGCAAAACATTATGAAATATTGTAATAACGAAAATTCGGATAAATCCAGACATTTCGCTTGTCAGCATACGGGTTAATTTGAATACATTATTGTCAAATCATTCTCTAATTGATTCGAGCGATGTGTATACATATCAATTATCATTTCAGGTTATTTTCCGCTGCCATCGGTCTACTGCCTCGTTTGGATTTGCCTGGACGTATTGTTCTGCACCGCGAGCATCATGCACCTGTGCACCATAAGCGTGGATCGATACCTGAGCCTACGGTATCCCATGAAATTCGGTCGCAACAAGACCAGGCGGAGGGTTATTCTCAAAATTATCTTTGTGTGGATCCTCAGCATCGCCATGAGCTTGCCGCTCAGTCTAATGTATTCGAAGGTGAGACACTTCTCGCGAAATCTACGACGTTCCGTTACACTTAGTTTCGAGAATGTAATAGGTTTCATGACTGGCAGTGAAAGACCTCGAACTATACTTGATAAACTATTAATAGATAATATTAATGTGAGATTTGAACGATTTTAACCCTGTTGTTGGCCTTAGATAATTTACATATTTAAAATGTTAAATAAAAAAGATAGAACACGTATACTAGTAAAAATGTTCTTGTCTACTTCTATCAAGTTGAAAAGTATCTTTGGAAATATGAGAATACGAATCAATCGAAAAAGACTAAACGAATGTAACATTATTGAAAATTGAAACCAATGGTAAGTCTATAAAATAGATTATATAATATTAATATAATAATAACATAAAGGCTATTCTTCCTAAAAAATTATCGAGACCTTACAATTTCGTTTACGCGTGAATGGTTATTTATTTAAGAAATTTGACTGTAGTATGTGATTGTGAAATGAAAGTTTAGTTTCACTTTAATAGCAAGTATTAAAGTAATCAATTTCTTTCACCTACAAAGTTAAAGTAACGAAGAAAGTTAAAAATGAAGTGGAAACTTGATTAAGAAATTCGAATAAAGTACACGATTTACTTTTAAAGAAGAAAGAACGAAAAAGAAAAACTGGTATAAGTTCCAGAACTGCAAATTCATTTCACTTAGCTTAACGAAAAAATACTGATAATGACATTTCAGAAGAACAAAAGTAAACTTTCGCGTATAATCAATATCACTGAAATACTGTCATAATTTACCATGCGAAAAAACGTAGGCTCGCGTAGAAATGTGTTCTTTCAAAATATGAGAGAACGGCTGAACCGCAGTCGAAAGTCGCAGTGCAAAGGTTAATGCGATCCTCGACAGGTTTAAGATCTCGAAGCGACTGCACCGTTGCGCGTCCATCCCGTTGAAAGAAAGAAAAAGACAGAATACCGCGGTTCGAGATGAAGTAAACGTAACGAGCGAGGCTCGTGACTGCTAATTATACTTCGGCATGGTGGGGAAAGGGTTGCTGTAGATGTTCAAGAGGAAATACAGAAGGTTTCGAGTGTAATGAGTGCCAGGTGTAGGTTATCGAAGTGCATCGCGGCTACGCACGCCATTGCCGCATGCGAAGCACGGTTATCGAATTCCCTAATGGCGGGCTCGCGGTACGGACTGTGGAAACGCGGTGAAATTAGAGTTCCAGATCGAAGTGCGAGTAAAATTTCTCGAACTGTTTATTAGTCGTCATACCGTTCGGAATTTTTAAACTGGCGAAATGACGTGTAGGATTATTTAACACTTTCGTTGTCACACGAATGTTTGCACTTGCGCCAGTGAGACAACCTAAATTCTATCGCAACAAGTTTATAACTAGAATTTTCAGTATTCCTCGAGCATCTTATAATGCCTTGTATTCTACAATTCTTTTATTTTCTTTATCTTTTTACCTTTTTCCTCGGACGCTGTTTGATATTTTATTTATTTTTATTTTAGTTATTTACTTATATCTTATTCATCTGTATTCTATTTATTTATTTGTATTTCAGTTATTTACTTATATCTTATTCATCTGTATTCTATTTATTTATTTGTATTTTATTTATATATATTTTATTTATTTATTTGAGTTTATTTTAAAGTGCTCACATTAACATATTTGTTATTTTATTTTGCATCTGAGGATCACCTAATTCAGATACTCTTCAGTTACATAGTATCCTGCTCTTGCAGCGTACGATTTGTAGCGGTAAACATAATTACAGTTTGATATTTTGTAGGTACTTTATTAATATTTTTGGGTTAAACACGTTAAAAAGCGAAATTGATTAATTAATTTATACTTGCATACAATTTGTATACAGAAGACGCAAAAGTTAACTATTCAGAGGCAAACCAGAAATAATGTGGAAAGACCTGGGTCTAAAAAATTTGTCGATCTAACTGAGGAATATACATTCTTGGACAAATTATATATTTTAGATAATACAGATTTCAAACATGATCAACATGATATCAGATCACTTTGCCATAATAAAATAACAAATATCCAAAAATCAAGGATTTATTATAATAAACAAAATCAAATTCGCACTGAACATACAAGCATTAAATAAATTGATTAATATTTTGAATTTTCTAATATGGTGTTCCTATGATGAATGGATATGTGGATCCAAGTGTTCCTTTCATCTTCAGATTATTGATCTTAAATCCGAAGATGGGATCACCTCGAAGACGCGTTTCAAGGTTTATCGAACGTGCATATTGCAACAGACCGTTATACCTTACGGTTTCCCATAACACCGAGTATCGGCTTACCATAACGTCCTTTCTTCCCGATAATTTATGCGAAAAATGGAATCTATTTTATTGCCAATAGAGAAAAATAAAACATCGGCGTGAAGAATTAAAGGATCAATTTTTCGATGGAAAATTGCTAATATTTCAAGTGTTATAACTTTGGGAAAAATATCATGCAACAAAGTTTCCCTGCCCTACACTACTCTAATCGTTGCTGCTTTCAAAAGAAACGCCTACTAAATTTTAACAAAAACATTTTTATATCGGGTTTATATCGGGCGATACATTTTTATATTGTGGGTCGAAAAGCGAGGATGCTTTTTCTTTTTAAAACTTTGAACGATTTTATTGTTATTGAGAACTTTTTCTTTTACAATTATGAGAAAGACAAAATGTTTTTCTGAGAAGTTATTAACATTAAATGTACTGCGACCGATCAAATTGCTTCAAAATTTGACTTAAAATTCTGCGTTGTCTTCGTTCATTTAACATTACATCAATTCCTATGTTGCCCGATTAATTATCTAATTTTTCTATTTATTAATTTATCATCCAACTTCTTTACCTGTATTTTATAATAATTTTCACATACAATTGATTGATACTGTTACGCAAATATCTACCCTGATTTTTAATTTTTAACCCTCTACTTTCTCAGATCAAAATGAACGAATATCTATTTCTCTAAGAACGATAGAGCAAACTGTCCAGTAAATGTCCGCAAATCTAGTGTTAATATTTTATTACTTATTTCATTGCCACGATAAAATTTAAATAGAATAATAGCTTATCTTTTTTAACTTATATAAATTCATGCAATAAAGGGTCGATTCAACGAAGTGAAATTTTTGTTTAAACTTCATTTAGAAATACGACGAGACTTTTTGGCCAACTTGATATATACGTACTTTTTTGCTGAAAATCCAGGAAAACATTAACTGTTTCTCGCCGCGGCAAAACACGTTGGACTGCACACGGCTGATGCATAGAATGTATGGACTATTCGTTACAAAAACTACGCACGTTCTTGCGTCACGAATGTGAAAAGTATTTCTTATTGTGTTAAACAGCAAACGACAATTTAATTCTCGTTTCCTAATACGAATTTAATGCCTGATCAGTGAAACAGTTTCGGGCGGATATTGCGATTGAACGCGTCACGGACAATAAACGTGCATCGATTATGAATGAAGGTTCCATAGAGAAACGAGAATTAACACGTACACGAGTGTGCGAATATAAATTGATGATACGGGTGTATCGAGTGATCGAGAACGAATATTGACAGAAATTCAATGAATCTTCATTTGAACGGCGTTAAAGTGGTTATAGGTTTAGGCCGAAGTGTCTGATAATTTGACAGTTTTTAGAAACGAAAAAGTAAATAACTAAATGCTATTCTTAATTAGAGATCAAAATTCAGATGTAATATAAGATGATACTGTTCGAAAAGAAATTAAAATAATATTGATAAAGTTTGTACGATTACTAATTATGGTATAAGAGTAGAAAGAATATAAAAAGGTTGAAGGCTGTCATAGTTTAAATTTAAATTTTGTTTTTCTTATATTTGAAAATAAAATCGTACTGCAGTCTAGACAACGACAAAGTAAGTAAGTAAATACTGTAATTAATTGAAAATCAAAATACATATATATTTTACGATGACACTGTACAAAGGAAATGAAAATAATATTGATAGACCTAGTACAATTGCTAATTAGCATAAGAGTAGAAAGAATAAAAAGAAGTTGAAGGCTAATGTAGCTTAAACACAAATTTTGTTTCCCTTATATTTGAAAATAAAATAGTATTCTAGTTTAAAAAACAAAAAGGTAAATAATTAAATTCTACAATTAATTGAACGTCAAAATTCATTATATTATTATATTATTATATTATGATGATATTGTCCGAAAAGAAATAAAAATAATATTGATAAAGTTTGTTTAATTACTAACTATAACGTAAAAATCCAACGAACATACAAAAATTGAAGGCTGTCATGAACAATTTAAATTCTCCCATATTTGAAATTTTCTTATATTTCCTCTCTACATTTGACAATAGAATAGTATTGCGGCTTAAAAGGAGGTTAATGACATGAATTCAAGGAAGCCAGTAATTCAATGCCTGAATAGAACAATAAAAGGCAATGATGGATTTCTTGGAATGCAAGCAAAGATTAAAGTTAATGCCTCAAATTGCGGATATTTCGGAAATAATAGTGTTTGACTGAAACTGCAAGTTAGAACCGCATCGATTGGGGAATTCAGAATTAAGAAAGTGGAAAACGAAACGGTCGGAAGCATATCCGGTACATTAAAGCTCCCGATACTTCGGCCATTAAACCGTTGATAGGCATTTCGTGCGGTTGTCGTGTAGCACGAAACCCATGCCTCTTCCTTCGTACGTGCATTTCCACCGTAAATCATAGTCGCTAAAAGCAAGTAAAAAGCGTGCGCCTAAAGGCATTCCTGTAATCTAAGAACGATTTCGGTGGGTTGATTTGGTTATTCAGATTTTTATTTCCCGTTTTTCTTATTGCCAAAGGAACCCTTAAAATCATTTATTTCAGACATGAAGCTAATGGAATGAAATTATGAAGACATTTACATGAATTTAATTAATAAGGGAAGTGCCACTTCTGTCGATTATTTAAGAATTTTACTGTTTTATTCGTAATCTCTTTAAGAGACTATTTAGTAGGTATTAGTATATAATGAATATTCATTCACATTTTAAGTGTTATTATTATAACTTAAATTGTTATAAAAGTTGCACTTGCTTTAGTAATCTCTTTATTAATTATTTGTGTTGAGTATGATATTCTTTACTTTATTTGCGATAAAAAACTTTTTATTTCCTTATTTTATACGTAATGAAATCTTTCTTTATAATACATCTGTGATTTTGTCGGTTTAGAAACTGTAATTGTAAAATAAACGATTTCGAAGATATTTATATCATAAGCTATTTTATTACTCTGAAAATTTTAGAACGCTGAAACTTCGGCACTAAATATTCATCAATGACCAACTATCAACGAGTAAATTAATATTCAAAAGTCTTGAACGTTTATGTTTAACTTGTAGTCTTTAATAACATGGAAGAAGCCATTGCTGATTAATATTATAGAAATACAGCCACGAATCAGGAAATTTACATTACGTGAATATTATCAAATGATTATAAATATTTATTTAGAAACGGAATATTATTCGATTTTATTAATATTTGTCCACCTCGAAAATCATTTCGATTTGAAATATTGAAAATATGCGGTGTAGATGGTAAATTATTTCATGAAATTATACGATTTAGAATAATGGTAATTAATCTTATCAACGTATCTTTAGTATATTAATGAAAAAAATGTTATAATGTAGATAGTTCAGAAAATGTTCCTTTCCAATATTTCACATAAAAAGTAACAATAATTTTCTATTTGAATTCGATATTTTTAGCTTTATTTCTCTGCCAGGAAATAACAATAAACTTGTGTATATTAACAACGTTTAAAATCTCACTCCTATGCACATACGTAAGTACTACTCGTTCTTTCTAATTTACATTCTACCACACATAAATGCGAGAAGCACGTTTCACTGAACGAAGTTAATAACGCCTAACGAAGCAAATTAAAATTCTTATTAGCCGTGGGATTTTTTTATTTCAAATTAAACACCATTTAAGAACAGCACAGAAGTCTACCTAATTATTTTTTAATGTACCGACTTCAGTTTACCGTATTACACCATATATTACGGTAGATACCATTTCACATCATACTATTTCAATGATAACAATTAATAATAACAGTAATAAAACTAAACAATAATAAAATTAAGGATAGAAAAACGTTACAAAAAGAAACTTATAAATGCTTTCAATCTGTTAAACGCAGGCAATGAGCCGCGTAGAATGTCATCAGGATTCAGGTGTGGGAGTCAACAGCGAAATCTTTTTGAATTTCACTTTTATTTTTTACAAAGTTCACCACCCTTTATTCGATCGATGGCAACGTATACATATTGTCCCATGCGCTATCGTTATTCAAGTAAACTGTTTAAATCTGAGATAAATAATTCAACAATTTACATCATTTTAAAATACCATTTTAATCCTACATCATTGTATTTTAAATTCTCTATTGTTGGTCTCTCGGGTGTTAAAGATTAACGATTGGTAATATGAAAGTAATATTTAATTTGTATTTTTAAAACAGTGAGTGACTATTGGATTTGTCGAATTCAGTTTAAAATTTTTATCACGGGTTTGACACGATGTTATGGGACAGAGGATTACAGCAGCGTAGTTTTAGTAAATTATCGGTTGATAAGCAACCGAAAAGCCGATTAATTAGGCTTCCAGTGGATAAAGTGTTTAACACTTTATGATCGAATGTCGGGGTAATGGCGACTTCGGGCTTCGATATTTAGAATCAAAAACTGCAAATGAGTAGTTTAATTATTCAATTAACGAGAAACTGATATGCGTTTTTTTTGTCTTTAGTATTCAAGATTCCGATGCATAATTCAGTTTTTCATGAAAACAAATGTTAGAAGTTTTGAACAGTCTCGTCTTCGAAGAGTTAATAGAAAGTTGTTGACCGTTAAGGGTTAACAGGTTGACTGCCACTCACACCAATCAGAGTGTACTTTTTAACCCTTTGAGTGCTAGAGGAAATATTTATACATATTCGAGAAATGCCAGGTAATTTTAAACAAAGATACATGATTATAAAGAAAAATTTATATTTCGGTCAATTTTGATTTTAAATTTTTACACGATACTAAACATATGTTAGACTTCCGGTATTACTAATAAAATCAGAAAGAAACTTTTCGCGAGTGCACAAAAAAACGATATGTCGCTCTTTGGCACTCAAAGGGTAGATATAAAAAAAATGATAAATTACTCTCAAAACTAAATAAAGGTATTAAGAGTTCCACTGTTATATTATTTCGAACAAAAAATATTCGAAGAAACAATGACGACACACCAGCTAATAATGAAAAATATCACTGGCAGTTAACCAGGTAAAACGGAAAAAGACATAGCAAAGGAAAAGGAAACGCTTAGAGAGATTGCGATTTAAATAGCCGCGAAAGAAAACCCGATCAAAAAAGAGTGTATGCTTTTCTCATTAAAATGCAGAAACGTAGACGAGCGAGTAATAAACCGCGAGGAATTTCAAACATTTAAATTCGGACGATCTCCATACGAGAACGCAAACGAAAAATTGGGTCACAGAATTGTTCCATGGGATAGCGGCAGCCGATATTTCAGGGAATCGCGGATTTCCATTCTCGCGGAATACAAACTCCCGCGGCGGAAGTAAATTCCGATTTGGAAAGTTACGAAAATCCAAGTCGCGATTTCTCAGATCCTTCGCGCGTGTTTTCGAAGAATCGGGAACACTTTGATGAATTTATAACGAAAGAAGTTTAGACACGCGCACGGAGAACAGGGCGGCTGCGATATTAATCCCTTGTCTTGTAACATCGTGTCAGATTCGTAACGAAGATTTCAAATGGAATTTAACAAATACGAGTGTCACTTAATTTTTTCAGGTATAAATTAAATAGTATTTTTCTGTTATCAATTACGGTGCTTGAGAATAAAGGAGTAAGGTAATGGCATCAGCAATTGATTTGGTGCCAGTAATTGACCATTTTACAGGGAAACGTAAGAAATAATGTTTTTAACAGTAATAATCTTTCGATAAAGGTGCGATGGATATACTGCAGCATCTAACGATCCAACTCAAAAACACTTTTACTTGAATGAAATTGTTAATCGTGAAAACTAACAAATTATTTCACTAACGTTGGTTGTACGCCTCTAACTTCCAACATGGAACTAACTTCTTTTCATTTGTATCTGTCCTTTTACTTGTAATTTGTCATAATCGTCGCAAATAAACGATATTAAAGTAATCACTTTCAGTGTTCTTCGTTCTTATATAAGTGGTCAACTGTCAACTAAAGTATGGTCAATTACTAGTTTTTACATTTTAAAGAATGGTCAATTTCTGGCGCAAGTATTGAATTTTCAAGAATGTCTATAATATTGGATAATATAAGTATTTAACAAAAATTCGTTTTATTAGATAATGTAAGAAGTTCAAACAGCATCTTTACGTGTAGAACCTCTCTATTTAATAACAAAGAAACAAGCGTTTACTATTATTCACGCAGAAAAGTAATCTTAAATGGTCAACTGTGATTTTACCTTATATAGAATTTGTAAACAATAAAAAATGTACGAAATTCATCAAACAGATTACATAAATCATATTATCCCTATAATAAAAATGTTCTTTATAAAAAAGGGAACTTTAAATGGAAACCACAATCTACGATAATTTATTATTTATCTTTTCAATTTAAGAACGTTTCAGGTGAAATTAATTGTGGTCGATAAAGCTCGACGAAACAATGCAATTTAATTCTTAACATATTAACCCCTTAACACAGAAGCACCAGTGAAATTAATTCTATCAGTACTGCCCGAGTTAACTTGTATAGTGCTGTACATTAAGGGGGTTGAAGCAACAGCAGTTTGTCTTTTTATTTATTCAGCGACCCTCGTACACAGTCCTAAAGAAAACAAAAGGGGAGAGAGTAAGAATTAGAGCGGGGGTGAGGTAGCAGGAGTACAAAGACAAGATTAGAAGATAAAATATTACTGAGCACGCGCCTAGTGGAACAAGAGAGATGGAGGGTGGAGTGTCAAAACATCGGAAAGAACAGATTTTGCGAGCGAAGGTAGAAAGAATTATTCGGAGTACGAACAAAGTAGATACAATTATGTATTCAGAATTACCAGGTGTAATTTATGTTGTCATATATCTCGATTTATATACTTTAACCCTTTGTCCTACAATATCGTGTCAGTCTCGTGGTGAAGATTTCAAATAGAACTTAACAAACGTAAATATTATTCGTTTATTTGAATGCAAATTGCATATTATCCCTCTATAATATCAATGATTATATCTTAGAACATGTTCACGTAGAATAAGACTAGAATTTTCTGCTATTTTCAATAAATTATGAATAATGAAGTAAATTGATCACAGTTTAGAAAAAAGTCATAGAGCAAGGGCTTAAGCAAGAATGCATTCAATAAAAAAATTGTATACAGTTTACTGAGAAAAAGCTGTCTTAATTTAGTGAAATATACTATGGAAATGATTCAAAAACAAAACTCACAAAGTTTTAAGTTTTATTCTCGTTTATTCATTTTTGTCTCGTTTAAGATATCTTCGTTATTGCTATTGAAATAAAATTTTTATTCGAATAATGCTCTGCATTGCTGGAATACTCGAATAAACCAAAGAAAACAGACAGTTGCGTGACAGGTAGCAGACAGTAAAGAAAGGAAAGATGGAGACAGGCCCATCGAGAAACAAGAAGACACAGATGTAAAAACGCAATCGGTGGTACAAAGATTGGGTAGTACAAGGGTAACCGAAATATTTGAGGGAAGTAGGGCGGAAAGAAATCAAAAGATGGTGGCGAGGGTAAGTTGCGGAAACGAGGTGGAGCGTAACAGATATTGGAAAACGGAAGGGAAGGAAAGTGCAGGATATGCAGGGATGGAGAGGAATCGTTTGAACATCTATGGCGAAGTTGCAATGAGCTACTGCAAAGAGTAGATATAAGAAGTCTCACGGATGAAAGCAAGAACGGGAATGGAAAAAAGTCAAAGAAACAAGAGAACAATGGGAAAAAGAGAAACAAGAAAGTATAAAAGGCAAGGTGGAAAGGAGTGAAATTAAAATAGTAATGTAAGACGAGGTAAAAAGTAAATTAAGAAATGTTCTACAGTCGGTTCATGGACGAAAGCTGGCATTTTTTATTGTTTCAATGGTCGTTTGATTTGAATGATTTAACATTATTTTGTATAGCGTTGCGATGTAAAATTATGTTCTTCAGTTTAAACGTAGAGATTCGGATGGCATTGAAATTGTTGGATTCTTAAAATTAATGACATTGGATATAAATATATATTAATGTTTACAAAGAACATGATTCAATTTAAAACCACATCGCTCGAAACGTCTATTAACCCTACTCAATTCAATGAGAGTTTAATATATTTTATAACTAATTCATTTTGAAAATATTTAAAAAGAATCACAGTTGTATTCATATACAACATATTAAAATATCTATAAAAAGTCGTGACAGAAATTGCTAAAGCACATAGTTATCAAAATAAAAGTAATTATCAAGTCTATCTTCATAAGAGACCACAAAGAGAGTTAGTAAAATTTTGATTTTGTATCATTCTTAACTCCTTGCCTTATAATACCGACCGATTGCCATGATAAAATTTTGAAACTGAATTTACCAAATATAAGTATTTTCTTCTTTCAATTCGGATTTACATATCATCTTTCTCCTATAAACACTTAGTCTTTATAGTAAACATAAACCTACAATCAAACTAAAATTATTTTCTCGTCTACCTAATTATCAATCACAATAAAATTTTAAAAAAGATAGTAGCGAAAGAAATCGTAAGGCAAGAAGTCAACCCTTTGCACTCGAAAATTGTTTCGCTACAAATATATACCAGTTTCCAATAAATTACTAAAGAAATTATTGATTATATTAAATCAAAATGTTATTCCAATATTTCCTATCTAATTAATTGTATAAAACTTGACATTGATTATCGAATGTTATCATTTTTATATGATCGCGACTGTAAGTCATCTCTCGAGAGCAAAGGGTTAATAAAAGATAAAAAACAAATTTCTATTTCATTCAAATAATTCTATAAATTAACACTATACTAAATGTATCGGTACTTTATATACACCTATTTCTACCGTAACCAGTCAAATAACTGGTAACAAGATAGAGGTAAACAAATTAAACGATAAATTTTTCTCAGTGAAAAGAGTAACATAAGGAAAGATAACGATTGGAAAACTGATCAATCGGACAATATAAGAACCGACATAAAAGTTAAATGGGCGAAAGAAAATGCAGAATTTTTTGCTATTTTTAAAACTGGCCGTTTGATTGGTCGTGGTACGTTTAGTGTTAACATACAAAAATTAGTGTTTGCATAGGAAGCCACAATATAATGATCATCCTTCATCTTGCATCATCTGTTAGGGAACAGTCAATAAGGTTGGCCATTTAATCAAAGTTTCCCTTTTAACAGATACTGCGCGTGAGCTGTCGTGTCACGGTCCTTGTTAATATACGACGTTAAGGGACAAACAGATTCGCCCGGCAGTTTCGGGTTCACCGATCGCGGCGCCATTGACAATCGACGCGTTGCGCTGCCCACCGCGAACACCCGTAATTTCCAGTGACAGGAAAAGTTGGCTCGTTCCGCTCGATTAATTTCTATTCCTCGCGTGTACCCGTTAAACCCCGTTAAAATATGTAACAACGTTTCCGCGTGTAAACGCGATCCCTGTCCGGCCGGCCGACCGAAGACTTTCCAATTAACTCGGCTGACATTAACGCATGACCCGAACAATATGAATTGCCAGTCCGTACCGAAGCGTCGTTCGAGGTCAGGCCTCGGAGCCACGTCCTTCACGTGACGAGTTGATATCACCGTTTTTAATAAAGCGACGCTTTCCTCGATTTCTCTACCTCCCTCGAACGCAACCAGTCGGCTTGGAATGATAGACTGGCTAACTTATTAACAGGGGAAAAGTGGATTTAATCTGTTGGTTTATTTTTTCATTGTGCCTTTTTCTTTTATTTCATACGTTTTTTTAACCCTTTACGCTCGAGAGGTGACTCTCACTCACCACCTGGTTTCATACAGTAAAACTATAAAATTTGATATTTAATATTATACCTCATATAATTCATCAATTTAAAAAATATTTCAATAAAATAGTTTTGTTCCTCAATGTACGTATAATTTCTCTTTGAGTTAGTTTCACAAAATATCGTCTTTATCTCATCCGAAAATGTTCGAATATTTCCAGTGTAAAACTTCCGAGTGTAAAGGGTTAATACTAAGGTGGTTGTCTGGAGGAAATAAGTATAACTTGTTTCATTTACTTTAACCCCTTGGATTATGATAACATGTAGTCGTGGTGAAGACGTTGAATAGAATTTGACAAGCATAGATATTACCCAGTTCTTTTCAGTTCGAATTAAATGTTATTCTTCTGTTATCAGTTAGTATTCTTTGAAACATGCACATAGGATATGCCCAGAATTTTCCTATTTTTTCTAATGAATTATTAATGACAAAGTATATGTGTCAACCATAGTAGAGAAATAAATTATAGCAAGGTGTTAATTGAACCCTTTAAGAAAGATATTTAATGGATTGCAAGTATCCCTAGAAAACTTCTAATTTGTTTGCCTTTATTTTGTAACCAATTGTTCAACTAGTTACGGTAGGAATAAATATGTACAAAGTGTTGGTACGTTCAGTATTAAATTCTGTTTAAACACGATATTATAATGCAAAGGGTTAATGTTCCAAGTTTTACGACTGATGAAACGGATATCGCGATTTATCAACATTACTAATTACTAATCTCTCGTCAATATAACTATTGTATCTATCTGTATTAAAGTAAGTGCTTCCCAAGACCCGAGTGGTACAATTTTATAATCTTTACATGATGGAAAATATTATTGTGCCTGCTAAATATAGTTTACTGATCTACACCAGTAAAATAATACAGAATCTTTTCATTAACTACACCAGTTGATATAATATTACTAATCGAATTTCACAATTATTCTATTCCACTATAATTTATTTTTTAACCTGTTTACCTTTAGTTTGTAGCCAGTTATTCGACTAGTTACGGTAGGAACAAATATATAAAACGTCGATACGTTTAGTATTATGGGATTACTGATTCAGCCATCGGTACAGCTAATAGATTTTTAATAACTCATCTGCCCGTGTCTGCTCATCGATCTTCCCAGCTTTGTAATTTTCGCGTGGGGAAACGTGAAGCAGACAGGACCGAAACGGAAGAAAACGTACCACCGCGGTGCACGCGACTGAAAGAGGGTCGGTTGGCAGGCCGAATGAGGCGCGCGGCTGTTTTTGTCGGAAGTTGCGGCTTATTCTCACGCGAAGCGGAAAGATGATTCGATCCGCGCGGTTACCTCTCGCAGACAGACAGACTCGTCTGATTTGCGACTTCGCGTCGGCAGACAATGGCCGCTCGGATTATGCCGCGCGTGAATTCCGTTTGCATAATAGAGGGACGGTGGTGGGGGAAGGCTGACTGCTTATGGAAATTCGCATTTCAAACAGCAATTTGCGTGTTTTAATATTTAAGCGGCCCCTTGTTGAAGTAAGGCGCTTGTTCGGCTAATTTGTGGTGGGCACCTAATGCCGTCTTTGAGTACTCGATGTGTTCTATACGAATACTTGCGCGATCACGTTCAATAATTCCTTGGTGCATGTATAGAGAACATTCGAATAATTGCAACAGTCAACGGGATGGGGAGGGTGCAATTATGAAACGGCAGAATTGAATCTACTCCAAGAAACGAAGATTTTAGCATGGCGGACGTAGAAAATAACGCGAGTGAAGGAAAAAGGAAAACTGAGAGTCGAAGCGTTTGGTAATATTAATACATTGTTGACCGATCACGAGTTAACTCGTGTTTGCACTTGCATTAGCCATTTCAATTTTTGAGACGCAGTGCACTGTAGAATATTGCAACCGCAAAATATTCAAAGTTGCATAAAAGATATGCTCAAAGTTTCTCTATACAAACTCCAAGAATGCATTTAGTGAGACTTTAATTGATTTGCCATTCAGTTTGCGTTTTGCTTGTTATCCTTTTAATAATTCTAAACAAAGACATCAGGAATGGGTCATTTTGACTCGTCTGACAGCTGTAGTGTTAACACTAAAACTACCGGACGGGTCAAATCGACCCATTTTAGAATTTTTATTTTGTAAATATTCAAATTATAAAGGCACGTTTATGAAAGATTTTTAATTAAATTTGCGTATTTGCACAGATACGAGACTAGGCAACCCTTCGAATCTCAAGGAACGTATTATTCTAACTTTTATAGAAAATTAGAAATTAGTCACTGTAACTGCTCGGCAGCTTTAATGTTAAGTGGTGAAAAGGAACCTGGTGGGGATGACGACGAACCCCAATTTTGTAAGATATATTCCGGGCGACTTTTCAATTTGTAGGATTCTTTTGAAACGGGGAGAGTGATTCTCTAATAACACTTCCATTGTAATATAATATTAAATATATTTGGACTGATATCTAAACGCTTGCTTGCTAATCGCACGCAATAGTCCCGCGCCCACGCATTCCCACTTACTTTCAAAGCACACCCCCATTCGTTCTGTCTTCCTTCCACTTGCACCCTTCTCACTCGCATCTTTCGTCCATAGCCAAAATTCACGCAGTCACGTACACGCTTTTCTCACGGTCCAGTCGCTCCGTTCCAGACACTCTTCCTCGCATTCTGTCAGCCACTCAAGATTTTCCAAACGCAGTCACCTTATTTCCTCAAACATAACGGCGCCGGTTCGACGCAACAAGACCTGGTCGTCCGCACGCACGCATAACGAACCATTCATCCTACACAACTGTGAAAGAGTTCCTGATGTTGTCATTATCCAAGGTTTACTGTATTCCCGAAGTATTTCAAGTAACTCGTGCACCGTGTAACAGTCAAAAAACATTACGCTGGGGAAAAGCTGCTTATCCAGACGCCAGACGTTAATTGGGGACCGCGTTTTCACATCTAACTCGACAGATCCCGTCACCCGTGATGGACAATGGAGGAGACCACAGGGTTTTTCTCTCCGAGCAGCACATATTTTAGGTTCACGGAGGTCCGAGGACTTGTACGGCACGTTTGTATGTGTGACGGATAGCTCGGCGAGCTGTAGGCCAAATATTATGGATAGGAAATTCGAACGAAGGCGTCTGTCAATCCTTCCGACTCGAGGAACGATATCGACGTCGGGGGAGCACGCGGGAATGTAATTCGAGAAGTCATCGCATGAAAGTTCGTGTGACAAATATTGCGGAATAAATAGTAAATGGACTAGAAAAGTCAACTGCGCGGTAAATTTAATGCTGCTACTGCTTGGTACTTAAAATGGATCATATTGGACTTTTTATGTTGCAATTATGAATAGTGAAATCGTGAAGATGCTTTCGCAAGAAATTGTTAAATAAATTCGTGTTTTTTGTATAGATACGATATACAATAATTGTGTTAGATTTTTAAAATGTACTCTTGTAGTACGAAAAATTGTGAGAAATATTTTCGTCTACCTTCTGACATAACTTTCGTAAGCGCAAATAATATGATTGAAAGGCTCCTATAAAAAGATGGTACATCGTAACATATTTAAATTCTTTCAAATATGGAATATAAAAATTAACAATATTAATATATTGTATTTTATTATATCTATGATAGTATGAAGTAGCGACTTCGTAAATTACTGTCTTTATTTATTTTCATGCAAAATATTAGAATAATGATGTAATACTATAATAACCTCTTCGTGCAGCTGTTAAAAATGGTACCAAATTATCCAAAAGGTATAAGAAACCGTAAAAAAGGAAGAGAAATTATTTAGCTATATGCAAAATAGTTTTGGAAAGGAATTTATTCAAAACAAGAGAAATATGATTTACAAATCATAAAGGTAACAAATGATCATCGTTTATAAATATTAAAAGTTTAACACTATTTTTCTATTAAAAAGAGAGTTACTTACCACTTTTCTAGTACATTAAATTATTTGGTTATCCTACTCGCATAAAATCAAAGGTGATTCAGGTTGTATAAAAAATTAATCCTTTAATACTTATATCCTATTGAGCATTACTTTATTCTACAACTAAATTTATAATCAGTAGACAGCGGATTTTGCACAGTACACCAGATGCGGAAGATTAATTAATTTGCTCCTTTACAATGAATTTAAATAAATCTATAATAGAAGAAAAAGTATTTTATATTATTTTATATTTTTATTAAAAAATGGAATTCTATACATTTTAATCCAGTTAAATATCCACAGCCCACTGATTATTTACCCCTGCATTTGTTTATTGTTACAGTTAATAGCTAAATATCGAATAAGAAAGTAGAAAATTCTATTTTAACCCGTTGACTGCCAGAGAAGTATCTAGAGAAGTTCACAAAGCGAATAAAATTTTTAATTTTTAAAATGATTTCTATACCCACAAGCCAGACTAGCTAAAATTCATTTAATTCTTTAAATCGAGTTATACAGACTATTTTACTGCTCCGTCTCTTATATTAAACACAAACAGTTTAATGACATAAATTGTTTTATGTACAGTGTTGCTCTATGTGTGACCACAACTGGCCTGCTGAAAAATAATAAAAAGGACTTTGGTTAATCTGGCTTCCAGATATAAATTTCTCCAAAGTAATATTTATATTAGTATCATGACAATAAATAAAATAGATATCCCAGACATGATTAATTTAATGTTGTTTAAAAGTTGAAATAATGTACTCAACGAAAGAAAAAATTGACAATTTAAGATTTCGCTCAACAATGATTTATTATAATTACTCATCCAATTTTCTTGTATTCAATAAATTCAATAAACTTCGACTAAGTTCACTCGATGGACCACAAAACTAAATTAAATACTTGAGCCTAAGAATCGCACACAACGTGGCAGTCAAAGCGTTAACGTTCACACATTCGTTACCAGCGTCACACATTTACGACGATTAACACTTTGTGAACTATCACGTGTTTACCATTTAAAATCACGATATAACACGATACAAACTCGACTTCATTGTTCCTTAAATTCCATTTATCTCCTGCCTTATAGTAACTTCGGACTCATGGCGAAAATTTTAAACAAAATTTCACCAGCATAAATATTATTCACCTCTGTTGAATTCAAATTAAACGTTACTCTTCTATCATCAATAATTACACTTTGTAGTAAACATAGACACAGAATATGCCTACAATTTTTCTCTTTTTTCAACAAACCATTAATAGCAAAGTAGTCGTATCAATCATAATTAAATTAATAGGTTAAATTCCACAAAAACGACGCATTGGTCAGAAAGTTTGGCCAGAAAATTTAAAGGAAAAGTGACTATTTGTTTTGTTAAAAAAAGATAATTTGTTATTCCTTACCTCTCGAACGTATATTAACAAAAGGTGCCTAAAAAGGAATGAAGTCCTTGGAAAACTTTCATTGATTATTAAGAATTATTTGTTTCTTCTTACAGCTTAATAAATCGTCCTATGTAAGAACATACATAAGTATGCATGATACACCAGTAGCGAACGCGTTAAAGAAGAAAATAGAACAAACTCGTCCTTACGCTAAGAAGGTAGTAGGGTTCCAATAAACGACACGCACACTGACGACGAAAGCAAATGATATTTATTGATGCTCGGAATACGGGATAGCAGTTCGATAGGAGATATCGAGTCGCGGTTACTGTGTGAGCTCGAGTGTAATGCAACTAGAGGGAAAATGGAGAAAAAGGGAAACGACGGGGAAAGTATCGCTGCCAGGATAGCGAACAAGAGAAATAAGGAAAAGTTTGGCGACGGTGTTGCTTTGCTTTTTTGTCTTCTTTTTTGTTTACTGGTTCTCCTACAAGGAACCAGCTACGGAGCGTATACATGTGCAGCGGCGGCGGCGGCGGTGGCGGCCATTGTTACGGGACACGGTGCCACGGGAAGCGTTTTCGACGCGCTGATACTTTTTAATCCTCGGTGTACTCGAACGGCACCGGCGGATCCGCTTCCTTCTCCTCGTCCGGCTTCGGGCCGAAAGCTGAAACATAACCGTGATAATGGCCCCCGACGTGTTGATTACTCTTCTACCGGGGCAGACGCGTTTATCGATCGTGACAGTGACGAAGGTGCACTCGATGGAACCGGGAATGGCAAAGTTGGAAACATATTTGACGGTGACGGAACAACGTTACTCAAGAGGGACGGATAGTTTCAGATTGTGGAGTAGTTTGTCTTGGACAGAATATTTGTTGGCTGGGACGAGATTTTACCAATGGAAGTATAAATAATTATGTGGATTGTCAATGGAGAAAATAAGAGATGTTTTTCGTACTTTGGGAATTTTTGGGGAATGCTTTTAGGAGGTTTTATATATTGAATAGTTTGTTGTTTTTGTTTAAGAATCTATGTGTTTGCAAATTATTGGAAAAGAATGTTAATGTAAATTGAGTTTTATTGTCTTATGAAATGTTTATTCTTTGTGGTAAGTGAAAGGTTGAAAGTAATCATGGTATGTAATATTTTCTGAGGTAATTTTGTACTGTTTATAATTATTATAATTTGATCTTTCTGTATTTCAAACAACTCTGTACGAACCAATAAACCAAAGTAAACATACTATTCCCATCAAAATATTTCAATATTTCCTCTATTTTATTTTTATGTTAAGTCAATTCGTAGTTTGTTAAACTATTCACTACAAAATTAATAAACTTCATGGTGCAACATTCTCGAAGCTATATAAAGAAAACTTAAAATCGATTAAAAACTTCTGCAATAATTTCAACACCAAACTCGTTACCATTATACAACAAGAAGAATAAAATTCTTCCATTTCTCTTCTCCATTTTCTACCGTTTACAAGCAATCGAAAATTAGCTTCTCTTCTCTTCGTATCTCCTATTATTCCTAATTTCCACAATTATTCATCAACCGAAGAATGCATAATTCCCATTCATCCAAGTTTCTCGAAGGAAGTATGTAATTTCTGAACTGAAGTCGGTATTTGTAAAACTACCCCGGAAATTCTCGGCTCGGAAGATAGTTTCGAAGTTTCGAAGTTGCAAGTATTCGGCGAGAGGTAATAGAATGTTGAAGCAACTCACCAGCAACCGGCTCCACGAGTTCCTCTTCGGTATCCGTTTGAATATGCTTCACCATAACGATACCGCCGATTTGGAGATCCTTCACGAGAGCGTAATGACTGCCGTCCACCAGCTGGATCACCTTCAGTTGTTGCCGTAGAACGCGAGCCGGATTCTGAAGTATCTCGAAGTTCGGCTCGGCTTCCTTCTTTTCCTTCTCGCTTTTCTCGGCTTCGTCCTTGCCCTTTTTCTCAGTTTTCTCAGTTTTCTCAGTTTTCTCCTTTGTCTCCTTGGTCTCCTTGGTTTCCTTGGTCTCCTTGGTCTCCTTAGTTTCCTTAGTCTCCTTAGTTTCCTTAGTCTCCTTAGTCTCCTTAGTCTCCTTAGTCTCCTTAGTCTCCTTAGTTTCCTTTGGTTCTTTCTCCTCTTTCTCCTTCTTCTTCTCCTCTTTCTCCTTGGACGACGACTCCTTCACTTCCACGGTTTCCTTCGTCTCTGGCGGATCCTGTTGTCATAGGTCAAGTATCGGGAAACGGTTATTTTTTATTAACTTTTTTGTTGCCACATCTTTTAACCCTCGTGTTTGCATTCGTTCAAGCTTTAGTGTTGTAATATTTTTATATGAGTTTTGTTATTTTTGAAATATACAGAAAATTCGGGTCTGAAGCAATTTTGTCAAATTAGTGTGAGAACGTACTAAATCGTGTGAAAGAATATTTTGAAATGGTTACTCGGGAATTTACTTGGTTGCAAATGTAAGGGTTAATGTGTGGATAACTATTTTTTAAAAGTATTTTAGATGTCGTTATTTTTATCGTTTTACATCAGACTAAAGTAATGATTTTCTTTGAAGATTTGTCTTTGAAGTTTCTAAAAAATACGACAAGAACTTCTGTTACTTCGTGCATCTGTGGATTATGAAACAATTACGAGTAATTTAGAAAAATAGAGTTAACGCAGGTGTGTTAAAACATCCTGTTGCCAGTCAGTTTGCACAGATTTGAATTTATACGAAGCTTCTGTGCTACCGGAAATTAAGTTGCAGATTTGATGCATTTAACGTAAATGTATTACTCTTATGTAATGGAATATAATATGAACTTCAATTTTTCTCCCTTTATCTGGTATGATTGAGATAACAAATTTCTATCTAATTTCTATGTTCATAAATTTCTTTACAAGTCGACCGATGCATTACCGCGCATCAAAATTGCATTTCCGAGGAGAACTTGGAGAAGTTGCATGTGCAGTAGATAAAGAATAATAATACCGTCTAAGAAATGGGTCCCTTCAAATCTGCTATTTAACATTTTTAGTCGGTGATATATTTTTCATGTCGCAACTTTTATGCACGGCAATAAATTAAACCGTTAACACATGCGACCCATTACATCGCTCTTCCCCCGATACGATCTGAGATAAAAAGACATTTGCATTTTATGTTGATTTCAATTAACGAATAAATAAACCCTGTGATTATATAGCCCTTATTAAAATAAATCGTATAATTATATAACGCAGTTACCTTTAGATTGCCAATATTTATGCCAATATTAATGGAACTTATAAATTTGTACTTTTATTTATAATAATCGTTAATCATTGCAATCGTTTCACTAAATACTGTATTCATTATTGGATTGCTACGAAAATTCAAAGTTTTAAGAATACAATTAGAAAAATAGAATTAGTATGAAAAATGGTTCTACCTAATGAATATTAGAAAAAACACTAAACGACGGATATTTTCCATATTTTGTTAATATCATCACACATATGTGGCACTAGACTCTCTAAATCAGGCGTTGCCAAACTTTCTCGATCATCGACTTCCTACAAACTTTCGAAGCCTCTTATCGATCGCCACAAAATTGATTTTTAGTGGTTTAGCAGTACTGAGTTTGCAATAGTGAATTATGTAATCTCTGCCAGTAAACAAACTAGTATTAAATTTCTTGAAACAATATTCAAAAACATTACGCATTATATAATTACATTTGTAACTTTTAATCAATTTTACTTCGACCTTTAATTTGTTCACTTTGACAACCCATTCTTTAAACGAATCACTGTATCACATATATGTGACAGGTATTAAATAAAACGAACATTAACCCTCTATGGGCCGAATTTTTGTTCATGATTATAACACAATCTATGCAGTACAAAATTAATAAATATCCACAAATGAATACGAATCAACAATAATCTCATCAAACAAATATACTTTGTAACTTTCAAGTTACAATGACGTTAAACTTTCACGTCTGAGCGTATAAAAGTTAACTAATTATTTCATTTTATTCACCACTTTGAGTGCAAAATGAAATAAATCAACAAGATGCCAATATACTGATATGTGACTTCAAAGTTACATGGGCGTATAGAGGGTTAGAAAAAAGATAACGATATTCCTCGAACTAACCACTTCCATCTTCTCGTGTGAGTCACGAGCGCGTCTCTCGGATTCGCGTCTCCTGGTCCTAGCAGCGATGCTGAGGACAGCGGTGGTGACTTTCTCCCTTTCCTCGCGTTTCTTCTCCTCCAACGGGGCTGGGTAAGCGTAAACGCTCGGCCTGGCGTTCGACCGGATCTCCAGCTTCGGCATTTTCAGCTGGGCATTCAGAGCGATCAGGCAGGTCGGGGTGAAGGCGAGCGCCAAACAGTGAGCCAGTGGGAACCAGTACCAATATTGGGTGAACACCAGGGCGCCCACCACTGCCAGCATGTTCGTGTGGCCTGTCCTCGATTGCAGGGACACCGTCACGTTACGACCACCTGGAACAATCATCGTTGTCATATAGAAACGGAAGATGATTGCAGATTTCAACGATATGGGCTAAAAATGTATCGTTTTTTTGTTCGATGAACAAAGAACCTGGATATTTTCTGCTGTTTTGTTTTTCATTCTTTCTTTCTTTTTTGTTTCGTTTTCGACAGAAATTGTTCAAGGTTTTTTTGGTCCCGTAGTTTATGCGAGATTGTTTGAAATATGTTTCGTGCGGGGGTGGAATTACTTATATTATCGAGGACGATGTGATGGGTTTTTAATTATTGCATTTTTGTGATTGGAAATGTGATGCGAAGTTGATATTTTGTTTAGAAAATGTAATAGGTTGTTGGTAGATTTGAATGGTTAATTCAATTTGAATTTATTTCATATTTTTTACTGTATTTGTGTATTTGAGTAATTTGTTATTTTGTACTTAATGGGTCTGTATAATTTAAGTAATAAAGTTCAAACTTGGAAATTTTATTAACTTCAATAACCATCTACACAATTTATCAGTCGTAATAAATACACTATAATCCAAGTGCGTTTGAAAAATATACAACTGTATAAAATATAATTCGACACAAACCTTCGACAAAATTATTATTTTCTTTTCGAAAACTCTGTTCACACTAAACATTAAGATAATAAACTCTTCGAACTATGGAATAAACATTTCATTGGCTCCAGTTTCTAAGCAAAGTGATACAAAAATAAGAATTATCGAAATCAATAGCATTTTAGTAATTAAATTTCGGTATACATATATTTTATTTTATGTTACGAGGAACACATTTATTGTTTCCAATAAATCCAGAGGAACGTCGATTTTCGCAGTTTCTGGTCAGAATTCTGCTTTCTTTGACGTCAAAATGGGGGTGGAAATAATAACAGCATATCACGTGAGCGATAAACGCCCACGAAATAGCTTTAGTTTCACTTTCCCTTCCAGCGAAAGAATAACCTCAGCAATAACGCCGTGGAGCAATTTGATGAAAAGGTGTTGTGTTCTTGCCGACGTCAGATGGACCGCAACAACCGTAACGCGAAGGGTTATCGTTAACTTTAGAAAGACGAAAGAAAAAGGTCTCTCAGGTTTGCCAATTAGGAAATATTGAAAATTTTTGTTTATAAATATTGTATTGTAATATCGTAATATTGTAGCATTCTTCTCTTATGCTGTATATTTAAAAAATTAATTGTTGTTATTATTTTTGTTTAATATGGTAGATACATAATTTATCAGAAAAATCTATTTCAAATAGATGCCTAAATAATTATGTTTGTATTTGAATTGGAATTGTATAAAACTGTTAATTAATAAGGAAAAGTTGGTGTAAAATATAATTTTCATTGATATTTTACCTAACTGTTATAAATGATTTGTTTATTCTTCCTAAAGTTAACGAGGGTTTATTTAAAATTTTTGTTGCATTGTGATAAAGCATAGTTATATTATCTTTGTTCGAAATAACTCAGCAATACTCTGAGTTTACTTAGTTACGAACTAGATGTATATGTTACATTCAAGTTATTCCAAATTTTACTGAATTAGACACAAATTCGAATAGTAATATTTTCGTTTTAAATCTAATTGTAAGATCACCTACAGCTCGTAAAATACGCCAATAATTACTCTTCCTACGGTTCATCGAACATTAGAGAATATTTACAGTAATAATTAATGAATCTAGATAGTGATTTATATTTCAATAAATTTCTTCAAACTGTAACTTAAACAGGTTCCAAAGATTAACAATTGCAATAATCAATCAACTCCAGTCACCATTATTAACCATTTACTTACCCTACCCGACAGAACACTTTCACTGTGCGGTCGTATAAAAAGAAAATAATATAAAATTACAAATTGTAAATGAGAATTAAAGAATTAAAATAGTTCATATGAAATACAGATCTATCATTACATTAAATTAATCAGAAAATTAAAGGTAAGTCTTGAACTTCATTTGTAAAAATACGACCGCAACGGATTAAAACGAAATGAAATTATTCATTAATAATCCATGAATGAACTTACCGGCATCAATGATTCCCTGCGCAAGAATGGCGCCAAACTTCGCCATCACGTCTTCGTGCTTGTCGACGACGACTTTCGCGTACAACGCCCGGAAGTCCTTCACGCGCGGACACGTGGCCTCGGTCTGCTGGATCAGGATCATGGCGGAGGCGATCAAGGCGCCTTGACGTACGAAGTTCACGGGATCATTGGTCATAGGGTCCAGCAGAGCGATGGCCTCTTTCAGACCTGTGCCGGCGCACGCGATCCCTAGAGCCATTGCTGCCCCGTATCTCACGTGGGGATTGTAGCTTTCCGCCAGAAGCGACACTACGCTGGGACATTGTTCCGGTGTCCTGTAACAGAAATAGGGACGTTTTCCAATCAATTCGTTGCTGATCTCATTGAACGTTGAAGAATATGGGAAATTTTGGCAAGACAGGATACATTAATTTATTGTTTCTACGAGTTTCTTCACTCAAGTAAACAAAGATAAAGTAGACGTGTTATCTTTTAGTTACCCTGGTATGAAGGATGTGGCTTTTAAAGCTCTGTTACGACTTTGGAATTAAATATACGTATCAATATATCCACCGCCGTATCCGCCATGAAGTAACAATTAATTTATTTCCATGTAACAAATTTGAGAGGAGTGACACAATGACTATCACCTAAAACGACTCAATAAAAAGCTACCATATCTGAATATCCACTAGTTAGAGAACAGTGAAAATATTTTTACAAATATTTCGATTTCATATTAAACACTTTCTACAAGTCTGCAATTGCAGTAGATGCATAATGATCCACAATCTAAGTATCCCAACAAGCGCTATAATTAACACTTAGCCAATCGAATGGAGAGATTTCCTTTTCCTTTAGCAACGTATCGCTATCTTGTTTATTTTATTATTTAGTAAGTCTGGAATTGGGAATATTTGCAATGCAATAAATACCTATCTTGCTTTCGTAAAACGTATTTTTTAACCAAACCTATTGAATGAGCTCAATTAAAGTTACGAAAGAGGTTATAGCTACAATCTTTTAATCTGTCAGCTAAGTATTAACCGCTACTTCGCTAAGTCCTCCAACCAGTCACAATCACATAAAAAAACTTAACCAAAACTCCGAAACGCCCATGATAGGATTAAACGATAAAAGTTAATGAAAAAGTTTATAGTTACACTCCTTTAGGCTGCTACCTAATTATTAACCGCTACTACGCTAAGTCCCCCAACCACTCACAATCGCATCAAAAAGTAAAGCAAAACTCCGCAACGCCTGTGACTGGATTAGACTCCACAATTTTCCAGTGCGTCAGCAGCTTTGATATCCGCTTGTCCAGCGGATCCGGAATTTTCATGAATTCCCTGCGACGTTGGCGCAAGCCGCGAAAAAATCCGCGGAACACCGCGGCCAACTTAATCCGGCGGCGTGCGAAAAAGCCCGGCCACTATCGAGGATCGACTCCGAGCACGCTAAGTGAATAATCCTGTTTACGACTGTTACAGGACGACGACTCGGTGCTGGTGGACGGCGCATGCCAGATACCGGACCCGCTTTACAAGCTGATCGGCAGCATAATCTGCTTTTACATACCGTTGGGCGTGATGCTGCTCACGTACGCATTGACGGTACGCCTGCTCGCCGAACAGAGACAGAACATTGGGGGAACAACACCAGGAGGTTGGTCCTCCGGATGGCTAGGTGGCCCGCAGGGACCACCCCTGGGAGGTTAGTGTATTATCAGGTACACTGACCTGTTACATTTCTGATTGTGACTTAAATGATGCCTGCTCTGGTGGGTCGTGATTACGAAGGGTCGGAAAAATTGTGTTTAACGATTCTCTTTGGAATTTGGTTATTTAATATTTTCTTGTTTAACACTCAAAATACCGGACGAGTCAAAATTACCTATTCTTGATTTCTTCTTTCTGCAATTATCGAGAAGATAAGGGATGTTTCTCTGAGAAATTGTTCAAGGAATTTATTTAGCAATATGCAGGCTGTATTGTAAATCAAAGTAATTTGTAAATAAAGAAGAAGATTTTTTAACATAAACAATCGATTAATCATTCTTAATGTTCAATCAACGATACTTACGTTCACTGTTATTAATGATTATCAATGATTTATTATATTTTCATAGAATTTGTGTAATAAAAATGTGTGTTTGAAAGATTCAAGAATCTTATAAAAGCTTCTAGAAATAATTGCTAATCATCTGAACTCTTTATTTTGCTTCGAAAATCGACTGCCATTTCTAAAATGATCAGCCTTTAATTAATACGTTCGTACTATTGCTGAATGCGTATACAATTGAATGCTCGTGGCTATTAATTAATATGAGAATAATATTGACATTATTGTCACGCCAATTTCATGTTTCAAGAACAAATTATTTAAAATTCAAACCAATATTAACACTAGTAATTGGCAATCTTAATAATCCAATTATCAGTAGGCTTCAGCTTGTTAACGTGCACGTATAATAATCATGATGAAAGGTAATTTAATACCAACAGGTTACACACATTACAATTTAATTGCAAGCAAATCTCATCCTCTAATTCGATGTCAGCTTCAATATAATTTCAATCATAGATAATTAATCCAGTAATTAGCTGGATAAAGCACAGACATTAAATAAGGAAATGGTAAAAATAATACAGCTGTCTGTGACTTATTATAGTTCCGTTAAAATTAACTTCCAAACCATTCAAAATTCGTTTTATCTATTTTAAGAGTTTCATATGATACTTAATTCTTCCGACCATTTTTTGAAATCACTTTGTGTGCATTATTGTCATTTTCTTTTCAACTTTTTGGAGAAATTCCAGAAACAAGATACTCCAACGACAAAGCTATTTTTTTATAAACACTTTACGAATTATTTTCTATTCAAATTGAATTTTTATCATGTCTCCAAAAAGTTCGAAGGTAACATTACATTTGATTAAAAAAAGGAAATTATGCAAGGAATATATTAACATTTTCTATAAGAAAAAGTTGCCAATATTCTGATCAGCGAGGAAATAAATATTTATAAACAAATTCGAACGTTTTCTTCTTATTTACCGTAGTAAATATATTACAGCCGATTATAAAATGAGAAATTCCACTAAAAAATCATAATTATAATGTACATTAATGCACGAAGAAGTGCAGATGTAGCTAAATGCTACAGGATTCAAGAAAATATGAAAATGGAACGCTTAAAAGTGAAGTTGATCTTTAAAATTCGCTGTTCCTCAACGGTATGCGCCCGAGAGCAGTTTGAAATTATTTCTTACGAGGGCAGCAGTGTTGAACTACGAAGAAAAAACAAGCTTGAATAGCTCACAGAAGGAGCGCACGCGTTTATGCAGTCCCCCATGGTTTCTATCAGAAAAGAAGTTCTAACGCGCGGAAAGTTTCCTCCGTTGATCCGTTATGGTCACAGGAACTCTCGAAAATTTCTCAAGTTCGCGTAGTTGCCGAGGTCTCTTGTTAGACAGTAATCTTTAACGCTGAAACTACCGTGCTAGCCGAAATGACCAGTTTCAGTTTTCCTATTTTGCAATTAGCGATATCATAAGAGTATTAATTACTTGAAATTATCTTAAAAAGTAATGATTTCATTTGCATATTATAATGAACATCAGTAGAAATTTCAACTAATTTATTGCTATTATTTTGTAAGAATTATCTACATATCAATTGTCTTAAATTCTCACCAATCAAATCGAATCAATACAGAATAATGTTTAAACGAGTATAAGACAGTACAGAAATTTCCAACGTTTCTTAACGTCCTATTATTCTTCACACTAACTATCCTTAATAAAAATCTTATAAAAATCCCATCGAAATTATTGCCTTATTATGTAATATTTAATGAAAAAATAATATTTTAAAAGAAAACTTTTCCAAAACACTCGTTACTAATGCCACAACACATAAACCAGATAAAAAACGAAGAAATCAGTTTGCATAACAACATAAACTACCAATTTTACAAAAACCACGCAGAGCACATACATAACATTCTACATTATTCCCAAGCATCATCGTTACAAACCTCATAAATATAAAAACAGATAAAAACGAGAAACAGATTTCACCAAGAAAATAAAGTAAAAATGTATGAAAATCACATTCGAAGCTTCCTCGTATTTTCATAACGTTTACGATCGTCGATACCATCGATAGATGGAATGTACATTATAATAAATTGGATAAAATCGACGATCCGTAGAACGCATAAATAAAAAGAAAATTCAGTCAAAAAGAAGAATAAACGACGATGGACATTCTATCAGTTGTGAACACTGATGAACACGCTTTGATGAAATCGAATGTTAAAATGGGATCCGTGGCGATACATTCTCGATCACCGGACAGGCTATTGTGGGAAGTAACGTTTCATTTCCGGTGTATCGATAAAGCCCGGCGACGGAGGACACTCTTTGAGGCATCGCGAAACCCAATAATCCCGGTAATCGATCGATTTGGCTCAGTAGAAATTGTCCAGCCGCTTTGTAGCGATTTTCCCGTTTTCACGGGGCACGATCTTGTCGCGGGAACCGCCCCCGTTGTCAAGAAAGTTCAAAGAAACCGCTGCCGCGAACGGTAAGGAACCTCTGTAAGTCGATTTGCGACGGGCAATTCCGTTATCGATGCGATATGGTTGCGGGTCCAAAGAAAATTCGTAAGAACGGTTGCCGAGTTTTGCAGTTTGATAACATTTGAACAGAACTGTTTAACCGATTGCTCAATGATTTCTTTCTGAACTGTGATCGATTTAACTACTTTGTTATTAACCCTTTACACTCATACATCACGCTGGAGATGACAATAAAAATTTGGAAAAGTAGCACACTTTCTCAATTAGTTTATACCAAAAATTTAGCAGAAAATTCCCACGTTACTCATAACAAAACATAAAAAGACAGATCTTCCATTAAACAGTTTAAATCATCAGCATTACCAACAGTTTCAATTTAATTCCTAAGATTATATAATAAAATAAATATCGCCACACATGTTACATATGATTGAACACTTAACATAATCCACGTTATTATTCATTTCCCATGAGAACGTATAAATTCCATTAAATCGTCTAACAACCGTTTTTACTGACATTTAAAAAACCACTCACACAGACATTCGCTGTTTAAACACGACACGGGACGTTCAGCTAATTTTACATGTACGAAGACAACCTGCCACGAGACAGCCTGTATTTTCTACTGGAAAGGGATTAATAAGAATTAATTATATTTCATAATTCACGTGACGCCGTGTCGTTAATTTGTCCTGTGTCTACACTGCGCTAACAGTAAATGCCCGGTGATTTATGAACGAGAGTGTACACACGCAGGTGCTCGCTATCCAAATATTAACACTGAAGAAGTGAATTAGCGGGCACGTCACTCCGGCGATAACCGAACTTAACGTATACGCCGCGGCGCGAAACGCGGAGGAAAAGAAACGACCCCGTTGTTCCCCGAAGTAATTCCCAAAAGACCCGAACGTAATCGGATTCCGCGGTTTCCCGGATTATCGAGTTATCGCGCGATGAGCGACGCCATGTTTCGCCATCGGAGATTAACCGACCCACCAATCCGTCAATTTCTCCGCGTCGAATCGCTGTTGTCTATCGTGTCCATCTTTTTTCGTTCTGTCAATATTGTACGATCCGTCCGATTTAACATTAAAACTAACAGACAGCTCGAATTAACCCATTCCCGACGTCTTCTTTGTGCGATTACTAAAAAGATAACGGTTGTTTCTTTGAGAAATTATTAAAGAAATTGATTTAGCAATACTTAAACCACACTATCATGCATTTAATTCAATATAGCTTTAATGTTTTGAAATTATTATGCACTTGAATCCTCGGGGTACTAAAAGGATAAAAAGTCGTCCGTATTTTTGCAACTTATTGGTACTAAAACTACCAGACAGTTGCATTCTTGATGTCCTCTTTTTGCGATTACTAAAAAGATAACAGATGTTTCTCTGAGAAATTGTTAAAGACATTGATTTAGCAATACGCAAACCAAATTGCAAATCAATTAATAGAGAGATATATAAAGATCTTTCAAAAAGTCGATTTAATTGCTTAGTAATTTAGCGTTAACTGTAATGCACTGGTAAAACAAACAATTCCATGTTCTTTCTATGTCTAGATTTAGAAATTTAGGAATCTTCGCCACCTATTCCTTCCGTAATCACTCAAATAACTGACTACAAATGAAGGTAAACAAGTTCAAGCAGAAATTTTTCTTACAAGGAAAGGCAACGAATCCAGAAATTCCAAAAACTGTGAAACTCTGTGTGTAACTAGACTAAGAAAAGCCTAATGCATTGCAATTTTTTTTCGTGCCGAATTTCATTTCCGTGGATTATCTTGAAAACAATAAGAGATAGTGAAAAAAGTTTAAACGAAAAATACGTTACTCTGTTATGTCTATAAAGTTACAAAACAAAATTTTCGAAAAAAATGTTAAGTTTTTGAACAATTTTATTTTACTATTTTATAGACGCAAAAGAACAATGCGTTTTTTGTTTAAACTTTTTCTGCCATCTATTATCGTTTTCGAGATAATCCAGGGGAAAGAAAAATATGTATTTTTTTCAAGGAGTGGTTTCGCCCCTTCAAAGTGAAATTCGGCACGAAAAAATATTGCAATATATTAGACCCGACTTATTCTACTTACATACAAAATTTCGTAATTCTTTGAATTTCGGGATTCGATATCTTTCCTCGTTAGTGGAAATAGAAACGAAAAGAAGACAAAATTTGAAAAACTGATTAATCGGGCACTGTAGGAATTTATATAAAGCAAAATGAACGAAAAAAACGCAGAATTTTCAATTAAATTTTTAAACCAGTCATTTAACCGTTTCTTGGTACGATTAGTGTTAGGTGCGTTCAAGTTTACTAATGAACAAGTTTTATATTTTAGTTTTAAAACCCATATACGCATATTTTATATTTACGACTGTATAAAGTGCAGATGGATTAACCCTTTGCAATTGAATATTTTTTCGTTAGAAATATTAGAAATTTTGTGATGAGATTTGGACGAGGTTCGTTAAACTAATTTAATTGTAATTGACATGTATATTAAAGAACGAAACTGTTTTATTTCAATGTTCAGTAGTTGAATATTCAATCCTTGAATATTTTAATTTGAATATGCTAATCTCACTGCGTCAAATTAAGCGGTGACCGAGTCACCTTTTGAGTGTAAAAGATTAATACTTAATCTAGTTACCTGCAGCGTACCATTAGTTTCATTAATTATCTGTTCCCTGATTGGTGACTAATGCATAAATTACAAGTCCTACCGTTAATTACTGGTTGTCAATTTAAAATGAGTATTTATTGCGTAAGAGAATTCTCAGTTATTCTTTATTGAAGTAAAAATTATTTATCTGCGACTTATATCGAGTTAGTAAATTAATTGTAGTTAAAAAAGTATGTTATCTACTGATCTAATTGGCCTTATAATTAGTTTAAAAAAAATTCTAATGTAACAGAACAATAGTGGATTACGAAAATTGATAAAAGAGAAGGTTGAAGATCACATAGATAAGAAAAGTAATAATAATAAAGCAATATATACTAAATTAAATGAAGACAAAATACGATAATTTTGTAAAAAAATGTTGTTTAATGTAGAAACAAGACTTCACCAGGTTGATTGTGTATCATCACCAGCTTTCTCGTATCTCTTTAACGCCAGCTACTGTTTCCGTATCCTTTGTTCGCGCGTCAGAATTATCTCCGGCAAACAAGACGTTCCTTCCGGAAAAAAAGCGAAATGTCAAAGGTACTTTTACGTATTGTTCCGTGCATCTGACACTTTTCATGTGCGAACCTTTGTATTAAACCGCTCGAACTATCTGCGAGATTCGAAGCTTTTAACGTGAAATCTGACGCAGAATTTCAGCAGAATAATTGCTTCTTTAAACTTCTGAACCTGACATTATTAAATTAATAATTATCCTATTCCAAAACTGTTCAATGAAATTGTTGAAACCCTGTATCTGAAAATGATTGAACTTAAAAGCTATTGCACTTCGATTGAAACCAAAATAAAGAATACCGTAAGTATAGTACCTAAATAGAAAATTCCACCATTCGTTCAATAAAAATATAAACATTACAAACACATAATAACATATGAGAATAAGCATGCCTATATTAAAAGGAAATAACTAAGAAATAAATATATACATAAAGAAAGTATGAATACCAGAAGCGACATCAACATTTACCGTGAAAGCACATTCAATAAGAGATTCGAACGAATCGACTCGAACAGAGAACGCGGTAAGCATGGCGTCCGCCATATTACGAAGTCGGGAGGAGAGTATTGCAAAGAATTTCGGCTTAATCCGGTGACGTTCGGCCTTTGGCTTCGGCGGGGATCGCGATTAAGCGCTCCCATAGATTGGCTGGGTGCTTTGTTCGCGGGAAGCCTCCTCGAGAAAAGAAACTGATCCTTTTTCCGGGCTTGAAACCTTGAAGCAGGGCTTTACAGCAACGGGAAAGCGCACTGGCGAGGCCGCTCCGTGAAAAATCGACGCGGCCAGGCCAGGGGCCGGGGACTAATTATCACGGCCGGGAAACTCGGATTTATCGATTCCCGTTAACTGCCCGCCGGTCCATTCGATAGGAGATTCGATTATTTACTTGGTACCACCTAACTCACGCTGATTTCTGGCCCCTTACACACGTTGCGCACTGGAAGTATACTTTCCTTGTCGTTGGCATAGCTCGTAAGTCACCGAATGTTGGTTCATATGTTACGGTTCAAGTAATTAATTGGTTTATGTTCATAATAATTGGCCATTATTAACCCTTTGAATTCGTATGTCATGCTGTAGATGACAATACAAATTTGTTATACTTTATCCGTGGTACTTTAAAAAGTATCACACTTTCAGAGATTATAAAAATTAAATCTTATTATAGTAATAGTAAATAAAATATATATAAAACGTTGAATTCTACTGCTGTAAATTACTTTAATTTATTTCTCTAAAAATAGATACGAGTTTATACCTAACAGCATTGATAATACTATCTAACTTGGTTAATACTAACCGAATATAAAGGTTAAAATGATTAACCCCTTGCACTACGGTTTATTTCTCAACTGTAATCGATACGACTACTTTATTAATTAAATTAAAATAATTAAATTGTTAATAAAATATCATTCATTGAAAAATAGAAAACATTTTGGGTATATTCGACGTCTACGTTTGTTTTAAAGTATTAAATTATTAAATTGATAACAGAAGAATAGTATTTAATTTGTATTGACAAAAATTGAGTAATATTTATACTTGTTAAATTCGATTTAAAATCTTCACCGCGAGTCTGACACGTTATTATGAGACAAGGAATTAATTTATAAGAATCTATTACATAATTAATAACTGTCTTCGGTAAATGTAAGGAAAAGAGTAGAAAATACCATGCATATTCAATTTGTGTTTTGTATTAATTTATATAAAATTGTGAATTATGACAAATGTATAATTTTTGTTTTGTAGTCATTTATTTAAAAATGTCCTATTTTCTGTAGTATAGTTTTGTCAATAGACATTATTCTGTTAAATATCTAAATTAAATTCTAACGCAAGAGGTTAAAAGTGATGGATAAAAGTATTTTAAATTCTTTTAACGGTCTTTTAATATGCTTTAAATTCATTGGGATAATAGTGTTTTTCTATGGGTGCATGATACTTAAGATATTATAGCTAATTAAAATATTGTAGAAGGTCTCAAACATAATTTCTTCTTAATTAAAACTTCCAAGTCTCCTCCTCATTAAGGATGAGTGATCTGAGAGATGCGGGAAGATTAAAAGATTGCGATAAATCTGAACTTTACAGTTTCCATTTCATTAATAAATTGCTTTGTTTTTAAAGGATTTTTGTGGCTGCTGGTTCAGTAGTGAACGTGTTAGTGGTAGCGTTAATGGAAGATAAACTGTATTTTTTTAAAGTTCGCGTTCGCTATCGACCTCTCCCAGTATTTAAGAAATAAGAAAGCAGATGTTCGTTCTATTTATATATTTTATTCCTAATATTATTTTTTTAATAATTATTTAATAAATTAATAGTAATTAATATCATTAATAGAAAATCATGAATTACTTTACTAAATAAAAATTCTTTTTTGATCCATAATTTAACAATGCTCAACATTGAATGAAGATATTCTTACAAAGAAAGAACAGAATAAAAGAAAATTTGTTAGTATCGTTTTCTTTCTTTATTTACATTATTTATATTTTTTTATAATTTACTAACATACACCTGTCTCGTGAACGAGAGTGTACAAACTTTGATCGAAAATGGACGAACATCAATTTTCGTGTAAAATAGATATTGCGATATTTTAGGAAGTTTGCTTTTCCTATTGTAGGGGAGAGGGCATAGGAAAACTTCCGGGAGATTGAATGAAAATGCTGAGGAAATATTTTCATAGTGAGACACGACTTCAGAAGATGTTATCGTGACTTTATATTTAATTTTTTTCTTTGGAACGTTAACTTCTTTAACTTTGTACTTCTGTGTTATTGTGATTTTGCGTTTATTTATAAAGTGAAATTAATAAGCAAGCAAATACCATTTGGAAAAATAAAGAACTCCATTTACTATACAAGAATTATGAAACAGAATGAAGAAAAGGTTAATCATTAACGTAACCCATTAAAATTATATGGCAATTAAAAATGGGTATAGGATTTCTTGTAAAAATGTAATCGAATTACTCCAATTTGCACAATTATAATAGAAGTCCGAATTATTCCAAATACTAAAAATAAAACGAAAGTATCTTATCAGTTTATAATTTCAAACTATTGAGAATTTTGATTATTTCGAGTATCTTTATACTACTTGAGTAGCTGACGAATCCTTTGAGAGGTCCTTTTAACGAGATTAATGAAAGATGGAAAAAGATTGCGGAAAACAGAGGCAAGGTTCTTCCCATTGTTTGGCAAAGTCGACCGGCAAATTGCAAAGAACACCGGCAAACTTCCGCGAGCCCTGGCGCCGGCAAATTGGGCCGTGAACCGACGCCTCTTCGGACTCGAAGATTTGCATCGAGCAATTTAACTTGCAAATTGATCGCCCGGTATTTCGTGGCGACGCGCGCCGAAAGTGTTCGCGAGACAACGGGGACAAAAAAGCACTGGAGGAATTTGTCGACGGGGAACGTTTCTTACAACGAAGAATTTTCGAAATTTCAAAAGTCGCTGAAGTTACAACAACGAATACACTTTCAGTAAAAACAAATATACTTCACCAAATTCGAGAATTTGTCATGGAAGGTTAATGGAACGTAAGTTTGTAATAGAAGTTAATATAATTTTCGAAATTCAAGAATTTTCTGTAAGTTAATAAATAAACTTTTTTCTAAAAATAAAAATTGAAGGATTTATTCCGGAAGGTTAATAAGAAGCAAGTTTTTAATAAAACTTAATATAAATTTCGAGATTTAAGAATATTCGGTAAGTTAAATAATAAATAAGCTTTTACCAAAAATAAATATACTCTTTTTGAATATACAAATTTGAGATTGAAGTTTCAACATTTAAGAAAATATACTTTTGATAACTAAGGTTGGTATTTATAAAAAAGGGACACCGGAATATTGCTACAATATATTAGTATAAGTAAATGTATGATTAATTGTATAAGGATTATAAACATTTGGAATTAACAATTAAAACACGTAGCAACAGAGCAGATTTTGGATTTGCAATTACGGGAATATTGAAGTAGAATACAAATTAGTGTAGTTAACAATTCGAGTTGAATAATTATGCTCGACCATAATTACAAGCATGATTGTTTAAAATAAATAATACATGACACGTGCAATTGATAACAAATTTATATGAGTTGTTTGCTTATTCATGTGATAGTAACTATAGTGCAAACAGAACCTGAGACATATTTAACCGGATCGTTATGCAGAAAATACTATAATATTTAATTGATTTCATTAATTTCAAATACGTAATTTAAACATGTATTTTGAAATATATAATTATAGTATGCAATGTTTCGTGTCATAGCAATTTATCTTTCTTTAACACTCAACTTTTCATACAATTTTCCACAATTATTAATTATATTTTAATATATACTTATATATTATAATTCCAGCGTTTTTGGTAATAATAACTTCTACATAATTAAATATAAAACATAAAAATTAAGAAACTGATTAATTCAATAATATAGATATTGGTATAAAGTTAAATGAATGAAAGAAAACGCGAAATTTCCAATCAATTTTAAAAACCGGTCGTTTCGCCAGTCGCGGTACGTTTAGTGTTAAAGAAGACATTCAAAGTAACAGAGATCCCGCCGATTGCATGGAAATTGCACGGCAGTCGCGAATCAAGGAAATCTCTTCCTTCCGCGGCGCAAAAACGCAGCGAAAAGGAAAGAGATCGAGGATGTTTTATTCGGCGAACGGGTCGGCCCTCTGAAATTTACCGGTGATTCATCGCGTCTATAATTCACAACGGACTCGAGCAGCTTTTTATCGTCGATCGGGGTTGGGTGGCTAGGTTCTCTTCTACCCGCCCACCACGATCGCCGAGTCGCGTCGGCCAGTCGATCGTAATTACAAGAAATTTCGTGATCGTTCGACCGTGATCGTTCCGCGATTTCGACGGTTAACGCGCGTTTAATCGTCCAGTCGTCGGCCGCCGACCGAAATGGCCCACGTGCCGCGAAAGTTGAAATAAAGATTACCGTTACCGCTCGACCGTGTTGAATTTCCAATTCTTCGGACGGTTCACGTGCCGCCGGTATCCCGGACTCGTTTATCTTTCGGCGTTTTACAATTCTAAGGACTACGAATCGGCGGAATTTGATTCGGATTACGGAGACGATGATCCGCTAGTCGTGTGTGCGACGATGAAATTCAAATTCACTTCGGGTTTGAGGTTTTAGTGTCTTTTATTGGACGCGATGTGATTGCGGAGGTGTTGGGGTGGAAAATATTCAAGGATGGTTGGAATTTTGAGGATGGAGTTGAATGGGGTTGGTTTTTTTTATTTGAGATGTTTATTGTTTTGTTTGTGATTGATATTTCTGGGTTGTAAGTTCTTTTATTTTCTTGTTGGTGAATATTCACCCCTTGTACTAGGATATCGTGAAAACTTATGAAGATTTCAAATTAGTATTTAAGAAACGTGAATGTTATTCAATGTGTTTGCATGGAAATTACAGATTATTCCTTTGTTATCAATGATTATACTTCAAAGCACGCGTTGATATAGAATAACAGTTCAGAAAGAAATCATAGAACAAGGGGTTAATGAAGAGAAATAATTAAGTTCGTTTATAGAAAATACCTAATTTAACACATGTATAAAGAAACTGGAAATATTTATTGAGTTATTGATATAAACCATTCGAGTTTTGACATAGCCTAACTGGTTTGGTCATTTTTTAAAATTATAAATTCTGAGTTGATGAAGAATGTATAAAAGTCGCCAATTTGACATTAATATGATCATCATTCCTAATAGCAATAAATATTAACCCTCTATAGGCCCATGTAACTTTGAAACCACACATGAGCATAATTAAATTGATTTATTTAATTTTCCATCGCAAAACGATAAAGAAATTAAATAATTAATCAACTTAAACCTTCATACTTACAGGCGTAACCGTTCAACGTTGTCGTAACATTAAAATTACAAAACATATTCGTTTTAATAAAATTATTAAAACTATTGAATACATCGTTAACTTGTATTTATAGGTCGATATTTATTAATTTCATACTGCATAAATTTGGTTACAGCATCAAAAAACTCAGCCCATAGAGGGTTAAAAAGAAAACATAGCAGTTGAACAATTTAGAAAAATAAGAATTACTCTTCCTATAATGTCCAAATAAAAATCACCCAAATACCAAAACCTCTCTGCTCCCAACAATCTTCAAAATGAATTCCTAAAAATTCAAACAATCATCATCCCACACCTGAAAGCCTCACAACCTCAGAACTCATGTTACAAATTCGTACAAACTGCCGGACACCATAACAATTCAATTACCGAGTAAAATGGCCGACTCGTTTATCTTCCGTCTAGAAGGACCGATCATTTTCAATCATCCACCGCGGTGGATTAAAAGAAAAAAGACGAAAAGGAAAAACGACCGGCAAATTCGACGATCCATCGTTCCCCGTGACATTTTTCTTGTTCATTGGATGCCACCGGCCTCTTATCTCTTCCTTTGGCACCCAGCGACGCCCATTCGCCAGCAATGACAAGAAATTTCGCGACGGGCACCGCTCACGGCACGCCACGGGAGCGACATGCAAATTACGCGGAAGTCGGCGCTCGTGACACGGTATGTTAAAAAGGCCGGTTTCGGCGGGCGATCGTTCGGCGAAATTAATTGACGGGGACGGGGATGCGGAAGGGGCGTGTACACCTGCAGCCATAAATCAGACCGAAATGGAGAACACGGTGTTCCACGATTGCTGTCTTCTTAATCCCTCAGATCGGATTTTAACCCCTTCACCTACGATATCGTGTCCGGCTCGTGACGAAAATTTCGAGTTGAATTTAAAGAATCTAGGTGTTATTTATATTTATTAGAAATAGAATTGGCAATGGCAGTCATCTATGGATTCGACTGATAAAATTATAATCGATTAAAAAGGAAAACGAATTTTCATTTTCATAACAACATTTATGAAGCAAGTTAATGTAGTTGTTCATTACGTCCTGATCAATTGTAATTGTACCGAACATACGTGTTTATTTATTGTCTTAGTTAAATAAGAACTGATTCATTATTCCATTGTAAAACCAACAATATTTTTTAAATATAAATTAAATATTACTTTTCTATTATTAATCATTACTTGTAACAGGTATAAGACTGCCGATAAGAGTACGAGTAAACTGTTGACCGTATGATTTAGTTTCAAAAATCTCGCGTGGGGCGTGGAATTAAAACCAAGCAGTGACGAGTATATACGTCAAAAACAAAGCAAGTATACCTATGATACATTTTAATGAAAAACTAAATTGAAGTGAAAATTGCACGTTTATTAAAAAAACTAATTTATCGTTATAAAGATCAGTATTATTATAGCTTATACTATTGATAAAAAAGACTCAATAAACTGCTCGCACTGATTTCTCACACAAATTTAATAGATATAATCAATTACGATTTCCTAATAAATCAGAACGGTTTATAAATAAACAACTATTAATCCTATTTTTTTACCTAAACCGACAAATAAATCAAAAAGACAAAAAAGTTACTTGATACATTTTAAACGAATAATCAGTTCCGATAAAATATAATATTCGTTAAATGCAACGAAACTTCTTGTTTCCCATCCTACTACGTGTTAACACGTAAAAAAAACAAGTGTGTCATTTCCGACGTGCAACGTGTTAAACGGTTAAGTAACTTCTGTCGTGTTCCCACGTGACTAAACAGCAGCCGATTAGCTTACAGCGAACGCGCCGTGCCGAAGTCGGCGCCGAAGATTTCGAGAATTTCGGCAATTTATCAGAGATTGCAACAGCGCCGCGTAAATACCGAAACTTAATGAACAGACCGCGCATTACGGCGGAAGCTCGTCGGGGATGCAGCGCCGTCTAGTACTTAATGGGCTCGGTTACAACCGCGAGCCCATAGTTTCACAGAAATGTTGGTCCCGGAAGAACACCGAGGCCCTTCGGTTGTGCCTTTTGTCTCCTAACCACCGTGACTTTACGCTCCACAGGAACGCATTCATGGAACGTCTATTTTCGAAAATGAGAATCACCGAATTTTGTCACTGAATTCAGAGAAATATGTATCCTCGCTGGGAACAGTTGTTTAAATGCCAACGAAACGAAAAGAAAGAAGTGAATGCTTGTTTTTATCTGGATTTGTTGAGAAATGATGATCAATAAGAATTAATAGTAATAATAACGGTGTAATAGTATAATAATAGTATGATAGTAGTGACAGAATTGATAAAATGAAATTAAGTATTTAATAAAAATTAAGACTTTAGACTTCAGATTTTACTTTGATGAAATATTCTTTAAGAAATAATTGTTTACTTGTTCCAAGTTTCATAGATTGTTCGATGGTAAATGAAAATGTACATTTTCATAAATATTCGTTAGTTCGATAGTATTTATTTTAACCATTAAGTGGATGTTTTAATAGAGAGTTTCTGAAATAATTGGTATTATGTTGAAGAAGTTAATAGAAACAGAGGATCAAGGTCTGTTTTCTGCCAGACACAGAATGCTGGAACGAAAACGTCGATCATTCGTTGTATCTATCTCGAAAATTGAGGCAGGTGCTAGTGTCAGGTAATCTAGGGGAGAATCAAAGAGCAGAGAAAAAACGACGCGGCAGCATTTATATAAACAGCCCAGGGAAATAAAGCTGATGAGCTCCACAGTAGCTCTGCCGGCACTTGAAATGCAATCAGCGCGGAAATGCGTTTTGAATTCCGAAATAAAACAGCCGAGCTATCTGCGTCTTCGTCTGTTTAATAATTTTAGAACAATGTGGCGAGGAAATTACAGGAATGTAAATTTAGTACTTCGTTTGTATTGTACCTTCAGCTTTGTTGTTCTACGAATTCGGTACGTTAACATTAAGTTAATTATGAATTCATGATTCCGCAGAGAAATTGTGAAAGAAACGAAAATTACGTAAAACCCTATCTCCTCTGAAAATGATTGTATTAAATTAAAAACAGGATGAAACTAAATGAAATTTTTTAAATTTTCATTCCAAAATTGATATCTGATTTATTCAAAGGTCAAAGTGATCAACTTCACTTTTCGAGTTTTCTCAAATTTTGCCACTGAAACGTTTAATCCTTCGCGTGCGTAATTTAATGAAATTTTATTTTTCGTTTCACGAAATTTACTACTTTGGCAAATGAATGGCTTCGTATACTCCAAAATACAACAATTAATATAAGAATAAATACTTAATTATTAATAATTATTATAAATTAATCATTAATCAGTGATTAACAATTACTATACGAATATTACTTAATCACTATAAAATATTAAATACAAACATTACTTATTACAGTGTAAATACCGAAATACGAAATTTTGTAGAATCCGTATTACCTGAATATAAGTAATACCAAGTAACCTATTTCCAAACACTCGCAAACATGTTTCAAACAAAACACCTTTATCCATACCAACTAGATTTCTTATGTTTAAAGGAAAATAAAAATAAAAAGAAAAACGAACTTCAGTTCGACGCGTGCTCGTAGGTCTCGAAAGGAGAGGCACCTGGAAACGATTCCTGCTGAACAAGGGCTCGGGTGGCAGCGGTGGAACGCCACAACACACGTCCGGCACCTCCACCGATACGGAACTGACGACCCTGGACTCGCACGAGCTCTGGCTACCGGAAAGTGAGCTGCCGCCCTCGGCGATGTCCGCCCTTCACGCGTTCGGCGCCGAGATGCTGAAACTGTCGAGGGGCCTCGAAGGGATCGGCAGCCCCGGGAGCCCGACGCCGGCCGGCACCCCGAGGTCCACCCCGCAGCACTTGGTGCAGCATCATCACCAGCAACAGCATCCGTCGCATCGGTGCAGTTACCGCCACGGGTAAGGGTTTTAGCCATGATTGCGCGGTAATCGAATGATTCCGAGATTGGCAACTTCTCCAGAGTCAGTGTTTGAGTAAAAGTTCTTTGAAGCGACGAATGAAGAATGATGGATGAATTTAATGTGATTGTTATTTATGAATAATCGATAATTAAGATTAGAACTGCCGAGCATTCGATATGATTGATATGTAATAAGTATAAAAATTGTGAGAATAGATTAGTTTCAGTTTCTTTGGATATTTGTCAGAGTATTTGAGTGGAAATAGTTATGCTCGAAATTATTTTGGGTATTCAATGCTTTTAAGGTATCAACCATTGAGGAACAAGTAAATCAGTCATTTTCACTGGTACGGTGGTTCTAGTGTTAATAAATTCATTATTTATGGATGATCAGTAAATTGAATTTATTCGGAATTTTTTGAGCGTTGCTTTGGATGACTGTGCTTAAGACTGATTTGTGTTATTATATGTGACGTTGGAGGAAAGTTTTTTAAGATAGAGAATTAAAAGTGTGGTGGATACATACAATTTGAGTGTTTTTGTGAATAACGAGTAATTAATATATTCGTTGTTTGTAGATAATAAGTAAATTGAATTTGTTCGTCAGTTTTTATTTGTTAGCTTGAGTAACTTTTGCTCAACGCTGCATGTAGAAACGTGAGAAACGAGAATGGCATCGGCTTGTTATAAAACTAATTTGTGAATATGAATAAGAAACGACGAACAATAATTAATGAATAAAGGTTCATATTACAAAGGTTCAAATAACAAATAACTGAATAATGATTAACTATTTATTCGTTATTGTTATTCAAATAATGCAGTTTTCGTAGGGCATTTCTTTGAAAATATTGAACTTTAACATGCGAAGAAGTTGCAAATTTGAGAGCGAAAATATAAGCTCTGGTGGTATCAGGTAGAGTCTGAAGGGAAAATGATGGTATGATGGTGATATTCTTACAAGAAACACGTTTCACAGAGACATTGTAATTACTGTTACGTTTGTACTGTCTTTCCTATGGCTAAATTTTCTACTGCAAACAATTTGAACGAATACGTGGCAGCCATTTTCGTGTTGCAATTATCCACTGTTCACTGTATTTCAGTTTCTATAAGGATTACGAAGATAAAACCGAAAAATACCGGTATGACACCAGTATTACATTAGCCTGCAATTAGTGCGTATTTATTGAAGAAAGTTGCGTTTCATGGAACCGGTGTACCGGCTTGAATTTCTAGATGAGCAACGATTCGCCCCGCGATCCGCTTTCACTTCGAAGCAAAGACACCCTCTATCCGTTAAATCGTCTTCCGGTCGACGAACAGAGTCGCGACGTTTCAATCGTTGCAGGCTCTCGAAGAGAATACGGAGGGACGGCGATGTTCCATTTCACCGGAAACACGGTGCTCGGCGAGTTACGACCGAAAAATAAAATATAGCGAGCCGTCGCGTCGCCCAGAAAAGAAATTCAACCAGCGGGATCAGAGATCGTCTGTCGATCCGTGCTCCGTGCGAGAAACACCTGTCACGCGAGATTACACCCAGCTAGAGGATATTTCTGGCTACGTATCCGGTGCGCTTCGATTCGTGGACATCTCGATGCTAGCGGTGCAACTCGTATCGACTCGAAGCGTCCTTAGTTGAGAGTACGCATCGTGATTTCATCTTGTTGGTTTTATAGTGGATTAATGAATCAGTTTTTATTTAACTAAGACAACAAGTAAACACGTCGGTTCGGTACAATTGATCGGGACGTAACGAACAACTACATTAATTTATTTCATAAATATTGTCATGGAGATTGAGATCCGATTTTCTTTGTAACGATTATAATTTTATCCGGCTGAATCCATAGATGGCTGTCATTGCCAATCGTATTTTTAATCATTTTGAAGATTTATAGGGCACAAGATTTGACGACATGAAAGTAATTTTGGTTTTCGTGGATCGATTTTGTGTTGATGTTGGGACTATTGTATTTGGGTTTTTTGGTTTGGAATTATTGAAGCGATGCTACTCTCTTGAGAGAATGGTAAATAAATTGATTTAATGATTTCCGTGGATGTAGTTTTGGAACTTATGTGAAAAATGCTAGGTATAGTTGCAGGCTAATTAATTATATTAGTTGATAGTTCCAGCGTTAACTCTTTGTTTCATGGTTTTTCATTAACCATCGTAAGAATTATGGAAGTACTTGAAGTAACAGAAATAAATAATATGTTACTTGGTTCTATAAATTTTTGTCTTAGTTTGAGAAACATTTTCACCTTTATGCTCCATTTAATACTGATCAGAACAACGAAAGTAGTAACAAATGTTAATATTCTCAATTTACTAAATTCAAAATTTCAAGTTTCGAAAAACAAATGCTAATCTTAATAAAACATAGTTTACTCATCACAAGCCCACTTAATCTCAAGTGACATTAAATTAAATAAATGAACCTATAACAATCAACAAAACAGCTAAGAATATCAAAATTCACTATACACTCATGGCAAGTATAATTTTTCCTTAATTTCTTTGTTCATTTACTATAATTCTCAAGGAAAAGCAAATCAGTTCCCATGTCTCCCTTGTCTCTCCAAATGACTTCAATAAATATTTATGTCACGAAAAAATCTGCCTCCTTCGCAGATAGAAAATTCGTATTCTCTTGCTCGTAGAGTAATTTACCCTGAAATTCACTAGGAAAAATATAAATCGGAGACACCTTCGGAGGATCCGTTGCGCGGAAGAAGTTTCGAGTCACGACAGATTTATGACAACCGCGGAATATTTCCGCGCCATGCGTCTTCACCATCTCCCAGCCGTCTCGGTAACGCGACATGCCGGCTGAAAATTGGCTACCGGGTGCCGATATCGGATCGAAGCCGGTTTTATTGGCTGCTCCGCGAAACATTCGCGAGCCAGCCTGATAACTTCCGTCGGGAGGTCGCGTATCGAAATTGGGACGCTCTTTCCGCTATGTTGATTAAGGTTTTATCTCCGCGTCATAAAAGCCAGCCGACACGCGCGACAGCTCGACAGTTCGATAGCCGTTTGCAACGAAGACATTGGGACCGTTTATGATCTTCCAATGATTGATGGACAAAAGTTCGTTGATTACTGTTCTCTATGGGCTCGTCTATTTGTTTCACTGTATATTAATTTTTGAGAGCCATTTTTGTGGTTTCAGTGTTTCATTCGATGGATACAGTGAGTTTGAATATTTCTGCAGCTTACGAGTTTCTTGATTTTCTAAGATTGAATGAGTGAAAGTTGTCATTTCAATGTTTGATTTGATGGATATAGTGAACTTTAATATTTCTGCGGTTTATGAGCTTCTTATTTTATAATATTGAATGAGCAAACGTGGAATAAAAACGATTTTTTGTGATGAATGAAATTATGGTACTAAAATGTTAATGTACTGAAATATGGTATTCATATATAAAATTACTTGTTATTTAGAATGAAGTAAAATTCTTCAAAATTAAGTGATTTTGTGTGAACGATAATCAGCTGGGTAACAGTTTGCGGGAAGACATCATTTTACGTTATAAGCAACAAATACGAAAAACTGAGAAATTCGTTAATACATTTTCATTATATTGAAATTTCATTTGTATCTCTTGTACTGTCGTATAAAAATATAAAGTGAATTAACGAAGCAGTATAAGAAGATTTAAACAAATAAATGTTATTTCTCAATTACTAAAGCTGTTCAATACTAGGTTCACAAATATCTGTTATACATTTAATCTACAATCCCTGGAAAATAAAATCTCCATTTATATAAACTTCAAAAACCGTAGCTTCAAAACTACAAAATTAATTATATTCCAATAATTACCAACCAAAATCAGCATAAACTTTACCAAACAATGTTTATAAAATTCACTATTCATCAAACCGACGAATTCGATAAATTTACCGTAAAAAAATCATAATTCAGCAAAATATCCGATTCTCAAGGATTTATCTGCGTAAGCTGCTTTCGCAGAGCTTCGACATATTAGCGTAAACACGAGTTCCCGTAGCCTCAGCAGTTTTTAAACGCGATTAGCCCAGTCCGCGAGCTTTAAAATTCCGGGAATCCCCTTTAAAAAATCGGCTTCCGAAGATCGTATCCACGGCGCGAAGGGGAAAGGGGAGAATGTTATAAAATCCAGGCCGGGTACTCGACAACCTGGAAGGATTTGCTTCGACTCGGCGAAGCATTCAGTCGCAAATCCCAAACAACTGTCGTGGACGCTTCGCGCTCCCTCTTCAACGACGCCCGGGCGTTAGGAACAATTCCCTGGAAGATCGGAGCTTCCGGAATCCGGAGAATGCGGGATTTTTAGGAAAACAATCACCGGATCTCGTTCCACGATTCTACGAGGCTAATTTCGCTTGTCTGTTTCCATCTTCGAAATAGGACAAGTGTAAATTGGAGTCCCGGCGAAATAACGAGGCAAAAATAAAGACAACAGACGTATAATGGAGGGCTCGCCTGACTCGGATACCGGAAACAGTCTCATTTTGAAGGAGAATGCTTGGATGAACGGATTTATAACATTGCAAATAAAGATGAAATATTAAGTAATTTTTGTGAATTCAAATTAAATGTTATTGGTTTGTTATTAATAATTATACTTTAAAGTAAATACAAGAATAGGATATGAATAGAATTTTGCTCTTTTCAATAAATTATTGATGATAAAGTAGTTGGGTTAATTATGGCTGACGAAGAGATCAGGCGAGTGGTTAAAGATGAGAAATTTTGTGTAAAATATATTTGAAATATAATTGATGGTTTTGAAGGTATCAAGAGACTTAAATGAGACACAGTGTATGTTAGTAGTTAAAGTTATTATAGGGTTGTAACATAAATAAGTTCGATTTTGTTGAATGTTCTCTTTTCGTTATTGAGGAGGTATAGAATTACCTATATTTAATTGAGCGTATAATTTATGTTATTATTTGTAATAGTTTTCTATAAAGACAATATTTGCAATGAATTGTAACTAAATACTTAGAAATTCTTATCTCAATATTTGCAATCGAACTTATTAATAAGTTTACAGTCTTTGGTTAACAGTTTCTTATTTTGTTCGAAATTAATATCAGACTATGTTCAAAGCTTCGAGAAAACAAATGTCTAACAGTTCTCCCGATGTTTTGAAAATTATCAGATATCTAACAGTTTTATATCTCAAAAATATAACTCCAAGCAGTGCGAACAAATACAGGAACTGATAATATCGTAAGCCATAAAATGAAACGCCTCTAATGTCCTCTATAACAACAGACATTATTGAGTGCAATCAAACCGCCAGTAACACAGAGCCAATGATAACGCGTTATCGATATATCGCGGAGCTGAAATTTGTGTTCGATTCGCTCGATTCGTCTCGGCACGTCCGGTTTACCGCGTTCGAAGCGTTGGTTCAGGTTAGGCTACGTTCTCTAGATCCGATCAATTTCGACGGGTTCCGACGCGTCGGATGTGCTCGGCTTAATCAACGCGAGGGAATATCTCATGCACGACTGGCTTCCGATTTAGCGAAATTAGGAAACTCCGGGCGGAACGAAGTTCTTGGCAAATTTTGAAAAAATTCCTACCTCTTACTTGTTTCGACCGAAACATCTAAATGAATGGCTCACTCGCCGAATCGATCAATTCCATAGAACAAAAACCGGAGAAAAATGACGCAATACTTGTACAATGACTTTCAAAATTGCCCTGTAAATAGAAACTTAAATAATCATTATAGAACGTACGTTACTTTATTATTACAGGCATAGCTTCAATCGAAAGAATATGTAAAACGTATGAAATAGTACAACTGCGAAGTAACTTTTATTATTACTGCAAGTTTTGCGTAGGCAATAGAATTTTTATTTCCTGGTATCACGCCCAATAATAAGGAAATTTATTTTAAATATGAAAGGTGAACAGCCAATGAAACATTTCGACGATGAAATCTTAAACAATCCAAAAAGTGAAGTTCAGTTGGCCAAATGAGCAGTTCGAGTATCATAATAAAAGAATCATCAGCTTTGCGGGTAACGAAAAAGTGCTACTCAAGAGATTGAAAAACAATGGCCGGTCTACGCGAAGGTGTCATTTTATATCAATGAAACCAGCCCGTGCCCACCCCAGAATTGGAAGTCACGACCGCAATCCGAGGACAGCGACAAGCTTGTTCAATCTGCGGACACCGTTCCCGGAAAAGGCATCGTCCTAGATCGTTACACCAGTTCCGCGGCTTCCGCTCCAATTCGGGTTCGACGCCGTTCAACACCACGGGGCCACCGTCATCTCCTGATCTAGCCCCGGTGACACGTAAGTGGTCTTCCAGCGAGAAGTCGGGAATTCGTGGCGCAGATGGGACGTTATTCCCGCCACGGAGATTGGCTATTCGTTACTGTTCGGGGCTCGACCCGACAACCAACTAAACGAGAAAGGATCCGGCAGAGTAAGCACGCGCAAATATATTACAAGCCAATGCTAAAATTTATGTTCGTTAAATGATACGCTTGAAATATCGTTTCGAACAGCTTTGGCTTTTCATTTTTCATATTTAACCTGTTAACTGTGGAATTTAGTTTGAAAAATGTCTCGTTTTGCGCGGAATAAAATTAAAAGTGAAGTGTATACTCGTGAAACGCAGGACGAATGCGTCTAGGGTATGTTTTAACGAAAAATCAAAGCAAAGAAGGATTACATGTTTATCTGGAAAAATAAATAATTCATCGTTGAAAGAATTAGTATCATTTCAAAACGAAGGGTTTCAGTTTTCTTATTTCACAGCTATTGATATCTTAATAGCGTTAAACATCCTGAAGGAATTAAAAACTGAATAATTATAAAATGATCGGTTGTTCTAGCGTTGCTCTAGTATTAACTAGTGTTAATCTATGATTTCTTTCATCAATTAATTAATTAGTAAATAATAAGTTAAAGTTCATAAGCCAAATATTGTTACACTTATAACAATTGATAACAGAAATATGTTTCACTTGAACTGGAATGTCATTTTGAGATATTCGTAACAAGCCTGACAAAATATTCTATAGCTAAATTTCTAATGATGAATAAATAATACATAAGGGGTTAATTTTTCTGATAATCACTTTTGCCCTCGAGGGCTTCAAAACAAGACAATTTAAAATTGGTCATTACAAACTGAAAACTTTTATTTTATATATTACAACATTTATATTTATAACCGATAAAACATTGTAAAATAGATCTATGACTTTTCTTTTCATATCATTTATTTATATGTTATTATGCTTTTCCTATTAAAATTCCTTCGAGTTGGCGATAATGTCAGCGAGGAAAAGCTCTAAGTACAAAGGGTCAATATAAAAATTAAACACTGACTTCAAACATCCGTATATTATTTCAACTATTCAAATATTATTTCAATTATTCCGAGCTAGACGGTAGACAATGAACGGCCGCGTAATAAGGTAATTTCGCTCGTTGCAGTTCCCTCAAAATGTTCGAACAAGGCACCGAGTAACTTCTCCGTATTGGGTCGCTGTACTTGCCCGTAACCTTTGGCCCCTTAGCGAAAAGGATACCGCCCTGTCAATGACGTTGGAAGTTCACGATGCCGAAATGTTCGTGGTATGCAGACGTTGAACGTGTCCCGATGAAGTATAAAGACAGTTAGGTTAATTCGCGTCGCAGCCATTTCCCCGAATTTCGAGACGCGTACAACTTTCCGTACGCGTAGGGGCGTAATATCGACTTGAGGTTTCGCGGAGTAACTAATCGAATTATCGGGAAAGGAAGGTTCGTGGGAAGTCTTGGATTGTTAGTCAGCCTATTATGTCACACCAATATTCACGGTAATTCAGCTGTCGTGAACAATTATTGGGTTAAGTGTTTCGTGACTGGTGATATGAACGAAAGAAGAATGATATATTGAATGAATCAAATAAAATATATTTGAAGACAAATATTGGTATTACGTATATCTTCGATGCGTTTAATTGAGTAAATGTTTTTCATGATTTATGATGGGATACAAATAATTTTGTGCTAATATACTATTTTGGTGGGGAGTGTATTAAAAATATATTTTTAAATTAATATTAAAATTTTATTTTTGAAATGATTCGGTTAGAAGTTTACCTTTTATGTAAAAGGTATGTAGTGGTTTTGATTTTATTTTTTGATATAGAATTCTATATTTTTTGAATGATAAATCTTATATATATATATTCATGCATATTGACTTCAGGGGTGAATATTTGTATAATATTACATTTTTTAATGTCATTTCTGAAATTAGTGTCTTCATAACAAATGTTAATATATTCGAAATAATATAAAAATTACATGAAATTCTATTTCAATGCAATGGTATTCAACTTCATGAAATCAAATATGTAATAAATGCACAGTCAACTAATTACTGAACGCAGTAATGTGTTCGTTGCCATTTTAAAATAAAATTACCTATTTCATTCCATTTTCGAAGCAGAAATGCGAAATACCAAAATAACTGAGAAATCCATTTCATGTTCAAATGGATTTCCAATTGATTAAGCGAAAAGTACCAAATTAATATCTACCCCTAATGAAATTTTTACCTTTATAGGTTTCTTTTATATCTTTATCGATCCTACGTCTTCTCATTTTTTTTTAGATGTTTTACAAACATTGTAGGAAAGGTGTAAAGATATGAAATTATAAAATATTCCGCGACATCGAAATCCGCCGCCATTATGAACCGTAAAATAAAAAGAAGAAATCGACATTTTCGGAATTCCTCGGCTTGTTCGCGTCAATTATACATCGATTATACGTCGAAATAATTTCCATGCTAGCCGTTTTCCTTGATGCTCGGATTCGAACTGAATTATTTCGTGCGCTCTTGTTCCCGCGAGGGTGTTTCGTTATCGTACGACCCAATATAAAAAAAAATTGCCCGTGGCTCGTGTTGCTAATTAGGCCTGGCCGAGATACACTTCCGGCGAAGGCCGATTTCGAACGAAATGGCGCCATTGTGCCTACATATTATAATTCCGGTATATACGCGACCCAATTTTTAGAACATTGGAATCACTGCCCCGATAATGCAAGTCCTTGGAGGGAAAAGGAGACGCCGATATCGGTCAGTTCGATGATGATGACGCTGTCGTGCTAATCGACAATTGTTGTAAGCACCACGGCGAAAGAGAATTGAAATTAAAATTTTGTAGATGGAGAAAGATCTAATAACACTATTTTATTATTTTGTATTAAATTCCGTATTAAAGTTTACAGAAAACAATATATTCAGAATCTTTGGTTTTTATATGCATAAAATTTTTATTTTATTCTTTAAGGTTCCTAGAAGTTCATATCAAAATTAGCAAAAAAGTCAATTATATTCGTTAAATGTTCGTTGGTAGTAATACTTATTTTATTTTATTTTTTAAGAATAAATAGAAACTTTCATTTTATACGATTATAATATTCTATTTGCTGATGTTTTTCTATTCTACGAATTAAACATTCTGTTGCTTGATTTATAAATCAGAGATGGGTTTTATAATTATTTGAGATCAACTAGCCAATAAATTAATTTAAAACAAAATATAACGATCGAAGACAAGCGACTGAAAATAATTTATGAATATTAATCTCAGAAAAATAAGTGATCATAAATAAGTTTCTTATATAATCTAGGATAAACAAATAATAAGCTTTTAGTAATTGTTAGTAGGAGATTTAAACAAAAACTTCAAAACTAAAATTTCTACAGCTAATATTAGAACCACATAGGTACCAGACAAAATGACAGGTTGTAGTTTCCTCATTTTGCAATTACTCATATCATAAAAGTATTAAGTGACCAAAATTATTTAAAAAACTAATATTTTCACTTATATACTGCATTGAATAGGAAATAAATATTACAATGAAAGGAAATTTATAACCTCTATTGTTGCCATGTTTATAATAATTATAGGACTAGGTCCACGCCAATATTTTAAGTCCGGGCGTTCTTGAAGGGCAGATGTTTAGCCCTTCAGTCTAAGGGTGATCACCCCTTTGGTCTCGGAGCGTCAACGATCGTATTTAACATCGTCCCTGGTGCGATGTGAGCAAACTTGCTTTCGTTGACTTGAAGTCGTGCGTAAGATAGTGGACCCGCACGTTCGCCTACAAACGTCGCTGCGCCAACGAGCATCTCCATAGACGAGATGTCAGAATTCATAGACCAAACTGGGTGTACAGTGGTCAATCTGATAATGCGATCTCCCTGATAACTGTGGGTCGTAACTTGAGCAGAGGTGGACTGATCAGTACCGCCGTCCATCCGTCTGGTCTTACGTGTTGTTGAGGCTAGTGAGCTAAAAGAAGCTTCCAATCCCATCGAGTAGAGATCAGCGCTAACCAATCCCGCTTTAGTGGCTAATCCGCCTGATGGAATACGAGCTACAAAACTCTTCAGCAGTCTACCACTCACTCGCGCCAACAAGTTGTTGTAACAATGGACGTCTCTCTGAAGAGCGTCAACATCGTGATTGGCCGGCCAGATTTCTTCCGCATTTACAAGGAGGGAGTTCTCAATTCCTCCATCCCACCGAGTCCCAGGGATAGGATTGTGGGCTCTAAAGAATGCTCGCAACTCAGGTGCGGTGCCAGGAGCAGATAAACGGCCCAACACACCTCGAATATTCTGAGGCGTTAAATACAGAACAACTTCTTCAATTGAAGAAGATTCTGTAATAGGTGGCACAAAGCTATGCCAGATGTCATGACCAGACATCTTTCCAATCGCACCAAGAATAGTTGCTGTAGCAACAGGAATCTGAGTTACTACCGCGAGCACTTGACGGACTTCCTCGCTAAATCGAACTGAAGAATCAATAGGATAAGACTGTATTTCATGTTGTTCGTAACGAGCTTGAAAAACCCGATTTTCGAACAGATACAAGCTGACTCTGTAATATTGAAATGGAGTACATATTTCGTAAATAGTACTAATCGTCCAAGTGGTTGACATCCTATTATATTCAAGAACAGACGCGAAACCAATACCGCGAGAGGCGACTGGGATGGGCTTAGCCATCTGTCTCAGCTTCCACCTCTTTTGGGACAACTCCAGTTTTCTTCGCCATGCTAAAACAGTAAGAGACTATAAAAATTCTCCGTCTCGCTCGTCGAACAGAAGAATAAACTTGTGAACGCTGCCACCCATAAAACCATTAATTTTCAACTTTCCCTTGACCAACGCTGCATTCAAAGGATGTTTAGGTAAACGAGTGCTTCTCGTAAACCAAGAAAGGAGAGCGGGAGGGGAAGTAGCTTGCTCCGACACGCTTTGCGCCGCGGTTCTCAAAAGCCTTTCAAAATCTCGAGCTCGTTCGCGAAGTACTTCCGCTAAATTCTTAGCTCGATTGCCTAGGACGCGAAATTGAAATGACGCGGACGCGGCCAGCTGGAAGAAAGATTCGACAAATTAATTAAAATGTTCCTTGCCGATTATTTCCGGCCGAACGACCGAAGACTCGTCGATTCGGTTCATTGAGTGATGCCTATTGGAATTAAATATTTCGCTAGAAATTTTCGAATTTCTTTGATTCCTGAGAATTATAATTTAATTTTCATAATACTGATAAAATATAATTATTCTTGGATACAAATGAATGAAGTGAAAGATTTGTATATAGACTGTTTCATTTTAATCTATAAATGCAATTGTCGATGGAACTAATTGTTATTTAAAAAATGTCTTAAATGCAATTTTTTCTGTTTTAAGAGAGCAGTAATTTGGTACATTTACAATTTGTCTTTAGGTGAACGTGTGTATGAGATATGAAGATTACTGTTATTTTTTTAAGTACAATGTAATGATTTTGCAGTAGGTTATTCCTTTAAAAAAAGTTTTAACGTATGTACGTCGAAATCTCATCAAAATAGAAAAAGTTGCATTTGAGGCACTTTTTGAATGGCGAATAATTCCAGAAACACTTGCATTTGTGGATTAAAATGAGATACCTTATATAAACATGAAATTCGTTGACAGAGCATTTTTTTGGGAATTCTTTTTCTGTGGTTAAGTTATGATACAGATATTTCTTATATGAAAATTAATCTAATTATTTTAAATATTCATTTTGAGTTTCTTAAGAATGTTTCTATACTGACAGTGCCTCGAATAATTGATCTGTAATTCTTATTTATTTAAAAATATTTTTAAATCAGAAATTCCAATTATTTGTACTAACGATAACAACATGAAATATTTCATTCAATATAAAGTGCTCCAACATTTATTATAAAATATATTAATTATTTATCGTGTTTCTGTCTTCGTTACGAGAATAATTTTCCAGAGAAATTGTGTTAGTTTATTATTGAAATAAATTCTCGTAACTGACACAGCACAATAAGCTAGTTCGACACGAAAATTCAATGAATATTAATGATGTAACATGATAAATCACTGTCCCCTTGAATTATTTCGTAACGCAGCTGTGGCTGTTTCCATTCGTCTTGAAAATAACCGTCGACAAAAAATTCATCTTCCCGAGGTTCTCATCTGAATCCGTCAAAGTTACCTTGACTCAGTAGCAAAGAAATTCTTCAAATCTGTCCGACATTCGAAAAACCATGAAAACATCAAATAGAAAACAAATATTAAAGAACAATGAATAAGACCATCAATCTGTTTCCCAAAAATCTTCAATTAATCCTTCCATATCTTTCTCCATGTCAGAATGAGAATATTCCATTACAATCTATTCAAATATACAATTTATCATTCATCCTATCATAACATTCCATACAAAAATAATTTTTCTCTCACATTTCAAAGATCTTTCCCTTCAAAGTCAAAGAACAAATCAAAATTAGTAGATTCGGATTAGAATGTCGGTCAGCGCAGTGAGAAACGAAAAAAATCCCATAAATTTCATCTTCCGGCGAGAAGGCAGCTCTTCAAACATTGTTAATCGTCGGACGTCGGCGATTCCTTCGCTCTTCTTTCCCGGCTTTAATTAGCGCCGCGGCGCGGGTTCGTCCCGTGGAAAGGCGTCGGAATGAATTTCACGTTTATATCGTTTCTACTTCTACCGGCGAGCGTAACAAATAGCCAATCTCCTCGCCGGGAACGCGGCCTGAACCCTCGACCTATCTCGAAACGACATTTTATAACATCTTCGCCGACGTCTAGTGTCTTTAAAGCCACTCACGCTCGCAGACACCTCTGCGAGGCAAGGCACGCCGCTGCCCTCGCATTCTTGGCTCTAAGTGCCGGGAAACACTTTGGGGCTTAATTCTTCCTCGACGCGGTTGTTGCTGCCGCGCCTGCCTCGATGAACGACCGGCAATCCTCTCGAAGAATAAATTCCAGCCTAGTTGCGATTTCTCTCTGTGCAAGCTTTTCGAAGTTACCGCGCTAATCGCGCTGCTATTTCCGCTATCTTGGAGTTTTTACTACGTTCTGTTATGCACAGCTTGTGGAAGTTATATTGGATCATACCATAATGTAGCTTTTTTTTATACTGGCTTTTAGCGTGAAAAATTAACACGTTTCGGTTTTGATAATAAACGTTTATTTTACTATTATTGGATTTCCATTATCTTGGATTTCTGTTTTGTTACGTATAGTTTGTGGAAACGATATTGAGTCATTCTATATAGAATATTGCTCTTTAATGCTAAAGTATAGAAAGTTAATACTTGGGTTTCTTATAATAATAAACGTTTATTTTTCTATTTCTCTATTAATTCCTTAATGCCATTTCTTAGACAGCGTTAAACGCTTTAGGAAATGAAGTATAAAATCGAATCACTTATGGGGCGATCTTGTTATAGTAAATTCAAGTGATTTGGTAATTATACATAATAGCTAATAATATTAGAGAATTTAAAAACAATTAATCTTCAATGTTAATGGTAATTATGTATAAACCTCGGCTATATTATTTCCACTAACTTTAACATATTCTAATATATCACTCCTATGCAGCTGAGTAAAAATTAAAACCAAGTACGATTACAAAAAAAAGTATAATTGCAAATTTCTGTGATAAAAACGAAATGCCTCGAGTTAAGTATGCAATCTAGGTTCAATTAACGCGAATAGCGCCCGAGGTTTAATAAAACATCAGAAAAAATCACGAGGAATCACAAAAAGTAACTGACTGAAAAGTCAATCTACTAGCAAAACTGCTTTTTGCCCAAGAGTAATCACAAGAAGCTAACTTTTTCCAGAACAAGGGAGCTAGAGCACGTTACCAAAAGCATCAGCTTCGATTCAATTTATCGATTCGATCAAACTTTCGATTTTCTTTTCCCAAGAATCAAACAATCAGGGAAGCCAACTGGGATTCTGTTTTCGAAGATCCACGTGAATATTTCGACCTCGATCGTGGTACGCAGATAACTGTATTCGTTCGATGATCGAGGTTCAGAAGTGAACGATTCTGTTACAAAAACGATGAAGTCCGAATTGAATCCTAGCACGATCGATCCGGCACTTTGCCTTGCCAGAAGAAACTGGAAAGTGAAGAACGAACATCTCCGAGCAGCTTGGATGACTTTGGATAGTTTTATGGGGCAATGATGTTGATTACAGTTTAACCACAGAGACGGAAATTATGTGCAAAATGATTTAGAGCTGTGATAAAAATGAAGGAACTAATATATTAAAAAAGAAAATAGAAAGAAATTTTATTCCTTATCTTTCTGTGATATTTTTATTTCTGTATCAAAGTATAGGCCATTGGTGATATGGTTATAGTCTGATCATTATCACAAATAATCATTTTTTATTTTAGTAATTAAATATAATTGTTTGCTAGTAGTACTATTATTACTCTATAATTCTATTCGTTTGGTTTAACTTTTTATAATAAGAAAATAGCAATTGACAAAAGGATGAAGTCAATCATATTACAAGTTATTTTTCAAATTTGAAATGCACAAATATACAAATGAGTTTAGTAGCAAACTCGTAACTGTGCTGTCAAAAGCAAACATCGAAAATAAAATATTGCATCTGAATGTAAAAATGAGTGTTATTTGAAAAGAATAATTTATGTGTTTATTACTAATGTGTTGCTAGAGAAGAAACAGGCAATTGTTGGAAGTCTCATTTCATCCGCTCGTTAATGATAAAAATTCTGACGGTAAACGTCACGTTTTCCGACACTGCAACAAGCAGGACAGAAAAGAAAGCTCCTTTTGTTATCTTTATGATGCCAGGCTGGAACGAAAAACGTGTCAGTCAGAGTGAACCGCGCCAAGAATGGGATCACCATCTCCAACTTTTTCTCAGGGGAGAAAAACGTCGCGGTTCGACCACTTTTCTACCCTAAATGTTTAGAAGCTAATAATATGAAATACTTGACAAATAGTAGCACAATAAATTGCAAATTCTAGTATAAAATTCATTTTTAATCATGAAACCTATTAAAAAGTATGCAAGGTTTCGAAATCAATGAAACTAGAAGGCAAAAAATGAAAAACAAATAGATAAAAAATATTAGTAACGTCTACCGTATATATAAAGTGTCTTTTATGCCAATTAATTATATCGATACATTTTTTGTGAATACAAACAAATTTATATTATAAAGAATTTTCAAAGGATCAGAGCATATTTCAAATGTAAACCATAAATTTGTTATAAACATATCCTTCACAATATATTATACATGAATCATGTTTTCACAATTTTCACGAAGAAAACATGTGTATAATATAACATAAATGATATAATAATATAACTATAATACATAATAATAAAAAGGTTATAATATAATATAATCATATAACTACGACATAAAATAATAAAACTGTAAGTTTCCAACTGTAATATTATAATGTAACTATAACTGTAACTATAACCATAGCTATAGCCATAACCCTAACTACAATCGCAGCTGTAACCGTTACCACAACTACAACATAATAACATAAAAATTTCACGAAACACACCAGAAAAAACCATCGTCACCACACTTCACCCACGACATGCGTTCGTCAAGAACGCGCCCGTCAAACGCGCGTCAGTCACGGAGCAACCTAAGAAAACGCGCTAGTCAAACAGTCCGTCCGTTAATTACATTATTGTTTCGAAAGCTCAGCCCCGTCTCGCCTCGCAGTGAACAGTAAGAAAAAGCCGCAGCCGTTTCCAGGACAATTACTCGGCTATGAGCGAGTTCTTCCGCGAGGACGGGTGAGGGTGTTCAAAGAGCGTCAAAGTGACGGGCCGGGCGACCGAAGGCGCGGCGGCGGGTCCTTTGTGGGGACGCGTCCAGCCCGGCCAGCTAAGTGCATTCCTTTATTAGAGAGTTCCAGAGCCGGGGAAGAGCCGGCCGGTATACTTAAGTGCGGCCACCGGCGAGCGAACGGGTCCGTTTTGCACTTTGAAATGCCGGCAGCTAAGTGCGATCCACTTTTCACCGGGGCGCAGCCCGCGCGACGTATAATGGGGTTTGGCGATCGGGCTGCGCTGCCCTTTTCCGGTGACTTTCGCTACCGGTCAACCCTGGACTCCGTGAATATCTTTCAATTATTTCGCTTTGGAGACGTGGAATCCGGTGTTCTGAGTTTCTGGGGATTTCGAGAGAATCTCGAATACGCTGACGTTTGGTATGGGGACGCGGGATGTGAATGATTTTGTGACTTTTCGTTGGCTCGAATGTATTTTGTATTCAATATTTTACATTGAATTTCTGGTCGCTTTGAGATTGCTTTTTACTTTATTAGTTTAGTGTTGATTACTGTTAGTTTATGGAGTATTTGCAATTTTCTTGTAAGGAGAGACTATTTATATGGATAATTCGAAGAAAGGTAAACTTGAGAAAAAAAACTGGGAAGTGTATAATTTCAGTTTTTCATATGAAGCCACATTTCTAAATAAATCAGTACTAATCCTTTGCACTCGAGTGGTGATTCTCAGTCACCACTTAATTTGATGCAGTAATACTATAAAATTTAATATTTAATATTGAACTGTGTATAATGCATCGGTGCGTGAAATATTGGGATAAAGAAAGCTTTGTTTGTCAATTTACTTGTAATTTCTCTTTGAGTTTATTTTTAAAAAACATCGTCTTTGTCTAGTTAGAAAATGTTAAATATTTCTAGCGAAATACTTTCGAGTGCAAAGGGTTAAAACTTATAACAGTAGCATATATTTTTACGTGAAATAGATATAATGAATAAGAAACAAACAAATTAACCAAGTTCTATCCAATAATATTTATTCACAGCTCATATGAAAATAAGCCTTAACATCAATACATTCAAAAACGCATGTTGACATGAGAAAATACACTAAGTTTCCCACTAAAATTTTTGCAACTTGGAATTACAAAATAAATGTTTTCAGAATAATGAAAACTCTATTCATATACACTAACATTGAATATAAACAATATTATGAACAATTACGTTAGGTGATCTATGGATATGCCACTGCTATATATAGTATATTGAATATGTCAAACTTTTTTCACTTTTTTTCCAAGATAGTATGGACACTAATTACTCGAAATACAAAATATCATATAAAAATTCAAAAAAAAAAAAAATAAAAATTTCATGGGACTTAATGGGTTAAGAGACACCCCGCGCATCCCATCGATTCCGTTTCACACGTACTCCGACACACGTTTAGCGGAGGGAAAGCTCAGGGAAAAAACATGTGGCCGAAAGAGTTAACTCGTAGCCACGAGCTGAAAGGCCGGTGCATTTTTAGATTACCATGGCTGCGCCGCGGTCCACGTGCTTCGCTTTTCCTGCACGCGGCACGTAATGGATCGCGCGGATCGAAAAAAAATGCGGGGAAAGAGGTCGGCCCCTATAAATCGGACATGTGTACGAAACGCAGCTGCGCCAACCATTTTTGACGGGGTTCTATCCATTATTGGAGATCAGCCGACCATTATTACGTCCTGTACGCGAATTTCGTGTTGCACCCGCCCGACGGAGGGGAAAAAAAGTGCCGACGACCCCAGACGGCGCGCGGGTCGAAGCAATTTAAAGTTAAAAATGGCACCGAACGGCCAAGAATAACGGACAAAAGCGGCGCACGGTGCCTCCAAGTGCGACGTCAAGCGATTCCGCGGACAAAGATGTCGGTGCAATTTTGGCGAATGAACGCCGGCTGCCTTTTCAGAGTCCGCTGTGAATTTGTGTAATGGTACCTTTTTGTCACTGGTCTCCGCGAAACGAATAGGAGAGATGCTTTTGATAAAAAGGAATTGGATTATGTTTAGGAAGGGATTTTTGCGTCGGTGTTTTATTAAGGGATACGATTGCTTTAATACGTTTGGCGTGAAGGTGTCTCCGATGTGTTGGTGTCTGTTGTGTAGTTGAATGGGTAACGTTAATTTAACAAGTTTTATTAAAATTTCTGATAAATTTGGAAATTGAATGAATAAAATTAAAACATATATAAATTAATAGAATTAATAAACAGAATAATAATTATTTAGAATAATAATTTAGGAAAACAATAATATTCACATCACACACAACTCGTCACTGTAACTTTTCACCGCAAGTAGAAACATCAAGCACTGGTCAGGCGGTCCAATTCGGAAGCATTCATATTTGATGAATGAACTAAGAATACTTATATTTAATCAAAATTTTCTGAAGCAATTTAAAAATACAAGAATTAACTGAAGTTCCGTTTTCTTTTTTAAAAATCTCAATCAATACAATATAAAATAACGATCTCTTATACTCTCAGAATTCACGCAGTCAAAGTTGGCAATGCATAAAATCTACGGATTACTGTCACTTCTTGTTTTATTCAAATTTGATTCCACTTATTCAAACTGAAATCATAGCAAAATAAAATTCAACAGAAATAAAACATTATTCTACACTTTCGATTTGATTTTTGTACACTAATATCACTATCATAATACCATTTCAGTAAATGTTCACAAAATAATCAATCCATTATATTCCAAACAACCTCTTTGCCATCAAATATTGCCAACAAAGCGAAAGGAAATGGCGGAACGGCACTCCCGGGGATATACATTGGTCGCGTTTTGATTTTTCCGTAGCACTCGAGGCGCTCTCGAACAGATCAGATCCGTTCCGCCAATGGGAAGACCTTGGTCAACGATCACTCGACAATTGGACCCGGCAACAATTTCCTATCCGCCTGGGTTTCAATTTCAATGTATTCAGAGAGCGTTCCACCGCTGCACGCTATAAATCTCGAAATTTATAAATTTGGAACTATAGACCGCAGTTATTATAACCAAATTGCAAAAGAAACAGAGGGCAATAGATATTTTTCCAAACAACATGGTCTGATAGCAAATAATAATTATAACTGATCGAAATTTTTTTTAATTGCCGATAATTATTATTGTTCAGAGAAATTTAATTGAATGCGGATTTAGAAAATTTCATTGTTTTGATCGAACGAAGAACTATACACCAAAATACATTATAAAAATTAATTTCTCTAATGAATAATAATTACCGATAATAAACAAATTTCCGATCACTTATAATTGTTATATATAACAAAAATGTGTGATTTTTTAAGCACGGAGTCTTTCAAAAAATTTTCTCTACATTTTGTAATTAATATATTGATTGCTATAGTGGTCACCGATGATCATTATTATAAAGCATTACAATAATTAGTATACAATAACGAGTACTGTGATACCAAATCATTAATAATTATTTTTAATATCATTTCTCATTTTTACGGAAAAATAGTAATTGTCATAAAGAAAAATTTCGTTATAGTCAACGTGCCTGTGTAATTAATACTCACGATTATAATAATAAACGACTTTTAGTTCCCGACTCTTCCACAAAAATTTCTACGATAACCATTATTCTCGGTCTCTGCTCAGAATCCATCCTTCGCGATTCGCATCGATATTCGCATGTCCTTCACTAATTACAATAATAAGCGAGTTCCAGTTGCCGACTTTTACCGCAAAAAATTCTGCGAAAACCGTTATTTTCGATTTCTGTTCAGAAACCACCTTCATCGGTATCGATATTTGCGGATTCGTCGCTGCTTGACGCGAGACACGCGGTATATTTCTTATCGTTGTGGGAGTCGTTTCGTTTTTTCTCCCTAAAAAGAAGAAGAAAAAAAGGAGAAAACGCATTGTTTCTTCTGCCGGTTGAACGAGTACGTCTCGCGGGAATTTTTGCCCATTTGACGCTCCGCTCGGAGGAAGTATTGGAATGGTTTTGCGAGGCGAGCCGCGGCGCTCTTTGTCGCGCGAGCGGCTGCCTCGGAGCTTCTCTGAAATTTCAGAAACACTGGCGGCGGATTATTTCAAGAATTTCTTCAATAATGAACTTGCCGGGGGGAAATTAAAAGCCGGCCGGATCGTCCAAGAATTTATATCGATGGTATTGTACTCTATAACTCAGCAAAGCTTTATTAAATAACTTTGTACAGGGTTTCGATTTTATTGGGCATTCTAATTTTTCGCTCTGTTTCGCGGTTTCAATGAAATCGTGACTGAGCCTGTGCAAGCAGAAAGTGATCTCGCGGTGCGATACAATAGTTTGGTTTTCTTCCTTTTTCGTTAACCTCTTGCCATACAATAACGGGTGAGACTTGTGGGGATTTTGAGATTGATTTAAGAAACATCGATGTTCGTCGTAGCACATGGATCGGAAATAAACTGTTCTGCTATTTTCAGTATTTCAGCTATACAGTTAATATGTAATAGGTGAAATGTTTCTTGACATTTCTTGTAAATTATTGATAGCAGAATTCGTTAGTGAAGCTAACGCGCGGGGATCATATAACTAGGGGTTAAGATTTTCTTTGTAAGCGTGTTTATCAGGTTGGAGGGATTATTAAGACTGATTAATAAGTCTGATATGAATAGCTTTGAGTAAATAAATGAAAACATAGCACGGATCATTAAACATGGAAATTTTGTAGAATTAACGCTACTTAAAGTACGATTAAAAAACCTGTTGTGATTTCATTAAAGTTTCATGTAGAAAACTAACATAAATATTGCTTTGATAAGACTTTGTGGTTACACGTTTAGCAATGAGGTTTATAGTAAAAAAATTGGTTAAATAACGAGATTAATTAAAAGTTGGGTAACTGAAATTAACAAAGGTTTTCACATTTTGTGTGACGAGTATGCTTTTAATGTTTGCCATCACGAATTATCCTCTACAAATACGGACTTGTGTAAATATATACCGTCGAATCGTAAACAATCATAAACCCGGATTAAGGAGATTCAACAATTCTGAATAAAAAAAATTCAAATTTATGTTCTCAATGTATTAGTTCCGAAATAAACTAATTGGACTATGTGCATTTCATGGACTCGGTGGTCCTGCATTCATATTTTGGATTTACATTCGAGTGTAACGTATAAGCTTAAACGTTGGAGCTCTGTGTCAGCTCAATTTAAACCCGTATTTTCGAGAATCCCATCGTATACACGTAAATTCAGATGTTGTGATTGTCAAAAATACGTGGACAAAATAAATTATTCATTGAATGCTGTTATATCTATGCACACAATGCACAAAATAAACACTTTCTATCTACATTTCTCTTTATTTACTGATACTCTTTTGTTCATATATATTTTTGTGAAGAAAATGTTTATAATAGAAAACATTAATTACCTGAAGCAAAAAATGATGTAAATGATAACATAATATAAGAAACATACGTCTGGGTCAATCATTAACTGTTAGAAGATTTCAGTGAATTATTATTATTTCATAAGTTAACACGTTGACTGCCGTGGAAATATATGTATTTTTTCATAACAGACATAAATAAGACAAGAAACAATTATTAATTATATGATTGTACAGTTTGTACGTTATACATACTACTATAACTATTTCTAGCCATTTTTGTACTTTTGAAACATTACAATTTTATACTCTCATACTTTTATACTTTTATACTTCTATACTTCTATACTTCTATACTTCTATACTTCTATACTCCTACACTTTTAATAACCATATCATCAAATCTCATCCATCCCCAACTTTCCTTCGACTCTCTCTAAACAACTAAAAACCACCAATCACCTGTAACAACACCCATCGTCACGTTAAAATCCTATCATTAGACATTTCCAAATTCCAGTAGCGGTGAGAGCGGCGCGAGCAGCGTATCCGGTTCGAGGACGAGCCTATCCATGCAAGAGGACCCTAGCTCCCCAACCCCGTGGAAGCACCGGCGACGAGCGTCCACATTCAACGAGGCTCACCTGGAGCGCGCGGAGTCCGGCTCACCGAAGACGCTCAGGAAGCGGTCGTTCAGCTTCCACGAGCAGCCCGTGTTCAGCCGAGCAGTCACTTCGAGAAAAGACTCCTCGAACGAGGACGCTGGTCAGAGGAAACCCGCCGAGAAGCAAGACGGCGAGCTCAGCCTGCCGCCGCCCTGCACGTGCCCTTATTTCGGGGAGTCCTCTAGAAGGCAGCCGCCGCAGCCGACCAGCGAGATCGTGATCGTGTCCAGCGACACGATGAAACCGATCACCGGCAAGAGTTTCGAAGGTAACATCCTCAAAGGCAACAACAGCGGGAGGATCGAGTCCAGCAGGAGCTACGAGCTGAACTCCGTGGTCACGTGGAGAGGAGGGAGGAGGGGGTCTAGTTTGGGTAAGTCTTGGACCGGACCACTGCACCGGAAGTGCACCGCACGAATCGAGGAAGGTCGGGATGTATTTCGTTGCTTCGTAACGCCAAATTTGTGTTTTGGATTTTGGAGTTTGTGGAAGTTTGTACGTTGGAATGTGGAAATTGGTTTCTTTTGTGGTTCGTTGATTGGGAAGACGTTAACCCCTTGTCTTTTAACTACGTGTTAGAATCGAGGTATAGGTTTTCAACATGATTTAACAAATATAGATATTACTCGATTCATTCGAATTCGAAGTAAATATTATTTTTATGTAATCAATTATGATACTGAACAGCAAACGTAGATATAAAGTGCACATAGAATTCTTCTCTTTTTCTAATGAAAAGTGACAAAGTAGCCGGATCGATCAGAGTCAAGAAAGAAGTCATAAGGCAAGATTTGGGTGGTTCTTTTGGCGAAGAGCGGCAGTGATAGATATGAATTGTTTGAATTTTTTTTTTTAATATATTCTTTATGCGATGGAAAGTTAGATTTGTGATTTTGATGGAATATATGTTGATATTTTATATTCTCTTAATAGGGATAATATATACTTATTAATTAATGTTCAGTATTTTATATAAACGTTCAAATAGATTTCGAACAAGAAGCAGACGTTTACTATGAAAATGTAAATCGATTTTCACATGTCACAATCAATGTAGATGAATCATCCACAAGGAATCTCCAAAGTGCAAAAGTATAAATTCGGCTTAACTCTTTATAGGCAATCCTTTCTGAAATGTGAAAAGTATTACAGTTTCCTCTTGCGTTGCATATTGTGGATTATGGGCAAAGCAAGATTAAGTAAAAGATTTTTGTCTTTAAATAAAATTCCTTTTTTTTACTTTTGTATATTGAATTATACCTACTGAGAAAGTTGTTAATATACTATAGAAATTTATGAATTTATAGAATTTCCCAATCTGTAAAATTCAATAGCAGAATAACTTTTCTGTTTAAAAGTTAATGTTTGAATTACTTTTATTTACATTTATACCTGTAGTCTATGCAGTTATTAGCAACAATAATTTGCGCCTCTTTCTATTGATAAATGAAGAATTCATTATACCTATTGTAGCTGTGAACTATAAAGGGTTAAATCCGTACCGTTTTATTTACAAGATAAAGTTTGTTTACAATGTCATTGTATTTGTATCAAAGATTACATGTTATTTAATAGTTTTTCAAACGTTTTTAACTGTAGAAAACAATTTAGTGCTATTTAAAACAAAATTCTACGTTGATATTAAAAATACATATTTAATTAGAAATTAAAAATTTGATCAAATGAAATTATAAAAGAAAGAAGAGGCCATTGAATAGTATGTACCATTTAATGTAAATAAAATGGCATTGTAAACAATTTTATTTCCATAAAAACGATACGGACTTATGATTCAACTTAAAACACCATAGATTTCATGACTAGTATTTGTAATTTAATATAAATATTTTACCTATCGGAGCTTACATTTATTGACAACTGAATATTGAAAATAAGAAAATGTTTTTCATTTCAACTCTGAACCACCAATCATTTTAAAGAACATAATCTAATAATTATATTTGGAATTATTATATAAAATGCAAGTATTGGCCCACTTGACAGAGTAATATAGGTGTTGTTAAACCTATTAACAGGCTTCCGGTATGTAAAGTGGTAACTCAAATATGTCTATCATTTTTCAAAATAAGTAACTGTAAGGAAATTATATTCTGCCATTTCACTGTGTGCAATATCTCAAAATGAAAGTATCTTCTTAAAAATTAACTAACAGTAACTCAGAAATTTAAATCTTGAAAAAATCACCAGAAAAATTTGGACATGTTTGGGTTTAATTAGAGCAGAGTTTAACATTTCTAGACGTTGTCTTTCAATTTATGCTTATTTCAAAATATATTCGAATGCACTATGAACAGCCAAAGTTGGAATTTCCATTTTATTTTTACTATCGTAGATATTTAAATTTTGCATAGTTCTTATCTCTTGCCATATGATTCAGTAAAAATTGTATTAATAACATTAAATCAATAAAAGTTGAATGAAAGATGTAAAAACTATTAGCACTGACGTTGCGATGGATTAATCGCGATAAGTGTTTACCAATGGACGCGATAATCTCTGCAGTGAAGTCGTATTGACCAAACATCGTTTATAATACAATATACTCACTAATGACCAAAGTGCAAATGTTTATGCAAATTTAGTATCTCAAAGGAAATCTTTAAAAAATAAAAAAAAACTATAATTCGTATATTAATATGTTCTCACAGTACGAATAAAATATGTAATAACAGTATCTGACTTCATTAATCTGTTGCTTTATTATTATATTCACGTTTTGTAAAATCTACTTTAACAAGAATTAAAAAGAGAATAATAATTATTTATTAGATTTCACGTTATTTAACATTTATCTTTGTCCTTATCTTAGCATTTATTCAATACGCCCCATAACTATCAAAATAATCTTGTTATTACTCTGATCTTCATAAATATTTAAAAAAGATGAAAATTTGCATAAATATTCAGTTTATTTTACTACTGCGTTTAATAGTATCGTAATGCTTGCATTAATATCACGACAAAAAAGATTTGTTAATCGCATGTGGTAATGTTACACGCTTAACAAATTCAGCGATATTTAACAATGAGAAAATTTGAATGGTCTCATAAAAGAATATCAAATAGGAACGAATAGTTTGCAGTCGCTGAATAGCTGAATAGGAAAGAATGTTTACAATTAGTCGTCGATTAAAAATACAAATGGCCGACGATTAATTGCTGTTTCCGTTTGTAGATCAATTGACGTTCAATTTGTACGTCCATAAACAAATCGCTTTTTACAGAAAGATTGCTATTGTAGCCACTCCACTGAAACGATTTCAATCACGGTAAACACAATGCAATTTTCCATGAGGTTCAATCTACACTAGTTCAAATAAAATAAAATAGTATGGTGTGCTCTACGAGGCATTACATACAGAAATATTGCACACCGTTCTGAAACACCCTCGATATGAACAGCTTTAGAAAATTAATTTAGTCCACATATATTACACAATATTTATCAATATTGTGTCTTGTAACATTTTAAAATTTATTTAATTATTCTGTAATTCATCCATGACTAGTAATTTAATCTAATTTAATATTATTCTATTCAGAATTTTTTCATGAACAAGTCGACTAGAATTATTTCATCGCAAATAATTGATTTGCTCACAAATAAAAATAATTCTACTGAAAATCTCTAGATGTACTATCTAGGAATTATTTGATAACAAAACGTTGTTATTGTATTTTCATAGCAAAAAGAATTACAATATACACATTTTTTAAATGTCGTTTAAAAGTTTTTTTTCTCACTCCATATTGCAATGGTTAATAGTTATATTATCAATAAAAATACGAAATTAAGTTTCGCAGTTAATGAAAAGTAGAATTAGCAGGAATATTAAATGGCCAATATTGAGTTGTAATACACTGTTTTGATTAAATCTTCGTAAAACAGTAACTTGTTCAGGTGATTATCTGTGAAATGTGGTTTAAACGAACGCAACAAGTGTCTTATTGGAGTTGATATCGAAGTGGAAGTTACATTCATGGAACTGACTGAAAAGTTGTGAAGTTTCGTTTTCCAACAAACCTGGAATATTAATGGATGATGAAACTAAGTAATAGAAGCTTGGAAACACATTCTTTGTTGTTGCAGTTTGCATTTAAAAATTTTAAAGACTAACAAATATGTAGATTATTGATTTCTTATATTAGGTTACTGTATAAGTAAAATTTTTTTTTATACTAATTGTGAGGAAAAAATGTAAAACACATTTTTAATCACTGATCAGTTAATCGTTACTTAATTCTTATTAGAATATATAGATTGATATTCTATATAAAAGGATAGCAAACAGGAATCCAAAAAAATATAAAACACAATTCAATTCAATACTGTTTCTAACTCAATGTTAATATATTAAAAACACTAAGAGAAGAAGTCTCTGTTTAACTTCAGTGTTCGTAAATTTAAGTTATATATTAAATACAAAAGTTTAAGTAGACTTGCCAAGTTTCCCACATGAAAAACAAAAAATTGGGGTTTTGAACATTTTTTGTACATTCATTCAGTTGAAATTAAACAAATTGCTAAAAAGTACGATACTATTAATATCTTGTTTTCATAAAGCAGACATATATTAAAGTAAATAAAAGTAATTAATATATTTTTAGTAATCAAATTTTAATTACAACAACGTATTTATAAAGAAATATTTTTCACTTTTCAGAACCTATCTAACGTCAGTCAGTAACATAAATCATTGTCCATAAAATGTTCAAAACCCCCATTTTTTTTAAATATTTGAAATTTCGTAAGTCCATATATAATTTTCTGACCGATTAATTACAGGGTGTCCCACCTAACTTCGATACCTTAAACATCTCACTTGTTTATAATACAGAGAACTGTTAAAGGAAAACATCATTCAGTTTGAAAGAACAAATATTGCGCTGAACAAAAGATTTGGTAAACATTTCTAACAAAAAGCCTTTTTAACAATATCCTTCAAAGGTAAATATATTACTATTTTCTTACCAAGAACAACAAGCAGTATGAATTTATGTCACCAGAATTACATACTTTCATTAAAAACACAACACTGGTGATTATGAACTCCTGAAAAGTAACACTACCTCACCAAAAACTTGCTCACTACAATATGTCTCTATTCAAACCAAATAACCATTCCCTCAAACATTTTCTCCTACCATCAAAAACTCGCCATCACACTAAAGATTCCCAAGTTAAAAATACCCGATACATCAAACCAATTCAAAGCTAATGATTAGCTGCTAGGACCCAACAGTTAGCTCTCAACCCCCTAAACTCTACAGCCCAAACTCCTAATCAAATAACAAGCCCAAAAACTACAATCCCCACTTTTATAATATTCCAGGATGCACGAGGACCGCACTGCTATCAACAAAAGCGATCCCCATCAGAAGAGCAGCGACAATGCGTGCTCACAACGGTGCTGCCAGCATCGGCTCTAAGCCGAGTAGTAATTCGTCTTCGCCGTGCCTGCACAGATACTCTAGTCAGGTGCGCAGCCATCATTCGAGGACCAGCAGCGTGGTGTCCAGAAACAGTTCCAGACACGGTCGGATTATCCAGCTGGAGCAGAAAGCGACGAAGGTGCTAGGCGTCGTCTTCTTCACCTTCGTCATCCTTTGGGCCCCCTTTTTCGTCTTAAATTTAATCCCAGCGGTGTGTCCTGATTGCGAGCGTCAGATAGACCACACTATCTTCGACCTGGCCACCTGGCTGGGCTACGCCAGCTCGATGGTCAATCCTATCTTTTACACGATCTTCAACAAGGTCTTCCGGCAGGCCTTCAAGAAGGTTTTGCTCTGCAGATACAGGAACCAACCATGGCGGCCGTCTAGGTAGGCCTTCGACCCCGGGAGACCGGGGATCGCTGTGACCAGAGTTTGAGGCTCTAGGACACGGGTGAAGATATTCTGACGGAACTATGAAGAATTACTTTAGTGTCCGAGTGAGAGATCGTTGGGAGGATTGTTAAGAGTGAGATAAAGAAAGGAATAAACGGACAGAGGTGAATTTTCATCGGGATTTAACGTCGACCGTGATTTAAACCTTTAATCTGCTGGAGAAATGATGCTCTTCGGCTTAAGCAGATCGAGTGAACAGTAATCCTCAGTGGTTGTTTGTAGAGTAGTTATTGCTTTGATGGAAGAATTTTGTTGGAAATAATGAAATCGCGTTCGTGTGGAAGGCTCAAATACAGTGGATGGTTTGTAGTGTAAGATCTTCTTTAGCTCTTCCGCGCGATGTTTCAACGATTAATACGTTAAGGGGATGATGAACGGTTTATCTTCCAGTTAGAGGTAGAGGATGTTAAAAAGGGATTGAGTGGGCTGAGATTGGAAGCTTGAGACGGCTCGACTCTGCATTACTCTGGTTGAGGGTGGTAGAACTGTTACTAGGATGAAGTTTACAGAGTTTTGTTTAGGAAATTTAGAAGTTTTAGTGATTGTTTTATTTAGTCCCTAGTCTGAGGTGTTTCTGATGATTCTTTCCTGAATTTGTATCAATAACATTGTATCCGATATTACTAATTTAGTAGTTTACTGATTTTATTAAAGAACTAATAGTCACTTCACTAATTTATTAATTTATTTTAGTAATTTAGTTATAAAGTTTGACAAGTAGGAATGTTGTACTTGCGCACACATGTTTATGAGATTGTAAATAATAATAGAAATAAAATACAAATTAAATTATATTCCAATCGATGAAACCGAGATATTGTACAGAGTGATAGACTAGTTGTATCTGATGCAAGACCATTTATTTGTTGCGATTTTCTGACACGATTTGCAATTAAAATGGAAGATATGGCTTTAAATATTTAAGAGAATGCTCATGTTCGATTTAAATGGTTATTCAGGTTCATAAGGATAAATTGCTTAACAAGAAATATAGCATGCAATGAAGAATGTTCTGAATTGTTTTATGCAATTACCACGACTCAGTTCTATTGTGAGTCATTTTAAGAAGCTGTCGTTATATTTACACTCTGGGACGTACACTAATAGATAAAAGGATAAGGCACTGTAACAATCTCTGGATTATGCATCAACTTGTACGTACATACACATAAACAAATTTATGTAACAAAAATACCAAGCATTCATTCTGAAATAATACATTACAAAGTAAAATAAATTGTTCGACCAATCAGTTGTTTATACAGAAATTATGAAATTAAGTTTATATTGTAACATGTAACCCAGTGAATTAGAAGAAGCATTAAAAACAAATGAAATTACGCATTTTCTTGTAATAATAGTAAATACAATTTTTTAAATGAATTTATTTAAATAATTTAAATCTAATTGTTAAAAAATTTAATTTATTTAAATACTTTCATCGCATTAAGAATAAAATATTATTGTAATATATAATTCTTACTGTACTTTTGGTTTAACCGTTGGTACCATTTTCGTTTAAAAATACGCGTACACTGACATCGGAACGAACGAGTTGAAAAAGACAAATCTATTAGAGTCAACCAGACCTCACACGAATAATGCAGGGTTGAATCTTCCATTCGACGAATAGAGATTGCTCAAGAGCCGAGGAATTCTCGAAGAACACTCGAGTCGAAGAATTGTTGCGACAGGAAGACAATCGAAAACGTTCCGATCGCGAGGTCCGAGCTTGGTTCTCGGTAACGCCGACCGGAAATTAAGATGCAGCTCGCCGGAATCGCTGTAATTTGGTCGCGAAACGTTTATGAACTTTTAACGAGCAACGCGGAAAGCACGCGGGACGAAGAATCGGCCATGGAAGCCAGTCAAAGCGAATTTCGGCCATTAACTCTTTACGGACGAAGAATTTTTGAAGTGTTCTAAACATTTCGCAGAGGAAGTTAAATTGTATACAGGTCTCGTACATTCCCACGGCAAAGAAACCTTTCCACTGATCTCTTGTTATTTAATACTAAAACTATCAGACGGGTTAAAACAACTAATTCCTGATTTCTTCCTTTTGCAATTATTAAAAAGATAACAGATGTTTCTATAAGAAGATATTAGAGAAATTAATTTAGCAAGTATGCAAACTGAATTTTAAATTAATTAAAGTCTCAATAGATGCACTCCTCGAGTTTCTATAAAGAAATATCAAAAAATCAATTTAGCTGCTCGGTAATTATAGTGTTAAACGGTTTACTTACGTCTTTGCGACTTTGCATTCGAAATATGGAAGTGTCACGTCGCCAAAATAATGGTATTCGTCCTTAAAGGGTTAATACGGTACGTGCACACGAGTTATTAGATTATTAATGTCACCGTGCGAATGGGTATCGCCTCCTTCGAATGAAACCTCGGATTTGCATTGTCCTTTCGTAACAAATCGGTCTGATCCGATGCCTTATTCCAAAAAAAGACTTCTGCGTATGATCAGACTTGTCTCTGGACAAGAGATGGGTTCGAATCTTTTTCACTTTTGGGATATGTTAACATGGTGGGCAATTTTCGATGAGATTAACTTATATCACTATATACGAGAAATGTCAACTATAGTATTGTTAGTTAATGTACTTTAAATAAATATGCTGACAAAATATTTAATATTCTTTAAATGATGTAGTAATTAAAGAGATTTCTCGTTTCAGGTACAGAATGTCTTGATAAATTCATACATGGAAAGTGAAGAAGACTCACCAATTCGAAGTTTTTAAATAAAATTTAATTTACTAATAGAGGTTTACTCATCGCTTGAAATTAGTAATAAGTTTCCTAAGTATTATCAATTCTAATTACAACTAGTAGGAAAACTGTAGCTAATTTTATGAAACATCGATGACGATGCATCACTGATAGTTATTTACAAACGAAGAGCTTATTTTCACTTTCGGTACAAACTAGGTGATTTAAAGAATACTAAATAATAATATAGTAATATTAAGTAACAATAAGGTATTTGAGCTTTTTCACATAGTGATATAGGTTAAACTCATTGAAAATTGATGAGTGTGTCAATATTAGACAAAAAGAGAAAAGGACTCAAACCTATCGTTTATCTAGAGACATGTTCTAGAACAAACCTCAAGGGACTTTGAAGCTGATGCTACTTTCATGAGACTTTTTTAGTTGGCAATACATGGATCATAACATATCGTACAAATAACAACAAAAATTCAGACTCATCAATTTTCCAGGGACTAATGCCGAGGCAAATCTCATTGTGTACAGGAGCCTTAAGGAGACACGTTATGAACGTGAAGTGTAATCCCGTGTTAACCCATTTGCATCGTTAGGAGATTTAGAGCTCGCATTAGGCAATGTTTAACCATTAAATCTGTAACGCATTCAATGATTAAATAGGCACAACTTGTTATATTAATTAAATATTCTATTATCTATCACCACGCTGAATATTCTATTATTGATCACAATGTGAAATGGACGCATTGATTCCATCACTGAGTAATTAGAGATTAAAGTAGGAGTCTTAATGATTGAATGGATCAATGATCCAATTGGTTACTTGATTGTCAATCAGATTAATAATTATGTATAATATTGTTAAAGAGTTTTGTTATTTCTCGATCGCACTTTAAAAATTGATCTAAATAGTAGATAGAATGAAAACTGTATATACCTTGCATAAAATTCATTAATACTTTTAGTCAACAATCAATAACTAGGAATTAATAGTAATAATTAGAGAAGCGACGTTAACTTTATCAATGATTGCTGATGATTCGATTTTGATGATTTAAGAACATTCGAATGAATACAATTGATGAGAATACTTGTTATTTGCAGTTAGTAAATTATGTAAATACCTGTTTCATTTGATAGAAAGAATGAACTTATAGGACCCAAAGATTTTGTATTGTACATACATCCCTACACGATGTAAATGGATTAACAAACGCTTTTGCTACTAAGGTATTCCCTCCTTATAATCGCGCCCCAACGATCTCGTTATAAAAGCGACGCTATCCCTATCGGATCGTGACATTTTCGTTTACTTACATATCCTCGTCGCTTTCACCGTTAGGGGTACGGAAAAGTCTTTTCGCATTTCAAACCGTGCGATTTCAATATTTCGAATCTGAGCCAACAAGTTTCCATAAAGAGGAAATGGAAAAGATGATTCAAACATGCGAATAGGTCCTTGAATATGACAGCGATAATGTCATTACTTAAATACAGGTAATTAGTGTTGTAAAAACGAGTCTTGAACCTCAAGTCTCGAAAGTTGCAGCCGAACTCAGGATTTAAGATGTAAAAACTGGTCTTTAACGCTCGAATCATTATGCTTGAAGACTCGAGGCGATTTGATTCTTCGAGCATAAAGACTTTAGCGTTGAAGATGAACGAGTTAAGTTTACCTTTTTTATCTGAAGGCAATATAGGTCTTTATAAAAGCGTTTTAAATCGTGTTAGTTAGATTAAATTCTTTAAATCAGCTTAACATATTATATGCAAATAAATCATATGCGCTGAAATTTAAAGAAAGAATTTTCGAATAAAATTGTCAGTCAGTAAGGTGTTAAGGCTCAGATCGAGCTTTTAAAGCTAAAATGCTGAGCACTGACGCTTCAGAGACTCAGTCTTTAACCATTTGAGGCCCAGGGGCCATTGAAAAAACACTGTCGAAAACTACCGAACAGCACAATAATGTTTGCCTGAATTAATTAATCAAGCGGCGCGATAGCGCTTTTCTTATTTTGTGTCGACAAATACCAGTCAGCGCGACAGCGCTTGATTGAATTTATGTTTGCTGGTGCCAAGTAACGGATTCACACTCGTTTCCACGTCGTCAAACTTGTATTATCTTTATAATTTTTTTCAGTAAAAATTATTGAAAAGATGACAACAAAATATAAAATGTCTTACTTGTATTATTTACATAAAAAAAAGAAAAAAAAAACTAGCGACAGCATGTACGTATGGAAAAAAAGTTGAGCGCACTATTTCGACAGACTGTGAGCGTACCATCAGTTGTCCGTAGCGTATAAATATACTGGGTCTTTTCGACATAAAATCTAAACAGCGCTATCGAGCTGCTTAGGACTTAAACGGTTAAGGTTGAGCCTTAAAGCTTCGAGGACTTGAACTTTATGAAATATTAAGCCTGCAATATTGAACTGTGACGCTTCGAGGACTTGAACTTTATAGAATATTAAACCCTCAAGATTCAGCATTTATGGTTCAGCTTTGAACCTTTAAAGACTTGAGCTTTACAGAATTCTAAGCCTTCAAGATTCCGCGTTTCAGATTCAGTTTTGAAGTTTTCAGGACTTGAGTTTTATAAGATATTAAGTCTTTAACATTGAACTCTGAAGCTTCAAGGACTTGAGCTTTATAGAACCCTAAGCCTTCAAGATTCGGTATTTAAGGTTGAGCTCTGAAGCTTCAAAGACTTGAGCTTTGTAGAACAATAAGCTTTCAAGGTTGAGCTTTGAAGCTTGGAGGGCTTGAGCATTATAGAATGTTAAGCCTTGAAGGTTGAGCCTTGAAGCTTCGAGAATTCCAGCGTTTTACAACACTATAGGTAATCACTCACTTTTTATTACTTTCCAGCGAAGTTTTACGATAAAAAGGAGAAGACTTTCCAGTACTCCTACTACTTTCCGGCTCTATCGGTAAAACAGCAGTGAATCGGTGGAAAACTAAGTATATCCACTGTTCTCGATGAACACTCTAACGTGAACTGAACGATGCGAGTGTATAAAGGGAATACTGTAGAATTGGTTGCACGGAACAAAGCTTGGCTGCGTGCGTTCTAAATACTTGCGTGCCATGAAACACTTTCGAAATATTGCAACAGAGAAGATAGATGAAATCTGTTAAATAGATTGTTGAACAAGAAGTGGACGTTCTAGAGAAACTAGCGGTTGCTAATTATGCGTTATGATTAATAGTTCTGATTATTATAGATACGCTTACGAGGTGACAATTATATTTATGATATAATGTCCCTTTAAATTAAGTTCAAGTACTCTCTTAAACAACCTTTTAAATTAACTTCTCCTCTGCGTTGTAGGGTAACTAATTTTTATGTAAAATAAAGGTTATCCTTTTCATTGAGAGATCTTTGAGTTGAATATAAATTCGTTAATAAGATTATCTTATTATTAAAATTCACACTCTAGTTGGAAAAAGGAAATTTTAAACGAACTTCGAAAAATAAATTTGTACACTGTTCTTCTGTGAAAAGTTAATGCTTACACAAGAAGAAACTAATTGTTATAACAATGTCAAAATTACACTTAGTCGAGTAGAACATAATTCCACTTATTCGGGTATCTTTCAATAGATTAAACTAGAAAGCTCTAAATTTGAAATAGAATAAGTATCGAAGGAGAAGTTCGATATAGAATTTTAATGTTAAAACCATTTTCCACTTCATGTACAACAATCTAGTGTTCTATATAAATTATAGAATATTTTAAGTGCAAGCGTTGAATATAATTTGGAATAGCCTAAAAATAATTTGTTTCATTAAGTCTATTTTAATTTTCTCAATGATTTTCAAACAATTGAATAGTCAGTTGCTGAATACACGCAAATTTTTCCGAAATTGTATGACGACATTTGATTTTTCAGAACTGTATAATTTAGTTGAACTTGTATGTATTTCTGATTCAGGAATCTCAAAGAATTTTTTTTCTATCTATATCGTATCAGACGCAATAATCGATCCAGTACAGTGGTCGTGTATTATCTGAGAGACACTCTGCCTCGTTAGTATTACTGAGTACTCGAAGCAATGGAAATGAAGACATTCAAATATTACTGAGATACAGATATCTGAAGTCACGTGATGAGAAGCTCGAAGAAAAAGTATAAAAGAATTGGAGAAGAAGCAAATATATAATCACAGGAAATTAATCGAACATAAAAACCGAACTCAACATTATGATAAATACATAATAAGATAATTATTTCTTTAAACTGGATTTTCTCAAGAGTTAATTAGTCCACTTAATTTATCGATAACGATCAATTTTTCATGAGAAATCTGGCAGTTGAATATAAACTTACACATAGTAATTTTACATATTTAAATCCTCTGATAATAATCAAATCTAAAGAAAAGACAAAATGGTTAATAATCATAGATGAATAAAGTCTTAGATACGAAAAAACAAGAATGAATTATCCACTGCAAAATACAAGTGACAAATGTTCGACATATTGGTTGCTAATGATTGTCTGCGAGACAACGAAGTTTATTCGGCTGAAAATGTGTTAAGAACACGACGTGCACGTTTCTTGGCGACTTAGTGTGCTATCTCGTACACCGGGAAGAGAAATACGCGCGCCTTAAATGTCAAGGATGTCTCTTCCGGTATGCGATCCGGGATTATCGAGGACTCAATGTAAACGGAGCTGGTTACGTCGATCACTGAAAGGTTCTGGTAATAAAACTACTCGCCAGCAGGGTAAAGGCTACGAAAAAGTGGTATCGATCCGGTGTCTCTTAGAGCGACCACGCGTGCTGGACAATACGAGATGGAAAAATCGAAATGACAGGGTAATTTCAGGTGAGATGGCTCGATCTTATTAAAATTGTCAAATATTTTTCATTTTCTCGAATGACATACTGAATCTTGTGTAGAAACCTGTTTAACTATTCTTCTTAGATAGGTATCTTCATTTTCATAAATATATTTTATTTCAGGTTCGGTATAAATGATATTTATGAAGTAATAGTTCTTTCTCAAAAAGTGGTCCATCTCTCCCTGATTTTCTGTATAGTGTTATATACGGAAGAGATTTAAATTTTGGTTTTGGTAATTGTTTCGAATCACGACTCCATTTAAATTAATGGCTCAGAATAATAGTAATCTAACTATTATATTATAATAACTTTATAATAATAAGTTATAATGTAATTGGTAATTTTTAATTACTGTTGATTATTGATATTAATAATTGTAATATTAGTAGTTACTTAATTGAAAAATATTTTAAAAACGCACTTGAGAATTTATAAATTGAAGTTAAACAAATAATAGTAATGTGAATATTAGGTTGCAAAAATTACTCTCACAATACTTTTAATATGTTTTAATAACCAGATTTAATTTAAAACACTCAAATCTATGTATTTCGGTCTACATAAGAAACCAACAGAGTTACTAACAAAATTGACAGTCTAACTGAAGGTGAAGCTAGGATGAGAAACAATTACCTTGATCATTATTGTTCACCTACGAATAATAGTTTTTTGCTCAAAAACTGAAAATAAATCTGCGCAAAAAATATGTAATGAAACAAATTTCGTTAGTTAACAGTAGCTTACTAGATTTTTACATACTGCTCTATTGTTATTTTAAAAGTTCCAACTAGAAAACCGTAAACTGTTACAATTGTTAATTATTAAATCTGTGGTTTGAAGAATGGACTATTATCAACAGTCAGAACATCTACATAAGGAGTGTTCCAATATGAGTGAATCGTTGAATTAAAATAGAATAAGAAGTATGCAAGTGTGTTACCTTTCAAACATTCCTAAGCTTGTAAATGTTAGGTTGACTCGTCGTAGAATGCAAATGTTGCGACATATTGACCGCCAAATTAATGCTGAACAATCGATTAAATGTGGTAAAACGAGCGATCGAATGTAAGATTGTATGAACGTGTTTGCGATTGTTTGCGAACGTTTGTAAATGTTTAACGACTAATGAACGACTGTTTCATGATAAATCGATACTACGTAAGTGTGACTGCGAATGTTTGACGTATTTTTCAGCTTAACCTCGACTGGTTTGAGAATGTTTGAAAAATGTGAATTTATAAAGGACCCACATGTATCGCGCGACGAAAATATTTATGTGAATCGATACTCAGAATTGTAGCAATAACGGAACTGAATATTTCGTGACAACACAAGAGATATACGTACATTGACATATTCATTTCATTACGAAATGTGCTTCATACTATTAACCATTGAATATAATATCGTTCAAACGACCATTCTGACTCTGCTCTATATTATGAATTCGATTATTTCGATTTTTGATGATCCTCTGTCATAATTCAGGCTGAACGCTACGAATAGCTTCGCAAATATTGGTCTCCAATTGCTCAATTAATTGTGTATAGTCTGCTAAAAAAACTTTTAAAAACAAACATCGACCAGTTAGTGTTTGTTTGCGATTCGACGGAAGCTCAGTAGGTCAATGATGTTGATCGCGGAGTCCTCGAAGCATACGAAACGCAACACGAATTAAAAGCAAATTTTAATATTAACTCAAATGATTTCTGTTCTTTGAACCTTTTATCACTCTAGAATAATCTGTCAAATATTACCGATGGTATGCGACAGTTTCAATAACAAAAGGCTAATAATTCACAGACGAAATTCGTTTAATACTGGAACTACGAGATGTATTAATAAGGGTGATCTATTTAAATTTAAAGGCATAAATGTTTTTCGGGAAAATTATGAAATGAATGAATTCAATGATGATCGTATAATTAAAATTGATTAATTTAATTATTGAAATATAGATTGTAGTGTTAGCTCCTTATTTTACGATTTCTTTAGAATTTATTTTAATTAAAGATATTAAAGCAATTAATAACTAATGATTTGTTATAAGAAAAATAGAAATTTATATTTCTTGTAGATCTACATCTTCTGTGAAGATCTAATATCGATAACGGAGGAACAACATTTTACATTAACCATGAATAAATAATCTTGATATGTATCAATCCCTATTTGAAATCTTTGGAACGAGAATATTATAAGAAAAGGGGTTAAAGGATCCATCACTCCTATCGAAACACTCTTTAGCCCATAAAAGAGAACGATCGATCCCTTTCCTCCCGGGAAATTCTAAATAGAACTCGCGGCGAAATTAATTCAGCGGACGCTAAGACGGGTCAAAGTCGATAACAGACCGCTGCATTATCTTGAAACAGTGAAAAGTGAATCGTGCGCGCGAACGTGCGAAAAGCAGGAAAAGAAAGCTGACGCGTATTAATTTTCTTGATAGCGTGAAATGCTTAGTCGTTTTCGTCGGATTAGCATCGATCACGATCAAATTCTATATTGAATATCAAATTTTATTATCGCGTACTCGATTTTTACTAAGATTCTAACGAGAAATGCGATACAGTTTCAAGAGAACTGCAATAAAACTATATAACGACTTGCGCTGGAAAGACGTGCCACGCACGTCGAGACGTTTCTGTTGCAAAATTCTCAATTATGTCTTTCACACATTGACAATCTTGTTGCATTACGCCCACGAGATTGTTTCGAAATGTATCACTCTATATAGAATGATTAACAAATAAAATTGGTGTACATATCAGCGTAAAATAGGTAAAAACAAAATTCATCGCGCAAGACATTGCCAACTCTCTGAATTCATTTCCAGCGCAAGTGGTTAAAATAAATTTTTGTAATGTTGTTGTAAGCAGCATTTAATATTTGGCAATTTATGGTTTTGTGTATAATTTTGGGAAAGTTAGAAACTGAATACGTTTTTAGCGGTTATCATAAGTGATCGTTTAGTATTATATTCATATTACTAAGTGGCTGATTTAGAAATTGTTCCATTGTTGTATATAATCTGACATGAAAAAGAAATTTGTTACTTTTATGACAAATTTAAAACAAAACATATGTAAAAAAAATATTGTGTAATTTAGTTGTGAAAGAAATCATAGAGCAAGAGGTTAACGTAAGATCTAACCCTCCATTCAATTATACAAAATTTTCTAGGTAAACATTCACAAGATTATATTTTATTGAACAATCGTTAATTATATTGAAAAATAATTGTTTAAAATATTGTTTGCAACAGTAAGGTTCCAGCAATGTTATAGCAAATTATTTGGAGTATCTGAAATACAATTTTCACCTGAACGAAAGAATGGAAAATTTTATTATATTAACATATAATATTTGTTATACTAAAATGTTAATTAATATAATTTACGATAAAAGAATTTTCTGCGAATAACAAGCTTAAACGAATAAGTAAAGCGAGACGGATAAAGTAATTTTACAGCGAATATCGAACTTTAATTGATAAGGAAACTGAAATGTATAAAATATGTACTGCGGATAGAGTATAACGAGTAACTATAACGTGGACGAAATATTCAGTTAACAAGCGTTCGTTCAGCTAATTATTTCAGACGAACATTTACCGGGAACGAAATGTACGTATACCCGAAAAACTATATGCAAAACAGAAATAATAACGTGTACGTTGCGAGGGCAACGTTTCCACCGATTGTACGAAATAATTAAACGGACCTGGGGCAATTGTTCGTTCGTACCTCACGAACGTAATCCTGTTTCGCATTGTTAAAGAGTTTCTAATAAAGTGAACCCTGTATGTTTGTGCGTGGGCATGAGCGAACGTGCGTGTCTGTTACATACGTGTACAAATTGTCCACAGAATTTTGCTCCGCGACGATTGCATATGCTACGTGTCAACGTGGGAGTAACTTCTCGAAACTCGCGGAAGACTTTCCGGTGAACTTCCGTGAACTGTATCCTCGAGAGTAAAACCGATACCTATCGTGGAACAATAACTTTCCGGGAGATCTTCTTTTATTCTATGATCTCCGTAGATTTTACAGTTTCGAGTTTGATTCTACTATGGACGGTAAGTAAGCTAGAAATGTGGAATATTATTGAAATGTTAGGAGCATACAGTTTAACTTTACTACGATACTTTGTTTGGAAGTTTAAAATATTATTGAAAGATTAGGAGCATATAGTTTAACACTACTGCGGTATTTAGTTTATTTGGAAATTTGGAATATTACTGAAAGATTAGGAGCATATAGTTTATTCCTGCTGGGGTACTTAATTTAACTAGAAAATTGAAGTGTTATGAAAAGATTAGGAGTATACTATTTAATAATAATTTTCTATTACTTTTAAATCTCAAAGTGTGCTTGACGAAAGGAGAATGAGAAAAAGTTGGAAAGAAGCAAATAAACGAAATGGGGTTAAAAAAGACACAAAAAACGTAGCAGAGTTAGCACTCTCGAATTAAAGGGTTGCGATTGATTAAAGCACTCAACCCTTCTTTTAACAAAAAATTTGTGTTTGTCCTTTCAAGTATAATTTGCGTGAAATAGGAAATATTTATAATTTGAAAACATTTAAAAATAATAATGAACTGAATACTAATAATCAAAACGCAACAATTAAGGAACCACGAGATAGAATTTGAATATATTATTTTATTCTCCAAAAGCAAATCAAATTTTTAATTTCTAATTCTTTCTATTTCTAATATTTGATCATTTAATATAAAAATATTTTATATTCTAAATATTGATTATTAGTTTGTTTAGAAGTTAATCATATGTTGATTTCAATAAATAATATTAATGAATGTTTGAAAACATAAAATGTCTCAAAAATGCAACAGAATAGATTTGTCCTTTTGTTATAATTTGTTTGAAAGTTACAACGAATACACTTACTCTGTTTTCGTTGAGTATACTCGTTGACACTTAAGAATGACTAAGCACATAGGTGCACACTTTCAAAATTAAATAAAACAGTTAAAGGTTTAAGGGAAACTTCTTGGATTTATTTACGTGGGATGCTGAGGAGAGTTGACGTCGAGCGAAGAGTGTGATCACGTAACCTGCCGAAATATAAGGGTCACTTGAATGAAAGACTAATCGCGAAGGAAAATAAGATGGCAGTTGTTGATGAAATGATTGCCTCTTACTTCACTTGTTATTTTGGAATATTGAACCATGAAAAGATAAGTCATACAATTGTTTCTTAAATTTGGGTTTAGAATGAGTACTAAATATAAAGGTCACGTGACGTTCTAAAATTAAAATATTTTCAGATTACTAATTTTTTAAGTTTGTGTCAATAACTTAAAACAACTTTGGCAAAATTTTAATGCTTCGTGGTTTGGGAAGTTCTAACCCTTGTTATAGGATTATAATTGCGTTCATTACATTTGGAATTTTACATTTCTTATAATATTATTTTTTAACACTAACAATTTTTAACAATAATATTTACATTATTAACAATGAAATTTATTGTATTTATGATTCTGATTATTTATAATTTCAAAGTTAAATGTTGATAATAAAAACGCAGTTTTCCACTTCGATTTAAAAGAAATTAATGATCTTCGTATTTACCAAATTCAGTTTAAAACTTTTCTTCACATTCATAGCAATATGTAAGGTGAGTGATTAATTAGTCATTAACTACTGCCTGATATCTCAAATTGAAATTTTTATAGATTTTCTCGTATTGCAGAAATTTTTTAATTTACAAATAGTCACATTATTTTAATTCAATTTAACTATTAAATTAAAATAAAAGAAGTACTATGTGATTAAAACATAACGATTGAACACACAAAATTACTGACTTCACCTAAGTTGTTACTGAGAAAATGGAAGCAACCAATTAAAGCTCGCAAACTCCGGTATAATAACAGCAGACTCTCGAGGAAGACACCTTCGGGTTGATACGTAGCATTAGCACCCTTCGTAAAAGTGTAAAAAAGATTTTCAAACATTTTAAAAGTAATTTTCTACCTAAACCCAAATATCCTTCCTTACACGCCTGCCGCAGCACTGGCAGATTAAGAATCATCAGGAGAACCAGAAAGAAATTCGGATAAAAGGGAGTGTATACTCGTTGAAAAGGTAAATATCGTCGTTGGTTTACATTTTTTCAAGAATTTTCGAGCAAACACAGGCTGTTTAATTCAAAGTATCTGGAATACTAGCAAGCAACCTTCCACGTTTCCTTCGTTACAGAGAATTCAGAAAATAAGGTAAAGCTTTCACCTCGTTTCCGGAGCATAGCTTTTGAGCGTTTCAAAGCCTGATCGTTAATTATGTTTAATTACGATCGTGTTTTTAAAATTTTATTTTCTCGCGTAAGCTGGAAACTTACGCCAAATCGCTGAAATGACCGTAGTGGTAATAATTGGATTGGATGTTTATGCAAATGCAAGTTTCGCGGACTAATTTGCGAAAACTGGAGATAAATTAATGAGAAGTTTAATTAAGAGGCTGATAACGATATTAACTTTTATATATATGGCGCATAAATCTTATAAACTTTTAGTAACAAAATTATGTAAAATAGAAGAGATACATTCCGTTTCATTGATCAAAATAATAACGAAAAGTTATTACTTAAAATATGATAAATTAATTGGGAAGGGAGCAAATCTACAAGGAAAAATTAATCACATATGTAGAATAAAATTTTCTCGTGGAAGACATCATTTTTAACACGTTGAATGCCGCACGATTTCATAGAGCAAAATACACAAAATGGAAAAAATACAATATCAAATCATTTGACTGAATTGAATTATTATCATTGCACGTTCATCAAACTGAATGTCACCGCAATGGGTAGCATTATTTGTAATATAGAAATGTTTGCGAATAATCATCGTTTAATTGAGTGAATTATAGTAATTCGATTTGCTTGGGGAACACTGGTGACCCCCATGGCATTCAACGTGTTAATAATAATAAATAATCGAGTTCGAAGATTTATCTGACACGCAGGCATTGGTATTTACAAAAAGTAGAAATGGTAAGTTATGAGCAGACCTATTAGCCGATTCCCATGGAACAGCACTTGTTCCGACAAATTTTAAAATGCGAATACCTCGAAAACAAGGTATTATGTAAAGAAATATTTCTGTATGGTATCTATATAATGGTTCATACAGAATAATTTCGTTTCCATTTGTATTACAATTTTAGTAACACCTTATAAAATTTCTTTATGGTATCTATATAATGGTTCATACAGAATAATTTCGTTTCCATTTGTATTACAATTTTAGTAACACCTTATAAAATAAAAGGAACATTTACATATATAAATTTCAATGTAATTTTGAATTTTCATGTAAAATTCACATTTCTCTATGAAAATATACACAAAATGGAAATTGAATAAGAACATGTTCCTTTCCTTAATCAGTTTTACAAAGATTTTCCTTTAACCCCTTGTACTGTAAATTAATTCAAAGATTTGGTCAAGTCTTGCACGAATAATTCTGTTTTTACTCATTTTACGCAGATATCTACACGAATATTGTTTAGTAATAATTTTGTATGGAGTGATACATATCAATTTTATAAAATTTTGACAAAATTTGACAATTTTAGAATAAAAACTTATGATTCAAAGTCAATTTTATAAAAATCGCATGAAAATGTCTATGTGAAAACTTTGAATAAAATCTTTGATCATATTGTACAAAGTATATTTCAGTATGCAGTAAATGCGTAAAAATCGTGGTCCATTCATAAATCCAGCGACGAAGAAAAAAGAAGCATAGTGTAAAGTAGAGGTGATAAGGTTAGAAATAAAATGGCACTAAAGAAAGGAGATTATACTAAAGAACAGAGAAGAAAAGAAACGCTAAAGCGAAGCTGAGTGAAGTGGAAGATTAATAGAGACCAGGAAAATTAGGGTGAGAAGAACAAAGGGAAGGATTATTCATTAAAACCGGAATAAAAGAGATAAGGCAAAAATAACGAAATACAGGTCTACCTAATAATGATAGGTCATAAGAAGATTGATGATAGATGCGAACACGCGAAACAGAATAGTCTGATCATTTTCATAAATAAAAACAGGAAAAAGTCGATAGCATTGATTTCGTTATGGTAAAACATGTTTACTGACTTCGTGATTATTATGCAATTACAACCAAGCTACCTAATAATATTCTTTCGGTGCAGAAAGAATGTTATCACTAGACTGCAAATATCTATGCATTTATAAGAAATTGAACAGTGAAAAATTCAAGAGAATGCATACGATACGAAAAATGTATAAAATATTCAAAGTGTAGTGGTTTTTACGATTTTTGTTATGGAAAACCATTTTCTTTCTTAATTGTAGATTTTTAATTATATTCTTAAACATCTGTATTTGAATAAAAATTCGCAGTTTACTTATTACTGTTGTTAATGGATTTCTTCAATTTTTATTTGGTTGTAACATGTGAGAAAACGAAGCTGAGTTTGAGTGAGATTCATAAAATGATAGAAATATTTTGAACGGTATCTAGTGACAATAAATATTTCATAGTAAATAAAAATTTTAATATTATTTTCTTCGGCGATGTAAATATTTAATCAATCTTAGGGAATCTTCGTTGTTTATTATAAAGCGATTGCAATTTTCATGGAATATAAAATTTTATAAAGACAAGCATTCAAAATTTGGGAATTAAACAGAAGTATGTCATTATCTTTTTGTTTATCTTTTTTATTATTTTATTTTTTTATTACACTATTTTTGTTATTTTATAACATTATCTTTTTCATTAAAGTTCTATAGCCAAATTTTTAATCGATTAGTCAAATGTTGTTCAGGTTTCATCTCCATCGTAAAAGGAAAAGTAATTTTGAGATAAATATCGTAACTTTTCAATCCATCTTTTGAGTATCTATAGTAGAATCGTCTTACTTTTTAAAATATGAATCTATAAAACTACATACAAGAATACCGAAGTTCTGAAATTTTCGAAGAGTTATGATCCTTCACAGTTTCCGTCGAGTTGAAACTTACCCGGATCATTTCGTTCAGAATATTACAATTTCGTAAATTCTTCAAATTTTTACATTATACTGGCACTGCAACATGTTCGAACTACCAACCTTTAAAAATGTGTAGAAAAATCGTCTTTTTTTTCATTTTCAGATGGTTACATTCTGTCAAAATTCAGATCGAATTGAAAAGCTACATTGATTATTACATTTCAGAACACTATAACTTCATCAACTCTTAGAATTTTTACAATAGACTAACTTTATAACATTTTTTGAATATCATTCTATGATAAAGTTGTTTTCCAGAAATTTTTGATAAGCCTGTTTCCCAGAAATTTTAAAATAATTGTCCCACTCTTAAGTTTCAGCCAAACCACAAACATAAAGATCACTTCCTTCAAAACACTGTGACTCCAACTCGTCCAATTTCTTTACTAAACTCACTGCACAGTATTTCTAAAATATCAAATCGCGAAAACATATAAAATAAAATTTCTGAAAATTTCCAAAATGTTACGTCCTCTTAAAGTTTCATCTAACCACCGAGCTGAATATATCCTTTCCTCTTAAATCTTATAACACTATAAAATCCCTCAAATGTCTGCAGTAAACTAGTCTTAAAATACTTTAAAAATATCATTTCATAAAAATACACGAAAGAATCTATCTTTTAAAATATTTTTCCTTAAACTCTCACACAGTTATCTCTTCTCAATCAAATCGATTTTCACATTCCATGGTAAACAGGAACCCTTTAAAGACGAATGTCGTCATACTGAAGACATCAGGCTACCAGTCACAGACATCCTGTATAATACTTGATATCGACTATCTAATATAATTTCGTTGCATTGAAACAAATGGTGATTGAAGTGAAGGGTTAATTCAAAATTCCCGATTGACCAATGCGTCGCACAATGCGGCCGCCTGGAAACAAAACGCTCAAATTCGACTATTCGCATAATGAAAACTGAAGGTTACCAATATAGTATTAACACGTTAGATGCCATAGGGGTCGCCGGTGAGCCCCAAACAAATCGTATTACTATAGTTCATTCGATTAAATGATGCTCATTTAAAAACATTTCTATATTACAAGTAATACTAGCTAATGTAGTCACATTTCACTAGATGAACGTGCAATGGTGATAATGCAATTCAGTCAAATGATTTAATATCATATCTTGTCCATTTTATGTACTTTGCTTTACGAAATCTTGCGGCATTCAACATGTTAAGTAATCCCTGCTATACAAAATCATTTTCATTTCAAAAATACAAATTTTCTGCAAATAAATTCAATTTTTCTATTTATATAACATTGCAATCGAAAGGAAAAATATCCATTGTCACTGAAAAACTTTCATAATATCCCTATAATGTAAATAAAAATATAACCACCATATGTTTAGCTCTATACCTTACAACTTTTGTCTGAAGCATTTTTGTGTATCACTCATACGTTGTAAGTTACTGACTTTTGTCCAGAAAACGGGCGTTTGGCCGCATTGTGCGTCGGTCACATGTGGGTGACACGAAGCTTCAGGAAGTGATGTTTACTCGAAACCGCTTACATGACTCATCCAGCACTCGGAAAAAGGAATTATTAGCAGAAACGACATCGTCAACGTGTGACGTTCACGTGACCAACGCGAAACACATTTGCTCACGCAGAAGCTCGTGCGATACAGCAACCCCCGTGAAAATAAATTCTTCATAGCAATGAGGCCTGATGCACATAATTACTACTGTCCGTCACGCTTCGCGCGGCGAAAAGCTAAGTTGCAGTAGCCCGCTGTGACTTTGATCGAACATTATTCCAAGCGAATCGAATATTTGATCGATAACGGCTCTGTTTCCGCGGGATTTCGTTTCGGCTCGACGAACTGCTCGCTGCGCCATTATCAACGCGCTCGCTGCTGAATCGGCACTCATTAACATCACGTACAGTAGAAACAATTTTCTTAAGACCTGATTTACGGACGTTCATTGTAGAGTTTATTTTATTGTTGCGGGAAGAATATGTGTCGATCGTGTAGGTTTTAGAGATTGGAGATTTTGAAACGGAGAATTAGAATACGTGTTCATGTGATTGTGTTAATTAGGATTAGTATGATATTTTTAACGTGTTGATGGAAGGTAGAAAGCCAGGAGTTTTCGTAACGATTGTTCTTTTGACCTTCTGACCCTGTGTTTGATAGATACAATAAAATTTGGTTGATTTGATAGGTATAAAAATTAAGTCTTGGATCTATTGATCTTTAGGAGATAGTTAATTTTTGTTACATTTTTGTTTACAATGAAAGAAAATTTAATTAATAGGACAATTTTTTAAGGTTATTTATGTTTTCAATGTATGAAGACATCAAAGATAAATAGAGGAGTGTAGAAGTAGATTTTAAATACCTATGGTAATCATAAATATAAAAAACAGAGAAAAGTTTACTAAAGATTAAAGTTACTAGCTTTTTATAATAGTAGTGTAATTATAAATTGAATAACAAAGAAAGAAAATTTCTATTCAATCCTGATTTTTTCAAATTAATCTACAATGGATTTGCGTCTGCTTGAAAATCCAGAATCTAATAATGACGTTAACGTTTCTGCGGGGCAAAATGCTGTGCAAACAAAATCATTGGTAACGACGTCCAGGTCATTACCCCTTCCGGTCTTTTATGAGCAGAAATATACATCACCAATGGCCAGGTAGAACAAATGTGTGCTTAATTCTTGGTTCTGAGTTTGCAAGTTTCACGAAGATTATTTTTAATTAAACAAAATTTAAAGATACGATTAAGCGAACCCATTCACGTCGTTCTGGAATTTGGATTTTTAATTTTTGTGCAAACACTTTCGATTTTATTGTACTAATTAATTATTAATAATTTAGTATTACTTAACTTCATTTATAGAATTTTTCCTGGATGTCCAATTTGTGATATTTCGAGAGTATTCTGCTTTGCTTGTCATCATTTATCGGCATTTTACTATACAGTGCAAAATGTCACTGAAATCATCAGTTGCAAAAAGAAATAACTCAATCATTCAAATAACAAGAGTTTCATGTGTGTGTTCCTTCTTTCCTAATATTTAAGACTTCGATGCATAATTCATTTACCACAACACTATTTTAATCAGAATATTTAGATTATTTTCTCACTTTAAATACTATATCTAATTGACACAAGCTTAAAATAATTAAGCATTATACAGTACGTGTCATAAATATACCAACCCTCCACATTTTTAATACCTTGTAATTATAACGAAATATTAAGACCAATGTTTTTTAAATTCTTATTTGTGCAGTGTAAACAATAAGTTATATAAAAAAAATTGACGTCTAAACGTAAATAATGAAGTCAGTCACATAAAAGCATATTTTCTGGCTTATGTTTTCATAAACAGACCAACCAATTGTCTTCATTTATTTCAGCATTCGTAGGTTTTTTTCAGTTCCTTTATATATTTATTACAGTATCTATGTGCAACTATACATTTTTCAAATAATTTCGAATATTTAGCACTATTGAGACGACAATAATTACGAAATGAGGAAACTGAAATCTGATATTTTGACCGCTGGGATAGTTTCAATGTTAAGAACCGTTGCTCTAGGGAGTGCATATCACGTTGGACGTGTGAGAGCATGAAGAACGAAGGAACGCGATCGTCCATTATCAATTTAAAGGACGAAAAACCGGGGACCGTCTCGGTGGTTCGCTTCATACCTTTAATATCCGAAAATCAATTCCTATTAGACGACGTAGAGAGGAAAGGCGGAGGGGAACTAGGTCAGACCGGTCGAATGGAGCTTTCGATGCAAGATATTCAGTCAGTCGGATGATCACTTGGATATCCTTGCCATCGATTACTTTACGAATTTCATTATTTCCTTTCCCGTCCGCAGAATAAAAGTAAAAACGGGCTTTTAATCTACGGAGACTTCTCTCTCTCCGCGCGTAACTCTTATCTAATCATCGAGACGATGCTTGGAACTTGGCTCCTATCAGAAATGTAATTAGGTGAGTAACGTAAAAATAGTTTCGTCGGGGATATATTAAAATTGTGAACGATATCCGTGTAGGGGTGAACCAAGCAAATGAGAAATGTAATTAAGTGAGCAATTTAAAGGCAGTTTTGCTGGGGATGTATTGCAAATGTGAACACTTTTTTTAAGTCTCAGTGTTTGAGTGGTTTTCTATTTTTGTTCGGATGATTTCGAAGTGATTATATAATTTGGAAATAATTTTAAAAAGATATATAGGTAGTAAATTGTCTCTATATTTTTACGTTGTCATTAAATTTTTGAAAAAGGAAAAAAGGTCGAAAACTTTTAAGGGGTAATATAAACAATAATACTGAAATTTATTAGAATTCTCGAATGTCTTAAATGCATAGACATAAGAAGTCTATTAACTAGTGAAAAAATATTTTACCACGTTTTAAATGCATTTTTTAAGAGTCTAACTCAATTTAAGTGGACCTCTCTATATATTAAAATAAGGTGGAGCTTAAAATTTCAGAAAATTTGGATCGTTTCCCAGATTACCATCTACATTTAACAATTAGAACACACTTGACATCACGAAAATGAATTTTTTAATACACGAAGCTATCTGAGCAGTTATAATCCAATAGTAATTATAAATCGACTGAAGTGAAGCATATTTAACGAATTAATTAGTCGTCCGGGATTGATATATTAATACCTGATATAATCATGAAAACTTAATTAACGTCGTATGTCATACTCGTAATTTATAAATGATGTTTCAACTGATGTAATGATTTTGTGTCGAACTTCCATACGAAATTTTAAAAAAAAGGTTTAAATTATTAAAAAAAAATTTTTCAAGATTACATCACTGATAAGAAACGTTACTGTTGTTAAACGTAAGATATGTTTTATAAGCTTTATAACGTTACTTTAAAGTCTACTGAATTTACCTACGTTCGCATGAATTAAAATATAAACGAACACAAGCAATTCTGCTGTACATAGTCAACAATATGAATAAAATTTAACGTGGAATTCCACCTCAATCCATCATTACGTCAATCAATGATTAATTTAGAAAGTCACATCGAATGTAAATATATTTATAATTTCACCAATTAACAAGAAAACTAAAATCAACAATTTTGACAAGCGCCATTTTACCATCAATCACAGAGAAACACGATAAAAGCGAAAACTTTAACACGTTCGCTGCTGGCGTCATTCGTGACGATTCTAATTTCGAACTTCACACGTAGAAAGTAAAGTAAAGTTTTATTGAAATAACGAAAGCGCGAAATTCTTGTTTAGTGTATATTTATACTTGCATATATATTATAACGACAAACGTCGGAGGAGGACGGTAGAAATAGGGTTAAGTTAAGCATTGCATCGCTTTCTTCGTTGTTACCAATTCCCCATGTTCCCTAATTCTTTTATTTTTCATAAAACAGAAAATAAGAGTTGACATGATAATAATTATTTAGAGCACGTTATTTTTATTATTCGTGTTATAGGTGGAAAATCTCGTACAACACGACTTCCTATAACACAAATTCATGCAACATGTAACGTGTTGACCTCTTGCGCTGGAAATGAATTCAGAGATTCGACAAAGTTTTGTGCTAAGAATTGTCTTTTTACCTATTTCACGCGGATATGTACACTAAGTTTGTTTATTAATAACTTTACAGAGCGATACACTTCAATTTGATGAAATTTCAACAATTTTGGAACAAAAACTTAGAATTCAAAATGAATTCTATAAAAATCATATAAACATTTCTATAACAAAATTTGAATAACATCTTCGACCGTATTATACAATATACATTTTAAAATAATCTAGCGTGTGTAATGCAACAAGACTATCGATGTGTATAAGACGTTATTGGCAATTTTACAAGAATAACATCTTGACGTGGGCGGCACGTCTTTCCAGCGCAGGAGGTTAACCGCGTTATACGGCAGTTTACTGTAATCCAACTAAGAAGATCATCGCCGAAATAGATGGCGACAGTGAATTTGTTAATGAATTCGCACCATTGTCCGCGCATTATTTCCAGCGTAGAAAAACATCCAACGCAGGAAATAAATTTCCGCGAGAGGTTCGCGTTCCTGAATTAATCTATGAAAATGAGAATTCCGATCGACGTGCGCGGCCTGCTCATCACCGAGGACTATACGCGGCGAGTAATTTACTCCGAAGATACAAGCGTCGAATTTGATCAATTAATTCCGCTCGGAACGTAACAAATGGCGGCTGTTGACGCCCTGACGCGTCACATGACCGACGGTGCGCTTCGCACGACCGTTTCCGGTGAAGATCACACAACAAATAACTGGAAAATTGATGTAGCTTTCCAATTTTTATATGAAAACTTCAACACAGTTGTGCGCTAATCCTATTAAAAATGTATAAAATGATTTTTAGATTATGTTTTAACATTGTATCATTTAATTTTGATTTATAATATTTTCTTATATCTTTATGTGTCTGGAAAATAAGTTTCTTCCAGTCACCGGAGGCACACTGTATATCTCTGTGCATCTCTTCCAAGTGCAACAATCATGAAAATGCAGAAACTTATGTTAAACTATGAGCTCATATTACATCATTTAATTTAAATTTGTAACATTCTTTACTATTTCTCACCGATTGGAATACACAATTTGTTCCGGTTGACGTGAGACAACCTACACACTTATGTATGTATATCTCTTCTAACTGCAGCAAACACATAAGTGTCTAAAATTATTTCGAAATTATATGTTTAAACTATACCACTTCATTTTCACTTATAATATTCTTTTTTCTGTCTCTAATCGTTTAAAAAATTCAACAGTTTATTCCAGTTGTCTGAGACACTGAGAAAAATGTATAAAATTACTCTTAAGTTATTCGGATAATACCATGTATTCATAATATACAACATTCCCTTCCATCCCTAATCGTTTGGAAGCCTAACAATTTATTCTAGTTGCCCGAGACACCCCGTACACATCGACGTCAAAGGCATCCCTTATTGTTACCGGCAACAAGGATGATGCACTTGTAAAGAGACGGAAACAAAGAAACAGTCAGATTCTTTTGAGAGCGATAGCCGAGGCCTCTTTTTCTCCTTCGTGCGCCGACGCGGCGCGGCGTCGACGTCGCGCTAGAAAGTCACGCGGACCCTCCAGATATGCGCGTCTCTTCGGGGTCGCCGTTTGAAAAGCGTACGGCGAATGAAAGGAGGCCGAATCATCCGCGGCCTTGTCACAGAAACGGCTCCCGATTCTTCACGGTAAGAATCCCCGGCCTCATCACCGAAATTACAGCCGGAGATCGGGCTATTTGTCCCCCTCGACTTCCGGGAACCTATCCGCAAAGGCCTGGCTAACCGGAAATTGGGATTTCCGAGCGGTACCGCGATTTCGCATCGATAGCTTCTTTTCTTCTGCGATTGTTACGTCACAGATCCGGTTCGAAGGACCAAAAATGTGACATCGCAGCCTGGCAACCTCGATAGTTGCACGCCCGTACACGAATACTAACGCGGATTTAATTCCTCGGCTGGGGTTGTAAATCCCAGCTTTAACTTTAGGTCTCGTTAATACTCGCGACGCTTCGATTTCCAAATTTCTTACGAAATCGACTGATTCGATTCTGATCTCCGAATGATTGAGATCAGACCACCGGTTTCTCACGGTACTGAGAACCCGTTTTGATGTTGCGCGTTTCGGGACGAACGAATTCTCGAATTTCGAATTAGATGGTTCTTCGGAGTGTGAAGCTGGAGTGTAGTTGTCCCGAAAGATGGACTTGCAGAATCTGATAGAATCTCGTTACTCCGAACGGTTGAGTGTCTGAGAATCTGATCGGTATCTTGTCACTCCGAACGGTTGAGTGTAGAATGTGATTCTGACTGTAACTGAGTAACTGTTTGTCCTGAACGATGGACTGAATGTTTTTCTGTTTCGTAACTATTCGTTTCTGATTCGTTAACTGATTTGTTTGTCTCGAACGATGGACTGAATGTGTTTGTCCCGAACGATGGACTTAACTGAATGTGTGATTGAATGAATGATATCTCGTCACTCCGAACGGTTGAGTGATTCTTCGTAACTGTGTTAACTGAGTTCCTGACTGTAACTGAGTAACTGATTTCGAGTGCGATCCTGTAGGTGTTTTTATACAACACCTACAGGTTTTGTGTCGAGTGCGCTGATTGGAAAGTCGAAAATACCCAATCGGCGCATAATTCCAAAAATCGGAGGCGTCTTCGACGACGCCCCTTGGCCAGCCCTCTTGTTGCAAGAGTGAGGGCAATGGCCACGTGCGAGGGATCCTCGAAGATTTGCCGATGCCTTGGAAATTTCCTCCAAGTTGACTCATGTCTGGCGGAACCGTTACGAACGAGGTTCGAGTCGACCCTTCGGAAATTCCCGGTTTATGATATGGTCGGTTGTCTGTACGAACGAAGTAAAAATTCCAAAACTATTGTCTGGACATGCACAGATTAACTAAATGAATTTATCATGATTTAGGGTGAAATTGCCCCTTGTAACTAAAATATATAAACTGAGTTCGAAAAAGCTAATCCCGAAAATAAATTTGTTGGCACGTCCATATCATAAACGAACCTCCGAGGATTTTCGCCGTTTTGTTCCGCATCGAACGGAACAGCGATGTTCTATTCCTTCTTAACCCCTTGCTATGTGAATTAATTCTCAGAATCACTTTGTCATTAATGATTTACCAAGAAAGAAGATTTGATACTTATTCTATGTCTAAGTGTACTTTAGAGGTTAACGATTGACAATACGAAAGTAATGTTTCATTTGTACTTAAACAAAGGAAATAATATTTGAATTTGTTAGATTTAGGTTAACATTTTCATCACATGCGACACGATATTATAGGAGAAAGGGTTAAACGCAGACGAATTTTGCGGGGAATTTATAGTTTTGTACAAGAGCTGTGATGATAAGTGGTAATTAATTATTTTGGACCGTCTGTTGCACGATGGAAAACACAAGAGGAATAAAGAATCATTGAACTGCGTCATTAATTATGACAATTATATCATTAATATTGTTCTCTATCTATTTATACATAGAATCTTTTATGAACAAATGCTATTGCACATTCTCGACATACTGTTCCATATGTATCCACCAAATCTCTTAGATTATATCAATTTTCTAATGCATATTGCGTAATTGATACATCAATAACCACATTTAACAATCGACACGAGGAATAAGAAAATAAAAAGACAAAGAACTAAGTGAACGATAAAACTGAATCGACACAAAGATTGCTTTTGCATGCTGAACTAATTCGATCATGAAGCAGCAAGTAGTATAAGACCGTTTTAGTCGGGCAGGCAGTAATTTGCTCCAGGCTAAGTAGCTTAGACTCGCGATAGATCAGAAGGAGAAATTACTGACCAATTTTACGCGGTGCATGTACATATATGTTTTACATGGCGCAACACACAGTCGTTCTGTCGTTGAAACATGATCGTTCGATCACCCTAATATCCTGTCGCCCGACCAACACGTCTAATCGGATCAGATACGTGATACCGCGGTTCTGAACGAATCTATCGGGTTGCAAGGCCGATTACGCGACACAGCGACGTCCCGAAGTACGCTATAAATCAATTTAATGAAATATTGATGAATTAGTACAGTTCGAATGTCCCACTGTTCAATAAAGGTTCCGTATCCCGATGACTAATTGGCGATTCTTGGACATTTCGTGCTCCGAATATGAATGCAAAGAAGTACTCTTTTTTCATCGTTCGTAATTTTTGGGAAATATTACTTCGATGGGAGGAAAAGATTTTCAATTGTAAAAATTGTAGTTTTAGTTGGAGAAATTGTAGAAGTGTTTCCAATAGAAAATTTTTACTTTCGATACCTGAATATACTTAATAGGAGGCTGTCAACTTTACGAATTTTAGAATGTATTATTTTGTTTAAAAATGATTTAGAATACAAATGAAATGTAGAAATCTTAGAGTCTCTGAAGCAATCCCTAAAAATTGGAACCAAACATTGTAAAATTGTGAATTTTGGGGTGAAATTAAGGTCGTAACAAAACGTCAAGAAAAATTCAAAACGAAGCTACTTCAAATGTGCAGACTTGGATTGTCAATTCAGTGAATCACCAGCGAAACTCAGACAAAAACTAGAAACAAAGGTGAAATGAAACAATTTCGGAGCACGTGTCGTCAAAGCAAAGACACGATTCCCATGGAAAATCTTCGAAGCAAGAATACCAAGCAAACTACAGACAAAAAGAGAAACCCGAAGAAAGTGACGAAAGAGAGAAAAGACACGAAAAAAGCAAGATAAATTTGAAAGATTTCCAAAAAGTGGTTATTCTTATAAATAATTTACATCACAAAACATTTACTTACTTATAATTTAAATTATCTATAATTGATGTGTCTGTAAATCCGTCGAGTTTCATTTTACAAGATATTAACTGTATTTTTTATTTTCTATTTTCCACGTAAATTCCTTGTGGTTAATAAATAGAACTAAATTATAGAACTATTAACTGTTATTTCCGGCTCTGCGTTTCAGTTCTTCACAACTGTTTCAAATAACAATCATTTCAACAACCACAATCGAAATCGAAATAGCTTAAAACCGATATACCGAATAACAGTTTATTGCAGTTCTCCATAACTGCTTCAAGAACCGAAACCTATATACCGTATAACAAAATGATTGCGCACAAATGATAGGGTGTGTACAACTCACTAAATTGAGTAAAAGAACCCTAGCAAATTTAGGTCCAAAACTCATTACTTCCTGAGATAGAAATAGATTTACTTTTTAAAAAAATGTACAGGTACCGAATCAAGAACACCGAATTATCTCGAAAAGTATCAGTGATACGAACAAATATGTCAAACAAAAGTTACAGGGTACGAAACACCACATGTCACGACGGGAGGTATTTAACCGTGACGTGACCTTCTGCAAAGGTCACGTCACAATTCTTAAATAGAAATCCTTATTTCCCATTCGGCATTTTTGAAGCCTACATTGAGACGTTTCCAAACCATACACATGAAATTTTTCGTGTACGATGTTTAATAAAAACACTGAAACTGCCAAGCAGATCAAAATGAACCATTCCAGATTCCTTTTTTTTGCAATTATTAAAAACATACCAGATGTTTCTTTGAACAATGATTAAAGAAACTGACTCAGCAATACGCAAAGTGGATTACAAATCAAACTCCAAATAGATATACTCTTGAAGTTTCTATAGAGGAAACTCAAAAAGTCAACTTAACAGCTCGGTAATTCTAGTGTTAAGATACCAGCATCGAAAGTTCGTCAGTAGCGATCGTGGCCATCATTCGTGCGCAATAATTTTGCGTACAGCCTGTATAACAGTTTCAAACAGTTGTTTTCAGAACTTTTCCAATCCCTGCTCGTGTCTCGAGTCATTTCCCCGTCCCAAGCTCGAGTGTTTCGAGTGCGGAGTGTTCGGCAAACATCGGGTCCAAGGCGAATCACGGAAAAACGGCGATAAATAACGGGCTAGGCGTGATTCCGGCTGTGACTGGATAAAAGGAGACACGCATCGGACGGCCGTCGTGGAACCGGTCGCGTCCGTGAACGCGGTCTGACGTTAATTAACTTTCCGCGTGGCGAAAACGCTCTCCCGGCGGGCGTGATGAGCCTCCTACCCGAATCGGCGGGAGAACACCGGGAAAATTGCGGGAGGAACGATCCGCGCGCGCTTCTGACCCTCCCCTCGCCGCCCACGAGCTCGTTCGACCAACGCTTTCCGCCGAAACGATATTGCCGGGGTCGAATGAAATCACGAAGCGCCGATTTGTTCTGTTCTACGATCTCCCTCGAGGTGCGAACCGCTCCTCTTTTCCCGGGCTCGATGAAAAATGAAATTTTTGCACGCGGAATTCGTGACGCTTGACGGACCCCGGATCACTGTGTGGCCTCGTGTTTTCGCGTGCCGCTCGATGGGAAGTTGGTTCGATAGGAAATTTGTGTTTACTGTAGAGCGATCTTCGTTTTCTATGGTGTCGTGTTTTGGAGCTTTGCGTTGATTAGGGAATTTGGAAATGGTTATCTTGTTGGTTTTTAGTTGGTTTTGGAAGGATTCGAATGATCATAATGATTATTGTATTGTTATACTGTTATATCGCTATGTTTATTATATTATATTATTGTGTTATTATACTATTATATTTTTATATTCTTAAATTATTATATTGTCACATTATTTCCTAAAATTTCAAAATAAGAAAATCTTAAGAAATTCGGATCCTCGTTCTTGAGTGACAGGTTTCGAATTTAGCTTTATAAACGTGAATGTCGTTGACTTCCCTTAGCGCGAAATAAAATTCATTTTTCTATGAGCAATGCTTAACACGTTGAATACCATGGGGGTCACCGGTGACCCCCAACCAAATTGAATTACTGTAGTTTACTCTTTTGTATAATTATTTGTATATTATAAATAATGCTACCTAATACGGTGACACTCGGCTAGATGAACATGCAATAACATTAATGTAATTCGATCAAATGATTTAATACTATACTTTTTACATTTCGCTTATTTTGCTCTGTGAATCGTGCGGCATTCAACGTGTTAACACATAGGATGAAAAGTTTATAAACACAAGAAGCATTATTATTAACATTTACTTCTTTCCATTCAAATTATATTATAATCTGAATAAAACACGCAATAAATCGAAAATCTCTGTGTATTTATTCGAATAAAAACCAACCAACAACATGTATTTATGTAGTCGAAACACAACCACTCGCATTCGGAGATACACGTGCTCGACAAATTTTCAAACTCAATTTCCTCGAGAAGGGAACGTGGTGCGAAAATAAACTTACACTAAATTTTAAACATAGTTTCTCCTTTACGATTCTACCTCACACTGTACAATGAGATGAGACTGTGGAACTATAAATCTGTCGGTATAAGCAATTTCGGAAAGTAGCGATAATCTCGATCGCCAGAATTCAATTTCCTCTGCGGCGAGTTCATTTTCTTACAACAATTGCCGGTAGGTAATCGTATCGTTATTTTCCAGAGATTTCCAGCTTCACTGTCACCGAGAAGGGAACTGCGTCGTAGAAAAATTCTTCGAAATGGAACTTCTTTGATTGTCCACTTATGTCTGTCGGAATGTTCCGTAGAAAATCGATTATCACAATGTAGATGCAATTTTTTGCAAACATCTGGCGTGAAAGGTGATTCGAATAGAATTTCTTGATTATTAAGTATTTTATAAAAACATTTAATGGAATTCGATTAAAAAGCGATCATAGGAAAAAATAATATAATCGGAAGTTGCTAATAAATCATAATTCTAATGAATGAATTTTATGAAATTTTCTAATAATTTTACTAATTTCACAAAATTCATTCATTAGAATTATGATTTATTAGCAACTTCCGATTATATTATTTTTTCCTATGATTGCTTTTCAATCGAATTTCTGTATCTTTATCTTTCACACCAGTTGCTTGTAAAGAATTTCATCTACATTGTGATAATCGGTTTTCTACGGAACACTTCGAAAATTACTAATATTATTACTCATTTACTGCATCATTATTATAAGTTTCATATAGTACCCATGTAAGATTATACTTCAAAATAAATCTAGCAGCATTACAAAAACCAAATAATTAACATTATTTTCTAATATTAATATTATTCTCGCATATTAACTCACGTAACGCATTGACTGCGGTGGTCACTGATGACTGAACCGCCCAAATTGCTAAAGAACAATTGCGATTAGAAACCCGATGTCGAATAAAACTGTAGAATAACATGAATAAATATAGATTAGATACAAAATATATATAGATAGTAACACCAAATGATTAATATCTAATTTCTAACACCATTTGCCTCTGTTACGAAAGAATAAATATTATCACACAAAACACTTGAAATTTCTGTGACAGTCAACGCGTTAATTGCCAGAACCAGACTCGGCATCCAATTCTTCAAACTGAATAACTTCTTCGCCCGGTATTGTTTCCGTTGTCGGCATCAAATTATTGCAGTCACCCGCATCCACGCGTTCGAAAGTGTCCAAATGTTACGATCACTGAATTTTATAAGCACCCGGTAACTTCCGAAGGAGCACCAAGAGAACGCCGGAGCTTCACGACGCAACGGCAACCCCGGGGCGCTCCGGGATGCGCCTAGAATTTAATTTCCTTTTCCGCGTTAACTTCATTTTCTTAGAAGTTACCGGTCGCTAATTGCGTCATCATCGTTCCCACCCACGAAACTTCCGCCCCGCGTTTTGTATATTTATGAGCTTCGGGAATTTTTACCCATGCGGACTACCGTGCGCCAATTTTGACGTGTTACAGAATATTCGGGAACTTCGGTGAACATTCGAAAGGTTACCCGCGTTTTAACATTAAAACCATCAAACAGTATAACTGTGTTACTACATTGTGGGTTTTTCTGCGTTTCTGGGAAATTTTGAAGTGCAACGTTGTGCAAAATGTACTCGTAAGAATATATGAAATAGATTGTTTCGAAATCGTTTGTTTTGAAAATTAGATATTGTATATTATCGTATATTATCTCTTTTAGCAATGTTTTATGCATATATTTCTTTATTAGCTTGATTGAGTCGTTCGTTCGCTGATATAATTAACTGCACACGAGAAAACTAGACGAACTTGATGAGATTACATATTCTACATAAAATTTGGAAGAATTCAAAATGTGCAGATAGTTAGGTAGTCCTGTGAACGGTTTAATTATAGAAAAATAAATCTTGAGAGAGTCACTTCCTCCCAGATAATATTCCTAATGCTAGGAACTACTTGAATATGTAGTTCATTTTTTTGTGAATATTTTCATGATTCAGTGTGGTTGAAAATCATAATAGCTAAATTCTTCAAATTATTAGTGAACATTAGTTTTTGTTTGGAAATATTGGATGAAACAATGAAAAATAGACAATAATAACAACAATAAATGAGAGTAACAGATAAACAATGCTAATGTAAAGAATACGTTTTTGTACAGGAAATATTCGACAATTATTGAATATATTTTTTAGTGCTTCAACTGTAGACATCTATGAAAAAAATAAATATACCAAGGATTATTAAAAAATACTTTATTTGGTTATTTTATTAGCATACTAAAATAATTTATTTTAATTATAGAAGTATTTCATTATTTACACTTTAAGTAGTTTCCAATACCATGAATTTTATTCTTTTATTTCACTCTGAGTCACCGGATTTTGACAGAAATGTTTATTGACAGACAAATATTCATCTCGGTTATCGAAATCAGCAACACTCTCGAATACGGAATAATTTCTCGTGATATTCATTAACCAATAACAACGACAGCAATTACTTGATTAATGATCTATATACGGACAGCTATGCATCGCTGGCCGACATTTTTGTGCAAATAAAGGACGCAGAAGATCGATTCGCTACACGACTATTTGAATAAATTGCTGCATATAGTCTTGTCAATGTGAAAACATTATTTTGAAACAACAATCCTCTTCCATTAATAATGTAAATATATTATTAGTCATCTTTCTATTTCTTTCTCACTACAAGAAACGTCAACGCGAAGAAATTTTATTTCCATCAAATATAATAACAATGTCACTTAACAAAGAAAAGTTTATTTCAAGAGTTATTTATATTCATAATATCTACACATGATAAATATTTGTATTACATACTATGTTTCAAAATAAAAATTTTGATTGCATACCATTAATATTTAATAAATTCAATAAAATTTCACAAAAACTGTTCTTTCCCGAGACTTTGAAAATAGAAATTAACCCTTTGCTCTCGTATGTCATACTAGAGTTGACAATACAAATTTGTTATACTTTATAGTACTTTAAAAAGTTCCACAGTTTAAAAGATAATAAAAATGAAATTCTATTACAATAATAATAAGTAAAATAAATATAAAACTTTGAATTCTAACGCTGTAAAATATTTTACTTCATTTTCCTAAAAATAAATACAATTTTACACCCGACAACATTGGAAACAGATCGAATGCAAAGGGTTAAACCACTATTATTCTAAGTCACTCTATTTCACATACACATACATTTGCATATATTACCGAGGGAAACATCAAAGTTAAAAATGAGTAGAGGCAACTGTTTGACAGCAGTTGGCCAACAGGGACACCAGGAAAACTGTCCTTGAATCTTTCCTAACAACGGACACGGGAGTAAGTTAATTGCACAGGATTGCCAATTATGGCAATTCCAAGGTAGCACGAGCTGTCCCGGTTCGGCGGCTACCGAGACTGCCCTTAGAAGAGCCCCGAACGCGATGAATTCTCATCGTAGAGAGAGGGAAGAGCTCGGTAAATTCGCGCTCAGTTAATTCACAGTAGGGCACTTTAATTGCAAGTGTAAGCCGCAAGCTCGAAGGCGGCGCGTAATGCAACTGCTTCGTATTAACATTCCTCGAGTAATTATGGAAATGCCGACAGTTCTGTCAGCCACCTTAAACACTGTTAAAAGTTACTAACGGTATTCTTGTTCGTTTAGATTTCGATCACATTTGCTTGATATCGGGAATTTAATATGTGTATATGGATGTAGAAAACGTAAATGTTTTTAATGATACAGTTGTAGTAAGATTTCAATTAACGATTTGTCTATGATGTTTTTGTTACTGTGATTGTTAATAAAGTATAATATGCATAAAAGCATATGAGTCAAATAAATATGCATGTTTGGTCTGAAACGAACATTTAACCTCTTACATTTTTTTCTTTCAAGGAAATCTATGAAGCACTTTATAGATAAAAATAAATTTTAAATTGTGGAAAGTTTATAAATACTACGTAAGCACTTTATATGTATAAAGTACCATTATTTATATATTACTATCTAAATATAAGATTTTCATGCATTTATAGAATGTGAGAACGTTTAAAAACTTAGATTAAAATCACTAAAGAAATTTGAATTGTTCCTCATTTGTTTATAAAATCGTGTTATTTGCAGAATATTTCGTTATCTACTTATTTCACCATCAATCAGAATATTTAAAAGAAACTTTTAAAAAAAAGGGTGATCATGAAATCTTATAAAATAATCTTAAATAAAAATTACTTTTAATGTTACATGTATCACTCAAAACAATGTGACTTTGCTTTTCTGGAAATTCCTAAATTTTTTATACAACCAGAAATTTCTTCAATCTGTCCAATTACATAAATCACCCTTGCATATTCTGAATAATTAGTAGATAATTTGAATTTAAAAAGTGAAAAATAATCCGGTCATCAAGGACTCAATTTGGTTCGAGGAAAGGATTTCTGTTTACGGTTTGGCTACAGTTACTCTCTCCCTCGTTACCTTCGACTACACAAGTACAGCAAGCAATAATGAGATACTGATTAGTATACATAGCAGAAATTCATTGCAGCCTGTATACATGACTCTCGTCGTTAAAACGACGAATACCTAGAGCTGGTTACGGACTCCGTTAACCCGTTGAGTGCAACGTTAAACTCACATCGGCCATTAAGATCTATGTCATTGCAATTTATTATGATAATATTATATTCCACAACATTTATGACTGTCAATATGTGTATTAGTACGAAGACATAATTAAGATATCTACGATATTTGTTTCAACAACAAACCATAAATAAAAATTCAGAAGTCAACGAAATGTTAAGCTTTCATTTTTAATTTAGTAAATTCCTTAAAAATCAAAAACGTTTTTATTTAAAAATTCTTTTTAAATTCGAAACATTAATTCAAACATTAAAGACAACATTAATCAAAATTTTATCGTTCATTCAATGTATCGTGAAAATGAATTTCCAAAATTCGCGCGAAAAAAATTAAACAAATCATGTCATTCGAATTAGAGTGGCACGTCAGTCAACGCATTAATGATAAAAATCTACGTATGCGTCATCTATCGCATTCCCAAAACTCGAAGTTTATCAAAACGTTTTCAGCGCGACACGCCTTTCGTTTCACGGTGGAAAAAAGTGACGGATGTACGAACGACCGGAAATAGCGGTGCAGCTCGTAACCCCAGGAATTTCGATGCATTATCTGTTGGATAAAGCCGGGGCGATACGAGCATTGGAACGATAATAATGATTTTTTTTTATATCTAAAATAATTCACAATGAATCCACTGTCTTAATTGGATTATGGGGAAATATGGTAATTATAAAGGTTTCAGTGAGATTAACGCGTTTTTGTTCTGTATTTTAACTTTCACTGTTATAATGAATGAATACCGCAAAACAATTTTATATTCAATATAAATAAACTTATAAATGTAAAAATTACATTTAATATAATATAAATTTGTGTACCTTGCTTTATGATTTATTTCTTTATGATTCATTAAGAAAACAAAAATTCTGATGCTCACTTCATGCCTATGTTTACCCCAGAAAAGTATTTAATTTATATTTTAAAAAAAGAAATAACCCTTAACTTTCTCAAACTCGGTTGAAAATTTTCGTCACGAGTCTGACACGACAGTGTACGTCAAGGAGTTCATAGTTTATTTAACTTACAATATGAATTGTTGATTTCACTATCGCAAGTGAAGTTTGCTATCAGAAAAATGTATGGCAATTTTTTGTCCAAAAAGCGGTTCATACGTTGCCGTAACGTCCGCCTCCTCGAAGCTCGCGTGACCCCAGCTTAAAGTGCATACCCTGAAGCACCGGTGCACCGTTCATGTGTTTCGAAGCGATTCCGTGTCTCCATTTTCCGGCAGTTCGCGCCCTGAAGCTCGTTTCCGCTCCGATGTCTTGAGGCGCAGCCTCGCAAGAACAACGCGTGGAACGCCGCCGGCGGAATTTCATTGGCTATTTTGTCGGCCGGCTTTTGTCGGTGTGCATCAAACGAGGTCGTGACTCAAAGACCCGCTCGATGGAAAATGATATACGCTTTCATAAAGTTGGCGACGATCATTTTTTTTGCCGGCCTCGCATTCAATGGCGCCGAAAATGTCCTGTGACTTTCATTTTTACTTTTACGGAGTGACAGTACCTATCACTTCGAGCTTGGTTTTAATAAATGTACATATATAAATTGTCATGGAAACTGAAGCAAAACCGTTCGCCTTTGAAGGGTTTAGTAAATTTTCTTCTAACGTGTTACGTTATATTTGTTATTTGTTTCAGTAAATGGATGTGTTTTATTGGTATTTTTTTCTGTTGGTTTAATTTGTGTGTCGTGAACAGTTTTGTGAATAATGAAATTGTAGGATTTGGAATTTACTTGTTGCACTATGAAGTTATTGTAATCATTTGTTGTTTGCGAAACTGGTTTTTATGGCATAATTGTAATAAAAGAGGAAAGAAGATTGTTTTAGAGAAGAATCGGAAACAGTCTAAGATAATAATTTGAAAAATCTGAATTGATACTTCGATATGCGATAATTGTAAATCAGTTTCTACTTAACCTTCGTCTTCCTCAACTCGTACAATTCTTATTTCACATTCTACTTTACTTGTTACACTTTTTATCTTCGTAGTATCTTTTACGTATTGCCTTCAGTCACGTTGCACGCAAAGATTGATGTCTCTGGGAAAGTAGATCAATATTACAAAATAAAATACGAATTCAAACTTCGAATTCGAATCTAAACGTTGAATTAAAAATTACTTTAATAAGAATTCAAACTTAAAGTAGCTTTGTGATAATGAAAATAAAGTAAAAATTCAAATTTAAACTAACTTTGTGGTAATGAAAAATAAAATAATAAGTCAAACTTAAAGTAATTTTGCGATAACGATTTATTTCCCCAGAGACATCAATCTTTGCATGCAATGTAACTGAAGGTATTACAAGATTGAATACCGCCAGACTCAGAAACAGTGATCCTGTAGTTAAGGTACCAAAACATCGATTCGGTGAAACGACTGCTCGACTAATCGGGTAAACCGGCAGCTTGGAAACCGTGTATTATTTGAACCGATGTTAGAGTTCTTTCTGGCCGTAGCTTTTCCGGCCAGCGCAAATCCGCTAATTTAATTCCTGCCCGAAGATTAAGGGAGTTACACGGGCGAGATCACGAGTAGTAACTGGAAATCAGCGATAATCTAGCGGGGCGTCGTCCGGAATCTACGCGGGCCCTGCCACCCCGTGTAATAAATCACCGATTCGGAGCAGCCGAGTCGAATGCGAACAATGCGATCGCGGTGGGTTTAAAATCGCGCGCGATCCGATTTCTCCGTGCAATTTACGATCGTCCGCGGAATGGTATTCGTGTTTGGAGGAACCATAATCGAACAATCTATTCGTAAGAAATTCTATTAACTCGAACAACCAGTTATATTTCCGCTATTAACCTCGTTGCCTTACAATATCGAGTGAAACTCGCGGTGAAAATTTCAAATGAAATTTAACAGCTGTAAATATCTCCCGATTCTTTCGAGTTCATATTAAATATTATTCTTGTGTTATCAATTATTATACTTTTAACCTATCAGCATTTATTTCAACACATTGCGTACCGGCTAATTCTAATTACTATGTTTTTAAATGCTATGACAATTAGCGAAGTTAGATAACTAAGTATCTTTATATAAAAACGAGATTTCTCGTTGCTAGTATGGAATATGTTAATATCGATCTCCAGGTTACAATATTTTATTAAATAGAACATATCGCTTTTACAAAGTGCAAATAATAATCAAGAATATGAATTTGCTCAAAATATGAAACATTGATCGTCAAAAATGTGTTAAGCGAACATAAACATAAAGTACAATTAGAACTTTTTCCCTTATTTAAATAAATTATTACTGACAAAGTAGTTATAACGATTATAATTGAGAAAAAGCTAATAGGGCGAGGGTTTAAAATTGTATTACTTGATTTTTTTAATACATTAATACATGTAGGATTATACTTGCATTTTAGGAATACTGATTGCATTCTTGCATACAGTGTCACGACTCCTCTGTGAGACATCCGTTGCACAAGATTACCTCCACCAAACAAAAACCGGAAAACTTTTGATTAAAGTATACCCGCAAAGAACCTCTCAAACGATTTAACACTAAAATAATAACTTTGTCCTGTAAGCGACTAACCTAAAGATAAAATTAAATGGGATTTTTAATGTTACTTAGATTAAAATTAAAAATAGATTACTATATTCATATTTAATATATGATATATAACAAAGGTAAATATAAACCGCCCTGTGTCAATCTCGACATCGAATCCTATCATCAATACTTCAACTTGCAGCGGAAAAGGTGAAATTACCAAAATGAAAGGGTGCCAAAGGGTAAATTTCCAGAATCATCGGCACAGTAGCGAAACATCAACGTTTGTCTCGCCACGATTGTCTCGGCGGTGCGTCGATCATTGCATATTACTCGGCCGTTGTTTCCGTCCACGGAACACACTCGACGCACCGTCACACGGTAATTTCGTTCAACTATCATCGCTAAAACACACTCCCACGGGGCGCATCGATTGAGGGAACAAGGGTTTGGCTGGAGGGTCGCCGCAAAACGGGAAGATCCGCGGCCTGCGGATTTCGTGCGTTATCCGAGAAACAAGGTATTCGATATGCGTCGACAGTCGAAGGATTGTTTGCGGCCGAATAGAAGGGCTGTTCGCGTTATTACGTCTCTGCGCGTCAATCAGCCTCGTCGAGTACGATCAAAGCCTGGGCCGGGGATGAGCCGAGCTTAAACTCGAGTCAGTTCCAGATGCACTTGCACCGTCGAGTGTTCGCATCCGAACCGTGCGATATCGACGCAAGCGGCCCGGAACAGACACTGGGTTTCAATAGTCCCGTTAGACCCGATCAGGGATCGAAAAGGTATCGAAAATAACTATTCGAAACTGTTATACATATATCGGTTCCGAAACAGTTGCGAAGAATCAAAGACAACATTTATAGAACCAGTTCAAACCGATGTTACATTGGTTCTATAACCTCTACAAGTTCTATAACTGTTATTTTTCGGTTTTTGAATCAGTTACGAAGAATCGAGAAATAACAATTTAAGAAATACGATATTAAGAATAATAGTGATTATAATAGTTATAATAAAATATTAATAACGTGTTGTAATATTAAATAAGTACTAACCCACGCCTAACCTAAACGATGACGAACGCGACCTAAACCAGTTAACTACGTTCGACGAGTATACACGTCATCTTAAAGCTTGAAATGATACTACTTCCTTCAACGACGAATCATTTATTTCTCCACGTAAACATGGAATTCTTCTTTGTTTTGCTTTGGTTTTTCATTAACACGTCGACTGCCAGGAAAAACGTCAACGTTTTATGTACCGTGTGTATTCTTTCTGTAGCAAAGATTAAAAGGGAGAATTATTAATTATCTGGTATCGCAATTCTTACGTTATACTATTGTCGAGCTATTTACGTTACTGAACATTTGTATTCGACGTTAGATGTCTTATAAATTATAATTGTTTTCTTGTAATCTGAATGCTCCGGTCATCGGTGACCCTCGTGGCAGTCAACGTGTTAAAATAGGTGTGTTCGACGAGAACACACTTCACTTTTTCATTTTACTGCACGCGAAACGAGAAATTTTTCAAACTACATTCCACAGTTATCAGGTTAAAGTGCTCATGGTACCTATGTGTGCCATTCGGGACGAAAGGGTTAATGATGCGTCGTAAATACAAGAGAGAAGTTGTTTCGGTCGGTCGTTGGCCAACGGAATCGTGATTTCGTTCGTCGAATGGCAACGGAAAAAACAACGGCTTTAACCGCGGCCGCGATTTACAGATATGGCGGCGCCGCGCCGTGAAAGCTCGATGAATAATCGCGACCCGTATCGAGCACCAGGCTTTATAAACGCCCGAACGTCGATACGATCTGGCGCGCTTGACGTCCGAGCAATGTTTCGATTAATTCGTCCCGCGGCTTATCGACGTTCCGGAAAATACGATATGCGTGTAGCGTTGTCCCGGACGGGTATGATGTTCTACAGGTGATCGGAAAGAAAATTTAATCATCGCACGGCGAGAACGGCTAGACTGAATTGGATTGGAGATGATTAACTCTTTGATGTCAGTGTCAGCATATATTCGACATGAAACTTTTACTGTACCATTTAATCGTAATTTCCTTGTTGGACGTTTCTGTGTAATTATCATTTTTCCGTTGTTTTTATTCTTATCCGACACTAGGTTCAGGAACGTTTGTCCAGTTTGTTCTATCGACCTTAGAAGAATTGATGTTCATTCAGTTTAAAGATAGAAAATTAAAATACACATTTGCATTATTGCAATCAATCAAAATTGTGGTAAACATTTACTAAATAATATTTATGCAATTGAATGCGGGTCAAATTGACGCGTTTCGTAAATCTAGTGTTAAATCATTAAAGATATCTTATTTTGTTATGTTAAATGTTTTATGTTGGTGTCAGGATATATTTGACATGAAACTTTGATTATGCCTACAATGGTAATTTCCTTGTTGAACGTCCCTGTGTAATTATCTTTTTTGTATTGTTTTCATTCTTATTTATATTTCTATAAACATATTATATTTTATAAGTGATTACATGGTTTTCTTTCGTTGGAATTGCCAATGACGTAACTACAGTGTTTTTACTGGAACGTACTGAGAATATGTCAATAAAAAGAAAACAGAATTTTCTAATTTTAAAACTTGCAATATTTTCGATAAAAATATGGAAGATAAATGCTATATTCTATACGAAATTAATCTTTATCATATAATAACTGCAGTGATATACACAGCACAAAAATTGTAAATTAAAAAAGTATTTACAGATAAAAGTAGTCAATTAATATGTTTCAACGTTTAATAGAAAAACAATTTTCATGTTCCAGGAACCTTGCTGTATAAAAAGTTACATAGACATTGCTCTACAGGTGCCATTTGTTGTATATTATTCGGTTTATTTATCTCTAATTAATTTCTAAAAATTCAGAACAATTCCTCAAACACAGTATACTTAATTTTAATCGTTCTTACTCGTGAATCATTTCAAATGGACGAGTATTTCAGGTTGAAATGCTTTCCTGTCGAAAAGATTAACATTTGATAATTCTTCGCGTGTCGCAAGACTCTTAACGAATTTTATGCAGCCACTTTTTGCACGTTGGAATATAGTTACCAATTTAATGCATCGTTCTGATTTATCTTCCGCTGTGTTAGGACCGAACTGAAACGGTATAAATGAAGGTATTGCATGAACAGGCCACAGGCCATATAGTAACGAGTCCGGTTACAAATTGGTCACTTGATGTGCAATAAGGTAGTAATCCTCGCTACCGCCAGCCTACGCTGGAATGGCGGCATAAATTCGTACTTCCATAAGCGAAATTCGCAAGAACAAAAATTAAATCGAAATTTATTATCACCATTAACCCCTTCCCGATAGGGGACTTCAGAAATCGAGCAGCTTCTGTGTATGTGAGCGCAGTAAAACTTTCGCAAGTTGTTACATGGAACCGCTTAAATCAGTCTGCTCGAACAAATGTAATTTTTGCCAATAGAATTTTATTAGTCATCGACTACTACGCACTAAAATTAGCACCGTCCAACCAGATTTTTATTTTATAACAGCCATTAGATGATCTTTACACAGTTCTTTGCACTAAATACGAATCCGAAAACCAAATTGCTGGATCACCCTCAGTTTTTGGAAAACATGGGTTTTCGTAAAAACGATCGAATTTTTGGAAGAAACAAGTATTATGTGAAAATTAAAAACGATAGGCAGTTGAAATTTGTTGTAAAAATAGTGGAGAATAGTCCGAATATGTAGTTATAAAAATTTTAAATATTTCGTGTCATTAAATACTTGTAAATGATGATCAGAAGTTAAAAAAGGATAGATCACCTACCTAACCAAAATCTAACTTGAAGTTAACGTCTAGAATATGTAAATACGTAAAAGGAGTATTATAAATATAAATAAGAACGGTTATCAGTCCATAATATCTGAATTGCAAAGTTTTATGTACTCAGGGTACATAAAGGTTTCAAACAAAATTAACAACCCTTCAATTAGATTCTTAAGCAACTAAAACTTTGACGTAGGAAAGAACGTTCTGTTTTATCTCAGTTTCGTGACTCTTGCGCATAAAGATTGAAACTTGCATGAGAAACGCTGCAGTTTAATGATGCCTAATGAAATATAAACAAAATAACGATCGATATATTCAAATCTCTACTGGTGGAATACATAGTGACGCAATGAAATGATTATTTTAGAATTAATGGAAAATTACAAAGGTGTTTGTATTCAGTATCACTTTACAAATTAATATTTTCGTTTAGATAATAAAAATGGAAACAGAAACAAGAAATATTCGCACAGAAACCTAAAAGAATATTACTAACTATTATAATTTTTATAAGAAGTTACATATAAATGGTTATAAACTTCCACTAATATTAATTTCGTTATAGATAATTATATTTGAATTGCCATAATTAGACTGCAAATGATTCTGCAAATAAAAGTGGTTAAGAATATAAACAGAAAAATGAAATTACAATAGAGAATTTTTTTCGAGAAACATAAAGATCACTATACTTTGAATATTTCTTCTTATCATTCTCTCTGTGCAAAGTTCAACTTTTAAATTTTGCAAAAATTTATATATCTGTAATGTATTAAAAATAGTATACTGTTATTATAATAAATTATTTTCAGAACCCGGTAGGATTAAATTTGGAGAGGATCAAATAATATCAGTACGTGTTAATCTCGAAAAGATAAAGCATCTAAATAGATATCGCAGTCAAACTCTACGATTACTATGTAGATAGTTAAATGTTACGAGTAGATTGAATCAATGATAATTAATTATCAGCAGCCGGAACCACGGTTAAGAGCAGGCCACGCGACGATCGCGAGGCTAATTGCCGCGCGTACGTTATTTTCGAACGAGCACCCGCTGGTTACCATCTATCTTGTCCGATAACGACGCGAATCTTATTACAGGACGTTCGCATGTGCCCGGGTAAATTAAACTGAATTGCGTAAATTAGAGCGGAAGCACTTCACCATGGGAAAATATTTTTAATTTTCTATTGTGTGTATCTATGTGTAAGTTATCTATTATTATTTATGTTAGAAATATTTAAAAGTGCACGTTGTACTTCAGAACATTCTTTATTTGGTTTATGAATCGAGAACAGTTTTGTTCTGTTTGAAATGAAGTTTCATTTGTTACAAAATATTGATTTCTCTTGATATAATTTGTTAAATAATGATCGAGTTATAACGATTAAATATAGTTTATTTAAGAAAATACTTCGTTTCATCAGTTCATTTCTATAATTTTTTATTGCTATGGCTATTTTCAATTTTTGAATAACGCTGCATTTTTGTTGAGCAACTTAAGCCAGATTTCCAACAACTTTTATAATAAAACTATTGGACGAGTTAAATTGAACCGTTTCAGAATGTATATTTTGCGAGTATTCAAATTATGAAAATGCTTTTACGAGATTGTATTATATATTTGTGTATTTGTATAGATACAAGTCTAAGAGAAATCGAATTTCAAAAAATGTATTTTTCAAATTTTCCTTAAAAATCCATGTATTAAAAAAATTAGATCTCTAATGGCTTGGTAGTTCTAGTGTTAAAAAGGTATGAATCACTCGATTAGATCGTGAGGAAAAAATAGAATCGTTTGTACGATGGATCGAAGTGTCAAGAACAAAAATTACCTCGACCATTACGTCTGAATGATAAATAACTGATACGAAAAAAATTTCGGTGACCTTAAAGTCTTGCGAAGTAGCACCATAAAGAAATACTTTTTGTTCATCATATCTGCACTTTTCATTCAAATAATTTGTTTATGTAATAATTGTTTACTGTATAGTAAATGATAATGACCTTATGGAGAAAATTATAGAAAAAAATTAACAGGACAAAGACTGTCAAAAAACTGGAAAATTCGTTTATATATCCTTTCTAATTCTATAAATATTCATTTCTCGTGATTAAACTGAGTTTTATTTACAAATCAGCTAGGTGTTCCCTATTAGAAGCCATTTTTTCAGATTGCTATTTTCACTTTATTTGCATTTTTTTATTCACAGCATTTATTAATTTCTTCGTGTTTTTATACAGGTTTCATTGAAAAAAATGCATATCTCTCGTTGTCTCAAGCTTTTCGTATCAAGTATTCCATATTAGCTGCCACTATCCTACAATAACGGTTTTAATACTAAAACTACCGAACATTTAAATTGACTTTTTGAAATTTCTCAATAGAAACTCCAAGAGTGCATCCACTAAGACTTCAATTGATTTACAATTCAGTTTGAGTATTGGTAAATTAATTTCATTAATAATTCCCCCGAGAAACAACTATTATCTTTTCAGTAATTGCAAAAAGAAGACATCCGAATTGTCATTTTGACCCATCTGGTAGTTTTAGTGCTAAAGATCCGGAACCGAAACCGATATACTGTAACAGTTGACTTCACTTCGGTTCCCCGTTTCAATAACCGAAATCGATATCATAACTGTTTTCAGTTGTATTTTGCTAATAAACTGTTTACATTGATTTTTAAACTAAAATATTAAATTCCATTTAAGTGTTCTTTTACTTTCATATACTTTGATATCATTTCCTTCCGTTTCCGCTGCTTTGTAACGTGTACCGCGATCTCTGACCACGTGCCTCGAAAAACTGTTTCCTAAACAAAACTTGGCATCTACCAAAAATGGCACACGCGGCTCTGAACGTGTAGAAACACTTCTGGCCCGTTAGGGGTTAATTTAGCGAGGCTAGATTGCTGAAATTGCACTCGGCGAACAGCAATTTCGTAACTTAACCATAACACCGGCTCCATTTTTACCGGTCGCACAACTGGTAACACGTAAACAGCACGGAACATTGTATGTACGTGTACCCTTTTCCATGGTACATCGTGTTGCACGGCGAGAAGCGTGTTCGCGAAAACCCGTAGAGCCACGCGCAGCTGCTTCTAGCACTAATTGTAATAATTTATCAGACTGCCATCCGAGACGGTGGCGCAAATAGCTTGGCGGTCGTTAATCCGTACGTTCGCGAAGAAAGTTTTGAAAGCCGGTAAGAAGAACGTGGAATGTGAAAGGGGTGAACGAGAGAAGGGAGAGAGAGAATGAGAGAATGGGAGAATGAGAGAATGAGAGAGACTTCGGAGAACTAGTTTGAATAATTCAGGGAACCTGTGCCGCGTGCTCAACGAGATACGAAATGAATAATGAGCTTAATGACTCTAGTTTCGCGGGAATTGGCTTTTGTATATATTAAAGGGATCCTCTTTTAACACTGATCCCTTATATTAAAGCATCTTTTCACTTGAAAACATACTTTAATCCCTCGCATTTCAATTGTGCGCCGCTCGGGAAAGTTGAGACGAGGTTGAAAACAAACGTTCCCGAAGTTGAACATCCGAGGTTAACCCTTACGCTCTTTTTATCGAATTTTGGGAGAATGACTAGTCGTGCAGGTAATTCGAGATTTAGAGTGAAATAATACATTGACGAGAATTTTGAGCGTTTTATATAATATTATTCTTTTATGGTGAAGGTGAATGGTATTGGAATGAGTTACTAATAATTTTGTATCGTGGCTCTTAAGATACACTAGTATTTAGTTATTTATGTGAGTGAGTATTTTGATTTGATATCGGTTTGCATTTTGAATTTGGTTTCAAGAAATATTATTCAGCACTAATATTATAATGTTATTGATAATATTAGTCATTACTAATTATGAATATTAGTAATTGTAATATTAGTGGTTTAATCAAATAACGGTAAGTTAACTATTACTTCTGAGTATTGAAGAAAAACTGTTTTTGTAAAATGTTCTAGGATTAATTAACTGACATCACTCAACCTTAACAATTATAATATTACTGTTTAATTATTCCAAAAACATTTCACAACACCTTCTTCTCGAGAACTCAAAAAAAGCAGTCAAACTACTATTGTTCAGAACAACTTAATTATCCAATACGTATAAAAATATTCAAGTATATATTCAAGTAGTACATTTTGTCAAGTATAAATTACAGAAAAAGGGTTAAGAATATTAACCCATTAAAGATCAAATTTTTTAAATATGACATCACGATAACAGGAATAGTAAGTAGTGGGCAGTGTGCAAAAATAGTATTGCTAAGCAAGATATTATTAATTTACAAACATTGTCATTTATGTGCGAAAAAGTGCAATGTCCAAAATGGGAACTTTGTGGTAAAAAGAGTTCCTTAAAAGGTCTAAAAACTATGAAGGCATCGTTGGTTACCAGTAATCAGTGCAACTCGAACAAAGGTCCGCTATCAGTGGCCAAAGTCACATTCAAACATACGTATTGATAAAATGTTCAGTTCTGAAAAGACGAATGCAACGCTTCGTCAAAAGCAGCGAACATCGATTCAACGTTATTGACTACGACCTGCAGTCAGTTATCAATCGAGTCACTCATTCGACAAATCGATTAACTCCACAAAACAAGAACTAGAGAAAAGTAATGCAACAGTCATACATTGATTTTTAAAATGTCCCTTTAAATGCAAAATCAAATAATCATTATAGAATGTATTTGACTTTATTACTACAAGTACAGCTTCAATCTAACGAATATTATTTCATAGTAGCAAACCCAGTCATAATGAAATTTATTTTATACATTAACAGCTAACACTAAAACTAACGAGCACTTAATACGATTAATATGCAATCCCTATGAAAGTTGTAACAATAGATTATTTTCAGTTTCCTCAGGCATTCGTTACAGTATTCAAGTGAAACTATTTATTTTCAAAATCATTTCGAATATTTAATGCTTTTAAGATATCAATAATTGCGAAACAAAAAGATCAGAACTAGTCATTTTAAGTCACATTCAAGATTTCGGTGACTCTTATGTATAGTTTGATATTATTTCTTTTCGTTTTCGCTGCATCGCGACGCGTACCGCTATTCTTTGACACATGTCTCAACAAAATTGCGCGTGTATAGTGCAGCTACGACGAGTTGGCAGACTACCCACGAGCTGAGAAGTGAGAGAAGCGGGGGGTTTCTTTCATTTACAATGCTCGGGCCCCCACGGGCTTCGGTGTTGTCGGTATTGACGCGCAATAATAGAGGACGGAAGCGAGACTGATTGCGACGAAGTGAGATATAACGATAGAGATCAAAGTTCACAGTGCCGCCAACTTCGTTCTCTATCGTTACACCTTACTCCGCCACAATCAGTTTCGTTTCCGTCTTTTGTTATTGCAGCGCGCCAATAATGACCATATGTGATGACCGAGGCGGCTCGAACTTTGTAAGTGGAAGAATGCCCTTACCTCTCTAACTTTTTAGCTTTTAGGACAACCGATGTCTTTCCTTTATCGGACAATGCTTACTACAATGCGTTACACACGTGAGCCCAGCTAGCCTATAGCTCAAAAGTGAAGAGGAGCAAGGGGATTTGGTCAGTAATGAAGACGTGCCTTAACCCTTTGCACTTCAAGAGATTTCTACCAAAAATACCCAACACTTTCCGATGAAATATAGTTAACATTTCTTGAAACTGGCTTCACGAAAAATTGTATATAAATTGAAGACAGAGGCTGTTTTATTTTAATATTTCACATATTATTGCATCACACGAAACTTAACATTAAATATTATACTCCATAATTTTTCTGTGCCAAATCGAGTGGCGACTGAGAGGAGCCTATGGAGTGCAAAGGGTTAATTCCGCCATTACTATCGGGCCGAGCACTGCGAGAGAACGTCTCCCCTTGCCCCTCTCCACATTTAATTCTTTGCGCTCCTATATTGAGCATGACTCGGCATCAGTTTTATTCGCAGGTATGATTCTTCGTCAAGATATTTTTAAAATAGATTATATTATTATATTATTTTCAATATTATTACTAAGAAGAATCGTTTACACTGCTCTCTACCAACTAACTATGTTTTAAAATGCATTTCAAATAAAATATCGTAATAATACAGAATTATTGAGGAAAAAATGCAAAAGAAATTCGGAGTGCAAAGGATTAAGCCACAAGATAGCTTGGCTCACGTGAGTAATGCATTGTATACGTCTCTCACGTTAGCTCCATCGACCAATAAACTAAAAGCGCACAGAGGTAAGGGGACTCTTTAATTCACGATGCTTGGATCACCTCGATTCGACGCCTGACCATCATTGGCGCGCAGCAATAACAAAGGACGAAAGCGAGACCGAATGCGGCGGAGTGAGATGTCGCGATAGAAAATAAAATTCATAGTGCCACCAACAGTCTCGCTTCCATTCTTTGTTATTGCCGAAGATTATGAGTTGAAGAGACCCCTTGTCTTTCTGATTTTTCAGCTTATGGGTAGTCTACCAACTTTGTAATAGGAGCTGCATTGTGTCACAACTGCTACACATCTCGCGGAACGTGTTAATCGATTTGGCCAATGAGTGGCTCAATTGCGCGGACATGAACGCATCGAAAGGGAAACGGTTTCAAGTTCCTAAGAGATCGAAGAGTGTATCGCTTCTGCTCTAGGACATACTCTTGGCCGCGCGGCTTATAAGTCGGCAGCGATATAACCGCGTTTATTTCGCGACGAGAATATCCGACGCGTTCCCCGCGGCGCACTCGTTTCCGGCAAGAATTTATGAACTCGCGAAATGCAGAAGTTTCATGCACGGAAATCCGCCGGGATTGCACAGATAGCGAATCATCCGACGTGTATTCTGATTGAGTATGCATCGTTTCAGTTGAAAATTCTGCGTCTATCGCGAAGATGCGTTCAGGATGTATGTTTATACACCTGTAGCAGCGAACTGCGTTTGAATTGAACATTTTTAAATGAGTTCGAAAGGTTTAAACCGGTGTTGTGTATTTTTTTTATTGTACTTAATATTATATGTTATATTATTTTGTTATATATAAAATTATATATAATATAATTTTGTCATGTATAAAATTATATATAATATAATGTTGTCATACATACAATTATATGACACATAATTAAAAATTAAATAGTATAATATATAATTTTATTAGGTTCTTGAATGATTTAAATGTTTTTATTGTATCTTACTGAATATTTCTTAAAGGGTTAATTCTTTGAAAAGCTATGTCGAGGTCGATTCGACGTTGTGTCTTGGTATATTCTCTTTTTGCAGAAAAAGAGCAATCTCCGACTTTCACCATTTTTAAAGTATATTGTTAAAATCGTCGCTCTGAGTAATGTTACGAAATTATGAAGGTCGTTGTTTATTAAAAAATTAAATACTTATTTTCTTTCAAGGGTATTTCACTGACTTTAATAGTCTTAACAAATACTGTTGAGGTCATCACTTTCAACAATTGAAAAATATTTTTTATAAATAACTTAATAAGTTGTGTTATCCCCCCGTTACAGATTGCTAATTGAAACGAAACAGTTGTAAATGTTCCAGTTTCCAATTTCTTCCTGTAATTGTTGGTTAGTAATTGATTTATATATTTCAATATTTTTATCGCACAGAATATTAGACAGAGTCCACGATGTAGAGTTTCGAGGGAATAAACGCAGCTTGTTAACGAAACAAATTTTTGTTTTCAGCGTCACTTACCAATGAAGCATCGCACGAACGATGGACAAGTGAGGACGCAATGAAAATTAAATTCACCGTTCGATAAGTGGAGAAAATAACAAGAATCCAAAGAGGATTAGCAAATTTGAGGGGGAAATGCAACAGTTGCGAAGCAATTTCTGCTCCCGGGATTACCAACGCTCCAATTTTAATATACGCTGGATACTAGGCGAACTACTAAAAAATTATTACGTTCTTGGTGGAAATTTGTGTACAACAAGAAGACTCTCGGTCACTTCACGCATTGTGTACTTCGATATCATTTCAACGGAGGTTTCTGTTTTCGGAACAGAGAAACATTCCAGGCGGGGACACATTTTAATTGAAATTTTAAATTAATATGGCTCATTTAGATATTCTACATTGAAGAGAGATTCACTTTTTCCTAGATATATTTAAATTTGATTAAGCTCAATCCACCTAAAGTTGCATGGAAAAAATATAAAAACTTACGTGTCTACTTGGATTTATTGCATCAACCGCTTACCTGAAACAGAAAGAAATATATACTTTTAGATATACTTTATGATAATGAATATTGTTGACATTTTTGCTTAAATTTCGTTGTAATTATCTACTTGAAACATTCGAAAAGGAAATTAACCATTAAAAAAATGCAATCGTGTTAAAAGAATGATATTTAAGTGTTTCGTGAGTCATTCAGTTTTATTGTTAATAAAAATGAAATTTTTTTTAGAAAACATTGAATAGTATCGAAAGCTTTAATTAATTAATCGATTAATTGAATATAAATTCAATTTAATACTCAACAGATGTTCGATAACACAAAAACAGAATTTTATATTATTAGAAATAGTAGCTTACAAATATTACAGAATTCGATCTGCTGAATCCGACTGTATAAAAAAGAACAAAATACATCAATTAATAATTACACATTATGTAATATCTAAACAACAAACGATAGATCAATTAATAACAGTAACATTGCTTTCATAGGAAACACGAGTAAGCAAGATTCATATAAAAATTTCCGTACACTTTAATAAAACTTTTATTTCACCGCAAACACGGTAAGATCTTTCAAGGTGGGAATAACTTTATTATTACCTCGTTTAGATAAATTACTCTATAAAAACGAGAATTTCCACGAAGATACGTAATTTAGGCGTAACTGCCATGTGAAAGATTTAGAAAAATAGAAACGAGAACGGAAATTTATATGCCTCCTCGAATTTCATATTATTAATATTAATCATATTAATCACGACGAAACGAGATTACAAAGAAATGAATCCAATGAAGACACTATGAAACATTAACAGCATTCTTTAACACCATGATCCGAAAAAATAAATAATTCCTCGTTGAAAAAGGCAGTATCATTTCGAGCTTTAAGATGAGACGTATACTCGTCAAACGTAGTTAACCGGTTAAAAATTATATCCTAACTTTTCATGTAACTTCTTGCCTTATAATATCGTGTCATGCTCGTAGTGAAGATTTCAAATGGAATATAACAAACATAAATAAATATAACTGAATATTTTTGAATTCAAATTAAATGTAAGTCTTCTGTTATCAACTGTTATATTTCAGAATACATAAAGATAGAATATACCTAAAATATCTCTCTCCTTTTTAATAAGTTATTAATGACAAAGTAGTTGTATCGATCATAATTGAAAATGAAATCATAGGGCAAGGGGTTAAGATTTAACTGTTTTCACAAGGGGATCAATCAGTGATAATGGCTATCAGTCAAAACGTTGGGATGCAATTTTTAAAGGACACAACTCTCACCTAAAAATTTCGAATAGCTTCGACCATCCATGATGGCCGTGAAAACGTCGAATCTACTACTAGATTAACGTCAAAATTATCAGACGGGTCAAAATGGTCCACTCCTTATTTCTTCTTTCACAATTGTAGAAAAGGAGCAGATAATTCTCTGAGAAATGATTAACACTAGATTTACAAAATTAGAGATTTAAAAGTAGACTATTAGGATACACACTCGCGTAATTGTATCAATCAAAACCGACATAAATGTTTGCCAAGTAATGTATAAACATTCAATATATAAGTGTATAAAAATGTGTGATCCGTAAAAATTCTAATGTTAAAAAACTAATTCAGTTACTAAACTGAAATACAAGGCAATCGAAATCTTAATGAATCCACATTTATAGCTTTCCAGAAAGGAATTTTAAAAAACCAGTTCAAGCGCTCAATAATTCTACCGTTAACACTAGATTTATTAACATTCATTGCACAGTTTATTCTATTATTCCTAGACAAATTAAAATTCGTCAATTTAAATCTTGGAAATCATAAGTTCAAAAACAAACAATTACGATACATGTTCGTGCAACTACATCAATAAAAATCGACGTAAAAGTTTATCAACTAATATTTATAAAATTCAGTATGCGTCAAATTGACGCGTTCCGTGAATCTAGTGTTAAAATATCATAAATTTGTACGTCTCGTTCGGTTTCGAGTAAACTCTGCCGGCAGCAGTCACCGAGCGTGCATTTTTTCGGATCCAGTGACAACCACGTGGTAGCGTCAAAATGGCTTCGGACCCCAGAGAAAAAATACCACGGGAATCTGTATCTTCGTTCTTTTGTTCGCAAATCGTTCGACGAGGCGACGGAGGCTCCCGGCGGCGACTCGTTGTCACGAAGGACAGACATGGAAACCGCATTACGAAGGTAGCTTTGACGGGCTAACGCGAATTTATACGTTCGGCCGCGTGAAAAAATGCCGGGGGTCGCCGGCTACATCAGTTTCCCGTGGGTGTGCCGATACGGAAAATCAATTTACCCACCGTTCCACGGGATTCGACGTTTTAAATCGTCCCCGGGAGAAAAATAATTATTTGGCAATCGGTCTCTTTTAACGCGAGCCCTTTTTCCACGATAGAACGTTTGCCCCTGTGTAGTTGTATTCATTTATTACACAATCATTGTGGCTTTCTATCCCTTCGACACTCTCGGTTTTAGGAAAATACAATTATAAAGAAACGATTAAGCTTTAAACTGAATATTTTGTTGAGTGTACCAGCTAGAAAAATGCTTGTTGCAAATAATAATTCTGTGAACTCTTATAAATAAAATTATGTGTTTTTGTGATATAGCTTCCTGGAACTTTTGTATAATTTTTACAATTGATGTGACAATATTGTTTAAATTTGAGTATTTAATAGTTTCTATTTGAGATAGAATTTATTAAAACCTGGGGATGTAAAGCAATTATAGATAAATCACTCCGTGAATATTGTAGATAAAAATTCACGTTGAACAATGTAATTAAACTGTAAAAGAGGCAAACCACTAAATAAAAATTTATCATATGATTTTCGTAATAACCCCAGTTTAACTATAAAACTACCCTTCGAAATTCAAAGCTCAAAGTACTAACTCCAAACACATTAGAAATAGAACAAAAATATTAACCCCTTAACTGAGGTGTTCATTTTGAAAGTAGCTGAAGTCTATTTTCCAAAAAATTCAAATTGACGGTTTCAATAATTACAATTCTACATTATATTTTTATTTTTAAATAACTGATTTCTTTTTTTTAAATAGACTTAACCTACTTTCAAAATAAACGGTATAGACACCTACTTCTGTACCTATTCCTCTTATATATACATATATTTATTTCTATAAATATATTTAATTTTTTATTAGGTATGAATAATATTTATGATATAATAGTTCTTCTTGAAAAGGTGGACTATATTTCCCCTAGTAAAAAAATTGAGCATTGTACGAACGGTTTCTTCAATTTAATTTAACAGTTGAAGGGTTAACACCTTGCTCTACGATTCTATTCCCAATGGTACTTTCATAATTCATTGGAACCATTACAACGAATAATAGAAAAATAATATTCAATTTGGACTTGGAAGAATGAAGTGATATTTATATTTGTTACATTTTATTTGAAATTTTCACCACGAGTCTGATACTATTTTTCTATAGAAACTCCAAGAGTGCATCCACTGAGGCTTTAATTGATTTACAATTCAGTTTGCGAATTTCCAAATCAATTTCTTTAATACATTATCAGAGAAACATCTGTTATCTGTTTAATAATTTCAAAAGGAAGAAATCGGGAATGGATAATTTTGACCCGTCTGGTAGTTTCAGTCTTAATATACAAAAATCCAATGAAAAACGCGCCATGGATAAATACAGCGAAAAGGAAAATTCGAAAGAAAGATGAACGAAAACGTGAAAAGGGGCAGGGAGAAAGCAAATAAAAGAGAGACAGGAAGATGACGAAGGGGAAAGAAGTTTAATTAGAATCCGGTTATCCCGTGGAACGGCGTTCAATTCCGACGAAAAAAAAGAGGAAAATTCTCTTTTTTTTTTACTCGGAGACCTCAAGTCTCTCTCCTGTAATCTCTCCACTCGGCCAACGTTTTTCTTCCTTTTCAAATGCGCCAGCCGAGTATAGACCCCATTCCACTTTCTGAACGGAAGGAAGATTAAAAAATTGCCCAGCTTATGGACGTACAATAACTGCACAGAGAGAGAAAGAGAGAGGCCTGAGCTCGCAGACTACGAAATAAAATTTCATTATCCCACGGATTACTGTGTAAATGCGGTCACTGATTTTCGTTTCGCTCGACTAGCAATATTTGGCACGTGGCACGCTCCGGAAATTTACGAGCCTGTATCGATTATTCTTTTTTACCTCTGGATATTAATGGACACGAGCGTTTATACGAGTTTCAGGTTTTCATTTCTTTTTTTTGTGAATCGATTTACAGGGTATAATTTGAAAGGAAATAAGCATTGCTTTGTTGCAGATTTCATTAGGCAACAAACAAAACGGAAACGAGATAAAAATTTATGTTCGTTTGTTCGTTCGTTTCATATTCGCGTGAAATCGTTTTTTGTCAATCGATTCACAAGATTGCAATTTAGGAGAAAATAAGCATTGCTTTGTTATAGACTTCATTAGATAGCAAGTTCAATGAAAACGAAATTATAATTTACTCATTTTTGTTTGTTTAATCGTTTCACATTCGCTCGTATTATGAATGCATGAAGGATTCAATTGGACTGCGAATTTATGTAAATATAAAATTTGATGAATTAACTTGCGTGAATCAAAAGCATTATTGTGTTTGGTAGTATATTAAATTTTCTAAAGGAAGAATTAAATAGTCCAATTTCTTTATATAGATATAATTATTTTTCTATTGGTACACATTTTTTGTTAATGTTACATACCATTATGTTGTATTTTTATTTTGTGATGGCAATTTCAAAAATAATAATAATGGGGGAAAATACGTCCAATGCACTGCATTCACGATGAATGCAGTGGTTCCGATATGTTATTCCTATGTTCGTATATTATTTCTTGCGACAAAAATGAATTTTGTCCACAAATTACCTAGGTGTTCTATATTAGGAGCCATTACCCTATTCCTACCGTAACCAGTCAAATAACGGTAAAATAAAGGTAAACAAGTTCGACGAAAAATCTTTCTTAGTAGAAACAGAAACAAAAGGAGAGACAAAAATTGAAAAACTGCTTAATCAGGCAATATAAGAATCGATATAAAGTTAAATGAACGAAACAAAACGCAGAATTTTCAATCAAATTTTAACACTAAAACTATTAAGCAATTAGGGTGCCTCAGTTCCAAATCTCCCATAAAAATTAGAGCAATACCTTTCTCAAGATTTGAAGAGTCTCCTAATCTTACATCTGTACGAATACACAAATTACATTTAACACGAAAACTACCAGACAAGTGAAAATGATCCATCCCTGATTTCTTCATTTAGTAATTATTAAAAAGATAACAGACGTTCCTCTAAGAAATTATTAAAGAAATTTATTTAGCAATGCGCAAACTGAATTATAAATCAATTCAAGTCTCGATGGATGCATTCTTGAAGTTTCTGTAGAGGAATTTCAAAAGGTTAGTGTTAAAATCCTTCGCAAAACGCCTTCATAATTTAAATACTTGCAAAATAAAAATCCTGAAGTGAATTAATTTAACTCGTCCGGTAGTTTCAGTGTTAAGACTGATCATCCGACTGGTTCGCGGTACGGTTAGAGTAAATTGTCCACGGTCTAACAAGGGCCCATTCTCCTCGGAAAATGAAAGCATCAAGCATAATCCCTCCCGATACGACCGATTAAAATCTCTCGAGCGAGAAGACGCGAATGAAATTAGGCGGTGACGGTGGCGGACACAGATTAATCGAGCATTGGATCGTTCCGAATTTGTCGGCCGTCGAAGATATCGATCATTATTTAGCCCTGAGAGCTCTCCATCAGGCGTCGCCCGTGCCCGCGGCCGGAAGTCGACTGGCCGACTCGTCCGACTAATCGTAAGACGCGATTATTTTACGGCGATGCGAGCCCCGCACTGCCCCGCGGCTTTCGCAAACCATTAAAACCGACCGGTGTAATTAAACAGGCAATTTGTAATTTATCAGCGATTCAGTCGCCGCGCGACTAAATTTGTTCCAACCGTCGGAAATCGGCTGAAACTGGTAAATCGTATCGAGTGGGAACGGCCATTATAACGGGACCGCGATTTGCATTTCGGTGATGCTTCATATTCAACTCATTAAACCGTTGAGACAGAATTTAACTCTGCGAACAAGGATTTTTTAATTGTTAGACTATCGTCGCTTTTCTTTTGTTTTGGTTTGGAACGAAGTCACTAACGATATGATTTGTTAACTGTCCAATTACTACCTGTTAGGAAGATCGTATACAGAATAAACATTAACTACTTGAAGCAAAATTGACAGAGAAGCTTCAAATTCTAATAGAGAACGTGTAAGGATAATCAAACGAATAGAAACGTTTGAGAAAGTTACAGTGTATTCAGTAGTTGATGGTGATGTTGAACATTCAAGTTATAAAAGTTTAAGTGAATTAATTACTTAATTTTATTAGCCACTTTGCTATGCAAAATGGAATAAATCAACAAGATGCCAGTAGATTGGTACGTAATGTATGTATGTTGGTTATTTCCAACTTTTTATAAAAATTAGAACACATCTAATGAGATTTGAACGCTCTTCTAGTCTTGTATCTGTACAAATACACAAATTTAAAATCTTTCGTACAAACGCCCTTGTAATTTAAATATTTGCAAAATAAACATTCTGAAGTAGATCAGTTCGACCCGTCCAGTAAATTTAGTGTTAACCCATCGCCCTATGATTCCTTTCTGAACTGTGACCGATCTAACTAATTCGTTATGAATAAATAATTGATTGAAAGTAAGAAAAAATTCCCGTCTTATTCCATGCAAATGTCTGCTTTAAGGTATAATCATTGACAACAAATTGAATAATAATTACGTTTGTTAAATTCTATTTGATATCTTCACCATCAGTCTGACACGATATTGCAGGGCAAGGGGTTAACACTAGAACTACCGTACCAGTGAAAAGTTTTCTTATTTCGCAATTATCGATATCTTCAGAGTATTGAATATGCGAAATGATTTTAAAAATAGATAGCTCAATCGAAACGCTGTAACAAATATTTGAGAAAATCGAAGAAAACTGTATTATCCTCAGAATCTCTATATTGTAGAGTCGTGTAGCGATTTGCGAGGATAGGCGACAGGACGAAGTTTTCAAATGCTTCTGAAACCGACAGGATTTTTTCGGGCTCGTTGAAATGCTCGACCGAAAGCAGTAACTTTTGATCACAGCGTGTTTTCACGGAGTCGGGATGTTGGAAAAACAACGTTCAAATGGACCATCGAGACGCTTTCCGGTGGACCGCCGGGGGTCGCTTTAAATTTCCATTGTCTGCCCGTGGATACCACAAATATTGTTTCTGTAAATAAAAATATTCGCTCGCCCCGTACCACCGTAGCACTGGTTAAAATGTGTTCTACGCGAACGGGACAGGGAATCTACTTAACCCCTTGCCCTACGATTTCTATCTCAATTAAGGTCGATCTAGCTACTTTGTCAAGCGCCATGTCAGTAAGTGGTAACTGATATTTCTGAATGACTAGAAAACAATCGTAACATACAAGATAACGATGTCGAATGAAAATGTTTAATAAAGTAACTAAATTGATAATAGTGTCATGCAAGGATGAGCGCCAAATAATTGATAATTGTTTCTACCTTTCATTGTTACAAACGAAAAACTCTACGGAAACACGCTCAAGATTTTCGTGGCGCTTAATGTGTTAATAATTTATTGAAAAAAAAAGAGAAAAATTCTAGAAACATCCTACGTCCAAGTTTCCCCTAAAGTATATTAATCGAAGGTAAGGAATTAATTAACGAAAAACTAATTATTCTGCATTAATAAGGAATTTTATAATTGAAACTAAGAGTACCGATATTATTTAGAAGAATACCTCATTTTTTTATAATAAAATTCGATTATTACTTATTTACTTATCAACCCTTTGCATTTTAAAGATGCCTTTGAGGAAAATGATGAAATATGGTATTTAACCCCTCGCCCTACAATATCGTATTAGACACCTGGTGAAGATTTCAAACAGAACTGAAGAAACATGAATACTTCTCGATTCTTTCGAACTCAAATTAGATGCCATTCTTCTATTATCAATTATTAAAACAAAGTAACCAACAGAAAAAGGAATAGTTATCTGTGAAAATACCAGGTTTTCATGTCCAAGCAATGCAGCAATCGTAATCATAATTATTACCAAATATTAAACACTTTATTTAACCTATTTCGATTTAACGTATCTTATAATTTCATCATTTTCACTGAAATTTCATTTCGATTTTATATAATCATACGAAACTTGAATAAACTTATTAATTTACTGATTCATTCATTTAACCCGGAATCGCCTTATTTAAATAGACTTCCGCAACGAAGAAAAAAATTGCGAAATCCATCTACTTTCCATGTTTCCAAATGAGGATAGTCACTCAATATCACGTTTCCGTGAAAATGGCGTAACGCGATTTCGATCGTTTCGTGAACAAGAAAATTACGGAACGTCAAACGCCGATGAACGCTCTCATCGCTCGAGGAAAATGATCTTCGCGTTTCATGTACACAGTTACAATGCAATTTCTCCGTGACTACAGGCGACCGCCATTTTGAAGATAATTCACTGTAGGGACGCTTCAACTCCGATGCGACAATTTTAAAGAGCCCCCTTGCTTCAGGAAATCGAAGAAATGGAATTTCACTTCAATCAGTTCGCGCGACGAAATGTCGAATATTGCTTCGTCAAAAGATGCATCGTGTGTCTGGCCCTGTTATGGTCCACGATTTATCTATGCATTCAGAATATTATTGAAGAATTCAGAACAGATATTCTAGTGTACCGAGACGAATGATTAAAACATTTTATTAGCCGATTTATTTAAAAATGACCAGCTCTCGATTTATTCTTTTCGGAATTATTCAAATGATAACAAATGTTTATCTGAGAAGTTATTAAAGAAATTGAAGTTATTAAAGAATTATAAATTAATTAAAGTCTCGATACATACACTCTTGGAGTTTCTATGGGAAAATTTCAAAAGGTCAATTTAACTACTCGATAGTTTTCATATTAAGTATCTGTATTTTCGATTGTTCTTAGTGGTATAATTATATTGTACCATTAAAAATTGAGTGTCACTGTCAATAATACTTATTTATATTATTATTAAGTTAAATATTATTATATTAAAATGAGAAATGTAATTTCTAATAATAGCACAACTGTAATACTAAATAATTATATCTATAGATTACTATTCTTAACACTAAACCTACCGAGCAGTTAAACAGATATTTTGACACTCCTCTATTGCAACTTCAAGAGTGCATCTATCGAGACGTTAATTGATTTACAATTCAATTTGAATTCAAATCAATTTCTCTAATAATTCCTCAGGAACAGATCTGTTATCTTATTAATAATTGCAAAATGAAGAAAGCAAGAATGGGTCATTTTAAGTGGTAGTTTCAGCGTTAAGTCGATTAAAATGAAATGCAGATTTGAAACACATTCCCCTTTGTCCTCTTGCCAACGGTAATTCAAAGTGACGAGCGTGCATTCACGAAGCCTGTATATCTCGTACATTCCCAGGAGAGATCGGAGTCGAAAAAACCGCGTCACAATTCCACCCTCGCGTTTAATTATTCAACATCTCCGGTACGCAACATTTTCTTTCTCAGAAAAACGTCGCGTGCATCGCGTAACTGTTTAGGGCTGTGTTTTTACGGCTGCCTAGGTATTTCGTTAAAGCGATTTCAAGGTGAAATCGCGCAGGATGTAGGTTCATGCTGAGATTTTTAATCGCGCGCTACCCCCTGCCGCGTGACAAGAAAAATGCGGGGGGAAAAACTGCGCGATGCCGACACGACCGATTAAGCCGGGAAATGGAAAACAGACCGGCCGTAAATTTGCATTAATGGCGTATGTGCGTTCCCGCGCCATCGATCTACCTAACAATTATATTCCGTCTTCTGGAATAAGACGTTGCTCGCCGGTATCGCGTTCCCATCTTTGTTCCCGATTCGGATTTCTCGAGTTCCACGTGCGAAGCAGATTCCCTGAAACTCTGGCGTCGCTTTACCCTTTCCCTGTAGTTCATTTCGCTCGGACAAAGCACGGTCTCGCGTGGAAAAATGTTTAACCCCTTCTCTTATGATACGATAGTGCATGTTTTGGATTGGGTCACCGTAGCAGGCTTTAATATTAACAAAAGTTTATTGAACTAAACAATCAACAAATAAAACAAGTGTGCATCTATCGTGTATTCGCCGAAGATTCTTTGAACCATTTAGCTACAATACGCCACTATAACAGCTTTCGTATATATCATCTTTTTGAACGGTACGCCACTATAGCGGCACAATTTTTTCTCTGTCATTAATAACTATGCGCATTATAATCTAATCTAACTTAACTACGCAGTGGAAAATCCTATAAGTCTCAAATCGCAGTGCTACATTTATGATACGCAGACCGCGTCAAACATTGCCATACAGAGGTACAATACCCTGGCGGCTAGTCCTGCCATAGCTAAAAGGTTAAAATACGTTATACTATTCTCGCTTATATTCTCTTCGATTATCCTGTCATGCCGTCTTCTATCACACTACACTGCCGCTCAACTCGTACGCACTTTTAACCGTCATCCTTAATCATTCTTTCCTTCTCTTCAGAAACATCTTGCAAAATTTGCAAGCAAAACATGTTCTATTTCTTTTTTTTTTAATTTCACAAAGGGTATCTAATATTTAAAATATTATATAATAATATACGAGCTTAAAGTAGTACTATCTAACACTTGTACCTCGATAATAGAAAACAAAGTATTGGTTGCTATGACAACCGATTAATAGATTACCGGTTGGTAAGCGTCGACAATAAACAGTCGATGTATAGGCTACCGTTCGGTAAAGTGTTAATAATAAAATAAGTAATGTTTAAATATATGGACCTAAGTAATAACGATACACAACTTGCGTACTGCTACGAAGGCCAGCGTAGGAGTCCCTCTGGGCACAACCCCCCTTTCGGACATTAACACTGAAGAATCATATAAAAATCGTAAGAATCATAATAACAAACAATTTTAACAATTATTTAATAAAATTTAAACAATTCAAATATTCGTAATTTTCCATCGGCTATCTATATTATAAGAAGCAGTACGGTGAAAACTGTAATATTTATAGCAGGTGGAACGTAATAATTAGCGAGGAACAACCATTAATCGCGATAAGTTTAGATAAGCGTTTCAGCAAGATAATTTCAGATAACACTGATGCCATTTTCAATCGTCAGCAGGCATTCCAATGCCACAATAACCGTTTGAATCCAGCAGTAATCAACAGCATCAGAAATAGGAGATCCATGAGTTTCAATAACGAGGTGGTCCGTTAAAAGGTCAATACCCTCCGATATGGATAGCACAGATTGCATTGAAGTTCATTAACTTATCGTACACAGGATCGAAGTAGCACAGCTCATTCGAAATTTCCTTATTTCTAGCACGCACTAAAAAATACGGGCAACAAAAGAATACGCTATGTAGACGTGTTCCTATCGATAATCAAACAATTATTTATATAGTAACGAGAATTTATTATCAACAGATTTAGCACCGCATTATCATGCTCGTGATATCATTTCGACCAGTGATGTTTGATTGCGCGCAAAGGTATGTCGTTTCTTACTGCGGAGTGTTCACATCTAAGCGAAACCAGCACACGATTGTTTTAGGTTGTCATTCCTGTGAGACTAAGAAACTCTGTGTTCTACATAGTTTATATATAGGTAAGTTTTATATATTTCATCTATTTCTAGATTGTACATACAGTAAGTAACTTTAATATTCGGACACTGAGATTTTTACTTGTTTGCTCTTAAACGGGGCTGGAATTGTGAATGGGGCCGTATGTGAATGAACAGAATCGGAAGAAGAGATTGGATTCTGCTAAAGAATTTGTTTTGAAGGAAGAAACATGGTGAAACGATATCATTTTTACCGACGAAGGTAAATTTAACATTTCTGAGGCAGATGGACGAAGGATGACGTGGCGGAACAAAAATGAAGAATTTAAATGTAAAAATCTAAGGGTGACTGTAAAGCACGGAGGTGGCAGTGTACTTGTCTGGGCCTATATATCCACATTTAGACCGGGAAAATTAATTTTTATTGAAAACATTATGGACCAAAATGTGTATTTGAACATATTAAAAGGTAATTTACACAAAAGTGCTACACAAATGGGAATTTTAAACACGTTTAAGTTTTACCAAGACAATGACCCGAAACATAAGGCACGCATTGCGCTGGAATATTTACTGTACAATTGCCCAAAAGTTTTACAACCACTACCTCAATCACCAGACCTCAACCCTCTTGAAATTGTGTGGGATGCATTAGAGCGACGTGTTAGAAAAACAACAATATCTTCAAAAGAAATGTTGAAACATCGATTAAAAGAAGAATGGGACAATATAAGTACTGAATATTTTTAAAAAATCATTAGCAATATGCCACAACGTTTAAAAGAAGTGATACAGCCGAATGGCTATCTAACAAGATATTAAAACACATATTATTACAAAAATTAGCCTAAAAATAAGTAATGTCTAAAAGTGTCTGAATACTAAAGTAACGTGAAAATCAGACAGAGTTTTATTTAAATCGTGTTATTTAATAACTGTTATAGATTATGTAAATAAAATGTATACTATTGTTTAATAGACATATACCTTGATATAACACTTGATTATATTTTTTGTTTGTTTTGTTAGAAACAAAGTTATGATGTAACAAAGTAAAAATCTCAGGGGAATTTTTACATAACCTAAAATGGAGTATTATATAAACAAAAGTGAATATATAGTAAAACTGGATGAGGAATTATTATATAAAGATTTAGATGAAAGTATTATTTATCATATCGAGAAAAATCATCCCCAAAAATATTTTGAGCTAAGTGACAGCTAACATGCAGGATTGCAAGCATACTTCGCTCGATTACCTACGGAAATAATAGGAATGAACCCAGCAAAAGATCAAAGAGCTGGTAGGTTTACCCCTCCACGACATCCACAAACCATGGGAAAACCCCAAGAAACACAAAAAATTGAAACAGTTGACATATCTACCTCTCCACAACATGTACAAACCATGGGAGAGACCGAAAAAAAACGAACAATTGAAACAGTTGACAGATCTACCTCACCACGACGTGTACAAACCATGGGAGAGGCCGAAGAAACACGAACAATTGAAACAGTTGACAGATCTACCTCACCACGACGTGTACAAACCATGGGAGAGGCCGAAGAAACACGAACAATTGAAACAGTTGACAGATCTACCTCTCCACGACGTGTACAAGCCATGGGAAAGACCAAAGAAGCACGAAAAATTGAAACAGTTGACAGATCTACCGCTCCACGACGTGTACAAGCCATGGGAAAGACCAAAGAAACACGAAAAATTGAAAAAGTTGACAGATCTAATTCTCCACGACGTGTACAAACCATGAGAAAGACCGAAAGGGCACATAAAGTTAGAAAAGTTGACAGATATGTCAGTTCAGGACATCTACAAACTTGGAGAGAAATCCAAGGAAGAGAAAAATGGTGGCGACATATGGCAAAGTACAGAACAGGAAATTCCGACTACTTTAAAAGCCAACGGCCTTGTGTTGATCCTGATGAACCATCAACTTCGAGAGTAAACATGTACATTGTCGATTAAAAAGTAATGTTGTCTACTTGGTGAAACATTCTGTCAATATTTCCTTCTATAGTATCACCATATGAGATTACATGTAAACATAGCGTATAGTTGCTCGAAAGTGATAAATTAGAGTAACAACAATTAATTACGTTAATTATAGTTAACCATTTTTGCAGGACAATTCGAACAACACTTATCCAAATCGCAATCGTCAGCATGCATTCCAATGTTATAATAACCGTTTGAATCTAGTAATAATCAGCAGCACCAGAAACAAGAAAATCATTCGTTTATAAAACAAGCACAAATCATTTGAATGAATGTTTCATAAACTAACAAATAATAATATTATATAAGTTATTTACTTATCAGTACAATCCAAATATATAGTTTTATATTGATTTGAATAACAAAAATTGTAAAACTAAGAAAGATCAATTGTTTTTTTTGTTCTTCCTTCATTTCTTTAGAAAATTTACTTTTATTTTTCTGATTTTATCTTTTCTCTTTTTTCCTACTAAATATGTGTTGTGTATTGAAGAAGTTAGAAATGTAACATGTTGCCCATACCGGCTTCGAGTTATCTTACCTTTTTATAATGAACTATGAAGCTGAAAAATGAATGTTTAATGATTTTCCAGCTGTTCGCATCGTGTGATCATCTTCAATAAGCTCAATTGCTATTCAAAGAGTTTTAGCAATCGATTGAACTTTTTCAATTTTTCTAAATTATGCTCTTATTATCCATCAACAGGCAAGCGATCATCATCGACTGCACATGCATTAATCGATAAAACTGAATATTAATCGTATAAATTAAAAATATTTACACGAAATATGAATATAGTCCATCCTTTTATATATAATATACCCTTTTGCAATATATATTGTAGATATATACTAATAATTAAAATAAAATTGTAAAAAAAAACATTACAGTTAATACTAACTTCTTATGTTCTGCAGAGAAAATATTACATCAATCATGCTAAAAAAACAGGTAAAGCTTGCTTTTTTGTGTATTGGGCAACGATTGAGGGTCAACCGTACATGTGTGCAGCAAACGGTATAATACGACGTAAACAAAAAAAATTAAAAACTTCAAATGTGCCACTTTTTAATAACGATACTGACAATTATTGTTCGCTAATAATCAAGTAATTACTTATTGAATAACGAGGATATATTATCAGCAGATTTAGCACCGTATTATCATGCTCGTGTTATTGTGTCGACCAGTGATGTTCGATTGCGCGCAAAGATTTGTCGTTTCTCACTGCGGAGTGTTCACATCTAAGCGAAATCAGCACACGATTAATAAAATTGTACTGCTCGAGGTTTCCATTTCTGTGAGACAAAGAAAATCTGTGTTCTACATAGTCCTATATGTTTCACCTATAGGTACGTTTTATATATTTTATCTATTTGGAGGTTAGTTTCAAAGCTACTGTCCACTTGTAGATAACTCTAACTGCGTACACTGTGAGCAATGATAAGTATCTCTTACACGATACACAACTGCGGACATTTTACTCTAAAATTCACTCATCAGGCGCCATTTTGAGTTCACCGGAGAGCTTGTGCATAACTTAAAATGGTGAAACCCAAGATAATTTGGCGACGTTTACTTCTAGAATATTACTGTAAGAAGTTACCTGCAGAAAAAGCTCACAAGTTGCTCGAACGCGAATATGGAGATTATGCTCCAGCACTGAAAACATGTAAAGATTGGTATAAACGTTTCGACAGTGATAATTTCAACCTTAACGACAAGCCACGAGCAGATCAGATGAAAGCCTTCGAGGTTGATGAAGGCCTACGTATATGCATGAAACCGATTGCAAAATTCGAAAAATCGCGTCAGAGAAAGAGGAATGTCAAAAGAAGAGGAGAATCGCTGCCACGCAAACTGTCGAAATCTGCCATTATTAATCGAGTGAACACTTCAATGTCGTTAATTGCAAGATATAGAAAAGAGAATTTCTTAAATCGTATCGTAACCGGGGGCATGTGGACGATAGATGTAACAGGCAGAAGGCATGTTGGCCCCGAAGAACCATCAACTTCAACAGCAAACATGGACATTGACTATCAAAAGGCACGACTATTCATTTGGTGGGACATGGAGGGTGTCATATACTACGAGGTATTGAAACCGCGAGACTCTCAGATAATCACTGCTGAAGATTATAAACGACAACTGGAGTGTCTAAATGACAGTTTGCACGAAAAACGAACGTCAATTGCAAGAAATCGAGAAGTGATTCTTCTTTATAACAGACACCAATCCTGTGCCGTTGAAGTCTTTGCAGAAGCACTGAGGAAGTACAAGTGGGAGATGCTCCCGCACCCAGCGAAGTCTTTGGACCTGTCCCCAACAAGCTACTATCTTTTTCCAATCATACAAAACGAATTGAAAGATAAAATTTTTAAACACTACAAGGAAATCAAACGTTCGATTAGACGATGGATTAAGTATACAAACAAATCATTCTTTCGTGACGGAATACAACTTCTACCAGGAAGATGGGAAAGGGTTATCGATTTCGGGGGGGAATACTTGAATTAAGGTACACAAATATTTAGTTACAGAAATAGATGTTCAAAGAACAGCAGTCTTCAATGCAACCCCTAATGTATAGGTATTTTATATATTTAAACCTATGCACTCAGAAGTTTTTCACTGGAAATATTTTAACATTTTCTGATGAGGTAAAGACGATATTTTGTGACACTAACTCGAAGAGAAATTATACGTACATTGAGGAACCGAGCTATTTTATTTTACTGTACAAGGTATAATATTAAATATCAAATTTTATAGTTTTACTGTATGAAATCAGGTAGTGAGTGAGAGTTACCTCTCAAGTGCAAAGGGATAATATGTATTAGTATTATTTCAAAATATTATTTTTAAAATTTATTTGACACAAATGTTGACCAAATATAATTATAACTTTTTTCCAAGGCCACCCTAACCACAGGGCCAAACGAGCTATAACCTCGGGGTGTCAGCCTTTTGGGACGGCACCGCGCGAAACTATCAAAATGACACATTCCTGATTTCTTCTTTTTGCAATTATTAAAAAGATAACAGGTGTTTCTCTGAGAAATGATTAAAGAAATTGATTTAGCAATACGAAAACTGACTTGCTAATAAATTAAAGTCTCAATAGAAGCACTCTTGTTAATTTAACTACCACTCGCAATTCTAGGGTCTGTCGATCGGTCGAAACGTAACATTAAGGTTTAGTTCTAAAATAGTTAAGTGTATGGCGTGTCATACTGCGACAGGGTGGCGCCGGTATATTTGGGGACAGCGTCACTGAAGGCAGGGTGATCTTCAATGGATGAAGATGTGCAAGAAAAGGACGTTCAGAACCGAGCCACTGGATCGTGAGAATCACGTGATTTGGGAAGTTTGTACGTGACCGAGTGAATGTTAGCTATGGGTGCAAGGGACAGGCTGCAAGTAAGAAGAGATGCATGTGAAAGAAAGAAAGGGTGATTGGGGGTGAACTTTAAAAGCGCATGGAAGTTGAACGGCAGAACAGTATATCAAGAACAGCGAAGAGAATATAAGTGAGAGTAAGATAACGTAGGATAACGAAGTCTTCGGTGAACGTACATCAGATTTTATTTGTTTCATTGGTCAATCAATTAGTTCAATAAACTCTTATTAAAATCCACCACGGTGTCGAATCCCGCATCAGTTTGCCAAAGAAAATACTAGGAAAATAAATATTCAAGTTATACATATAATAAGTTACTTTCGTTTCTTGTTCGTACAGTCTATTTCTGTTCATATATTATATACTGCATTTGAACTCTTGATATAGTAGTGCAGTATGCAAGTATCTCTCGAAATCGTACAAATCAAATGTTAAATATCATTTTAAATACTGAATATTGACGAAAATGGCCGAATACGGATCGGTCTCTTTTTTATCTAGATCCATCAAAAAAATTGTATCAACATCGATGTTTCACTCATCATAACCTCTTCTTGTGAGCTCGACACAGTCAGTAGTGGGAAAGATGGTTCGCTAAAATTTAACCGCGGAAAATCGTTTAACATTTTAACCCTTTGCACTCGATATATTTTCAGTGTTGTTAGATGTAAACTTGTATTTATTTTTTAAGAAAATGAATCGAATTAATCTATAGCGGTAAATTTCAACGTTTTATATTTATTTTACTTATTGTTATTATAAGATTGAATTTTTATAATCTTTTAATGTGTGGTACTTTTTTAAACAATTTCCAACGTGACGTACGTGTTTTAGAGTAAATTAGTGTTGTCAGCTCTCGCATGACATACGAGTTTTATAACAAATTTGCATTGTCATCTCCAGCATGACACACGAGTGCAAAGGGTTAAACGAGGTACTAATAGAAAATGGGAGTGAAACGCAACGATTGAGAAAGGTATCGTCGACAGCGATCGAGTCGTGCAACAAAAACGCGCGATACGCGGATCGTCGGTGGTAAAGTGTATTGCACTGTGCATCGCGCAACGCGGGTCGATACTTGACTTAGATACATGAAATTCAATTGAATGATGTTATTGGCAACATTTATTATAGTCCGTCAGGCGCGGATTTCGATGCCAGCCAACTCGAATCCCGGCGGAGGGGAAACGAATTTTTCTCGACAACATCTGGTCATCTCCATAACAAAAGTGAAGCAACTCTGACACGAACCCTTCTCTTCCGTTTTGTTGACGGAACACAATCGTGCACTGCTTTTCTTTTTTCCACTAATCTGACGGGAAAATAACGTAACGCGAAGTGAAAGTTGGTATACCACGAATCGAGAAAAATATTGTAAAATTCACGTTTCACCTAATACATCACGACCAGCACAGCTTTCTGTGGAAACGAAATTGAAGAGTATTCGTGGAAAAAGTTTTAAGTGACATCACATTTTTCACTGGAAAAAGGAAAGTTACTTAACATTACGTTCAACGTTATATCGTAGTGATGTCATCTTTCAATATTGTATTCCGTTAGACTTGTGTTTGCTATATAACGTATATGATATTAAGTATATTGCAACAATATAAGAAACTAACAAAATTTCGGTAGAGCTTAACCCTTTACGCTCCTATGTCGACTGCGATATCAATTTTATTCACACGTGTGCTTCCTTGCCAAAATATTTTTAAAACAGATTACATTATTGTTATTTTCAATATTATTAGTAAAAAGAATCGTTTACACTGCTCCCTACCAACTAAGTATGTTTTAAAATGCGTTTCAAATAAAATATCGTAATAATACAAAAAAAATAAGTCGAAAAATGAATCTATAAGGAAAATTTGATAGAACTACCTTTTCATAATTACAACCTTCCGGTGCCGTAGAGTTGCAATTATCCAATGTTCAATGAACTTACTATTTTAAAGAAAATTGCACCGGAATTGTATACTACAAGATAAGAATAGAAAAAGAAAATTCTTCAATGTTGGCACTTACAGTGTTTTCTACGAGAACCTTTCAATTGTGATTCACCGCGTGTCTTCCATTTCAACGGAGTCGCCTTTTATTGGACGATCAATATTTTCTGCATTGTTACGTTTTATAATAAAGACAGATGTAAGATGGAATATAGAAAGGGAGTTGTAGTTTACGTGTTTAGAAAATAAATACGTTCCTATATTCCATTTAAAAAATGAAACAATAATGCAATGTTTCTTTGATTTATTTGTTTCTTTATATTTGCCTGTGTTTCCTTTCTAACACCAAAACTACCAATCAGTCAAGTAGACTTCTTAAAATTTATCTACAGTAACTCTAAAAAATACATCTATTGATGTTCCGATTAGCTTATAATTCACTTTGCGTGTTACTAAATCAATTTCTTCAGTATTTTTTCAAAGAAGCATTTTTTATTTTTTCAATAATTGGAAAAGAAGAATTCATCAATTTTTACCCATTCGATAGTTTTAGCATTAAATTCGAGTGTATGTTTCTGTGTAATGAATTCATAAGGGATTAAATTATTATTGATACAGTATAATTGAATGCTCTGACTTTTCCAGGAAGAACATTACTGTATATTACGTAGGTACCTACGTAATAATACAATTTGTAGACGGCGAGTAATTACTTTTACAGGTAGCCAGCGTACATTTTCCCGTATTAACGGGAGTAAAAAGGCACCCTTTCTGCTGCCAGTCTAATAAACGTCGTTCCTGCAGTCATAAGTAAAAGGAACCCATCATGTCATCAAAGTGAGCACCGAGGGATCGTGGATGATGCATTAGGTACTAAGTCAGGGCAGGAAAGTTCCGGAGAAAGGGAAGTTTGATAATCACGTCGCTTTGAGTACATTATCCCGACTTCCTGGTTCCCCAGGAGGTCACGGTAATTAATCAAAATTCATTTAGAAACCTAGATTTTCGTTGATCCCTTGACGCACGTGACACACGATCCTTCCCATTTTTAATTAATTCCAAATTGCGAACACCCGGACCACGTAGATTGAATTCAATCTCAATTAATTCTCCTTTTGACAGATAATTCTCACGCGTAACATGAATCACATAAATATTTGTGTATAAATAAACAACGTAGATGTATCGAGTAAATTATAAAATTTACCTTTCATCTACTTTTTTTCAGTATATGTATTATAAGTTTAATATTTCTCTTGCTATTAAATAACCTATCGTTGTCTTAGAAATTTGCGGTCTATTGCAAATAAATTTACGTTTATATTCCTTTTGCAGTCATATATCATGCTGTAGATAACAATACAAATTTATTATAGAACGTTGGAAATTGCTTAAAAAAGTAGCACACTTTAAAAAATTATAAAAATTTAATTTTATTATGGTATTAATAAATAAATGAAATATAAAACGTTGAATTCTACCGTTATAAATTACTTTAACCCAAAATAACTTTCTTATTAACTTATGTATATTTTTTCATTGAAAACCAATCGACTGCAAAGGGTTAATAAAATTATTGCAAACTGCAGCACCAATTATTTTCTCCTTTAGAAACGGTTGGGTAAAAGTACTGGTTCCCATGTGTTTGCAGATAGAGTCAAGCATTGCCTGCTAATGATCGCATCTATAATCGGAATCAATCGGCAGACTTTGTCGATGAAAATGTCTCCATGAGTAATCTAGTCACGATTCACGGATCCCATTTAGTGGATGGAAATCCTCGACTCGTCCGCGGAGAAATTAATTTACATTTATCCCCCGATTACCGTCGTTGATTAAAATCGAGCTTAGGTAGATCCCTGCGACGCTTAAATTCGTCCAAAGCTGCTGGCGTTCTTAAAACGGAAGGTGTCATGAATTTTCTTTATTGTCCATTAAATCTATCAATTGGAAAGTTCTCGCAGGAAGCACTGTAACTGCGAGAAGTATAAAATATTCTTTTTCTATTCTTATCCTGTAATATACAATTTAAGTGAAATTTTACACGAGACATGTTTTTATATAATATAATATAATATAATAATATATAATATAATAATATATAATCTAAAAACATGTCTCGGTATAACATAAATATAATAATCTTTCACAGATTGCTATGATAGGCAAATCCTGCAAAAATAATATTGGAGTGCATTCTTTTGTTATGAGTTTAGTTCCTTGACTTCAGTTACTAACTGTAGATAAATGTGAATAAATAATTTAATCAATAATTTAGATTTTAATATTAGTTTCATTTAATGTTGTAAATTAGCTGTGTACCATCGATACATGCCGACGTGAACGTGTTAACACTAAAATTACCGGGTTGAATTGACCCACTTCGGAACTTCTATTTTACAAGTATTGCAATTATGAAGGCGTCTTTGCGAAAGAATTTTAACACTAGGTTTACAGGACGCGTCAATTTGAGGCATATTGAATTCCAGAAACATTATTTAGTAAATGTTGCAATAACACAAATGTGTATTTACTTAGTGTAACTGACTAATCTTTAAACCTCTGATTTCCAAAATCTAAACAAACGAGCATCAAACTTTTTACGACCAATGGAATAAACTGTAGAATAAATGTCTGTAAATCTAGTGTTAATTAAATTTGTGTATTTGTATCAATACAAAACTAGGAGTATTGTTCTAATTTTTACAAAAAATTGGGAAATGATTTTAATTGCTCGGTAGCTGTAGTGTTAAAGCAGTAAGTAGTCATAATGTCAATAGCAGTCATAATATCAAAATAACTTCATTTATTCAAGTAAAATCACGTTGATATCGAATCTTTATATAAAACACGGTCATTCTATCTCTCATACAAGAAGTACCTCATACTGTATTTAAATCATAGATGTCCGTGAAATATTCAAATTTTCGATCTTGAAATAAAACTGAACTTTCTGCTTTCTTCATTTTCATTCTCGCGTCAAATCTTCGGAACGATTTTCACGAAATGTGAGGTGGAAGTTTGAACATTTGGGGCAAATATAAAAATTCAAAAAGTGCCAACCGCACAGATGCGAAACGTGAGTGGTCGTTAATAAATAACAATATTTGTCGATCGTATATGGGAACCACTGTTTCTGAGGGAAACAAAACATCTAGATATATAAATAAATATTAGTGCAGATAAATATTCTAGATTTAAATTATTCTTGCAACTAATACCTGAATGGAATACTATAAAGACTTAATTTACTTTTAGTGAATATTATTTTAAAAATTATACTTATATACAAATAAACTTCCATTTGGCGAATAAATTCTACAACCGATGACCGGAGCTTCCAAAGTGCTGAAGAACTATTACAATAAAAAACTTGATTTTAAATAAAAATATTTAGTAACATAAATAGCTAGATCATAGTGTAATATTACTACTGTGATATGCCATTAATAATTATTTTCAATACCATTTGCCTTTGTTATTAAAGAATAAGCATTACTATTCAAAGCGCTAGAAATTCTCGTGGCAGTCAACGTGTTAATTCACTGATTTCGCTTGTTTCTCCATTTACTCCGGTGCGCTTAGCCATGTATGCAAGTGAATCGGGCCGTGTGTCACATCAGTCAGTTTCGCCGTGTTCGTAAATCGATGTGACCGATTCGAAAGATAAAGATGGTAAGGTCCGGTGGCACTCCATGGGAAACAGTGGGAAGCTGAACGGTCCAGGTCATCCTCTGATTCGGTAGGTGAGGGAGCATCGTAACTCGGCACTGTGGTTCTGGCTAGTGTGATTGCGGTTTGTTTCGCGTCACCTTCATTTTGCTCTTGTTGAATCAGAAACTTCTTCTCAGATTCATCTCATGCTTGAATCAAGGACGAAGTCCTTGATTCACTACCTTTACTGCGATGATTGTATAATTTAAGTAATGCCTTAAGGCTAAACTAAGTTAGAAGTAAGCTTGCGAAAGAAAACATCGATCGTGCGCTGTGGGATACATCATTTCATTTACTAATTATACTATGTTTCTTTTCATTTCGGCATAGACGTAAATGCAAAGCAAATTTGATAATTTATATATCACATGTGTGTGGTTAACCCTCAGTAATGTTATCACTTCCTTTCCTTCATTGTCTATCCAGTAGGTCGTGTGGTTTCGTTCCCTTCAGTCTTCTGATTCTTGGAGTTTGTGTCAGGTTCATAGCCAGTTCGTTGGGGTGCATCCCTAATTTACCATTGTATGTTATTACATATTTTTGAATTTGCTCTTTTACGCGACAGCAATACGTATGCGACGAAGAAAGAACGTTCGTAAGGACTCAAAGGCAGTCGAAAGACATTGGTCAAAACGCGAACAGTAAGATCGATTTCACACAGGCAGATCATTCTTCTTTCATAAATCAGAGTATAATAAGATCACTAGGATCTGATCGCATAATTTAATGAAACGATTTAATCAAGTAGATCAATTTCGTTGGATTTTTCTGGTTGAGTAAGCTTTCAATAAATTAGTAACTAAAATCAAACTTATACGAATTCATTTCTTTAGTGGAGTTCGTTAGTATTCCTTAGCATTCTATGTCTGATGGAGATTAGTCGCCACTCGACTAAATTACTGAACGTATCTAAACCAGTCTTAACTTCTTGATACATTCGCTGCCAACGCCACGTATTTGTGACGGTCACAATAGTGTACTTTACATAAAGAAAACGAAATTAATGCTACATTTGTCCTTAGTTGAAAATAATGATAACATAATTTTAAATAATATTACTAATATGATTTTAAGTACTTTAGTAACATGATTTTAAATAATATTAATAATAATTTTTAAAAATGAGATACGATATTATATTTAGGAATTCAAGAACTCTTTTCAGTTTTGTTCTTTCAGTATTTTATTTAGAAGATCGATTAAATTTAATAGATTCCCTATCGAAAGAATGATGTTTACAAGAATTCTTTTCTTAATTAAAGAATTTATATCGTTAAGAATTTCTTGTTCCTTCTTCACTTGCACCACTTAAAATGGTGCAAAATGTAATCTAATTACATATTAAGACTGACGATTAAAATGTTAATTCAGTTACAAATTATTTTTGTAACTATTAATTGTCACTAATCAATGACTGCAATTCAATTAATTATGGTGATTCATTCGTAACAATTACGCAAAGTAGCTTGCAACTGAATGAATAGTTGCATTTTAATCGTCAATTTTAATATGTAATTAAATTATATCTTGCCCAATTGTGTCGTCAACCAGATCCGGCTTATTTATCCCTTTCGACTACTCACTCTCATAGACTATCGATTGAGTGTTTTCAACTAAGGGTCTCTACCATCCCGTACCGATTTCGCAGATCGAATCGAGATTCGTTAAAGTCGACTGGAAAAAATGGAGAATTCGGCGAGCCTCCCTAGACATGTAGTGTCCAATACCGGGGGATGATTTTTCTTGGTCGGGGGAACTGCTACATCGACAAATCGGAATTGCCGACATCAATTTCTTGTACGCGAAATATTCAGGAAAATGTTACGTTTACGTCTAACGCTTCAAAAATATAACAATTATTTTCAAATTTCTAGGCTAAAATTAAAATAGCAATTCTATCTAAAAAATTAACTTTTAAGCAATTTCATGAATAATTCAAGAGATACCATTCTTCAGAAAAGATACTATTCTTTTGAACTGTTAGTGGGCCAATTAAATTGAATATTCAAGGTTTCACTGTATAGGATTATAAATAATTGAAAAGCCTATTAATAGCTATCCAGTAGATGGACCGTTAACTAAAAGAAAAATGTTAAAATAAATATTATGATTTATATAAGAAATATATGTTATATATTAATATACGAGTATATAAATATATAAATATTGTAATATATAATTATAATTACTAATAATATAAATAATATAAATGTAATATTATAATATATGTTAATTATATGAATATATATTATAATATATGTTAATTGCATAAATACATATTATTCATTGCTCCCAAGATAAGTGTATCCCGGCGACACATTTCTTTCGTAAAATAGAATCTGTCTACGTAAAATGTGCGAATTTTGTGGGGCCAATCGGCAAGACGGTCGCAGCACCGAATCGCGGCTCGACACGCGACTCTCTCGTTTAAAGGACAATAAAAATGTCCGTTCAGTATTAACAGCACAGCCCGTCAAGGCTCCCGTCAGCATAATAACTCCAGTCGAGTCCTTAATCCTTGCCAGGCAGCCGGTAAACAATAGCCAGCGCTCACGGAGCGATTCTTTATCGGGCTATCGGGATCTCGAAGAGGTATAACGATATTAAGCGTGGGTCGCCGATCAACCTTATCGATACTGGGAAAGACCTACAAAAGGTTCAGTATGAAAACGAACGTTTCGAAGGCTGATCGATCAAGAACTAGAAGGTGCGAGGCGGTCGATTCGGATTATATCCTGCGGAGCGTCGAGATAAACCGATGAGAAAAATGAGGGAGGAGGAATCTGTTGAGAATTCACTCGTGGAAGAATCAATTTACACGGTTAAACACTTGATATGATTTGTTGGTGGAAAGAATGCATTTTCAACTCTTGGAAGCTAAGTTCGTACGAAAAAGAAGATGAAGATTTTGAACCTAACTCGATAAATTTAAACGTTATTCACTTTTCTTTAATATAAATGAAATTAAAATTAAATTTTTTATAAATAATTGTTAATTCTTAGGATAAACATGAGTACAGAACAAAAATCAAACGTTTCTCTTTCTCTCCTAAATTATCATCGACAAACTAGTTTCACGAAGCACAACTGCGAAAGAGATCACAGAACAACGGGTTAAGCTTCGCAAAAATCGTCTCGCGCGAGTCGCTCGCGAGAATAATCGTGCGAATGGGAGACAGAAACGCTTCAGAGCAATTTCGATCCCCTACCGAATAGAGGATCACATGGAATTGTCAGAGCGTTTTATCGAGTTGCCGGAAGGATCGCCGACTGAAAAGGGGTTCCGCGGCCGGGATCGATCTACGGCGTGCTCTGTTTAATAGAAAAACGTCGGGCCGGATTAACGCCGAGGCTCTCGACCGCGAAAACTGCACCGTGAATTCGCGGGAACGAGAACGCCGCGCCGACGGGCCAGTCGGTCGGTCGGTCGGTATTGGACGAGCCGGCGGCGAAATGAAAGGAACTTTCAATCCGTCAAATTCTGAGAGATGAAAACTATCGACCCGTCCCGCGCTTCCGGAACGCCGATTGTCGATCAAATTCAAGGGGCACGCAATAAGTCCACATATTAAAAAAGTTTCTCGCGAAGGGAACGGTTCGCGAGCCGCCCGCGCAGGCGCCAAAAATTCAAGAAGTTTCCTGTGCTCGCACCCGGCGAAAAAGTGATGCGACGCGAGCCGGAAATTCTTGGGGACTTGAGGAACATTTACGCTGGAGAAATTGCGCTCACCTGAGACGCGAAGATTTGGTTCTCTGATTTCAATGGAAATTAAACGTGAAGAACATGAAATTATTTTGAGAGGTGATATTTGTTAGTTGGGATAGAATTGGTACTAAACTATTAAGTAGTCGAGTTGACTTTTTGAAATTTTTCTGTGGGAACTCTAAGAGTGCGTCTATTGAGATTTTTATTCATTTGAAATTGAGTTTGGGTATCGATAAATCAATGTCTTCAGTCATTTCTTACAGAATTATCTATGACCTTTTCGATCACTGTAAATAGAAGAGATTAGGAAATTTAATAAAAAAAATTAGTTTTGAAGGAAAAATAATTCACTGCATAGAAACCGCCTCTCTTCTTCGATAAGGGATTCCTTGATTACTCCAAAAATAAAGTGAAAATATCAAAAGTAAATGAAAATTTCAACGGTATGTATTTCGAAGATTTTTAAATAGTTGATAAATTTATTTTGAAAAAGCATCTAATGAATTTTTACGTTTAATGTACAGTTTTGTTACCTGAACAAAACACTATATGAATTAAATTAGAAGACCAAAAGAAAGGAAGAATAGTAACAGACGAAGAATTTTATATGAATAACATTTGAAATATTGTAAGATTATTATTCTACAGATAACTTAAATAAGTGAATTGAATAAAGAAAAATGGCTGATAGATACGGAGCCAAATAAAGGACGAATAACTCTGTTCCTTTAATTGACAAGTGAATCAAATCGATCGAAGGGAGTTATTTCAGTATGTCTTTATCAAGAATCCACTAGATATAATTAAATTACAATGCCTTCTATGTTAACGTCGATATCTGACTGTTCAAGATTGTTCGGAAGGTTTCAGGTCAACGAAGCTACTCAATAAATTAATTTCAATTATTGGATTTCGATATTCAGAAATACATGGCAGAAAAAATGTTTCAAATATCAACGTGTAACGAATATAATAAGTATGAAGAGAGTATCATATTCGATTAAAAATCGTGAAATGAAACGCTTAAAACTTGGGAATGAAGCCGAAATATATTTTATTGATAATAAAACTCTACATAAATGTATTTCAGAATTATCTTTGAAATCTAATTGTTTTTTATCATATGACACGTAATAGAAAAAACACTGATTAAACAAATAAATACTGCAAGGCTTCTAGTTTTATAACTTGAACTATCCGAATACTTTACGTATATATTTATATTAAATTAATATTTTAGTAACGAACACTGTTGATTCTTTACAATAGTATTATATGTTTCAATGGATCTCAGTATTGGTTTTCCATAATCAAATGAAACTGAAAAAAAGCTAAAAGTGAATAATTGTATTTGGAGTAAATACCACAGCAATCGTAGAAGATAAGTTGCAATATATTTTTCCATCAGTCTTAGAAGAATTAAATTTTAATAACTAATTATTTTTTATGTATTCTACGAATAATGCTATAGGATGCTAACACTCAAATGTACAACTCGAAGAATAAATAAATCTAACAATAAGTGAAAAAGTACAAAAGTCAACAGAAGTTTCTAGAAATCTATAAAAGTCAGATAACTTTCTATAAAGTTAATATAATTCTGTTGAATTCCAAAAAAATTCTATAGAAGTTTATAGAAGTCTATGGAAATCCGTAAAAGTCTAAAAATTTGTAGAAATCTATAAAACTCCACAAAATTTTACGATATTCTACAGAATTGCATACAAAATCAATTAAATTTTACCGGATCTTCCATTCGTATAAAAATCCACAGTTTACCAATTATATTCATTCAACTAAAAACAAAAGGAAATACAATGAGATCTATTTTCGTTTCCGACATTTGTGTTTCCTATTCCGCAATCCTCATGATAATTGGAAAACAAGTACGCTTCTAAATGAAACTGCGCGTTTTGAAAAAGATAAAATAAGCACTGCGAATCCTCTTGGAAGGAAAGCTTAATCAAAGATCGCGACGCAAAGTGTCTTGCTTGTTCATTGCATTATCGAGCAAAATGATTAATGAGTATTATTAAGTCGCACAGGTACTATAATTTTCAAACATGTTTATTTAGACGATCGACGGATTGCTAACAATCAACGAACATTGGGATTATCTGACGTTCAAAATCTGCACTGATAGTGTCAGAATTTTCGAAAGTAAACAGTTTTCAGTGTTTCAATGTTTGTTTCATTTTGGTGTTGTATTATGGAATTGAATGCAGTTTCATTTTCTCACAGTATCATCAATTTTTCTATAAAATTGAAAATTTTTATAAATTTCGAACGTCAATAATATTCGAATAAAATTTATGAATAATTTTTTTAATAAAATAACCAGCATCTTTTCTATTAAATATTTTGGTTAAAATTGATCAACATTCTTCTGATTAAATATTTGGAATAAAATGCATGAATAGTTTTTCGAACAAATATATCGAATAAAATTTATCAACACCTTTTTCGAATAAAATTAATTTATTTATAATTTACTAAGTAATTCAATTTATTCGCGCAATGAAAAAAAGTGTTAGATATTCGTAATACGTTCTGAGTTTGAGTGTACGCAACAGCAACTATAAAAATTGCACATAATATCTATTACTTAATGCAAAAGAATGAAAAGGATTTAAAAATCAATCATTTCCATGAAACATGTAATGTTTCGATTATACAAATTTTGCATACATAAAGGGCACAAAGGAAAATAAAGTAATTATTCGACAATGAGAAACTGAATGTTTTTTAAGCTTATAACAGTGAAACCAGAATTTTTAGTCGATAGTAAATAAACGTTAACTATCTTCTTTTGTTTCATAGAAACAGTAATAAATTACAAACAGATACCGGCGAATGTTCAACGTGGATATTAACATATAAATACGAAAAGTTGGTAGCTTCTTTTCTTTAAATTTTTCCATAATGCTTCCCATAAACAGACGGGCTAGTTCATTTGCAAGTATCAAGTTGGTAGGATCAAAACCTCGTATATTCGAGACGGTACAAATATTAGGTCATTGCATAAATAATGCAATTTTTTTATATAACTTATATCTTTAAAAATCCAGATAAACAAAGCTTTCAATTAATCTAATCATAATAAATAGATAGATAATCTATATAGATACATTAGATCCGAAGAAGTTTTGCTTATCTTGATTTTAAAAAATAAAAAAAGTAAAGTAAAATATTTCAAAACAAAGTAACATATTATTCATTTTATTATACGAATGTATAAATGTTACCTGGTGTAACGATTTCAAATCATAAAATAATAATTAACATCAACATTTTTTATTAAATATTTATCAATAATAAAATACATCGATAACTTCATTTCGTTATTATAAAGAATCTTTTGTTACACGTTGTGTGCCAAAAATCGATATTTTAATTTAGGTAGTCCACCTCGGAATTGCTAAGTCACGTTTGTGTGACAACAACTGATAGCAATTGATTGAATTAAGTCACGTGCAACGCCAACCATCAAATAACTTTTAGTAACTTTTTAATACTTATATTTATATGCACAATTCGATGTTTTTTATCCTATCATTAAATATTAAGATACTTTGCAACACTGTGGTTTATAAATAAAACACACCAACTTTATTATAAGTACTTACTTTGAAATAAATCTTTTGTACAATTAGAATATTTTTGTCTTAAAATCCTGTGTTCTAAAGGATTAAAAAGTGACTTATTTTATTAGTAGACAGTAATATCTGGTAATAATGATCTACTTACTTATTTATATCACTTATACATTTATTACTTATATATTTTATACTACTTACCTGTTTATTTATTTATTTACAAAAGGCAATAATATAAAATTTACAATGCTTTTAAAAAATATTGGTATTGCAGATCAGTGCGTTTTAACTGTTAATTAATATTCTTTAAAGACACTCACCTGAACAGGAGGAATCCTAGACCAGTGACTGCAGCTCGCCTGACGTCATCATTCACATCGGAAACCTAGACCAAAAAAATTTGCATTATTACAAAAATAAGGAATCATCTAAACAGAAGTTCTTCGTTGACATTAGATCAGTTTTATTTGCTTTAAAAACTTGTACGTGTAAACTACCCTCACAGACACTTAATTATTAATATCTAAGTTAAAAATTAAGTTAAAAATCAACTCAGAAATTAATAATTAAGCATCTATAAGCCTAGTCTATAGATATAAGTTTTTAAAGTAAAGAAAATTAATGTAAAATCAATGAAGAACTTCAGTAACTTATTCCAAATAAATATATGTATAATTACTTCACTTCTCTAAAGATTTTCAATTAAAACACTTTCGAATTCTGTTAAAAGTCTATAACTCTCTTGGTAACTTATCAATCTTTCGTCATACGATTTCTTGAGCAATCACACTCATGAGGATTACTTGATCAGATGAAAAAGAAAATCTAATTTCATTGTATACGACATAAACTGATTAAAAATTAATTTTTATTATTACATCTATCATTTTTTTAACTTTTCATTCTTCTCGTATCAAATATTTTTTATTACGCGAATCTATCAAAACAATAACCCTCAACGTTTCATTAAGATCAAACGAACATCAAGTGCGTATCAATTTTCTTTTGTTTACATTCTTAAGTGCAGAAACCACTGTGCTCATATCAAGGACTTATCCAATCCACCACACTCATCACATGCACGTTATCTGTGCGTATTAATATTCTGATAATTTAATCTCCGGTGTAAATTTGATAACGCGTCGCAATCTACGACATCGATTTCGATAGAATGTCATGGGTGTTCGTGGCTACCGGAACGGAAGAATGAACACTCATTGCGAATAAATAAAGGCTTCTTTTCCTTGTGTAGTATAATTGTGTATTTAGTAGCGCAAACATCGCTGGTGTTCACGTCGCGGATAGTCGCGTGGATTTCTTCTTGAACCGTTACAAAGTCATAAATCTTATGCTCATCCGTTGGAATTAATTGATTAAAAAGTTACTATCATTTATGTTCGTGAATTAGTGAATTAATTATTATAATCAACAGTTATTTAGTTATTATAATTATTATTAATTTAATTTAATTATTGCAGTCAGTATTCCAGTTAAATCGATTTATTATATTCACTGATCAACAAATCTTACTTACAAAGTATTTCAAATAAGATCACATAGCACCACCGCAGGAATTGTTGATTTTTGATTGCTTGAATGCATTTTTTATTTACTGCTGAGTGCTTTTGAATGAAATTCCATAGCGCTTAGATCGATGAATGGTTAACAGAATACTTGAGTGATTTAAAATCTCAAGTACAACTGATTACTGTTGACAACTGATTACCATTCAAAACCTCGTGAATGACTATTTGCTAATTTTCAAAGTTGATTTTCACTCTAAAGGAGTAGAAGTGTGCCGTTTTTCCATTCCCAACGATAACAGAAAACACTCCCTCAAGGCGAAGCTCGTATGGAAATCTTAATTAAATTTTTTATCAAAGTATGACTTTACCGTATTGGATTTACGAGTGTTTTCGGACAAAAAAGACTTATGATGGTTTATTCTGCGATTTTTCTAACTGTCGAACTTTAATGAATGCCGAAAAAATGATCTGAATTAAGAATTGAATATTCTTATTGAAAAATAGTCTAAATTAAGAATAGAATATTCTTATCGACAAATACTCTAATTTAAGAATCGTATAATCTTATCGTATAAGGTTATTTAAAAGCTATATTTTACATAATATATTTCTATTTATAAATCCACCAAAATGTTTGTCTTCGGATGTTTCAGTCGTTTGCAATCAAGTCGGCCAACATGGATGTTTTACAAGAAGGAGTTGCAAAACTAACGATTAACTGCGCCAATTTGCAACATTTTGACTTAGAAAAAATATAAATACAAAATAGAAGGTTACAGTTGTGCACCCAGAAAAAATCAGAAAGTTTCACTTAATAGTTAACAAAAAAATTCCTAAAATTTATCTATATTTAGGACGTCTATAGGTGGTGCTCCCCTTAACACTTTCACTGCCAAGTAAAAACTCATTAAAATTCGTATAAAACAGTTTGCTTAATAAAGCAGAACCTAAAAAGTCAAAATTCTTCGTAACGTCTGCTCTACTGTCTTTCTAACATCTCATATTTCCAACAGAATTCGATTCGTTCAATGCGTTACCAACAAAAAAAATGTTTCACGTTAAAACTACCATACCATTCAAAATCACTCATTCCTGATTTCTTCCTTTCGCAATTATTAAACAGATAACAGATGTTTCTTCGAGAAATTATTAAAGAAATTGACTTAGCAACGCGCAAACTAAATTGTAAATCAATTAAAGTCTTAATAGATGCACTCTGGAAGTTTCTATAGAAAAATGTCAAAAGTTAATTCCAGTGCTCGGTAGTTTTAGTGTTAATAATACAAATACGTGTAATACTAATAAACAGTTTGCCAATGAAAAGGCTAGGAAAATAAATATTCAAATTATACGTATAATAAGTTACTTTCGTTTTTTGTTTGTGTAGTTTGTTTTTATTCATATAAATCATTTAAATTTTGTGTCTCTTGAATTCGGGTGACGTGGCAGTCAAAGTGTTAAGCGTCGAACTGTCACGTGACGCCGCGGCACAAAATTCATTGATGAATACTCACGGCAACGTGCAGCAGCTTCCGGATGGCTTGATTGTTTCCAGTGCCGCAATAGGCCATCGCGAGGGTATACATGCCGCTTCTGCGAAGTATCGGATCTTTATCGGCGCAGAGAGAGGTCAGCAATGGGTCGGCTTCCTCGAGGCGACCGTACATGGTGAACGCAATGCCCACCGCCAATCCACGGAGGATCTTCTCGTGCTGCGTTTCTTGAGCGTACTGGAATAAGAAAAGAAAGAAAAGTGTAAAGGACAGGATGTAGAAGTTTACGATGGCAACACGCGCCATTCATGCATTATTCGCCCGCGTTCTGACGGAAAATTTGATTAACATTAAACGTACCGCGCCTAGGTAATTGACCAGTACAACCAAATAACAGAATGCATCTATAGTTCTCTGTTTTCGTTAAGAACAAATGAAAATATACAATTTTTTTTTAATTATACAAAAGTTATTTTGTGCATTGTTTCCGTATTAAATCAACAATCACGAACTACATACCTTTTACAAAAATGTGATCGGTAGTTAAAGTGCCAGTACGTTTAGTGTTAACCGCTTCTTATATAATACCGAGTCAGACTCATGATGAACATTGCCAACCGAACTCGATGAATCTAAATGTTCTTTATTTATTTTTCGGATAAATGAGATATTACTTTTCCATTATTAATCTTTAAACTTTAGAGTAAACGTAGAGTAATCATTGAATTCTTTTCTTTTTCTACTAAATTATTGAAGATGACGTGGTTTTATCAAGGAGCGTTCTGAAAGGAATCATAGGATAAGTAACTCCTTGCAGTATTATAGAATATTATATTATAAAAATATAATTTTAAATGAATAAAGTTTAATCATAATAATTTAATAAATACTCTTAATAAACGTTTTGTTTGGATAACGTGTTTTATTTACCACGAAGAGATTAAATTTTAAATGAATTAGCAGATTAATGAATAAAAAATTTGTTACGTTAAATACTCAGTTTTATGAACTTCAGTTTTAATCTGGTACAGATTATGATAAATTCTTTTGAGTTTAGAAACTTTATTTACCATGTTAATTGTAAAAATTCATGTAGCTATACCTACATTCAAACATAACATTCACGTCAGACCGTGATACACGTGATATTATTATCGCGAAAAAGTAACAAACTATTAATAGATATATTTTGTAAAAAAAATTTATTTACTGTGCATGCAATACACTTGAAAATCACTCTTTATCTATATGATGTGACATTTAACTCAACCATTTGTAATAAACTGGTATGTCAAGCAGTATATTACCAACAAGTAAATAAATGAAAACTAAAAAACTCCTCATTCATCTATATCTACGTCTACTTTATAGTGTAACCATCGACAACAGAAATATAATATTTAATTTGAACTAAAGAAACCTGAAATTCAGTCGTTAATTTCAGTTTGAGGAGTTCACCAAGAGTGTGACACGATATTGTATGTCAAGGGGTTAAGATCGTGTGTAAGAACTACCGCGTAAATAGTGGTCTAATTTACCGCGTAAAACATGTCCGCATAAAACGGGGATCAGGTGTATTGTATTATCCCTATTATCGTGTTTCATTGACGGTAACACCGAGATGAAAAGAAACGAGACAATGGAGAAGCTGCCCGGCGCGATGGCGCGCAGCGGTGACTCGTCCGCGACGGAAACTCATCGAAACGAAATCCACCTGAGCTCCGGACAGGTGGAACAGTCCTGACAAAGCGAAGCAGTTTGTCCTGTACCTATTTTTCCGGTGGCGGTAAGTGGATTTCGTTGTTCCTCGAGGGTAATCGTCTCGCGAAGAAATACGGGGAGACTGTGGAGGCCGTTGCACCGCGGACAAGTCGGGAATTTCGCAAATAAATGGACGAAGATTATGCGCCCGTGCCGACTATCCGCGAAATATTACACGTTACGTTGAAAAATCGGGCGTCCCGTCACGTTCCGCACTCGTTCTTACTTTCCATTAACCCTTTTGTCCCGAATGGTATACATAGGTACTACGAACAATTTAAATTGCTGGAAAACGACTTTTCTAAAAGCTAGAAAACGCTTAGATAAAGGAAAATCGTACCACGCGGGGATCTTTGCTTATAGCTGACAGGTTAACCAGTTAATTGTGTTTAGCGGGTATACGCGTCATCTTAAAGCTTGAAAATGTACTAATTTTTCAACGATATATTTTTCATTTTTTCAGATAAAGATGTAAATCTCCTTTATTTTGCTTTGGTTTTTCATGAAAATTAGGTGAATTCGTCCTGCGTTTGGCGAGAACACACCTCATTTTTTAATTTTATTGCGTGCAAAACGAGAGATTTTTCAAACTCAATTCTACAGTTAACAGGTTAAGTGCTAATCAGCAGTCAGTATATGTGTTTTGGTTGATTAGTTTTCAGCCGAAAGTTTTTATTCACAAAATTCACAGAATATATAACCCATTAATAAGACGCATAGGTAGACTGTGGATTTTCATATATTTACAGAAGTTTTTCAAGTGCAAAACAACAAAGAATGCGCGCGATAAGAGAAAATACATAAAATATCCAAAGTGTAATGCTATTTATAATGTTTACTGGGAAAAAAAAATTTTATATCGTGGTCCGAGTTTTCTAATCATATTATTAACAATTTTTATTTGCATAAAGATTCGCAGTCTGGCCATAAGGTAAGTGAAAAGTTTATGATCGTTACTTGTGAGTTTCCGAAGTGAAATTGAATATGGAAAAGAGTGTATGTATTTTCGATAGGGAAGAGATACGATGAGCGACAGTGTTTATCTTTTAATAAAGAGTTCCGAGAAGATAAAAATAACTTTTTATTGGTAAAACTTTTTTTATTAGACCTTCTGCTTAATTTATTCTTCTTGTTGCATTGTACACAGTCGCGCGTGCTATGAGTTGTATAATCTGCAGTTCAGTTATAAGAAATGGTGCAGCATTGCTCGTGAACTATAAAACAAGTCATACGGTACACGATAATAGAAATAAAAATTCATCAATCGAATTTGAAATACGTTACCACTCATATTTGTCATATTGTCATCATTTGAAAATGAATGAACCAATATGCTTCTTGCAAATATGTACGATCGAATATATTGGTAAAAAAGAATGGAATACAAAACATTTTGTTAATTGTATTGTTATAAAAGTCGTGCATACTATGTAAATTTATAATTGACACAATAACTGTTTGCAGTGCCAGAAGCAGTAATGTAATTAAAAGAAACGAAAACTGTGAATTCTTTGCACAGAAATAAATTATGTATCTCATATAAACATATATCCTTTGCTTCATTAAGAAATATTTTCCTATTAAGTAAAAATCAGAAAAAAATTCTTTATTCTGTACAAATATAAATATTCACTCTTATACTTGCAACAAACATCGTAACGAATGTTTAAAATTAATAATATAGAAAACCCGAAAATAATATTAAAATACCATAACTTTTCTCTAAAAGGTGATCTAATGCTTAAGGGTTAATTAAATTTTTAAAATAAAATAATAAGCTTAGAATAATAACAAATTTAAAGAAGTATTAAGTTACTTATTTTACTTCGACCCTAATAAACCACTTAATAGAAGAATTAAACTGTTGCCTCGCATAAATTCCTCTTGATTAACGCGGAAAAATTAGCATTCAATTGGTTTGCGTAAAATTTAATCGACCTAAGAGTCAATTAATAATACACACCGCAACGTGTTCGAGACAAAAACGTATTTCTCGAGTACTAGTTCGATAATGGCTTAATATATGTACCTAAGAATCGCCTAATCTATCAGTCGTCCGATCAAGTTCGATAAAAGAGATAACGACTGTCACGATTTTCTCTAAAGCAACCGAAGAGAAAAAGAAAATCGAAGGATTAAGCGTGTAATGCCAGGCTTTCAACGTCCTACTGTTATTTTTATAATGGGATTGCAACGTCGTTAAAAACAACGTTGCACCGCTAGCTTCAATTATTGCACGATATCGCGGAATGTAAATCACGAATCGGCGAGAGCTGATTGACGCAACGCGATTCATAATAAATAAAAGCGAAACGGAAAAAAAGAATTCCACAGAATGTAATTGCAAACCTTCGCGTAGATTGAGTTCCATCGAAAATATTTCACATTAATCACGTGAATGTTAGTTACCCTAATTATGTAACTCGTCGATCGACTTAACATTCTGCTCGAATGAACGTTTCACGTCACAATAGATTTAATAAATATAAGCACTAAGCATCTGTTCATACAAGATTAAAGATTAATATGTAAAACAGCACGGATATAAGTGAAATTAAAACGACGAAAACGCTGAAATTTCTGAGAAGTCGAGAAATTCTTAGTAAACCGTGATTGCAAGAACTTTACGCTGTAGAAAGGCGCGGAGAGCAAGTTTGGTAAATATTTCTTTAAGAACTTCCGTTTTAAACTTTTTATAACTCTTTCGTATTTTATTTTTAGTTTTAATTTTACGTATTCTACTAATGTTGCTTCTTAAAGTTCTGTAAATTATTTGATAAATTGTTTTATTAGTATAAAAATATTAAGAATTTAATTACGTTGTTTTCGTAAAGATGTGAATAATATTAATGTGGAAATATTCAAAATTTCATCTTTATTTTTGTATTTGCAGTAAGTTTTTTGTTTCTTGATGTGTATATATTCGTAATACGAAAAAGTTAAGTATTTCATGGATATAATTGAATTACTCATAATTAAGCTTATAGAATTTCGAATTTAATCCGAAAATAATTCTTTTATCTCACATTTTTCATTCTATTCTGCCTTTTGTATGCTCGATCTTTTAAGGTCTTCAATTCTATTCGCAATACGTTAAAAATAAATACTTATAAATCGTTCTGATTCATGAATATCTCCGAAGTATACAATATTTTTGAGTTTTCGATCTCGAAGAAATTATATTTTATATAAATATAAACTCTTGTGAATTAATTTAGAAAAACCGGGGTTAAACAAGAAATGTATGTTTTTCCTATAGATTTATTAACGCGAGAGCGATTAATTAATTTTAATTGTAATAGAATTACTTAATCCATTAAAAAAATTGTAAAACAAGAATTCTTACGGTTGAACAAGTACGATAAAACGATCCCAATATTCTTAAATACTCTAATTAAAATGAAAATCTAATTAAATGAAATTCACTTTTCTTTCTTGAACGATTCCAATAAATCGAAAGAGAAACCAACAAACATTTAATTCTATCAAATTTTTTATCTCATAATGTTTCGACTACTATTAGGCGCCGTATGTACATAAGACTTACGGAGACAACGACATTCACGTTATAAATAGCCTGCGGATTTTTATCTGCGTACGAAAGAAATATAGAAAATATCCAAAGTGTAGCGCTTTCTATAATATCTTTTAAGAAAAAGTATTTTCTATCAGAAATCAATTTTTCTAATTATGTTCCCAAACATTTAAATTTTTTAGGGAAACTATTCTCTACCAGAATTCAATTTTTCTAATCACGTTCCCAAATATTTAAATTTGTATATATATAAAGATCCATGATCTACTTATAAATAAAAACACACGATGTAAAGAGTTGCTCGAAGAGTATCGAAAACATTCACCGATTTCGCAATCCATAGATCGTAAGGTATTTGATTGAGAACTAATAACTGATCTGACAGTGCAAACCAGAAGCCGCCCATCGACCGTGTATCAGCAACTTATCAACAGTATAGTACTCGAGTGGTTTACCATTGTTTCCATAAAACCTATAAAAGAAGCAGCATCGAGTCGGGCTAGTTAGGAAGCGCGGGAATTCCATAGTGCGGAGTGATCATCGAGCAGCGAAAGTGACAATGGTCGCACCGGCTCCGTTAGCGTTGCGTTCGTATCAAAATATACATATTATTTTTTGACAAATATTAGGTACAGCTAAAAGTTCTTTTCGACGAGCTTCAGTTGACTAGAATTCATTAAATCAAAATAACTGAATATCTATCTCAATGCTATAATATCTGTAAACGTCAATGATATCTATCTGAAATGTGATAAATAACAACAGCAATTATTTTGATGATAAAGCATTTGCATGTTATTTCGAATAAAACTTTAATTTTACTGATAAATCGAAAAAAACTTTTTACTACTATTAATATATTCTTTTTGAAAATGAAATATCGACAGTAGTACTAACATTGTTCTTTGTAGAATTGAACTGAGAATCTTCATCAAAAGAAATTAAGTAAATATTTATTGATCTGTAGTGTTATTAACTCTTCGAGTGCCACGTCAATCGAATAAACAAGTATTTGTATAAGATTCATTCATTTTCTTAATGATGCTTCAAGTGAATCAAAGTTTGTTCGATATACGAGATACAGAAAAGTTGAAGAGCAATCGATATAAAAAATCTTGATTCCTTAGTCTGTATTTAATTAATTTTGTTGCATAATTACGAGAGAAATTTCAGGCGGATATTTCTAATGCAGTTTAATGAAAATCAGGAAAAGTTGAAAATTACCATAAATAACTATAGCGATATTGCACATTATTTCGAATGAAACATTGATTTTACTGAAAAATAGAAAAGAACTTGTTACTGTAGCTAATATTTTAATGAACAATATTTGTTTTACGGGAGATCTTATGGATAATATTCTAACGAACTTTGTTTACAGTTTACCCTACCCTGCTCAACGTGCTAATGCAGAGCAATTACACGATCCTCCCGGACGAAAATGGAGTGCCGATTCTAACTAAGCTCGACTACCAACCACTAAGTTTGGAGGAAATTAATGTTTTGGCCGCTGAGGTGCAAACCATCACTTTCACGCTCTTCACACGGTTAGGAAAAAATTTTCAATTACTCACTCAAGTCTTATAGTTTTTAGAGGAGAAGAGCGTGGAATTTTATTTTCCGATGAAACATTGCTACATTCTTTGTGTCACAGTTCATTCTATCAGATTTCAGTTTGTTTAGCATTTAGTTTTCATTTGCTCAGCTTTTTCTTATCTAGTCAGGTCCTCATTTTTTCAAAGGTACTTTTGTATTTTTATATTTCTAATAATGTATTAAAAATATAAAAAATATTTAAACATAAAAAGTACATTTGCTAAATTTGTAATGTTCAACGTTCAATATTTCTATCTTCAAATGAATTTCTTTAATTGTAAAATTTCCATTTCTATACACTAATTAACAAAACCAAGTCACAACTTCTCTAATTGATTCATCAAATTAAATATAAAAACAAAATTAATTGCACGTCCTCGTCAAATCGTAATGTTCATATTTACGTGAACTGAAAAATACGTAAAACCGATTAATTACAGGGCAAACCCACGAAATGGGCAACAACTGAAAACAGACGTCAGCAGCGTTTGGAACAGCAATTGGAACGGCAACAAACCAACGGTCATCGTGACCCATGGCTGGAAAAGCGCTGGTACTGGTTCATCTTGCACTCTAATTCGTGATGGTAATGAAAGCAACATTTTCTTCTTTACAACTACCAGTATTTCTTCAAAGAAAATGTGAACATTAATTTGTTCCAGCTTTCCTAAAGGTCTTAGACTGCAACGTTATTGTGGTAGACTGGAACCAGATAGCCAAAAACTTAATGTACTCGCAAGTCGCAAAAAGCGTGCCGGAAGTGGCTAATCACGTGGCAAGTTTTGTTAATTTCATGCGTACAAAGTCGGGCCTAAAGACCGCCACCTTGAAACTGGTCGGACATTCTCTGGGTGCACACGTCGCGAGCCTGACAGCGCAAATCGTGTCGAAATCCAGTGCAGTTAGTGAAGTGATTGGTAAGTACTAATATATGAAGCCTATGTGGCTCATACTTTAATGTCACATCAGCATACCATCAAATATACAGGTCGTTAATCCCTTGCACTATGATTTCTTTCATAACCACTCTCGACAAAATTATTTTATTGCTCACAATTGGTTAGGGAAGGATTAAAATTCTAAGCTTTATGTCTACGTTTACTCTGAAGCGATCAATCGGTAACAGGAAAATATTATTTAGTTTGGACTCGAAATGTTTAGTGACATTTAAATAAGAGGAAGACAGAATTGAGTGACATTTATATCTGGTAAATTCTATCTGAATTCTTCGTCATGAATCTGATACGGTACTGTAGGTCAAGGAGTTAAATTAGTTTGATAAATAGAAAAGATTGACATGTAGTTGAACATTAATTTGCTTATTGAAAATTTCAATAATTTCAAGAATTACAAGAATTCCACCGACAAATGATCAAAAACATAAATTATAACATCAACGCCAATGTGTTAAGGATAATTTTCAACGCATGGATATAAAGACCTCCCATCGGTTTCCTCTGATTCGAAGTTACAGCTATTTCAGTGCCCATACGACACTGTTTGCAAAGCCCCTTCATCCAGACGCAAGTTACGCGCTATTGAGTTTTATGAACGGGATTGAGATCGCAGTGATGCTTCGAAGTGTATTCGGCAAACTCGCAGAGGAATCCTTCAGCGGAGACATTTCGAGGGAATTTACATTGTGCTCAAGTGGTGCGCATTTGAGAATCCGGCGTAGAGTTCTTAGGACGAATGATACTGTGCTCGAGAAGAAAAATGAGACGGGTTGTACATTGCACTGATGCTGTCCGCGAATGGGACACCTTTTATCTTTCTTTGCACTGTGTTTTCTGTCCATAAACGTGACAAAGTGGAGCGGAAGTGGGAATGGGTGGAAACGAAGCACCATCCTCGAACTTTGGAATTTTTTCTGGACACTAGTGGACTTGAACATTTAGCATTTAACGATATAATCTAGAGTACAAGTAATGGTTGGAAAAAGGATCACTAACAGAGGATGAAGAAATGAAAAAGTTTCTGAATATTAACCACCTTAACGTGGTTAAAGTTATATAACTACTTTTCATGGTTTAACGATAGTCTCATAATCATAAGCAGACAGCGTTTATGAATTTATGAAGTACAAAAGTGTGATAAATTCTTAAATCGAAATTTCGTAGATACGAGGTAAAACATTGGCAAATGTAGATAGCAAAGCTTATAGATTCCTGATTCTTCTATTTGTTCGTCGCACACGTGCAATAAAAATGTGATCTCTGCACGATCAGACCATAGTACTTAATACCGGATAATGTTAATCCCTTGCCTTATGATTTCTTTCGCAGTTGTGTTGATTAGAGCTGCTTTATCATTAATATCGTAAGTTTGCATTTAATCTGAAGATTAACTGTTATTAACAGAGCATAGTGTCTTATTTTATCTTTAAAGATAGTAATAACTTTATTATTTACTAGTGTCCACTTGTAATCTTAACCATCTTTCTAAAAATGAAGGACGAATAAAATTTATTTAATGTTTTCTTTTTTCCTCGTGATAGAAGGATGATGTCGCCATGACAATTAGACTGATCTTTAAATATTTTTAATTGCAGGACTCGATCCGGCCAAACCGATGTTCGAAGATAATAACGCTAACAGCAGAATAGATCGCAGCCACGCGAAAAACGTTCAAATTATTCACACGTGTGCCGGTTTATTGGGCATGCGTTCTGCCGTTGGCACTTCCGACTTCTACGCCAATGGAGGAAGAAATCAGCCAGGATGTAATAACGATATGCTTGGTAAGAATCAACTTCATTTAGCAATTGCAATTTATTAACGGCTTAAGTGTTAGTTGTATGTATTGAGAAACTGCTATCAAATTTAGTTTGGATTGTAAATTAATTAGGGACAGTAAACCTTCTCTTGTTAATTAACATCATTGGTAGGGACTGTTAACTCTAGAAAACTTAAAGGGGAAGCTTTTTATCAATTACGATCGTAATATGGTATTTATAGATTTTAAAATGTGTTTTTAGTAAAACCCACATTATTCATAAGTTCCAGGCACAGTGTTTAAGTCTTTCCATCAATTACAAAATATTTAAATTATCATTAATTTTATCTAGAACATTTAAAGAAATATTTATAATCATCTATGTCTTCAAGATCGATAGGAAACGGAAAAAAAATAGTAATGTGAGATATTAAGCTCAAAACTTCGTTTTTCAAGAATTAAAGAAATTTAATAGTTACAACCCAATGAATATTGCCTGTTTATTTTATTCTTCGAATTTAGTTATTGAAAATGGTTGCAGATTTTTATGTACTTATGTAAAATTTAAAAGTGTGAAATCACACAGAATGCACACAATTAAAAAAAAATATATAACACATCCAAAGCATAGTGATTTTTATAGTGTTCATTAGGAAAAATAATTTTCGATCGTAACTCTGTTTTTCTAACTATATTCTTAGAAATTAAAATTTGCATATAGATCCACAATCTACTGACAAGGCTATATATATGCTGCTTAAGGAATTGTCGTTATATATATATAAATTCTAATTTCTAGTATATATAAATCTATACTATAATACAGTGTAATAAAACAATAGAAAATCTATTTTATTAAATAGGTGGTTGTGCTCATAGTCGAAGCTATGAATACTACAGTGAATCTATTACAAACACGAAGGCTTTCCCTGGAACTCCACAAAAAGGTGGTGCAACAGCATATATGGGTGGTCCCAACCTCGACTCACGGTAAACCATAATTTACGACAATGATTACTACTGTATGATTTTATATCTATTTTATATACTAAATTTGATTAATTTATATTTTTTCTCTACGTTACAGTGCGCGAGGCTCTTATGACTTTAAAACCGGCGGACAACCACCTTATACAGTAGCGCATTAATAGTACATTTTTAGTTTTTAATTATAATGTACATAATGACTAATGTGAAATAAACTATTTAAATTAACTGTCTTTTGTAATTAATTTATATTACCGCGCAACTGAAGTTCATTCAGTTTATAGTTAAATTCTTCAGTTGAGTACAATTTTAGTGAACTAGTACTAACTGTATAAATTACACTGTTATGTACTCAACATTTTTTAATTTTTAATATCCTTATTGTAGTATACCTTTACTTCAAACATTTAAATACACACAGATTTAAAAATATGAACATTACACGCAATTGAATTTATTCTTGAATATACTATAAAATTTTGTAACTAAAAAAGTTACATTCTACTTGAAAAAAATTATAATATTCAAAAGAAAAAAATTATGTCTATTCATTCAATTTGTCCCACCACAATATTATGCACCATTTATAATACGTTATAACAATTGATCTTCGGTTGTCTCTCGCTTGAATATTATCTTTATAAGGTAATTCATAAAAAATATGTATTCTTTTACTCACCGCAACCATGTCCTCTATCGCCTGGGTAGATTTAGATCCCAGCATGACCATGCCCATAGCAATGCCTGCTGCTTCGCCAGTAACAGCATCATCTTGATAAAGATTGAATTTTAATTGTTCATACACATCTTGCCTGTGCGATCCCATCGCTGCTAAGCCTAACCCCAAACAACCTCCATGACGAACCATCTGCGCAAAAAACATATTATATGTTATGAAAATGTACTGTATCGTTAAATTTCTTCAACGTGAAAAAAAAAATAAACAATATCATAAACTTGCCTCGTTCTGTGCGTCTTTCAGCTGACCAAGTAAGTAATCTGTTATGGCTGCACCGTGATTCGCATGAATAAGTCCTAGCGCATATAAACCACCTCCCTCTGAGTAACCAGCTCCAGCACCTGTGTCTCGTGGAAGGTAGGATTGCATTAATGCTAAAGCTTCTTGTTCGTGACCTCTATGAATCACTCCCAAAGACGCTGTTGCAGTTAACTTGGCCCAATTTGTGGCTCTAGCCAACCATTCTAAATTATCCCTGAAACGTTACATTCATCTAGGTCATTGATGTTCCAAAATAACTCCTAATTACAAAGTATGACACTTTTATTATAAAAGAAAGAAATAATTAATAGGTTAGTTACCTCAAAAATTGGTCACTAGTTGTTCCTGAGTGCATATATGCATTGGCAATTACAGTGGCAGTATGACAAATAGAAACTCTTATAGCATCTTTAGTGTTTTTCAATATTAACATATCCGTATGATTACTACGAATTAAGAATTGTAAATGCAAATCAATAGAAATTTCTCCTCCTAGAATACTCGACAGAGCATCCACGCGCTCCTGTTGCTCACGCTCTTCTGCATTCTAAATAGAAAATCAAAGTTAATCAAGTGTTAGATACAATACTTGTATTTAATAAACAGTATCGTTTACCAAACTCTCAACGCTACGTTCGGCTTTATCTTCTGGAACAGGTGTACTGGTTTCAGTTTCCATAGTATTAGAATCTGCAGTAGCATCCGCAGCTACTTTTACAGCTGGTTTCACAATTGGTTTAACCATAAGAGCTCCTGGAATGGGTGCTGTTGCTCTAAGAGCTTGTAAGACACATCCAAGGAATTGTTGAGTGGCAGATTCATATAAATCAAATGCAATTTGATAGGCCATAAGAACACAATCTTGTGAGCCTTTACTCAGTCTATCTAACAGTTCAGCAACGGCTAGTGGATCGTCAAGAAATATCAGACACTGACACATATTAACATAGTCTGGCGTTCCTAAGTTACGATAAAGGCTCACTAGGCAGCGAAGTACAGTATTACGAAAACCACGATTCTGGATAAGACTCATGACCACTTGGAAAGCATAGGACAACATGCCACTCACATCATCCTAAAGTAAAGATAAATATAGGAGTAAATATAAAATGTTGATATTACTTGTAACTTATAAATTAGCTTATATTTTCTTACCGACTGCATAATTGCAGCTTCAAAAACATCCATTCTTCTTGTTTCAAGGGCAAGACCTAAAGCTTGCCTATATTGATTATCATCCAAACACCGTTGAAACATTCTGTTCACAATCCCTTCCAATCTTGGGTCAATACCTTTGCTACCTGGTGGTAGCTTCCCTTCAGCTTCCAAAACCCGTTGTTGAGTATAATAATCAATACATTTAGCTGAAATAAAATGAACAGGAATATACTAAATTTCATAAACTTAATTATTATTCATAATCCAAGTTCTCAAAGCTTGTACCGATAGTAGTATCCACATATTCATTACGAGCATTGACATCAAAGAGTTCTCCAGCTCCCAAAGCATAGGTAAGAGAATCTTCAAAACTTCCTAAATGATAATATACTTTGCTAGCAACTAATGCAGCTAAATCATGTTGAGGAAATGCCTTATCTTCATGAAGAATTTCACTAGGGATATGAAAATTCATTTTTAAATAAAAAGAAAGATGTATAAATATAAACAACTTGATATTTGAATTACATACATTTTTTCTATAGCCTCAGATATCTCGGGCCAAAATTCATCCACAATCATATCCAACTTTTTCAAAGCAAATACCTTCAATTCCGGCATTGGCTCCTCAAGAAGGGAGATAATACCCGCTGAAACAATAAACATTATATATTAAATTTAAATAAAAACATCTATCAAATAATATGTTCAAATGAAAGGTAAAAATGTAAAAATTATAAGGCGTTAAGTAATAATCATTTAAACTAAATAAATAATTATATTTTGTATTGCGAACCTAAAGTAAAAGGTTATGATTTACACGATCTGCAAATCATTGCATGCACAATGTGCAAACACTATGTGAAAATTTACTGTTAAATATATTATTAATATAATTTAAAAAACAGTTTAATATTAAGGTCTAAATAAATCACTTACCTGCAGATGTAATATTCATATTGGTTCTCATAAGCTACAAATTCTTTCGGTAAAAACTCGAAAAGACAGTTTGATGGCAAGCTATGAACACGCCAAACAAATTCAATTGAAGTGTGGCACAAACTTTTATAATGGCAGCCAATATTACACATGAGAAAACAAACACTATATGATGCAATTTTTTAAATATTTTATTCAATTTCAAACATATGTTTTCATTTTATTTAAGGGAATGAAACAAATTTAATAACAGGGATATTGTTTCTAAAATAAGATGGAAAAGTATGAAAGAATTGATTCTGCAAATTTCAATCCTCATAATTGGCACTACTGCAGCAGAAACTTCATAATTTTGTATCTGATTTTGACTTGCAACGCTAACCTAAGTGTAAGATACGTGTAACTATGTTCTTAAAGCCATTTATAGAACGATAACATTATCAACAATAATATTTCAATAATGGCGGAAAAAACAAAAAGTATGAGCCATGTGAAACATATTCCAAAAGATGCTCAGGTTATAATGTCTATTATGAAGGATATGGGAATTACTGATTACGAACCGAAGGTTATAAATCAGTTACTTGAATTTACGTATCGTACGTATTATGTTTCTGCGATTTATTTAATTTTGTAAATGCATTATTGAAAATACTTGTTACTCTATTTTATTAATTCATTAATTTATACTATTTAAAATGAATCATAATATAACCTTTTTTCAATTTATAGGTTATGTTACTTGTATATTAGATGACAGTAGAATTTATGCAAATCATGCAAAAAAGAAATTCATCGATTTGGATGATGTTAGGTTGGCAGTTAAAATGCAGCTAGAGCGTACATTTACAAATCCACCGCCAAGAGATGTATTATTGGATGTAGCTCGTGCAAAAAATAATATACCATTACCGTTTGTAAAACCAAGTAATGGCTTGAGGCTACCACCTGATCGATATTGCTTAAATGCAACAAATTATAAATTAAAGAATGCAACAAAAAAGGTAGTAGGAAAACCGTTGCATTCATTAGTAGGAAATAACATTCAAGGTGGTCAATCAAAGATTAAGGTGGAAGGAAACAAAACTGGTCTTTCCATTGTTAAAAGACCAGGTACACTTGCAACAGTTGCTAGAACCCAAACAATTTCAATACCAAAGCCTGTTTTAAAATTTTCAACAGGTAAGTCACTTATATAACTAAAATTTAATATAAACTAAAATCTTGAAACCTCTTGATTCATAGATTCCTACAGAATCCTGCATTCCCAAACATTCATTCCTTCCATCCACATTTCACTGAGACCCCAAATATGTAAGACACAGGTTTTTTTAGTAGAAATATAAAAGAGGTAGATGTAATTTTATAAATTTTTAGCCACAACAGGACCAGCTACAGTAAAAGCACAAGTCTCTAAACCAAAAATACAAATCACATCTGGACAAACAATGCCTCCTGTTAAAATGGAAATAGAAGATTCCATGAAACGGAAGAGAGAAGATGATGATTATGACATTCCATAATGATAAACAAAAGATACAGAATAAACTTTTATTTTATGTTTCTATTATAAGACACTGTCAGCCACACTGCTGCAGTGATGATTTTAATTCGAATGTTACAAAAATGTTCAAACATTTGAAACCTTCTCACAGTCGATGCTGAACTTTTGAATAGCATTGTACATTTTTAATTCGAGAAATCAATGTTAAACATAATTATATATAAGAAGATAATTCCATATATCTTATTAAAGAAGAAATTATTTTCATTATTTTCTTATTTTTTTTAATCTTTCAGGTAATCACCAAAGATATGTCTTCCTTAAATGTTTATCTTCAATTCATAATAATAAATTTAATAAGTTCCGTTTTACTTCATCGACGTTCACCTTTTGACTAAACTTTGTAAACTTTGGCAAAATATCATCCCCGTAAATAACATTAAGTCGCATAAAAATAAATATTTTATTGATTAATATTTACACTATGAGAGTATTATGTATTCATTGTTCAACTTCATTTTCTTCTTCTTCTTCTTTTTCTTCTTCTTCTTCTTCTTCTTCTTCTTCTTCTTCTTCTCCTCCTTCATCGGCTGTTATTTCTTCCGCATCAGTTTCCCCTTCTGTTACCTCTCCAGGAGACGTTACATGCGCAGCGACCGCAGATTTTTCAAATTCATCTTCAGCAGGACCTTCATCTTCAACTTCATAATCCGTTATTTCTGCGGGTTTAATTTCGTCATCATCTTCTTCTTCATCCTCTCTTATTTGAACTTTTTTTGCTTCATCTGAAGGAGCAGCTTCATCCTCAATTGGTTCTTCCTCTGACATCCCTTTTTTCTGTTTTTCTTCATCCCCTGCTTCTCCAGTTGCCTCAAATAGCGGCTGCTCAATGTCTTCAACTTTTTCCGGTTTTTTCGTTTCCTTGCGACCCTTCACATCTTCTTCTCTAACACACTTCTTCCGGTGAACCGGTAGGAAGAGCTTAAATTCCTCCGGCAGATTGTCTTCCGAATAAAGCCTGTTGAAAAATGCGCTCATTATAGTTAAAATCATCAACAAAAATAATCATTTAAAACCTAATATTAGTGAATTTATTATTTTATCTTGATGGAAACCTCGGTTGTTTTTTCGATCGTTAATTAGAGCAGAATATAATTTTGAATTCTAGAATAATTTATATTGCAATTTATTGTAATATAGTAATTTAAAAACATATTAAGTCAACTGTTTTTTTTATTATGATTTCTTTTGCATATAAAACACAAAAATAGTTTTTCTGAATATTATTTGTTCCTTATAGTGTATCAATAATGTAGAATAAGTTTCTCGTATAATGTTCAGTGTTCTGATTAGAATTTATTCTACTTATACTATCTACAAATAATAATATATCACTATTTGTTTTCCATCAATTTTACCATTTGCCAATTAGTAAATGAATCTATTGCAAATATCAAGGAAAATATCATAATTACGCTAATGTAAAAATTGTCAATGAAAATAGAGCAATGGTTCTCACCTGTCCGCAAAATAAATACGTCGAATTCGACAATTCGCGTGGATCTGAATGCGCGTAGTCTCAATGTAATTTGTGCCGTACGCTCTTCGCGTGAAGTCTGCCAGATTAAATTGAATCTGATTCCAACCACCTGACAGACCGATCGGCATCGACGTGCAGAAGGGTTTAACGCGTGTAGTACTTTGGAAATTGCTCATTCGGAATCTCCTATGCATATTTTTGTCGTCTAAAATCTATAATGTTTAAAAATATATTAAGATAAGTACACTTATTTCAAAATGAATCAATTCAACGATATCAGAAATGGTATAAATCACTTTTTATCAATGTTTCAAGAATAAAAATGAGTAATTATTTCGATAATTGCTTTAATAAATCGCATAGCTTTATCAACGTAGATATTTTTAAAAAGAAATTGGCTTGTATTGTTTCTGATTCTATCAAGAGTTTGTCTCATTAACACTTAAGCATCTAGCAATTACGGAATATAAAATACGCCAAATACCGGACGTTTTATATAATTATTTAATGAAAATTAATTCTGTTTCGGTATATTGAGAAGCAATCGATTTGAAAAGTGTACGCAATATTATGGTTATCACATTAAAAATATTTTATTTTACGAGTTGTAAATTAAGAAAGTTTATAGAAAAAACATGCTACTTTGTTCAACTTTACAGAATAAAAACGGATAGTCGGGTGTTGAAGTGTTAATTAGAAATATAGTATTTCAATATAATAATTACGCAAGTGAATGTTAATACGTGATATTGTATCTTTGTATAATTATACACTGAATAAAAGATTGAAGTTTCTTAGTTTAAAAGTCTCATTTGTTGTTCAATAAGTAATTATCTTTACTTTGAGGCAATCTTGGCGAATGAAGAAGAGTATGACGACAGTGATTTAGTGACGAAAAATTTACTGTTATTTCGAACGTGAAATACTTCTTCATGTTCTTGATGATCATGATCAAAAAGGGGAGCCTAATTCCGAGCGCTTTCTTCGGGTTCGGAGGGGTAAAAATATAAGTTGTCGTCACGTTGGTTCCTGCTATTTCCAGGGCCAATGACTTGACCTCCTCATCTGTCACCCTTCGAATATAACCATTCTTCACCTGCTCAAAATGATGATTCTTGTGTATATTAGATATAATAAGTGATTTCGTAACGCTGCAATGACTACTTTCATTCATAATGACTATTTTCCGGCACTATTTATTATAAATTCAGTTATTTATTCTGATTTTATAACACCTATATTTATGATTGTTTATAATAATTTCTTGAAAGCAATCATGTATTCTAGTATCTTTTACCTATGGCATATTTATTTAATATATGTAAAGGTAGAAGTGATTGAAATTCAGAATCAAACAGATATTAATAATGAAACATATTGCTTACACAACGCCATCATCACTTCAGTAAACAAAGATTTCTTCAATACTAAAGTTTCAAATAGAAAAATATTTTCAAACATTCGTTACATCAACTTGAACCTTTCTCCGTCACGTTACCATCAAAATGTCAGTGAACTAACTCAATAAATCAACGACATTACTGTATCAATTTCCATTTCACGAATTCACAATAAAAACTTACGTGCATGTCCCATATTTCCAATGGGGACGATCCGCAGCTGTACAAGACAGACAGTAGTCCTTGCTGGTACTTGTTACGGAACATAGTATTCTCCACTCAGCGTTAAAGAACATAACAGGAGCAGAGCTCTAAACCATTTCCACTATATCGTTATTCCACAAACGTCAAGGGATAACAGATCAACGAAAAAAAAGAAGAAGAAAAAAGGAAACGATTACTTTGTTTCACCGATCGAGTTGAAGTTGTTTTCTCCCTCGGTATCGGGGTGAGTCAATCGGGTTCCAACCCCGAAGAAAAAACTCGGTCTGCTTTATTCAACGTACAAATGCACCTTTATTCACTCGCGTATCGATACAATCGTTTTCAGAGGCGGCGAAATTTAGTCATCATGTCTGGAGTAGCTTGTTCAGACGGCGTCTCTCGTTGTTGGTTAGCAAATCGGGGACAATCAATGTCTTCGGGGGCATCCCGACACTGAAGACACGGTCGATTCTGACGCTATCGATGGCGAACACCTGCATCATCGCGAAATGCATAACTTCGCGATTCAGCTGACGTCTGATCTGTTTCTTGGTTCTTTGCACGCGACGCCGGCAGACGACGTAACTTTTAAACAGAATTCAGTGTTTAACTGTCGATTAAAATACAACCAATTTTACGTGATTTTCGAAGCGGCAAGCAATCTTAACACTTAGGCAACCGCCTAAAAAGTACAACTGTAACCTGTTTAATTAACTTTAATTGAACTCGCTTAAGTGATTCTGTTGTTAACTTTGTTCTATAAAGCAAAAAAAGTATTTGTTGAATTGCAGATAACCCTAGTTCAAGACTTACTAAATAACAATAGAAATATTAGACAAAATAAAGGGCTAAGGGGAAAATGGGAGATCTCCCCATTCGGTTGGCTAAGTGTTAAATAATTCTACAAATGTTCATTTTATTGAACGTTCATCTGATAAAGCGAAAAGAATGGAATAGTGATGTTTTTTTTGTTGATCATGGAATATAATGATAAATATTGTGTTTTAAGTAGGTACTATATTCTTGGAAAAGTGTTAAAACTGATAATATCTAAATGCTATTGTAATTATAGATCTTGTGAGGCAACCCTGTTTAAATAAAAGACGCCGATACCAGAGAAGGATAAGTATTTCGAGTTCGATGGAAGTTATTTATTTGGAGTATTAAATGATCCTTACTAAGGGAAATTTTTAAGACCCGTGTAACTAGGGTGAATCGACACGTCGCTTCTGTACAATTCTGGGTAGAGTTTCATGTGCTTTGTGAGGTACTTCCTTGGACGTTTTTTCTTCTCCATTTCAGGGCTTGATATGGATAGGATCTCTTCCTGTTGCTCTTCGTCATTTTTAGAGTAGATTTCCCCTATCTCGTTTGTTTTATTTTCTTCCGATGTTTGAACGATCATCGTGACACAGAACTGTGAAGAGATACGCGACTATTGATTCCATTATTTCAAGTAAATAGTTTAATGTTAATGTTTTAATTAATTTAAAAGTACTAATTTTGAAATTAATATTAAATTATTTAATATTCATTTAATATTATTATTCAATATACAGGTGGCCTCTTTTGACCCATGAGAATATTTCGTATCGTACAAGGGATTGCTCAAAATGGGTTGTATTATAATTGCATTACTAAGCATATATTCATAATATGTTCGATTTCTAAAGTACAGTATAAGAATATAGCCAAAAAGTCTTCTGATATTTTTATTTTCTTTAGAGTATGATAAAATCCCTAATAAAAAAAAGAAATGTTATTTCAATTTTTATTTCTATTAATTAGTACATAAAAATCTGCATCTAATTATAAGATATGTATGGATTTTGGATTTTATGAATTTGTAGCATTTTATAAAACTATAAAATATAAATTTTAATAAAGTATAGTAAGTTCATATTCTGTTCTTAATGCAATGAAACAGTTAATGTGTGAATAATGTTCTTGCTTTACATATAGCTTTTTGCATTGTATTAAAAACTCAAATTCCGCATAACATCCGCAACTACATAGAAAGTTTGTTCTGGCACTTGTACAGAAAAAACTTTAATAGATATAGGGTAGACCCGATTTGCTGTCAATTAAAGCGTAGAAGAAATTATGCTGTATGATTAATTTTTTAATGCAGTACGATATATAAAATTAATTCAAATATTAATTTAATAATTTTAACTGCATTAATGTTGCCGAATTAAAATTTTACGAAAAAGTGAAAAAAATAATGAAATAAATACTTCATTTTATTTTGAATGTATTAAAATTATAATCTAATATTCCATTTAATTGTTAGAAACATATATTAATGTTTTGAATTGTAATTCTCAGAAACATCAACAGTTTATTAAATATATTAATAAATATTCATCCAAAAACATACGACAAATGTAATTACTAGTTAATTAACAAATTGATAAATATTACCAAAGACCATTCAAACGGTCCATTTCCAGTAAACCATATGTACAACACTAAAAACGTGAAATGGTAATGAACGGAGCAAATAAAATGAAGATATTAATCATTTAAAAACGAATAAAATTGCTTAATTTTCACTTTCATTTTCTATACTTAACAAATTATCACAGTTCATATACATCAAAAAATTAACGTGGCTGTCAATTAATAAAAATATTCCATAATACATACCTTACCTCTCGAATTTTTTGAAGTCCTAAACGGAAATTTCTTTTCGCGTCGCGTCTACTCAGTGAAATTTATTCCCGCATGATCAACGAAAGATTCGGTAACCCAAGTCTCGAACGAAGCTCGGGACGGTCGCCGGAGTCACGATCCACGGACTGACGAATTTCTCAATCGTGTGGATTCAGCTCGCGTGAAGAAACGACCGACGAATGCGGCTCGTCTCTCCGTTGATCCGACGAAAGTTGCCCGATCTGTAACGAAGTGAGCCCCTGTGCCTCGTACGGATATCGATTTGGTTTCCAGGTGAATCAATAGAGATTCGGTTCATTCTTATTCTGATATAGATACATGCGATACGATTCCATTTATCCGGTGCGGGTTTCGTCTGAGTGCCTCGTTTGACGGACACGTCGATGAACCCTTATTATCCGAACCCGTGCCTGCAACCTACTATTACGTACTGGAAACAGTTCGTGAGGGTTCTTTTCTTCCTTTTGCGATTCCTTTTGTTAATTGGTAGATCAGTAATAAGCAACTATAGTCAATCTGATTTTCATGTATGTACGTTTTCATTTTGGAACGTAATGATTGATAATAGTAAAGTAGAATTCAATTTTAATGGCAAGGGCTGCGTTAAACTTAATTTCAAGGAAGAGGTCATCGACCATCCACCGTAGGATTCCTTATTTCTAATTATTTTTTCCTTATAACTCTTCCTTGTAATTTTATTTCATAATTCTAGCTTATAATTCTATCTCATATTTGTTTCTTATGTTACTGTTTATACTTGTATGTGTCTTTATGTAGACAGTTTCAGATTCAAAGAAGGAGACATGGAATCATCCGCCGAGGGATTCCTTATTTCTTATAATATTTTGATATAAATCTTTCTTATAATTCTTCCGTATAATTCTTTCGAATACGACTTTTTATATTTGTATACTTCTTCAATCAGATTTAGTCTTAAGAAAAGAGACATCCACCGAGGGACTAATTTCAACTGCGGTAGTATTAGTACATAGATTCAGGGGTGGAGGAGGTTGATGAAAATATTTTGTTTTTATTATAACTATTTATATATATTATCGTTATTCAAATATTTTCTATAAAAGAATCATGGTAGGCTAATTGGCTGCGATAATTTTGTAATTTAAATGTAAAATATGCAATCATCGACAGGTAGACAATATTTACGTTTTTCGTGGATGTTGAAAAGAGTTATTTTACTTGTGTACTATTTGGTATGTTCATTATTCCGGTGTATAATTAAAATATACAGAAAATAATGTAACTAATGTAGCTAATTTGTTTAAGCTCGAAAGCGAGATAAATTATTAGACAGTATTTATTCAAGTTACAAAGTATGCACTTTACGAATTAATGATTAAAAATTTCGTGAAAAATCATTTTCTAAATATGTATGGGACAGTAGTTCTGGTTTTTTCAGATATAAAAATAAATTGTTCGAAACAGGATAAGATATTCGTCGATTATATTATGCAAGTAAATTATATACAGTTTCAGTAAAAATTGAGTATTCATAATGTATGATACTTTGAATATAGTAAGAATCCATAAAATAATTGGCAATAATTAAACATTTACGGAAGAAATATAATTCGAAATTTTCTATGTAGTTTCTAAATTATTAATCACTTTTTTATGACATAATTTCATTTTTATTACTATCCAGTTTTTGTAATATAGAAAAACTATATATAATAAATGATTCTAAAGCTCTTACTTTACCATTTATGATATACTGTGTAAGGTTCTTGTGTAGTTTAATAACTTACCGCTAGATGACACCAACATTCACTTTTGGTGAATTTGTTATTTCCTTAAATATACAATTATGGATAGTTGAACAAGAATTTAATAAGCAATAAGTGCTCAAATAGTATCATTTTAATTACGAAGTAGTTACAATTTTTTACCTTTTTTCAGAGACTTTTATATTAAAAATAGCACTGTTCGTGTATGATAAAAAGATATTAAGAATAAAATATTTACATACCAGAATTATGTTAATATCGGTGATAGTTTTTCCTTAGTTCCAAAGAAGTCGCATATTTAGTGAATTTCCGTGTATTAACACGTTTTTTCCGAAACATTTTTTTCTTATTTCTCTTATTACTCAGAAATTACAGTGTGTTATTTTTAAATATTATTTAACACATAAACAAAGTTATAAAACCCTTATTCGATAACAATTTAACAATATTTTATTTCGCAGTACTTTTAAAACTGTTTTATTTCTACTGATCCATAGAATATTTATTCAATAAATCTAATCCCAAGATCGATCATTTCGTCTCATTCCGCAATTGAAACACACGACAGTTGACTTATCCTTACTGATACGAATGAATGTAATACGTTTATAGAGTAATCATAATCTCGCCAGACCATTGTGCAACATTACACAAGCATCAAACGACTGATAAATATTTTTTCGACTTCTTCGCACAGAACTTAATTTTTTCATGCAGCGTTACCAAATTACGGTGATGTCAAGAGAAATAGATTAATTAAATTCTTCATTTATTTCTATCTGCGAGCACCATTTGTGCACTCGTGAAACCTAGATAAGAACTGCATCTAGCGCTATTGTCCCACGGAGCACAAAGGATATTTGCAGGAGGCGCATCGAGACCAAGAGAAAGCCTGTTACTCACTTTGGCGCGGCAGTCCATTACATGATGCATCGTAAGGGTTCATAATTAAATTAGTGTTACGCGATCCTGGTTCTGACAAGGTAATTATTTCATTGGTACACGGTTCATCAATTTTATCACTACGTACATTAGGGACACTTGACCCAGGTGTGGTAAAACATTATATTTTCTTTTAAATCAGTGAAAGTATAATATTTCAAAGGTATTAATAAAGATGTTTTAGCATTTCTATCAATGATAAATATAAAGGTAATTATCATTTTATTAGTTACAGAGTTTATTTCGTTTTCGAACTTACATATGTGAAAATGAAATGGTACATTATTAGCATTAAGTTTTTATCTGAACACAATGGTTAAATGTTTGTTTGAATGTATTGTTTGAATACTCGTTGTATTAGTAATTGAAGAACTTTATATAAATGTCGTTTATCGAACTCCATAATAAAAATGGTTAGTAGTTATATAAAATAATTGCAGTTGTGGCTATCACGTGGTTATATTGCAGTTACTTATTGCGCTGGTTTCATCAGGAGTTTGTAGAGCACTAATAAATTATTTATTTTTTAATTATTTCATTCCAATAATGTTTTTAATATTTTCAAAAACGATTATTCGGACTTGTGTGATAAACCTGATCGTGGAGAAGTCTCAATACTATTGACAGTTCATTATTTTTCTATATCATCAGAAGAAGTACAGACTTATCGCGATAGATTATTTCAATGATTTATTTCATTTTTAAATCGGTTCAAACCCTCATTAAGTGCTTCCTGTAGAAGACGATAATTATGACACAGCAATAATATTTTTATAATTTTACAATTTTATAATTTTTATAGATTTTCTTAATTATTTATTTACTTATGCAATTATACACACGTGTTGCTGTAACGCGTACAATTAAAACTACGTATAAAGCAGAATGTACATTCCGTTTTTGAAACCTGCGCACAACAGAAACTCAATTATGGGTCAGAATGGCCATTTCTCAGTCGAAGGTTAAACGCGTGCCAAAATTCAGTGCAACCAACATTTGCGACGACGTTACAAAGATAAACAGCAAATAAAGGAGATAAATCTTTTCCCATTACCGAAATATTCCTATCAATCTCTAATAAACAGTTTCACGATCAGATATTCTTCCTGTAGTAATTAGAAACTTCTAAAATGAAGAAGTTAATCATACATTCTCCCCATGGAAGTGTATGAAAGTGAAAGATCGATACTGATTCATTTAACATTGTCCCTACCAACTGCACATATTTGTAATAATCACAGTCTTCCACTTTATACAAAGAAACTGAAATTAAAGTTATTCACATTGCCATTTCAAATGAAAAACATGGAATAGTATTTACAAGTTGACTTCTACCAATTTAATTTGTCCAATATTTCATTTAGCATATATAGATTCTGTAACTGTTGTTCTTCAATTCTGCATTTCTTTCTAAACTGACAAAAAACATTCACAGAATCGACGTACAACCAAAATAATATCGATTCCGAAGAACCATAACCGAAACCAACATACCAAATAACAATTATATCTTTAATCCAGTTCTCTATAACAGTATCAAGAACCTGAAACCGATATGACTGTTTCCAACCCCCGGCAGTATCAATGGAACACCAGCAGCCACGGAAAAACATTCTCGAAAAGCCGGCAAAAAGGATTTAAATCCCATCGTTCGAACGGTCACAGTCGTAGCTGCACATGCGTGTGGCTGGGGATGCAACGAATAGAGGATCGCGGGCAACGGCACGGGCGTCTCGCGGCCTACAATAACCATGCTCGAATTTATTGATATTTTCTGGCGACCGGTGCGCGCGGGAAGGCAGAGCGAGAGGGGCACCTGGCGCGAGGAGGACGCTGCGAGCCGACAAGAGGGTGCGCCGGAGGCTCGCGGCACGCCCGCATGCCCAACGCGTGTGCAGTCGCCGTGTGTACAGCTGATCGCAAGTTTGCGCAACCGATGCAAACCCGCCGGCGGCCGTCATTGAATGATCCCGTGGCTCGCGACGCAATCTTTCGCGGCGATCAATCTCCGGTCGGGACCGACGGTTAACGTAATCGCGATGACGCGGTGATAACGACGAGTGCGATCGCTCTGAGACCGAGAGGACGTCTTTGTACGTTCACCCTCTTCCGCCCGGCCAACCCCCTCTTCGCTCGGCGTCGGTTCTTTGTACCCCGTTGTTCGCCACTCGCGTGTGTGTACGTGCGAAGTTAGAGCCACTAGAGGATAGGAAACGATGCGGCGTGCGACCCGACGTCCCGATCGTCTTCGATCCGTGTAATCGTCGGATGTCGTTGAACGTCGGAGCATCGTCAACCGGGGGCTAGAACGTGGCAAGTTTCATTCTGTGATCAGGCCGCTTCCGAACCGGACAAAAGGCCGCTCGATACCCACGACAGGCTCGTATAATGGCCAACGACACGACACAGAGACAGTACAGGTGCGTGAGTGTTTAGGGGTAGCTTTCTATTATTCTTCCTTTCCTCTGGGGCCGCTGGCCTGGTAGGCTGAGTCGATTAGCTAAGCCTGGAGACACCGCCGGTTGATGGATTGATGATTGGATGGTCTTGTTGACTGGTTGTTTTTTAGCTATGTGGTGTGTTGGCTTGATGAGGATGAGTTGGTGGCGTAAATGGCGTAATTGCGAATGCTGGAAAGGATCCTGACTGGTTTATTGATTTCGATTTAGCGTTGTTTGCTAGAACGGCTGCTTTGTAGGGCAATCGATTGTTCTGTCTGTTGCTTTGACATGGACGTGTTTAGGATTGCGACTGTGTCCGGTTTTGAAGGTCACAGTTCAATTTTGCGGGTATTTCGCTGCGTTAGGGTTTTAATACGGCGAGGATGAATGGAATACGCTGTTGCCGCCGGCGAGGAGTCTCGGATCAACGTAATTATTGGTGGGAATATCACCGTTAAATGAAGATGAAATGCTTTGATTCCTCGATGCGCTGTGTGTGTATGTATTTATGAGAGTAGCGCATCGTCGTTATCGGATGTATTGTTTGAGCGATTGTCTGATTATTGTTGAATTGTTGTTAAGGTAAAAATAATGTATTTTTGTTACATTTGTTATTACTTTCATTGAACTATTACGAATATTACTAATGTACGCTAAGTAGAACGGAAATGTTTACTATAAGGAATGGAAAGAAATTTCTTTTTAAACAGAACTTTATCGGATATATAACAATAACGTTGAAGTGAGAAGACTTGCAAGAATATATTCAAATATAGTTTAATAAGTTTCGATCCTCAAGGCTTCATAGAGACATATTTTTCACTTTTATTAACCGGTTATCTATGTTGCAGATTCTGCATCGTGAATATCTGTACTACAAAATTACGTTGAAAGGAGAATGAAATTGTTAAACGAACCTCACAAGCTTTATTAAGTATCATTAATCGTTATACAATGTTTCAATATAGGTATTATGCGCATAATTGTACATGTAAATACGTGTAATTATCATAGGTGAAACTTCAGAGAGTACTTTATCATGTAAATCACACGATGACAATTTTGGTAATTAAAACGTTAATTATAAGTGAATTCTTGACATTTATGTAAACACAGACTTTTACAGATTAATTTACAAAACTTTGAATTAAACAGCTTTTTTTATTGAGACATCTATCAAGTTACAAATAAAATATACATTTCAAGTGCACAAAATATCCACGATCCGATAATAAGGTCTGCTCCCACACATTTTACCGGCAGTATTACATAACGTATTCATATCAAGGTTCTAGCCCTTTGAGATCAAGACATGTTCAGTGCATGAAAATTAACATAGACGTACATTTTAGTGAAAAGGGATATAGTTCTGCATACAATTTTATTCAATGTATTTGGTTCAATTCATCGTCATGCATCCACATTAAAATGGAATGATTTAATTAAAATATTTAAAGAAGACTTTTAGATAAAATTGAGAGATACAATTTCTATGTCAAGTGTGCATGGACCTATTGATTTTTACTTTTCGCCGTTTTATTTTTGTATTCTTTTCCAGAACAACGTTACCAGTTCCCGGGCATTCAGAAGTGAATATCTGTTCAGCGTTATCGCTGGGCAAAGATCTAAGCAAATTCACCATGCCGGTCATCTTCAGTGAACCGCTATCCTTTCTCCAACGCGTCGCTGAGTACATGGAGTACGCTAAATTGCTGAAGCAAGCGGCTCAAGAGGAAACCCCCGTGGAAAGGTTACAAGTGAGCTTCGATTTCTTATTTAATGTATACGTGTAATAAGTAACTTTTAATTTTTTAGTTTTGTACGTTGGGTTTAGATCTATATGTCATGTATATATATTTATATACGAGTTGCTCAGAATAATATTCTAACTCCTATTTTTTTGTTTTCAAGAAGAAAACCGTTATGAAACGTTCTTAGATTAATTGAATATTAATATTAAAATTAGTAATATTGATAATTAATAATGATTAATATTATTAATAATATTGTAATATTACTGTTTAATTGATGCAAGAATATTTTACAAATGCCTTTTTTCCGAGAATTCTAGAATAGTTAGGCTACTATTACTCTGAGCCACTTAATATAATTTATTTAAACTATTGAAGCTATATAAAATTGTATGTATATATAGATCAATTTCGTATACTTATAAACATATAACAGAGGTTTAAACGAACTTACATTCTCATTAACGAATATATGAAGTATGTGATTCACTGCATATTATATAAAAGATGTACGGTTTCACTGAAAGACACAGTAAAATCTTTATTACACTTTATAATGTTTCAGTATATTGCTGCTTTCGCTGTCAGCGCTTTGGCTTCAAATTGGAAGAGACTTGGCAAACCCTTCAATCCTATACTAGGAGAGACGTACGAGTTAGAACGTGAGGGCTTCCGGTAATTATTCAAGTATTCGAATTGTTATTGGTTCGTTAATAGTATTCATCAATTTATAGGACGTTTAATATGTGCATAAAATGTTTCAATTGTATAGAGTTATCTACAGTGATTTACACATTTGTTTATATACTTTTTGCGTAACATTTAATATTTATTACGTAAATTTTCGATGTTTCTCTTAATTTCAATATAAAATTTATATATAAACATATCTCCTCTTTATTTATATACAAAATATTCATAAAGTGTTTAGATCAATTTTTACCAGGAAACAATTTAAAAGCTGTTAATTTAGTTCAAATGGAACATTATTTTCATTGTTATTAATTTATATAGCTTAGAATAACTTGAGGCATAGAAAGCATAGAATCTTTTATTTTTTTAGCAAATTATTAACGATAAATCGTTTCAACAAGTGTAGTTGCAAAATTGAATCGAAGGGCCAAGGGTTGAATATTAATAAATTGCAACATTATAAGGGTTATACGGATAACCTAAATTTATAGCTCTTCAAACAATGTAAACACTCTATTATCGCTAGCCCATGGTCATCAAATTTCTATGTCCTATAGTTATAGTCCATAATTGCCTAATAAAGAAGTCATTCACTGATTGGAAAGGTTTTTCTGGAAGAAACAGATGTAAACATGCTATAAAATGGTTAACATCTTGGATGAAGTCAGTACTAAACAATTTTATGCGAAGCTTACTAATGGACCTTGTTTCTGGAAGTTGACGTTACGAGAATGTAGTAGTGCAACGTGTTTGCACGTTGCGCCATTGTTTATCGCGCTTGCTCGTGCGCGCGCGCGCATGTTTGCAGTTAAGTGCCATACATCCGTGTATCTCTGTATAGACAAAGCAAATGAGAAGCTGGAGGAGAATACTTTTAAGCTAGGTTGATGTAAGAAAACTGTGACGAAAATATTGGGTCAGGTGCAAAAGCTGCATTCGTTTAGAACTGCATTTGTATTTTATTAGGAATTGTATGGTACCTTCTTTTTCATTTAAATTTGATAATAGAATAATTATTTAAACTATTTAATTATGTTTAGTAAATGCTTAAAAGAAAAATGATTTAGAATGTTTTTACTTTTCTTTAACTGAAGGTCGGTTGAAATATGAATTTAAATATAAAATTGATTGTTGCTTGGTTTAAAATTTTGGCTTGTAACTAATTGTTTTGGGGAACGAATGAAGTTTGTATGAAATGAGGAATAAAATATTAATAGTAATGAATTATATTAATATTATTGTTAACGTTGTAATAGTATTTAATGAATTCAAGAATTCAATTTCACGAATGGTTTCTCTTTCTCAAGAACTTATAAATAATAATTAGATCACTATAATTCTACAAATTGTCATAATTGTCTACAATTAATTGTACAAATGTAAAAAATAACTACAAATTTGAGTAGTACTTCACAGTTCTAACAGAATAATTAACTTCAAGCCGAAACAATTTCTTCCCCTTAGCTTTATCAATTTCATCAAAGTACCATCGACTTGTATGCACATTTCTCAAAGACTTTCGGGTCGAGTTAACGGCTGTGAACAAATTCTTGCGGCGGTCATTCAAGCGACAAGGGACGAACTAATGTTCTTGTAATATTCAAACCTTTTGGATATTCCATATATTTTCTTGTACCGTGTGCATTTTAAATAATTCTAAAATTCAACAATTTCCCATAATTCCATACAAATCCGCAAGCTAATAATACTAAATAACAATACAATTCTTACTTTAGAATAGTCTGCGAGCAAGTGTCGCATCACCCGCCAGTGTCCGCGTTCCACGCAGAGAGCGAGGACTTCCTCTTCCACGGCAGCATACACCCGTCGTTAAAATTGTGGGGCAAAACAATAGAGATCCATCCGAAAGGTGTTGTCACCGTTGAACTTCCCAAGTGAGTAATACTCTATGCTTATATTAACACTAGAATCACTGAGTATTTATTGTTTCTTTATTATAATATTTTACAGTCATCAAATTGTTCTACAATTCCCGGAAATGCACATCTACAACAAGAATAATTATGACCTTTTTCATAATTTTTTTATCAAGCAGAACATAAAAGATCCAGCTTAAACTGTGTATAGCATTTTACCTTGTAGCTACCGTAATAGTGGGGGTAGAGGCTTAAAATTTGGTAAAAAGGGGTAAAAAAAGTTTATGTTTATTATATTTTGTTTGAAATCTTCACCGCTAGTCTGTTACGATAATGTAAGGCAAGGGTTAACACTACTCTTACCAAAAGTGTAATGCCTTTTATAAAAACTTATTCAATTTCTGACTCTCAGAATGTTACACGCATAACCGTGCATTGTTAAATAATAAACGTTGCTAATGACATTAGATGTTAAAGTAACGTTATAAACATTTATTAAAGAAGAGTTAAATGAAAAAACATATAAACATTTTGTTTAATTAAACAATAGAATGTATAAACATTTTTTTTGTATTCAACGAAAAAGTATATAAACATTTTGTTTCAATTAAACGAAAAAATCTGTAAACATATGTTTTTTTTTTAAATTGAACAAGGAAATATATAAAAATCTTTTATTACCATTTTTTGTAAATATGTCTGTCGAACAGTATCGGTTTTTTATGTTACTTTTCTGTGTGGTCTTTTAAGGGTTGCGCTTGGAAACTAGTTTACTCTTCACTCGCCAACGTAATAACTAGAGGGTATTGAATGCGCTGAACGTAATCAATTATGAACAGCAAACTCGTTAGCGAAAAATCAAAGCGAGTAGGAGTTGAAGCGATGGCCACTTTGCTAGTTATTTGTTGATATTTATACCTTCTAACGATTAAAAAGTTCTTTGATGCTCGTTATTAACTTTTGACGCGTGAGGAACTTCTAATGTTCCAACCTATAATTCCTATTTTCAATCGTGCCGAGGGTCGCTCTAGGTTCTCTTTACAGAGTTATTCAGAAGTCAATGTTACTAGCTCCATTTTTTTCTTGTTTCCAAATTTTAGTGTCAATATTTGGTTGATTGTTCCGTATAATATTGTACAGTCATCAAAGTTTTCTACTTCTAATTTCGTGAAGTTAATTACTTTGGTAAATGTATGATTTGAGTTCGAATTTTTTGTATTTTATTACTGTATAATGTTTAAAAATTAAGCTGTTGGAAGAATTCAGAACTTCTTGAATAATTGCAAATGATAGACGTCTTTATATTTGAAAGTATATATATATTGATTTTTCAATTTCTCTTTAAATGGAAAATTATGTAAACATTATAGAATATATATTACTCTATTATCATAAGTGTAGCTTAACCTATTGAATACATAAAATGCATAAAATAATATATTTTTCAAGTAACTTCTATTACGATTACAATTTCTACTCTCTAAGAGAATTCATGTTATTTCGTGGTAACCTAATAATAAAGAAATTTTTTTCAAATATAAAAACTTAAAAATCAATCTAACATTTTCACGATAAAATTCTTAAAAAACAGAGTTAACCTATTTGGCCAATGAGCGACTTAAGAATGGAGTGCAAATATAACTCACTTTCTCGGTTCTTAGAGAAAAGGGTCAATTATTCGACAGTAAAATTTGCATACTTTAGAGGGGTCTGTTTATAAATTCCTCCCTAAGCTCGCAGTAAACGAAGTAAAGATAACACTTTTAAGATCAACAGATAAGTGAAGAATTAAATCGTGTTTGCAGATGGATCTTAAAATAAACTGAAATATTCGTTAATCTTCGTTAATGACATTAATTGATATTATAATAAACACAATAAACGCAGTTATCATATTTCATTTGAAATAAACTGAAAAATGTGTGGAATTCTGAAAATGAAAATTGATGACGCAGGTGAGGTAATTTTGAAAAGCGCCAAGAAAATCCCTAAGGATTTACAGAGAAAATGAAGAAGGATTACGTTGTATCAGTTTCAACGTTGCCATGTATTCCACCCTTATTGACTAGCTCTTTATTTCCGCTAATAAATTTTCCTCATCCTTTCTGCCGCAACATTCTATTTTCGCTCTCGTAACTTTGTATTTCCTGTCAGTAAATTTTCTTCAAGGACCTACACTGTTTCGCACGTTTTTGCACTCATGAATTTTACTAACGCTTTCTCTTCCACTTTTGCTGCTTTTTTCGAACACTCTTTTCACTTACTCTTCCTAGTTTTCCGTCCTTTTTGGAAAACTCACGTACTTTTTTAGGATCGTATAAATATTCCCCAAAAAGTGACGTGATCCATTCAGTGCGTTCATTAGTGAGTGGTATATTTGTCTTACACCTTTAACTGGATCGTTTATTTTGAAAGTGGTATCCACTGTTTGAAAAATTGAGGGAACGAAAAACTTGCATATACTGCAATGTAAACTTCATGGGATTATTTTTCTGTGATAATTTTCTTTATGTCGGCAGTTGAAAATTATAAATTCTATTATCGACTGTGTTCAATGTTGCATAGCAAATGCTTAATATTGTATTTTTTGTTTTATCATTTTGTTATATGAATTTGATCTGACAAAACCTTAACGTAATATGTGACACAATAAATCAATTTATTGTTATATAATTATATTGTGTTTACAAAAATTGTAATTTAATTATAATTTATATCTTAATAAATTCTATTTTTTAGTCGATTAAATTTTTTTGTTAAATGGAACTGCATTATCATATATTTTTATAGCAATTCGTTCATGAACTTGAAAAAGATAGTGGTCTGATTAATTCTAAACGAAACTCTATCCACAATGAATTTACATTTCTTTAAACAAACAACTCTGAACAAACTAAGTAAATCTGTTGGGATTCTTTAATAGATGGAAACGCAAACATTTTAATATCTCAAGGTAAAAGAAAACAGATTTACATTGCTTTCAAAATAAACTATCCATATTGATACAAGTCAACGTAGATTTATTATCTTTCTATGATAGTTGGTTCAGTGATAGATACGATGTTTAATCCTTTGCACTTGAGAGGTGACATGTAGTCGCCAGTTCATTTGCTATAGAAGAATTATAGAATTCGATATACAATATTAACTTTTGATATTAATTTAATTTTAATTTGAAGTTAATATTATTAATTTATATAATTAATTTAAACTTAATGTTATTAATTTATATAATTAATTTAAACTTAATGTTACAATATTAAGTTTAATTACAATATAAATGTAATTAGACACAGAATATTGAAATAAAACAATTCTGTTCATTGATTCCTACATTATTTCTAGTTAACAGAATCAATAATTTAGTTAAAATTGCATTAGAAACTAATGAATGTATTTAGTGAAAAAACTTTCCGAGTGCAAAAGGTTAATACATAATATACGTACGTGTGTTAAAATAAATCAAGCGGTCTGCAGTGTCTCTTGTCAATCATTACTGCTCCCTCAACGTAAGGAAAACACATGCATGATGCTTCGTTTAATGACTTAGCCTTAAAAGTCATTAAACCGATCTATGCGGGTTCATAAACCATTGATTTATGGGAGCGATTTTTAAATTGGAACACCGAGAATAATAATGGAACCATTAATGGTCCACTATAGCAATTTAGGTCAAATCTTTCATATTTTCGTATTAAAACCATTCGAATTATTAATAGCGCAGCAGTAGTAATTTTTAATGAAGATTGATGTCGTTGAATGCAATTTCTGGATATTTATGAGTTAAAAAAAAGTTTATACACTTTTAAATGCTTTCTACGAGGAGAAGGAATGTGAATCGTATACTCTTGGAATAGCTGATCAGCAGTAAATATTATACTTTACTTTCTATGAATCATAAAACTATACTTGAAGCTTTAAATATCTGTATTCCTTTTTCAAATCGAGAATTTTAGAACTGTCTTACGCGGTATTTAAACAGCTAATCATCCAATGTACTTTGTAAATATATTTAGCAAGTACAGTTTTACTGAATTGAGTTACAACTAAATTAATATATTTAATAAAACTCGAATCTTGCAGCTTAAAAAATGAGCATTTCCTTGTGATGTAGAAAATACTTTTTCTCACATTATATTGCATTGTTTTCCTTAAGATTAGTTTGTTCATTGAAATGTTCAATTGTTTTTATTGCCAAAGTAGAGAGGCTGTTTAAGTAATTCTCATTGACTGACCATTAATATGTGTTGGCTCTTTCTACTTTGGTGCATGATTCGCAAGGTTCTTTAGTGTTTCCATTTTTCTTTTATGATTATTTTTTCTGTACTACAAGATGTTATTACTAATATTATACTACTCCCTAATGATTAATCTTTCCTATTACGTAATATTTTATTTAAAAAATTGAATAGCAAACCAAATATATTAATTGTATCTAATCATTAACACTAGTTCTTGTACATAACATTATTTCATCCTTTTCACTGTTTAATAATTTTATCAGTACAAACTATAATAAATTAATTAATTCGTCTTTCTACCTTCTACTGTATCTGCTGATAGTAATATAAAAATTTCTTCAAAAATATGTATTAACACACAGATTAATTATAACCGATAAATAGCCATTTATTTCTATAAACATATTTATTTAAAGCAATATTCTACAAATCTTAAATATACACATTTGTAGAATGTATATAAATTTTTATATACAAACATTATCTAAATTACCAGAATTCATTAATGACAAATCGAAAGGAGCAGATGGTTCAATATATACTATTTACTCAAAACACGCGAGAGCGTAATAAAGGTATCAGCAACTAGGAAGTTTTTCCACGAAATTAGCAGCTCGTTATCCGTCGGAAAATCTATAATAAATTGCACAATCGAGAAGTACGAAATGATGTTAAGGAAGGAAGGCAACCACTCAAGTAAACTGGCTCCACGTAATTAACGTTCCACAACGTTATGGTTAACCGTTTGAGATGGGTTCGTTAATTTCTAAACCACAGGGAAATAATTAACCTACACGTTAATAATGTACATGAGTCAATGGTTCATTTTGTTTTATTATTTTCCTATTTATTTTGTGTTTATCTTTTTTTCGAACTAGTTTAGGATCCTTTAATTCAGAATTTTCAGTTAATACCCCTTAAGTGTGTGGCACGCGTAAATAAATACCTGCCATCTTGTTCACATACAGAACAAAACGAAACAAAACTTTATTATATTTTTAAAACAACTTTTCTATACTTTACTCATTAAGTTCTATAAATCAATTTCAACAAATTTTTATAAACAGCCATTAATACTATACACAGCGTTTCATATACACAAGATTGTCTAACAATTCTTTCTAAGCGTCCTATTTTGCCCATATACAAGCCAAAACAAGACTTCATTGCTACTTTCAAAATTACCTTTCTGTACGTTATCCATTAAATTGTATAAATCAATTTCAACATATTTTTATCAACAGTCATTAACACTATACACAGTGTGTCTTACATACACAAAATCGATAAACATAATATTATATAACAATTCTTCTTAAGTTTTCTAATCTTGCCCCATCATCCCCTATTAATCTACACGCTAATGTATACAGATGGAAAGAAGCGTACACTTGGCAGAACATCAACTGCATACTTCATAACGTGCTGGTGGGCCAATTATGGATGGAGCAGCTAGGCTCCCTCGAGATCAAACAGAGCGGCGGGGCAAACCTGAAGGCGACTCTCTCTTTCAAGAGTAGCGGTCGCAACGGGAAGGACCTTCACCGTGTCGAAGGCTTCATAACGGATCAAGAGTAAGCTGGTAACAGTTTATCATCAATTGAATCTGCGATCGTAGAAAAGACACTTGCACCGCGCGATCTCGATGATATTCATTCGACGAATCTTCCACCAGGTCGCAAACTTTCGTAGAACATACTACATCATCGTGATATGTGCGCGAAATCTGAGTTTTCCGTGAAACGTTAAGCATTATTTACGTTTGTTCATTGTTGGTGAAGGAACAGTTCGTTATTGTTGACGCTAAACGTATCGGTACTTTGTACACACCTATCTTTATCGTAACTAATCGAATTACTAAATAAAAGTAAGCATGTTAGATCATCGATTTTTCTTAGTGAGAATACAAATAAGAGGAAAGGCAAAAATTGAAAATTAATCGACCAACATAGGAGTTGATATAAAGTTAAATGGGTGAAAGAAAACGCAGGATTTTAAATCGAAGTTTAAAACTGATCTTTTCACTGATATGTTAGGGTTAACATTAAATCTATCACACATTTTGAAATAACTGGTTTTAGATTTATCGTTTTAAAATTATTGAAGTTATAGAGGTGTTCGTATGCAATATTATTCGGTAAATTACCATTTTCATTTGTGTGGCATGATGAATGTTACGTAGGACAAAAAAGCTATTCCTTTATAATTGTGAATAAAATAATTTACGAAAATCATTTAAAATATTTGTTAGATATAGAATTAATTTTTTGAGCAAGGAAACTGAGAATTAAGTCGAGAAGTTCGTTCTTTCGATGTTACTCTGATAAATGGCTCTGATAACGAGGTGGTTGGTTAAGTTCGTTGATGTGAAAGTGATTTTAATTGTACATGTTTTGTTCAGTAAGAAGAAGCTTCTGTTCCTTTACGGAAAATGGACGGAGATGATGAAAATGTGCGATCCATCGTCATACGAGGAAGCTTTGGAGAGGGTGAAGCGGGAAGCGAAAAGTCCTCAGGGTAGTCCAGGACATAAGAAAGTTTTGGCGAAGTTACACAGTCTGAAGGTTGGAGCTTTCAAGCCTTCTCATCAGGTATCTAAAGTGTTCTGCTCAGTCATTCTAATTAGTTCTCTGTTTGGTTGGACAAAAGTGTTTTGTAATGTTTTATAATCTGTCCTCGGAGTATAGAGTTAAACAACTTTATTCAATTGAACTGTTCTTATTCAGAAATTGGTATTAATGGTACTTAATACTAGAATTATCCGTATCCTTCAAAATAGCGGGTTTTATTTTTCTGATTTCGCAATTATTGTAATCTTAAAAGTATTAAATATTCAAAATGATTTTAAAAATAAATAGTTTCATTTGAATACTATAACATGAAAACGTGAAAAAGTCGAAAAAAGTCTATTGCTACAATTTTTGTAAGGATTACGTATTAATCATGTTAAAGGCCTGGTTGGTATAGGGTTAATTCGACTGTAATTTATTAGGACGATTTATTAATTCATTCGAGATCATGTGAAAAGTATTGAACCTTTGCAATCGATTATTTTCTCTAAGAGACATTATTTAAGTAATGAAACTAGGCGAGAAGTTTTGGTAATTATAATATGTAATAGATTGAAGTTTTATTCCAAGTATTATTTAAACAGAATGATTATTTCCAATGATATATTACTTTATTTAAAATTAAATACTACTCGCTATTTTATAAATAAATATGTTTGAGTTGTTGCTAAAATTAAAGTTTCCGAGTGTAAAGGGACAAAATTACAGTTATACGTCATATAATTATATTATTGTAATTGAGTAATTATAGCATGAATTGATTAAGTACGTAGTTATTGCAATGCAGTTGCGAAGTGGGACCTCAAAAAAGTTGAAATGCATTGTCACTTTTCCTGTAAATGATCGGATCCCAGCGACCATAAATAGACTCGCTGTTAAAATACTTGTCAATAGATTTTTCATGCTGACGTTGATGTTGTTCATGTGTAGGTTTCTTTGAACAACAATTTAATCAAATAAGGGTTAGCTTTCAACACTTGAATTGATCCTTTGTAAAAATCCTCGTAAAGGGTGGACCAGTCTTTCTCTTTCTATAAAGAAATACTGCTTTTAAAGATATAATCTTGAATAAAAGCTGGTTTTGAAATACATTAAAAAGATTTTATTATGAATTTTATGAATGATTCACCTGTTTAGCAAGGATTCAATCAGTAGTCTATTTATAGTCCACTGTAACGTTGTTTTCAAAAGAAACTTTCTTTTTAAGCCCGTGCTACATTTTTTAAAGCGAGAGTGCGGGTCAAATGCTTTAAACTTTGATATACATGGACAGCTTGTACAATTCTATCTGTGGAATTGCATACACTGATATCTCAGCGGTATCTGCATTCATTAAAATTCTGCATATTTAACGGTGTTTATTTATGAAAGTTTCTGATTGAACATATTATACAAAATGTTTAAATTATTAATTATTATTCCATGATAAAATTCATTTTATCCATGAATATTATTATTTTCATGAAAATAATTTCAAAATATTTAATTTTTTATGTATGATCATTCTAGTAAGAATAAAACATGTTTTCATTTTTATTAAGCACCGCAAAAAGTTCGTGCTTGGCTTTAAACAAAAATTTAAACACAGAGAATGTTTTTGTGAAATAATTTGCTAATACTAGTTTCATTAATTAAATTAGTGAAATGCCAATTGAAATCGAAGCTCAATTTATTGTTAACAAGAAAATCGCACAAACTGTTTCCTGTACCTAATGAGAATTGATACTAACACTATCGAGCAATTAAATTGACTTTTTGAATTTCCTGTATAGAAATTCCAAGAATGCACTTATTGAAACTTTAGTTGCTTTATAATTCAGTTTGTGTATTGCTGAATCAAATTCTTTAATAATTTCTCAGAGAAACATCTATCATCTTTTTAATAATTGCAAAAAGATGGAATCAGGAATGGGTCATTTTGACTTGTCTGGTAATTTTAGCGTTAAATAATATTTTTAAAAACAAATGTACTACATAGATACTCGCGTAATTATTAAAATTATGAACTCTTCTTTGATTCGAGGATGCAATTGACGATCCATCTGCGAGTATAGATGGAGAAGACACTCCAACGATCGATGATATTCCTGGATCCACTACCCTGTGGGAAGCTACGCCAAGGCAGCCGAATAGTTCAGAGGTATATCATTACACGTTATTGATTACCATCTTGGTATTCATGGATCGCATAGCTGTTCCCTACAGTATTAAAAATATTCCTTACTGTCCTTTCCAATGTGATTATATCAATACAGAATAATTCGATTCTAAAATGTGGCCTTAACCTTGTAAATGATTGCTAGTTCTGTAATTGTTGTATTTACATATAGAATTAATGTTTGAATTGGTATATTAAATAAGGATCACTGTGTGAAATAACGCAAAATTTGTGACTTGAAGGATGATGCTGAAATATTTAATGAAGTGCAACATAAAATTCATTATATACATTCATTATAATCCCTGCATTTCTGTTTTTTATTCTTAATGAAGAAATTGATGAAAAATTTACTTTGCACAGATATTAATAAGAAATAATGCGTGAAAAAATATATATAAGAATATATGAATTATATATTTTGAAAATGGGTTGACTAAAGTGGTCCACTTTCAAAAAAGATCAACTTAATGGTTATAACAATTCTAATTCTATATTATCTTTTAATTTTTTAACAGTTTTTTTCTTTTTTTTAACAGATTTAAATCATTTTCAAAATAAACGGCTCATATAGAAATTCTTTGCAGTTACGAGAGAGTGTGGGAAAATTGAGAACTTTGAAGAAACAACTGAATAAAAGAATTTTGTTAAATGTAAACACAAAGGTCTTTATTTCATAAAATACAAGTGCCTTTTTATATAATAATTACATATTTACATATTTAAATTGGAGTATGATAAATGAAAAATATATATATTTATATATTTGTATATAAATATATATATTTATTATAAATAATATATATATTATAAATAATAATAATATATATATATTATTTATAATAAATAACACAATAATATTAACGTGTAAAATTTTAACACAACTGAAATCAGTAAATCTGTGCTCCATTTTAATCTTTCCAACTGATTTTTAGTATTTCCAATTCACAACGTTCGCGATGTCGTTAAACGAATTGGTGCCGGAAATGGAAAAAGTGTTGTGCCCAACGGACTCCAGATTGAGGCCGGATATCAGAAAATTAGAGAACGGAGATAAAGACGGTGCTGCGGATGAAAAAACCAGACTCGAGATAAAGCAGCGGGAGATGCGTAAAGCTCGGAAACTCGATAAGGGTGCGAAATACTCACCCAGGTATGAAAGTTCAAAGACACACTTTGCTATATAAAAAAATATTTATTCCCAGCAGACTACGATGAAGTCATAAAAAAAACATTGAACTAATAAACATACTCATTCTAAGCATATATCGTTATTAATTTCTTTTTTAAATACAGATATTAAGTTAACGTAAATAAATAAAGTATAAACAAACAAATTAACATGATAATTTTGCATTAACGATTGTATTCTTTTTCAATACATTTCCAAGAAAATTTCTATATTTTAATAATGCCAAGTTGCACTTCACATAGTCCCTTGATTCTTGTGTCATTTCTTTTCTTGAGTAACATTTAAATTGCACCCTAAATAATCGCTCAATACTTCGATTGTGCTTGTAAAATTTCAATTGCAAAATTTTATTCAAGATAGAATAACATTACATGAAAACAGAGCATAATTACATTTCCATGTAATGAATAATAAATCACATTTCTATTATATGATAATTAATATTCAAATTTGTCATGTGCCACAGGTGGTTCCACTTAGGCATCAATCCTTATACGGGTCAAGAGGACTGGCTTTACCGGGGAGGATACTGGGAGCGCAATTACACTAACATCGAGGACATATTTTAATAAAAACAAGAAGACATTATTCTGATCACGATAAATGCTACATATTGGATGAAGTGTAACGCATGTCCCGGTGAGCAGTGTCGATACACAATTATCGGTACACAGTGTAGGGTTTTAAGCTGGCAACCCTTTAACGTTGAATTTTCTTTATATTCTATGTCATTTGTCGAACTTTTTTACATTGACATTTTGGAAATGAAAAAACAAAGTCTTATTATTTGTGTAATTTCATTACTGTACAGATTTACCGAGCGAACTTGAGGTTTCCAAGAAACACGACGATTTCTAAAAAATATAAAAGGATGTATAAGATATTTTTAATCCTCGGGAGGCGGAGAATTTTTTGATGATTCATTAACTATTAATTTTTCTTCCTATCAATTTTATTTAGATGTACAGTGACTGACAATTTTTTCATATACATTTCAGATAACAGTTATGAACAGCAATTATGCTACATACATTTGTTCATCTCGATTATCTGTTCATTTACAATTTTTTATAACATACTTTTCTTCATTTTAATATAAAGTTTAATAAATAGTTGAAATAAACGAATCATTCATTTATCAAATCAATTAGCTTCACGAAGCAAGAAGTAAAAGCTCTTGATGAAATGATATATACGAAAACTTTCAAAAAGTGGGGTTAGTTGTCTTAATTGTGACTATTGTGAGCGACGCAAATATGACATCTTCTCGTGAAGATATTCGTGAGTAATTGTATTTTCTATGTATTTTTTTATTGGATTTACACAACATAAACAACTGACAACTTGAGTTAGGTATAAAAAATGTAATGTTGGACAATGTCTTCGACAAGGTGGGTGAGAATGAAGCCGCCGCCGTCCGAGGGTTAACTATCAGTCAATTATACTGCATTAGGAATCGTAATTATTCCACTAAATATTAGGTACCAGAAAAGATTTGTGCGGGTTCTTAAATTAAATTTGAACAAAAAAAACATTTTTGTAAAATTATTTTATTTTATTTGATACTAATTGCATAAACATAACTTGCTGCTAATACTAATTTCATTCATTGAACTAGTAAAATATTAATTGAACTCACACCACAATTGATTACTAATAAGAAAATCGCATAATGTTTTTCCGGTACCTAATATTTTCAGAAATATTTTCTGTAGACATAAAAGTGTCTATCTTGGATACAGATAGTAAGGGATAGTGCTATCACCTCTTCTTCTATTTCCTAGGTACGTGTCGGGTCAGACACCTCAAGTGACGCTCGGTGAAGTCACAGTTGTGTTATTCGAAAGATGAAGTCCGATACAGTAGAACCTCTATTAACACTAAAACAACTGAGCGTTCAAAAAGAGTAATATATAATCCTTACAAAAGTCGTGACAATAGATTTTTCCGATTTTCTGTTACTATTATTATCATTATTATTATTATTAATATTTAGCTTCTTAAAAACAAAGGTAGTCCATATAATATTTAAATATCAAATTTCTCTTCAAGTCTCCATTTATCTTGACTCTTAGTTATCAAATTAAATCGGATAATCGAGTTTCTACTGTGTTTGAGAATTGTTTATAAACGAAGCGTGATTTGTTTTCCTATTACAACGTATACGTACCATTGTGTTCGACGAAAATGAATAGGTACCAGCCGTGAAATCGATCACCGGCACGAGGAATTCGCGGAAACGTGCGATACTTGAAGGCAAAGTATGTAGGTGCTTCCTTCGCGAGGAGCGTAACTTTTGTATAATGCCCAGTTGCATGTAAACGCATTTCTTTTCAGCACCGCCTCATGTTCCATTTCAAAACCGACTCGATGGAAGGAATCTAAATAGAAATGTTGAACCTGCTTGAGGCACAATTAAATGGTTCGTGAAGCGGCGCCCTTGAGCGAGGGAATCGTCAAACGTGTCCTTCGCCGTTTATTATAGAGATTCTGTACTACGTGTACCTAGAATTAAAATAACATATTAGGTATAAAGTCAATTGGTCATTCGAGGTTACCGCGGTGCCATCTCGGCCCTAGCCTTCAGACAATGATGGGAGCACGTAGATATACACTGTTTGCAAGAGGATCGTTAACTCGATAATTGACCGAACAATGTTTGGCGGTCAATTAAATTGATCTGATACCAGTGGAATTGCGTAGATTGGACTCACAGATCTTCAAATTCGAATGCACATTGTATATTAGCCTTAAAAAGGTTGAGGGTGAAGGTTGAATGGTTGTCCTTGTTCATAGGAAAGTCACAAGTACGCATGAAGTACTTAATTTCCTATTTAAAAATAATTTTGATTCAGTAACAATAATAAGAATTTTTTACTCGTCCTATTTTTATCATTTTTTCATTTGTTTTATCAATATTGTTTTTTTTATATTCCTCTTTAGAAAATGAATTGCTGGAACTTTTGAATGTTTTAATCAACGTGTATTTTGTGAAAAGAAAAGTAATGAAAGTATAAAAATTTAGTAAAAGAATTTAGCAGATTTTATTTCGTTTATATTATTTTGTTTTTTGTTTGTGAGTTATCAATTTCGAAAGATAAGCATAAGAAAATATGAATAACACGGTCAGTCTGAACTACTTGGTCTTCAACTTACACTTTTTAGGGTTAATTTAAGTCGAATACTGTATCTAGTCGAATATTTTCTCACGTCTTCTGCATTTTTTCCACCGAGTATCATCGTATCTCTCTCACATTCAGCGAGATATCAAAGACACTTGATTCTCCGCGATACACAATTTCGAAATACTCATCCTCTGCTAGAGATAACACGAGACTTTCCCATCAGTCGTGAAGGTTGAATGAGTTTACGCCTCATAGGTACTTTCGTATGCAGGTCGTACGTGCGTAGTTCTACTTAGATAAATAATCATGCTCGCGAGCTTGTTCACCAAGCACGCTCGAGTACTTTAGCAAATATTAGACAACAACAAAGCGGAACGCGTGGACACGACAATGTCTGTTTATCGAATTACAGCAGAAAGCTGAAGAGTTGGCGTCTGAGAAGAACGCAGGTCCTAACTAATGAGATTTAATTTGCATATACTCATCTCTGCGAAGAAACATGTATTCTCAATTTTGTATTTAAACAACAAACGTTGCTGCTAGACTGTGGATGTTCATGATTTGTTGCTTGGTTTAACCTTTTTTTAGTAAGAAAGAAAAATTGTTTAAAAAATTTGTAAAATAGAAGACAGTAACTGGATAGATGAACTAAAATAATCTCGTACTTAAAATTATGCTTAACAATTCTTATTATGGATAGTTGAATCTCAATAAATAAATGACTAAAGCTCAACAAATAACTTCTCCAATATATTGTTCTAATTACAATTGTAAAAACATAACGAATGAAGCAATCACATTTTCAATAATTATACATTCTAAAGACAATTTTCTTATATTAAAAATGCATATAAACACAAAAAATTAGAAAATATACATTTTCTAGAAAGTCCAATTATTCTAAACAATCGAGTTTTCGTTCTTTCAATTTCTTCAATGAAAGCGGTACATGAAGTTCCACAGTCTAGTAGAAATTCTGTATCAGAACATACTCCAAGCAATAAAAGATTGGCCTATTTAGCGCCAGCAGGTGTTCTGCTCGTCCCTGTGTCCTTCCGTGAGCCAACTGATCGGTAACGAACTGCAATTGCTTGAACTGCAAAAACAAAGCCTAGACCCACGAATAATCGCGCAACCATATAGACAAATCTAAACCGAATGCCTAGACATCGATATATCTACGTGTGAGGTCCCGTGAGGAGCGCGCCTGCAGCGAATCGAGCTTTTCTCGTGTGAACGTCGAAGAAAATAGAGCGGATCGAACTCGCGTCACGCGTTTGAATTGCACAAAGTCCATCCGTTAGCTCGCTCTCACGTAGCGCTGGGCGTTCCAAAAACGATTATACACTTTTTATAACAAATGAGACACACGGACACAGGCACACAGGTAAACACACACACACGAAACGCGAAACACGTGCACATGGAGCTCCGAGGCAGCGAGGTCACGTCCAGGCCGTTGTTCGCGAGCAGTTCGCGAGTGGCTCGCTGAAACTGTTTGCTGGCAGTATGAGCAGGTCTTGTAACCGTGAGTCCTAGACTTCGAGCTTTGGAGGTTGTAGTTGCAATTTAACCTTTCAACGGTAAAAGTTAAAGTCTTTTAACCCTTGAGTCTTTATCATTGAAGACTTGAGGCGTTTAACACCGTACAGTGTTAACATAGCAACGGAAGGCTCGACTTTTCGAGTATGAAGATTTAAGTGCTAAAGGATCTTCAGGGTTAGATTAAGCTTTCAAAGATTCAAGGCTGAGTCCTGAAGCTTCAAAGTCTTAGTCTTTAAAGTTGACGCTTCGAAGACTTGAGCTGTATAAAACTTTAAGCCTTCAAAACTCAGTCTTTAAGATTGAGCTTTGAAGTTCCGAAGATTTAAGCTTTATACAGCTCTAAGCCTTCAAGATTCAGCATTTAAAGAAAAAGCTTTAAAGCTTTGATGACATGAATTTGTTACAACACTAGCGCGGACCTTTTGTTAACAGCGAACAACAATGTTCGTTCAAGAGGCAGTCCATCAAAAGATCGCGAACTCTAATGTGGATGCGATATTGTTTTTCTCAGTGAGCAATTCCCGGATAGTTCTCTCGAGTCTGGATAAAGCCTCAGACGACGAGCAACTTTGGTTCGATTGCCACACAGACACACGCACACACACACACACAGACACACACACACACCAGGAGGAGGGAAGGCGGCGATTGTACCTTTCTCATGTATGTTCGTTTTTACGAGAACCGCGTAGCCATGAAGATCACTAACTGATACTATTTTTATAAGAAACGGAGTGAAAAAATACCTTGGTCCGGCCGAGTGAATCGGGAGGGTCGGTGCCACACTTTTTCCTGGACACCGACACGTTAGCTTCAACGTAGGTTTTCTGTACATATATAACGGTGACTGTATTATACACTTGTATCTAAATATTTAGGGCAATTGTACGCAAAGAGGAGAAAACGTTAGCGGACCGAGATCGCGGCCCACTTAGCTCAAATAGACACCCGGAAAGATTTACATACCTAGACACCACGCATCGAACGAGCAATAATATAACAACCGTTGCTGTTTTCGTAGTGCGCGAAAAATTCATTCTGACGTTGCGCTCGAGTTTTTTCGAGTACTCGTCGGATCTTAGACGACACGTGTAGGAAGCTTCTATTAGCGAAGCCCATCATAATTTTTAATGTTTATTTGTTTTGATTTCTATCATTGTTCTCTGACATAATTGCATAATTGGAAATATTTATTGCATCTTCTAAATGTTATTACATACTACATTGATATTGCTAATATTATAAAATTACTGAAAATATCTATTGATTGTTAAATATGTAGGTTGTGATCGTTTTGGCTGGAATAACCTGAATACGAATCGTTTCATCGAGCATGTTGTTGCGAAAATGCTGCGTAAACTTTGAGATGATGCAATAAATATTTGTGATACCGTGTTTTTCATAATAATTTCTCATTTCGAATTTTGATATTCGATTTCTGGAGACACAAGCTTAAATCACTGTTTTGGACTCTATTAAGTCTTCGTTCTACGGTACTTTGACTTAAAATTTGGTTTTCAAAACTTTAATGACCGTTGAAGTTGCCTGGATAAACACCTGTAATAAACATCAACAACATTTTTAGCTCATAATGCATTTATTAAAAAATTCTAATATTTTCATTTCTAATATTTCTAAATTCCAATCTTATATTTTAAATTCTAATATTTCATCTGCTTTCCACGTAACAATTGCGTCCAATTAATTACACTACAAATATATTTGTCTATCTTCATTATCAATCTTTTCAACACTTCTCCGTAACATATTTTTCTCAATTCCAGTGCAAACTTTGAAGTTTCACACACTATCAAAACTTATCACTTTATAAAAACGGCTAAATACATTTCCAATTAACAACGTTCAACCAGCAAAGAACATTATAATACATCTCCGGTCATTAAAGTGTTAAAGTCAATTTTCAAATTCATTCTTCTTTCATATAAAACCAATTCATCCTAATTTCTCCAGAAGCGTGACAACGGTGGTCACGAAACAATTTCGATCTCGACTAGCGCGATATAGTCCGCTTATTTGAAGCCTAGACAATATGAATCACTATGTTTGATAAGCAACGGTGCCAATGCGACACAATAACTTTGCTAACCGCTCTTTCAGTAAACTTCTAGTATTTTAGTACAATACGACGAATCTCTGCCAGCTTGATCCACGACGCGTGCAGTTTAGTTGCCCTGATTGTTAGCGTGTAATTGTCGTCCGGCTGTGTTAAGTAGTCACGATGTATTAAGAAATTCGTCTAAGCGAAGATATGTGGACATTTAGGCCAGTACGAGTCGCGAAGTTACGTTAAACACATCCATCGCTCCCGATCGAGTGCGCATCGAGATCCATGGGAGTTGCGATCACGTACACTCGACGGAACGATGATCGTAAGCGATTACAATTGGTAGATGTACATGTGTATTCCAAGTATAAACATAATATCCTGCTGCGTATTAGGTTAACCGCCGCGTTCGTTCATCGGTTTCGTTCTCGACACTTGATCGCTCTTGTTTGTTCGTCGGACTTTAGAAGATTGCATTATCGCAGAATCGGTACGGGGACGTCGCGATGGAAATGGTAATATCCTTTGTTCTTCTCAAAGGTAATCCTTATACGACGGATTGTAAAAACCGGTTGGGTCACTCATGATCCACGAATATAGCGTTTGTATATATGGCTAAGAATTTAGTCTGGAATCGTATATATAACAGAGATTTTATTGCCACTTGATTTATCTATTTATTTTTGTATTTAATTTCCTTTGTTATTGTGGTTATTGTGAAATAAGTAGGAGAGAGAAGGAAATACGTTTTAGTAATATTTAATAATTGTTTATATGTAGTATTGTTTATTCGTTTTATTTGAAAAGAAGAATACGAATTATTGGAAATTTCATTATGGTGTTTGGTTATTTGATTTTTTCGAGAAACTTGATCTTCGTGGTAACAAACAATATGAAAGTACACAATTATTGACACATGATCGAGTAATCTAACTACCATTATGGGAGGATTAGACGCAAAATTTGGAATGTCTTGTAATATTGTTCTCCGTTAAGCTCGACTATTCGATTATGGTCGTTTAACCACAGGAAACGAGGATACATGGTTAGCGAATGTTACGTGAATGTCTATGTACCGAGTCATGCCACGCAAACGTGTGTTAGCGTTCATCAGTATTATTGAAAAACGAACGATACGTATTATATCGTACCTATACAGGAAACGACCTGTACGCAATAAAATGGAAACATCTATACGCTTCCGTGCGACGTTTCAACGACGATCGTCCTTCATTTACCGTCAACGTAAGTAGCCACTATACCTTAAGAGCAAACACTATAGGGACACTCCTTGGAAAACGCCAAAAATGTTCGTGAAAGTTGAACAATCGAGCTCTCGTGCTGTAGAATATTATTGTACTTACGATGCCTAGGCAAGTGTATGTAATTGTACATAAATATATAGATATTAGTAATAAATGTTGTAAAGAAAGTGTCCTGTTTTCACTGTACCCTTATAAGATTGTTTTGTTGTCTTCTTGTTAATATAAATATAAAAAGTTATGTTAAAACATCGCACTCGATATGCAATGTAAATGGCATAATGATGCTTAATCAGTATTACTTTAAAAACAAAGTTTGTTTATTTCAATCGTGTTTTTAATTTGTCTTTAAATAATGCAAATCAGAAGTAATTGTAGTTTATCTCTACCTATACGTGAGTATTAGACGAGTTTCACTAGATGGATTCAGTGGATGTATCAATTAACAAGTTTTAAAGCAACAATTTTAAAGTAATACTTTTAATACGTATATTATTAAAAACTACAGTAATTACAGTATCCCGCGAAGTTTAATGGCAAAAGCACAATTTAATTAAATAAACGATTTTTCTAATGTCATTTTATCTGAACTGAATTTAGAAATTCATTATATCTTTAATTTCTTCAAGCAGTGAAAAACCATTATTATCGATATTGACACAATCTTAATTCACAAAATAACCATTTTTATGTAGATGAAAATTACCTATAACCTTCTCCTTTCAGATAAATAAAATGACAAAAATCACGGCAGCCATTGAAACTGACATACAACCTAAAACACGTAACAACTTATTAAATAACAAAAACAATTACACAAAAATTACAGAACGTTATCATGAAACATGATTAAATATATACAAATACATTACAACCTTCTTCATCAATCACCTAACAATTTCCTGTTTCGCATTTCATTCAAAGTCAACGTCTCCAAGTTGGAATAACCTCAAAAATTCGATTCAACATCGCCGAGAAGCTTTCCGTGCCGCCACGAATTCAAACGGTCGCTTTGCGCGCCTTTTAGTTCCCGTCTGTGCGCACGGTGGCGTTCCGCACCGACTGTTTTCAATATGGCTGCCGCGCTGTTCCTCAGAAGCGATTCGGAAGGAATCGATCTCGGTTCGGTAGAGGCGAACCACGTCACAAGATCCGTTTCGAACGTTCTCGTGGGAAAACGTGCGCGTATTATTGTTTCGCTAATTAATCGCGAGTGGTGGACTGTGCGGGAGCGAAAGGGAGCATAAGACGTACGCGCATCGATTCGACGAAATGAGTAACGTACCAACAGGTGAGAGACCGTTAACGCCACCGTTCCCGTTGTATTTTCTATCTCGCTCTATAACAACGCGTCCGGTGCATTCCGACGTGACAATTCGCCCACGCGAAATCTATTCCTCGATCGAGGAAGCCTCGAACGAGATGAATTCATCGGATAACTCCAACCTCAACCGTGCTGCGACCGGAGTGCGATCTAACCTATGATTTTTTCGCGAACGCACTCGCGCCGTTGCGTTCGACACCGCTACTTCTCTCCCTCTTTTTTTTTTTTACATAACTTATCACAGTTAGCGAGTTGCGATCGATCACACGCGATAATCGCAATCGCTTCTTATCGCTTGAAATATTAAGCTTGTCAACGTGACTGATGCAAGCGAATTTCATTTTGAAAGTATTATGCTTTGTATTAACCTTTTACAGATTGGCACCTTTCGCCGTTGGCAGACGGACAAAAAAATCTTCCCGATATCTTAGTATCGATGGTTTCAAGAACGCGTGCAAAATCACGGTCGTTATTGTCTTAACCTATTCGATCATAGGAGCAAGTGCTCCGCGTAGCATGCCTATGTGTTATTCTCGTCCCACGCCAGCGTTAATTGCGTTACCGTGGATATGATTCTCTGAGCTGAGGCTTGAATATTTTTAATAGGACATCCTTAAAGGGTAATTTATTCGGTCGTTGCCGGTGTTCGCTTTGTTGCAGGGTTGTTTAATGCCACTGAAAGCTAGGAAATTAAATGCGCGATACAGGTGAATTACCCTTGCCAAGATTGCGTGATCAAATGGAGTCATTGTAGTGGTAGCTCAATGAGGAATGTGTAGCATTTCATTTGTAAGTAAGAATCGCAATTGTGCAGCTGGTAATTAATCGTTTGCGAGAGGCTGGGATTGATAATCGTTTTAAAATGCTGATAGGTAAAGGTCGCATACAGTACGTGTATTATTTACACTCATAATTATCAGTGTTACGCTGGTGGTACCGTTTTATCGTAGCAATGATTATCTAAATATTTCGCGGAATACGTATCCTGAGACAGATAAAAATAATTCTGTAATTATGGTAAATAATTCTTATATTTTTTTCTGATTTTTTCCTATTTTTTAAATGAAATTTATTTTATTTTTGGTGGTCGGTAACGTAACACCACAAAGGTATTATTAATTTTGTTTTTTTTTTATCATAAAAATGAGGGGTTGATTTATTATTTGTAATTATAATTATAAATTAGAAGTAATTGTGGATTATGAATTAAATGTAGACACGAAGCTAAAATTAGTTGTAATTTTACAATGAATGATAAATTGTAAAATTTGTAATTTTATAATTGTAAATCAATTTTTATTTATATGCTGTTTTTTACAGAGAATTAAAATTTGCAGATTGTATAATTATAGAATAAAACTATAATTTAGAATTTCTTATAAAATTATAATTAATTTTTGTCTCATATATTAGAATACTATTATTGATTGAACACATTGAAATGATATATAAAAATTGTTACATTGCTCAAAATATTAATATTACACAAATACTACAGAAACGGAGTGTCAAGAGTACTCAGCTTATTAGAAAAACTGAATTATTGATAGTGTATCAGAAAATGAATTAGACAACCTATTAAAGTAATGAAAATCTATTCTTAGAAGTTATCGAAGTTCTTGGAATATTATGGTTGTCACATTTAGTAAAGTACTTAAAATATGAGGGTTGTTAGTACCAAAGATATTATAGCATATTATTATTAAAAAAACACAAGTACTTAAATTACTAGGAATATTAACCATATTTTCATTGTAGACATTGTAATTGCATGAAGTATTAAAAACTTCAATTAATACGCGTGTACGTTCACTCACGTATATTCACGTTCTAAAATTGCAGGAATATTTTATTCATTATAAATGCAAAGCATGTAGGAACATCACAGTTAGGACAGGATTATCAGTTTATTCGAAGTAATGTAATGCGATTACTAAGGTAATTAGAGTACTTGGACTGCTTAATGCGAGTATGGTTGTTAAGTTATGTAAATGTTTTGGGTTGTACATTCAAAAAGTAGAAAAAGAAAGAATGAACTTACTTTGTTTGAAGCTCTGTATTCGAAAATGTGGAAACTCGGTAGGTCATGACTAGGAATCGTCGAACGTGTCTGTTCATAATTTACCGTTTCTACTTGTACACCTCAACGTCAAACATACCGTTTAAATTTTAAAACGCGATTCTTTTGGAAATGAATTCAGAAATAACAAAATTTTGTTCTTTTTCTTGAAGTGTTTTCGCATGTAGAATAACTTTCAGTTAACAATAATTACTGTAATTTTAAGATTACTCGAATTGTAGTACAATAATAAAGGGTACTTGAAGTATCATATTCAGCATTTTAGGTCGAAGTAGAATCATCTACGTTAAATTGTGAAATTCAAATGATAATAAAAGCAGTATTACTTAGAATATCAAATCCATAAAAATTAATCAACTGTTAGGAATTGTATAACGAGAAAAATGAAGAATTCATTTATTTGGAGTACACAAAATCTGCATAAAAAATTAAAAAGTATAGCTATTTTATCTTTCTGTGTCTCCATGTTATAAATATGTTATATAAGAAATGTTAATGTTATTACATAAATAATACATATCTTTCGTCATAAGTATGAGATAAAGAAAATGTAAATTTTCCAAAGAAATCCTTTTAAATTATACAGATTCCTTTAAGGGACCATTTATAGTTTCAAATATTTTAATAATCAAGGATAAGAAAACTCCTTCAAGATTATTGCATATTAAATTTTGTCTTAAGAAGGGAACTAAAAAACCTTTTAATATTATAACATTTTTTAATTTTCGCTAGGGGTACTACAAAAATGGCAAGGCGTATCTTTCGTAATAATTGATATCTCAAAAGTGTGAAACCTCAAAAATGATTTAAAAAATGAATAGCTTCATTCAATTACTACAACTAATAGACGAACAAACCGAAAAAAGACGCTATTACTAAAATTTTTCTAAGGATTACCTGTTAATCTTGTTAAACGCTCGGTTCTTCTAATATTAATTACAAATAGTCTGCGGATCTTTATAGAAATTGTTTATGTTACCTTTTAAGAATATAATTATAAGAACAGGATAACAATAGAAAACTCTTAACGAACGTTACTTTGTATACTTCTTTGTATCGTGTATATTCTGCGCAATTTTTGCATATACAAATTGTGCATACAACGTGAAGTCTATTATTATAATTTTTATAAAGTTTAAGATGGGAGATAGATTGAGATAGTTCTATTATTACAACGTTTATAAAAACCAAGATGGGAGATAGACTAAGATAGTTCTATTATTACAATATTTATAAAATTAAATATTAATCATATTAAACACTCGTTGGTTCTAGAACTAGAAAGAACATTTCTGGCGGTCAGGAAGCTATAGTAAAAAAACAAATATCCATTATCGGTCAAGCAACTGTGATCGATACTCCGCGACGGCCAGGCTCTATGCTAAATGGCTACGTTCCTAGCTTTCGCTAAGGCCACGCGTTTTATCTTTCATACGTTCGCGTTCCCGTTTGTGCACAGGCTTTTCCTATCTATCTGGGACCAACGCCGCCTCTATTTTCAATGGAAATATTTGTCGGTCACCGGAACCGCGACGGTTGACCGTCGTCGATGGATTTGTTGAAAGGCCCGTCTGTCCGCGAATCGAATTCACAGACCGGATCTAAGTGGCTCTGCTCCTTTGACTGCTCCGTTCGCCGCGGCTCTGACAAATGACTCATCGGTTATCGACTGTTCGAACCAGTTCGCATAATTTCTGTCTAATACACGATCCCCGTAAGAGAAAGTCCAGGAAGCCAGCTCCGCAGGTATCGTGTTCGCGGAAATCACAACGGGAGGTTGTTCTTGTTGCAATACTATATTCGGTTGTCCGATTAGTTCGTGTTAACCCTCTGCCCTATAATAATGTGTTAAACAAAATGAGTTTCGATTTCCTTGTTTCATAATTATTGATACATCTAAGGTATTGAATATTTGAACAGATTTTGGAAATAAATAGCTTCATTTAAATGCTAGAATGAATCTCTGAAACAAACAGAATTATAATCTATTGTTATACTTTGTATATATTAAATGTTCGATAGTTCTAATGTTAAATAGAATTTAACAAGCATAAATATTACTCGGTTCTTTAACGCTAAACAGCGTTTGTTTCTATAGCATTTTTTATAGTTACTATTATAGTTAATATTTTTAGTAATTAGATGTTTCTTAATATATTCTATATATTTACGAAAAGCAGATTAATATTCTAAGGGATAGTATAAAGGATATTAATTTAAAGATTAGTATTGATTGTCAGACTGTTTGGAGAATCTTTAGTAAGAAAAATACAATAGTATTTTTCAACCTTTAATTACATAAGGAAAAAATATATATTTCATCGAGAAATGATATTTTTATTCACGAAAGAGAAATATAGGACTTATGTTCCATATATGGAACGGTGGTAGTTAAAAGGTAAAAAACAAGAAACAATGGAAATGGAAAACTTGTGCTGATGCAAAAGCGAGCGATAACAATTACGCTCGTGAACTTACTTCAACGTACGAGCGACAGGTTAACTATTGAAGATTGAAGAAATTGAAGATATTCGTTTCGAATCAATTGAGTCGCTATGCTTTGTGACTAAAGATTTTATCGTTATTACCGCAAAATAAAAACCTTCAAAACAATTCTAATTTACTTATTATTTAAATGAATTATTGAAATGTTTTATGTTCCCACAGGAGCACCTTAATAATCTCAGTAATTATAAAACGCAATGTCTGAAATATGTCATTTTGACTTGATTTTAATACTTTTAGTGTTAACGTAAAACGCAGCGATGAATGGGTCTATTTTGATACAGATTTTCAGAAACTCTATTTAATTTCATTAATTTTTATATCTAACTTAAGCTGCTAGTCAGTTGTATTCAATTTAAACAGATCAATGCATCTCGCAAAAGTATGCCTGGAAAAAATGTTTTCAAACGTTGATAAAAGTTTGAATGGTTTGAAGCATTATTATTTATGAAGTCGTTAAAAATTTCTGTCTTCCGAGGATTAGCAACTACAATATTCAAGATGATTCATGTCAATAAACTGTCATTAAATGTTCAATAATTATTTATATTTTCTTTTGTTAGGAGGAAATAATTAGAACATAAAATATTTAACATTCTCGTGCCATTCAAATTGTTAACATTTGATTGACCGGCAATTTTGTCCAAAATTAATTCCTTTAAATTTTAATGTTATGAACAAAATTTCAAAATTTGAATATGAAAAACATTAAAAATTTGATATTTTTAATTTAAAATTAGGAATTCATTTTAAGTTTTAAGGGTTAAATTTTATGTGGTTTAATCAATTTAATTAAGTAACAATAAATAATAAAAAATATCAATTTAATTCATTACTAATTGCATAGGACTGAACAAAATATTTATTTAAAATAATTCGTCTAAAACAGGATATATTTCCTTCCTTTCCTGTACAATTGTACGAAAGAAGGAAGTGAAAGTTTACGTTCACAAGTTCATAATCTACATTCCGTTCTAATTGTTTGCGTCACAGCCCCTATGGAAACTACTACAACGAATAATTGGCAGGTTTTATTCCATCGGCATCATTAAAATACAATATATTGCTAGTGACTCTATCAAAGCAAGCAATTTACGCCACTAATTCTTTTTGTATTGCTTGTTTTAGAAATCAAGTGTTGTAGATTTTGTATTTTTCTTTGTTTAGTTTCACGTTACAGCTTTCACAATAGTATTTTATATTTTTCTTTATCTTTCTACGTTAAATATTTTTTAACTTATATAAAATAAGAAAAATCAAAATAGATTAATCTGTATTACTATCACTTGAACCAACAAAAATAATATTACAAAATAAAAAAATTATTATGTTTACAAAAAAAATTGCTATTTCTAGAGGAAGAGTTTAGTTTGTTTAAACTATGAAACTTAAATTTTAAAAATACTGATTTCGTTTGAGTTCAAATAGTAAAGAGACAATGTACATAACTGTTAAAATTAAATTGAATGTTGGTTTTTTACGGTATAATGTCAAAATTGTTCCGGGAAAAACTTGTTTAAAACTTCACATTGTTGTAAACCATATTAAAAGTGAAGTCGGGTATTTAATTATGAAGTTAAGATAATCGGAATATGTTGTAAAATATGTTCAAACAAAGTTTATGGGAATTCAGTTCTGTTCTTTTTATTGGTTTCATGGTTGCGCAATTGAACCGAATAATTTTCAGCAACTTCATTCAAAATTTTCGCGGATGAGCGCGAACAATGGAGTCGATAATTAGCGAAACCATTGTTCAGAGTTCTACTTTGAGTTTCCAAAGTCAGAGACAGTAGAATTTGAAGTTGATTTCGGCTGGACGAGTATATATGTCTGGCATCGTTAGAGCGTGACTAATTCCAGGTGGATGAAGTAACGGCGCTATTTTTGCGTTTATCTATTAGAAGTATTTGAATTTATAACAAAATCATATTGTTGCTCAGAATTTTCTGAAAGGCTGTTTTGAATATTGACTTCTTTCGTAGTAATTAAGTATTAACCTTTTACGGATAAAGATTTTTCAAAGTATTCAGCATTTTTATTATAAGAAGCTAGAAGATACGTTAAACTTCCAATTAGTAGAAAAGAAGAAAACTATGTACCAATACTTTGTTATTTAAATAACTAAATTATTTGTTTACAACTTTTTATTATACATATATAAATAAAATAGTAATGTAAATATAAAAGTTTGTAAACACAAATAATTTACTAAATTTATTCGAATTATTTTAAATTTAATTATTTGTTTCAGTCAGCTTGATTATTAACGCATAATTATGTATCATATGTAATCACATTTTAAAAAAAATCTTGTTCTAGAATAATTTATAGTAAATTGTAGGTTTTATTCTTTCCTTGATTAGGTTCGAAAGAGTTACATCACTGTTAATCATTCGCCGTTAAAAAAATAATAAATTATATGTTCATAAGCAGGAAGTAATATTTACCTTTAATTAATATGCACTGTATAATACTCATATTAATGAATTATGTTTAATGAATTGTATTAAATTCCGATTAGAAATTACAACATTAGAGGTATGTACGAATATAATTGTCATAATGTGTGTTCCAACTTCTATTTCACACGTTCGAGTAAACTGCAGATGCAAGAAATTCGTCCACAGTCATTTTAATGCATAATTTCTGAAGGAAGTCACCTTGACCATACAATTACGTGTACTACATCACGCTGCTGTCCCCTATAAAAGGAGTCTTACGACCACGTACACTTCTTTGAACTCTTTAAAATATAGTGGGATGAAAAATATCTTTCCTTTTTAGTACTCACATATACAGAGTGTAATATTTTTTATCCTACCTTGAAATATTTACACATTCACTATTTACCAGCAACTTGTTTCTGTTGGAGTCTGCATAATAATATTTAATTAAACGTAATGTTTACATAATTCTGTTTTTACACGATAGATATGTTCCCTGTGAACAAATTCTTGCAAAAAGTATATACTAATACAAAAGTAGGGATCGATTGCAGATCTATGAAATCAGTAAAATAATGCAATAAATTATGTGAAAATTTATATTAGAATTTGGAAGATTGTGTTATATCAAATCACGTGTAAGAGAAATTTTTATAATTTGCGTTAAATTGAAATTGTATGAGAAAAGTTTGTGTAAAAGCGAAATTGGGTGTATTCTTCAGAAAAATTTCTGTAATATACTAAAGACAATGATCTTCAAAGTATCGTCTTATGCGTTGTGATTTCCAATACAAATTTTAATAAAAATGTTACATGCAAAATACGAAATTGGTATCGTTTCAATAAATGACGTTGCTAGCAAATGTGTTAAGATAATTCAGTGCAAATTGATTTATAAATAAAATAAATTTACTTATGCAACATTTTTATAATATTTCGCTGCAGTTTGTAAATAAATTTTCTGTGCAACTGGAGTCTCTTTTAAAGTTCCGTGCGCCAAAGTATTAACGAGTTTTACCTGGCGAACAGTTCACGAAGAATTGGATTAACGTCGAACTCAGTGAAATATTAGTTCCTTCTGTTATATCGTTCCTCATCTCATATCGAAGAGTAAACTGTTCACTGCTCGTGCTGAGCGTAACAGTTTTATCGATCTTTACTTGAACTTATTCAGGTAGAGTCGCCTTGCAATTTCAGTATCGCGTGTTTCAAAGAACTTGGAAGTCTAGACTTATGGCCTGTAATGGACGAAATTGTGCAACCTGAGAATATTTATCATTTTTCTGTAATTGTTGTATCGGTTCTTGTCTACAGTTGGTAACCAGTAGTTACTATGTAGTAGTTGCTAACTACACGACAGTCGACACTAGTCAAGAAACAGAAATACGAAAATATTGGAAAAAGTTTGCAACAGTTTAAAAAAATGTATATATGTATATAAATATATAAATTACTTATACGGTATAAAAATACAATTTTCAATAGAAATTATTAGAAATAATGAGTAAAACTGACTATGTTAGAACATTCCTTTTAATCTTATTTAGCAAGTAGTGCATAATTAATTTATAAATGAATTTTAATTATCTCTTCCAAAATTCTTGTTTCATTTTTTGTTGTTGTATGTTTTAAGTTGCGTCAACCTCATTGGGTCATTGGTAACTACTTCAAATTATGCAGATGATTATGTATCTATGTAGATGATTGTATTGTGTATTCCTTAGTTGTGGATGGCTGGTTAAATTAAATGTACTATTTTGATTTCTTTTAGAAATTTCAAAATATTAGGGTATGAGTGAATTGTTCGAGCTACTTCTTTAGGGTCTTCTTTTGTTTGATATTTTTTTCTTTCCCTTTGGTACTTAATGCACGATGTAATGGTGTGTTCGATTGAGTTCACTGTGTTGCATCGGTTGCACATTGGTTTGTTTTCGTTTTTAATAAGGTAGGAGTGAGAGAGGTTCATGTGTCCAATCCTTAGTCTTGTTAGTATTATCTCAAGTCTTCTTTCGAACGAAAAGGCTGGGCTTCAATCATAAATATCATTTGTGATATCTTGTTTCATTCTTAACACAGTGGAACGTATAAAAAAAGATAAATACGTGTTTAACATAAACTTCTCTAAAGCAGTATACTAAACCACAGTAACGAGTATTATTATTTAATTATTAACAAGATGTATGATTTGTCGGTTTATTATCGAATAATTGATTTAAATAAATTGATTTTTTGAAATCCCTCGATAGAAATTCCAAGAGCGCATCTATTGAGACTTTAATCGATTTACAATTCAGTTTGCGTATTCCTAAATCAATTCCTTTCATCGTTTCTTCGAGGAACATCTATTATTTTTTTATTAATTACGAAAAGAAAAAGTCATTTTGATCCGTCTGGTAGCTTTAGTGTTACCTTAGACTATGAAGTCACGTACTATCTTTACTTCTCGCATTTCAGGATTTTATTATACTGAAGAAGAATTGATACAGAAAAGAATCTAATGAACCTATCAATCAAGTTCATATTAATCAAAATTTTATCCGAAGTCAAATCGAATTCATTAAAGAATTTGTTCGCGAAATATTGGAATTTCGAACTCTCACATTTTCTAACGATTGCTCACTTCGTTGGCGGATTATTACGACAGCTAGCTGTTAACCTTGAAGTTCCAGTTACTCAGAGAGGCCCGTATTTAGAACTGCATCGAACCGAAAGCCGATGAACCGGTTCTACGCGAGGTTCCGTCCTATCAAACTTTGGTTCGTGATGTGCCAAGATATGCTAAGACAATGCCCATTGTCGTTCCCGATTAACCGATTTCTCTTGAGCCGATGAAGCTCTTAGGTATTATCAAGGATTGTGCTATATTCGGATCGAACCTATATTCTGTGAACGATGTTAATCCTACACAGTCTGAACTGTTCCTGGTTACTTAATTGAACTGAATACTTTGCTTAATTGAACTGTAATTTGATGTAACTAGAGCTGTGGAACATCCTATAAGAATAGGAAAAGAATAGTGCAGATACTGTTGGATCATCCTATAAGTAATGCAGTTTTTGTATGCTTCGTTTGTTTTTAAGAATTGAGATAAACAAAACTTTTGTTAATCTAAAATATATTTCTTTTTGTGATGTATAGACAAAGGAAAATATATGCTTTAGATAAAAATAAGTTTGATCTTCGGTTTTTAAAATAAAGGAAATATAATCGAAACTGCATTATTTATAAGATGATCCAATATAAAGCAGTTGAAAAAAAAAGATTGGAAACTTATGGAAGATACATAAAGGAACAGAAACTTTAAGTATTAATAAAGATCTTGATATGTTTTCGATTGAATTATTGTACGAAAATATTTGTTGAGAATCTGAATGAATTATTATCCTACAAATCTTATTCACTTCATTGACTTTATTAATTCTTTAAGTCTTTATGAAATTTTACTAAATTATCCATAACTTTCCTTTTTTAAAAGTTGATTCTGTAGTTAAACTTATTACGAGCAGAATCATTGATTTATTGATTTCTAACCAACGAAAGAACTAGAAAGTTTGGAACAAGTTTCCATTTTTCATATTTTATTTATAATTATGTAGTTTTCCACGACCACTGTAATTAACAACAACGAATAATTTAACATTCCAAAAATATTTTTGTGGCATTAAGCATGCATTAAAACATATATAGACAGTATAAATATTTATATACATTCAACTCTTATAACCAAATCATAATGTTAATAATTATTAAATTTAATTTCTGAGTGTAATAATAATTGTATATCGCTTAATAAATTCATTTTTTGTTCACTCTAATTATAAAGATAAGATAATATTGTATTCGAACAAGTTATACAATATATTAAAATGAAACTAATGGAATATTTTATAGTTCACTGTATTTATACTTCACTTGAGTACTGTAAATCATTGTTAAATGTTCGTATAAGTTAGATTAGGTCTTGGTTAGATCGCCAGTAGTTCAAATAATAGAAGCCCATATGTAATTCAATTAAACCCTTCAGGGAAAACTTCGTTTTCATTTGGTACCTGTTTTCTTTTCATTCCTTGAAATTGTTTCTTCCCATTACAAATGTTTTCATATTCCACAGACAAATCAGACTTCTTTATATTCTTCATGGTTATCTTTAATAGCTACAGTTTCTGTACTGGTTATTTTTGAAACGTGATTTGAAAGATTGTGTGCTGTACGATCGTTAAAACCATATTTCGCTCAAGTTTTTGTGTCGAAGGAGGAAATCCAAGACACGTTCATCGGAGGTCAACGAACCATTCAAGATTCCGTTCCGTCATCATCATCCAACGAAATCCTTTGTAAGAACAGATGCGAATTTTTCAAATACTTTTTTTCTTTCTTTTTCTATTTACTTCTCGATAAAGTTTCTTCTTATGGATCGAAGCAGTCGACGGTCACGGTATAATAAAACAGTCTGAGTTAGTTCTTAGTTAGGTCTTGGTTAGCTTTTAGTTAAATCTTTGATATTTACCTCTCGATAAACTTTCTTTTTCATGGATCGAAGCAGTCGACGGTGACAGTACATTAAAAAAGTTGATTGTACTATCACGCAACACAATCGAAGAAGAATTTATTGATATTCTTCGTGCCTTAAATTTCGAATTTCCAGCGCGTTATGCAATATTGCGTGACAAATAGCGAACTAAAGACAGGAAGTCGTTATCGGCAAACTACCAACGCACCGATATCAGTCCGCAACTTTTGTTTCTCCCTGGCACGCGATTTTATTTCGGAGAAACGAAGAGCGCGACGGTCAATCATGATTCTCATGGAAACGCGAACTGCTCGATAATTAAAGAATTTTTGTGGGAAAGATTGTAAGTGTCAAATACTGTTGGGCATTATTCGAATAACAATAACGAATAAGTAATTAATGGTTATTGGGTTATTTGTTGTTTAAGTTATTCGTTATTCATTGCTTTTCGTTCCATATTCGTATTCGCAAATTTTATTGATAACAAGGCAATGTCATTTATGTTTCTTGTGTTATTATATGCAGTTTTAGGTAAAAGCTATTAAAAATAACGAATAAATTCAATTTATTTATTACTTGTGCATGATGAATATATTAATTATTCGTTGTTAGCAAGTAACAATCTGATTAAATTGAATAATTACTATAATTTAATAATTTTCTGTAATTTATACAAATGAATTACGATTATAAAAGTTTATGCAAAGTTACATTTTCAGGAACAAATCTGAAGTTTCGTAGCAGGAGCACTGTATGTGTGTTAAAATTCGTATTGTACTTATCGTTTTTCGAGAACTTTTGTATTCTATAAAGGTATAAAATTTCACGATCTAATAACCTTGTTATTACCATAATAATAATACCTTAACTGCACCATAAAATTATTTTAAACACTAAAATTTCATGATAGATAAAGTAGCTCGAGGTCTATGAATTAGACAAAAAAGTCAATAAAACGTTTTCGTTTATTGAAATGGAGGACAAACAGGGCAGTATAATATATGAACACTTAAAGCACCTAATAAAATCAAGAAACTATAACCTTCATTGATTTAATATTTTAATTTTCTTAACGAAGTATTTATTGTTATAAAAATTCTTACAATACAAAATACAATATTTTGGATTATCTCTTAACGAGAGAACAAAGATAAGAAATCTTTGAAGTAATATTAACGAAATTGATGTAGAAGCGTATTAATAAATTTTATTATTCGATAAATAATATGGAATTTAAGGAATTAAACAATCTTCAGTTTAAAACATTCAAGATATACAAATTCATTTATCACAGATACAGATTTAGCGAACTCGTTTCGCTTGATTGTTAATGATAGTTGTCTTTTCATACTCTGAAACATGTTTATACAGTTATATTTCATTTGTTCACAAGTTTTAAAATTTTGAAACAACCATCGATGACGCACCCGTCTGCTATTCAGTTCAGTATACGAAAGACCAGTAAAAATACTTTCTTCTTTGTACCGTAAAGGTTAAATCCATTTATCGAACGACAGTGATCAAGTGAAATAAAAGTTATCTTCAACGTACTTGTAGCATCTGCACAGTATCATAAAATGAACCCTTTTCTGTCTTTTATATTACGGTGTTTTTCATTTACACCAACGAAAAGTAATTATAAATTTCTGTTGAAAAAGTAACAGCTTTGACTTCAAGAAACATTACCTTAAATTGTCCCGAATTAACAATCACTAATAATAAAAACATTAGAGTTCTTTAGACTCTTCTTTGCGAATTCGATGTATTAGTTTGATGTTGACTATTCTTCTGTTTTAATTACATTTTCATAATTGAAACGTAGAAATAATATGCATAAATTACAATATCAAATCAAAACAACACACTGACTAATAAGCCGTATAATATCGTGTCAGACTCGTGGTGAAGATTTCAAATAAAATTTAACAAATATAAATATTATTTCATTCTTCCAAGTCCGAATTCAATATTATTTTTCTATTATTAATTGTTATGTTTCCGAGTAAACGTAGACATAGTATAAGTGTAGAACGTTCATCTTTTTCTAATGAATTACGAATAATAAAATATCTCTGTTTGGCATAATTGGGAAAGAAATTATAGGACAAGGGGTTAAACATCAAGTTTCACTCCGAAACCATGAAATCAAATTTTAAAGCAACGAAGTCAATTGCGGCGGCATTAAGAACAAAAAGCATCGAAACAAATACCCACCAGAGTTTCACGCTGGAAAAGTGAATTCGATCAGCCTTGCAAAGAAAAAATTAGCACAGACACTATCGAAATGGTGGGGATATCAGAGAGGGGACCTGAGGCCCCTTCCCCTTTCACTCCGAAGGAGCAACGAGTAACCGGACCCACGATTTCTTTCCTTCTTGGATACGTGGCGGGACGACGCTGGCGTCGCAATCGGCGAAGATCGTAACCCGCGATCTCGCGTCGGGAGGCCGAGGAACGCTCGTGCCAGCTGTGCGATCGTCGTCTGCACGCGGCGATCGGTGCACGTGGTCAGCTGGGAGAGTGATCGTGAACCCCTGATCCTCATCCGGATCGAAAGGTTTCACCTTGACAAAAAAGTTCGAGTCCAATCCCTGGACAAAATCCTTCGATCGTCATCTCGCGCTACCCAACAACGTGAAACGAGTGGTTCGAGGCTGAATTTCAAGTTAAAAACGCGCCAGTGACCTCTTCCTGAGTCATAGTTCGATCTCAGAGGCGTCGGAGCCTCGTCCCGTGTGGTTGTCCTGCTGTCCGTGCGATTAAACGGCTATCTGGGAACAAGTTTCACGGTGGACGAAAGTTTCTCCGCTGAAAGTGGGCTACACTTGTAAATAAAACGGTAACGCAGCAGCAGCCTCTTCCTTGGCTGCAAAGGACATCTTGAACATTGATATGTTCAATACTGGAGGGTTCTTAGGATTATAATTCTAGTGAAGAAAGTTTGTTGTTCAGTTTTATAAATGGCTAGGAGTTTATGAAGACCTAAAGTGATCGGTGCAACATTTTGCTACATGTGTATCAGCTTAGCACTGTTAACTAGGTTCACAGAGTCAATCTGACGCGTATTGAATTTTATAAATTTTATTTGGTAACGGTATCAATATCAATTGATGCAGTTGAATGTATATGTTAATGTTTTATTTTGAAATTCCTAATTCCCGAGATGCAAATGGACATCGACTGTTCCAGGAACAGTAGACTAAATTACACAGCAAACGTCCGTGAACCTAGTGCTTGTCGAGCACGGGACACCTCGGTAAGGTTGTCTAACAGCTTGCACCCAGGTATCCCGGCTCGAGCACCAAAATTCGGTTGAAGAATCCAGATGGAACTTCGTTTTGAGTTTCTACTTTCACGACCGAGAACGTTCGCGGCTGGCGAGCTGTGTTTGCTTGGAAGATTGCGATCGAAGAGAAGGTCCTCCGATTTGTTGGAGAAAGATATTGTTCCGTTTCCATCGCGTTAAACATGCCTGACGTGAAAAAGGAGAAGGACAAGGTGGACGATCGCATTGGGTCAGCGAAGCAGGCTGCGCGATCGAAAGTGTGCGAGGAAAGTGAGGACTTTCCAAGTGAGACTGAACATGAGTTCGAGTCGCTGGAGTATGAAGAGGACGCTTATTACTCGAACTTGACGGCGACCCCGAGTTTCGACGATGTGAACGAGCTGAGCGACGACGCGGACGAGATCGTGGTGCACTGCTGGCGCGACTCGAACGGCGAGATAGACGAAATCGTGGTGGACGACGGAAACTTGTCCGTGGAAACGGAGTTCATATCGGAGGACGCCGAGGGCGGCGCCACGGGGCGAGGACGCAAGAAACGGAAGTCCGTGCGGGTGATATTCCAGGACTTCTCGAAGCCTTACCTCGCGAAGATCAGTAACAGCCAGAATTACAAGAAGTTCCTCGAATTGGTAAAAGGTGCATTGTAATAATCGACGATGGTGGATGGGGTGTTCGCACCTGGTTTTAGGAACCGCAATTCTGAAGTTTGAAAGGGTTGTCGCTTTATAGGGAAGAAATGTTTGTCGATATGTGAACCGTTCATTTTGAAAGTAAGTCTATTGGGAAGAAAAGGTAAAACTGAAAAAATAAGATGATAATGTAGAATTGGGATTACTATTCTTGGGTTCTTAATGAATAATAATATTTTTATTAGTAACACAAACCGCAAGACAGCGCAAACATGTAGAATAAGAATATATTAAAGTAACAAAATCGTTACCCGAATTATTATTAAAACACAATATGTTAAATACGTCAATATATATCCATTTTATATACTTTTCTAACAGTTATAACCATTAACTTGATTTTTTTTGGGAAATGGACGTAGGCCACTTTCGAAATAAATAATTCATAGTAAACTTCAAACTGGATTGTTTTGATGGCTATCGATGATGCATACTTGATCATGTGTGATCTTAAAGTAAATGTTTTAGCTGCCGTTTGAATTCTTTTTTATTATGGAAGGGTGGCTTTAAACTAGAATTTGGAATATGTTCTTTATTGTGTATTATATATAGGTTTTACGAACTATTTAAAACTTTGTTGGGTGTAGATATATTCATAAGTAACTTTTTTTGTAATGGACGGAACTTTTTGTTCAAAAGTACAGTTTCTAAATAAATCAACAGTTGTTTAATCATCTTTTTAACATTCTGTATTTTTAAAATTTTTTGTATCTAGTTGAAACTTAAATTTGAACACGTAGTTTATGGATAAATTTTATTTTACGATTTTAATTTAATTTTCTCATGCAAAACCATCAGAATTCCACTTGAACCACAATACGCACAATGTTTTCTTGTCATACTGACTCGTAAAAGGCGTATTGCGTAAGGAAAATGATATATTGCGCTGACTTGCATAAATAATAGCACAATAATTAAAATTCCGTGGAAATACATGTTCCGGACATGAAACGGTGGATTTCAAGTGATGTAATATATCTATTTATAATCTGCTCCTCTATATTCTATTTTATCCTCTATTTTCTATTTTTCTATTAGAATCGAATATATATATAGAATCCCCATAATAATATTTTAGAATTTATTTTAAAGGTATTTTAGAGGGACTATTTTAAAGATTCACATTACAATAACAATAAAAATGTCTTGCATAAATTTTAGAAATTGTTCAAATACTTGTAGACAGCAGTGTAGCTTTAAATATTAATTGAAAAAGTATACTCCAATTCTCTCGTGTAAACATTTAGCTTTTGAAATAATGAAATTTGACTTGTCTGATCAACACTAATTGTACCTACTTTGTGCGGCATAATATAATTTAGCAAACAGGCAATAGTAAACTCGATACAAGACAAATATTTCTATGATCAATATTTATCACGCGTAATGGTATAAAAGATTTTTCTGAAGGACGACCTATATTAACATATTTTATCTTAAATTTTCGACCTGTTCCAATTATGAGATCATTTCATGTTTGTTCAGTTTGTATGCAGACTACGTTACGTAACTTGTCAATTTATTTCTCACACATAGTTACGTGACATTCGTCGCATACAGATTTTACTTAGAATTAATGATTATTACATCAGATTTTGCATGAATTACAAGTTTAATTAGTTTATTCAGAATTTTCAGTGTGCATAAAAACTAAAGTTTGATTATCTATGAATAAACACTTGAAATTGCATTTACTCTACTTTCTTAGAACTAATAAAAGTACTTTCAAGACTCAATTAATTCAGTAATTATACAGTTTCTTTTTTAAACGAGAAGCTTATATAGTCGGTTTATCAAAATTTTGGTTTCTGATTATGGGCGCGTGTTCTTAATTACAGTATTCATAGTGAAGTCGACGATAGATATAGCAATTACACGAGTTTGTTGTAGAGAATAGTTTTATTTCAGCTGGGCTTCGATTTACATTAACTTTCCCAGGATGTATGGCGTTGCAATACATTTTTTCGTTAGGGAATTTCACACTATCTAATAGATGATTCATCCTACTTGATTTCAACTGCAAACATTTTTCTTGATGCTAAGTTCTGCTTCGTTGAGACATGTTCAGTCGAAACTTTCATTACTTTGTTTTTAACCATTTAATTATTTTATTTTAATATGTTGGAAATGGGAACAATTAAATTGATTTTGTCTGTGATTTTAATGTTACAATTAAACTGTTGATGTTTATGGAAATTTCTATTTTCATAGATTACTTCACATACATTAAAATAAAAGACAAATGTTTTTCACCAGCTAGAAAATTTCTTTTAATAAAAATAAGATAGTAATACTATTGATCTCTTATAATATGCATTTTCTTTATTCTTAATCTGAATAAAGAAATACCAATTAATCCGTTTCTTTTGAGAGAGTTTTGATTTATTTTACACCGGTGACCTCCGCGGCATTCAACGTGTTAAAAATAAAATTGTTTGTTTAGAAATTAAGAATTAAGAATTTTATTGTGTTTATATATTCCAGTGAAATATAAATGGATAGTGACGATTACGGTTGCAAATCTTCGTTTATTTTACTGTTGAAGAAGTACCCATAAATTAGAATCAGCACGCAGACGATATAAGTGGGACACCATTGCAAAATATGAAAGTGAGAAATGTATCAACGTTTCGCGACGTCGTTTTTAGCGTCTTTTCATCACGGTTTCCTTCGTACAACAAATAAAAAGTAAAAATGTTGCTATCAGAAACCGTTTCAATCATTTCTTACTGAAAATAATGTGTGAAATGAAATTTCGAATAATTAGAAATTTAATTGAGTAGATATATACCACATTAGATTTATGGTTAGACAAAAACGAAGAAACTTATTATTTTAACACCAGAGCTTTTTCTTCTTGAATATTATTTGTATTTCGTAAAGACGGTATGTTTTATTTAATCCCTAGCCCTATAATTTATGTTTTAGCTGTGATCAACGCAACTACGTTAATAATTTATTAAGAAAAGAGAATTTTTATGCTTATTCTGTGTCGACATTTACTTCAACGGTTAATGATTAATAATAGAAAAGTAATATTTAATTTATATTTAAAAAATATAAATAACACTTAAATTTCTCAAATTCAGTTTGAAATTTTTGTCACGAGTTTGACACGATATTATAAATGAAGGAGTTAACCTCGTCAATGTCGAATTCTTTTTAAGAATAGATAACAATAATTTTAATTTCCATTTGATTGCAATTTCTTTTGTTCAAACTGCTAAGAATTGAACAATACAAAAAGACCAACAGAGGCAATGATGAAAAACATACGAAAGAAGCAAATTTCTATTCGATGGACGTTAATATTAAATTAAAGTCAAACGTACACATACATGTGTGTCAGTATTTTTTAAGGAATTAATCCCTTACAGTATAATTTGTTTTACAACTGCACGCGACAGAGCTATTTTATTATTGATAATCGATTAGAAGAAGAAATAATACAATAATAATATTCAATTTTGACTTGAAAGAATTAAGTGACATTTACGTATGTTAAATTCCATTTGAAATCTTCGCCACGAGTCTGACACGATATCGTAGAGTTAATTATTTTCATAGGCTTGTTAGAAATTCGTTTTGAAACAAACTTTATAGACCAATAAGTACTGTTGAATTAAATTTTGTTGAATTACACAATACGCCTTTTAATTTGTTTGTTTGTAATATTTATTAATGCATTGTAATATAAACGGTATATCGAGAGCACTGAGACTTTTTGGATAGTTTAATATTATATTTATTTTGTGTAGCCTAGCGTTAAAGAAATTAGTTTAGCAATGCGCAAACTGATTTGTAAATCAATTAAAGTTTCAATAGACGGACTCTTCGTCTATGAAAACTCGAATTTCAAAATGTCGATTTAACTGCTCGGTAGTTTTAGTGTTAACAGTGTTCATCAAGTTCAGACTCCTTCGAATTTTCATCATCAATCTACTCTTGTCTGCAGTAACAGGTATCGGTTCACTGAATTCGCAAAAGTTTCCGGTGTTTACAAATTGACGATATCCAGGATGCTTGTTTAGATAGAAATCAGAAAACTACAACCAGATCTTCGTTCCCGACCACGTCTGCCAGCAAAAAGTAGAAGCAGTTATTCGCATACCGTACTTATTTTTTTCTAGTTCGAACGACTACTCGTATCCGTTCGTCATTAAAGGAGCCAGAGCAGCTGACAGGTGTACACGAGCAAATATTTCGAACAATGATTTCACCTTTACGAGCCTCGGTTACGTTGCTTTTTACTATGAAAATTCGATGTACTGCCTGGCTTTCACTTCGCATAGTTTTTACGTAAAAAGAATGCGGAGATTCACGTTGCTGTTATCTGGAATTTAATTAAAAAGCACTGTGTCTAATCCGTAAAAACAGAAAACGGTTCGCATTCGTTCGAAGATACCGGAAGCGTTTTTCATTGGATTGTTTGATGCTCCAGCTAACTGTAATCGTGTGAAATACGTCAGTTTTTATTTGTAACTTAAACCCTGGTTGTAGATCATTTTTTAATTATAAGTAGGATTTTTTCGTAGAGAAATTATTGAGAATAATTGATATTTTTAGATATTTTGAAATTTGAGATTTGGATCGGTGTTTCTTCGTTTAATTAAAACTTATGTAGAATTTGAAGTGTAATGCAAGTAAGAGCAGGAAACTGATTATTTATTCTTCAGCGTGGCGCAGAAAAAGTTAAATTATTCAATTATGAAAATGGTATTTCCTAGAAAGTACTTGTTCGTTTTTACAGGAAATAGGAACTGAAAATATATTTATTTCCATGCTGTTTGTAAAATGTGTGTGTGTGTGTGTGTGTACTTTTGTAAATAGTTTTTGAACTTGAAAACTGAATAGAAAAGTGTTTGTTTTCTATTAAAAATTTTATGTTTTCACTAAATCTGTAACAAGTTTTATCGTATTATGTATTGCACACCTTTGTTAGTTATGAACGCAGAAAAAAACTGTAGTTCATTAACACAAAAAAGAAATTCTTGTATATATCAACTTTTAATAACATAATGATTTTTCAATTATTAATATTTTAAAAGTGTTAAATATTTCAAATGATTTTAAGAATAAATAGTTTCACTTGAATACTATAATAAATACATGAAGTAACCGAAAGAAATTGTATAATTTCGTGAAGCTAAACGTGGATTCGTCCGTTGACGCGTTTCGCTTTATTCGTATGAGTGCCCGCCAAATTAATTTTGGGCACCTGGATCCGGTGGTGAAGCAGTGGTGCGAATATCTTGCGATGGCTCGACCGATGGAGCAAGACGATGTTCGAATGTCAGACGTTCTTGTAGATGTTAGCGAGTGTTCGTTACGAGTGTTCGTTACGAGTGTTCGTTGCGAGTGTTCGTTGCGAGTGTTCGTTGCGAGTGTTCGTTGCGAGTGTTCGTTGCGAGTGTTCGTGAATAACTACCCTTCGTCGGAACTCTTGCACCCACAAGTCAACTTTCTTGCCCCTCCTTCGGATGTACGGAAGGGGATGCTGACGAAGTGGGAACAAGAGATCGACGAAGTTTCGAGTAAAAAATACATTTGGCAACAGCGAGAAAATACCGCTACCTTGACGAACGTGCAAGGGTGTACCCCGATGCGAGTACGCACCCTTGTCCGCAGGTAGTCCTCGCTGTTGCGCGTACATTTGGTGAGACAACGAAGGAAAACCCGTTACGTGGGCCCATGTGTACATGCCTACCTAAGTACGGGCACGTACCCATGGCCGCGGGTAATCCTCGTCGCTGCGCGAGAATTCGTCTGGTTTATGACAGGGGCGATTTTTGTACGGGACAGAAAATGCGAGGCTGACTTGCACAATGGCCGAAGCCGGGCCCCGGATCAACTGTCCCGAACGCTCGCTCGTGTTTGCGCCCGTGTCATAAACCAGAACCGTGTATCGACGTGCCGCGGTCCTCGGTATCCCGAAGGGCCCCTTGTTCCACGACGGAACAGAAATCTATTGTTACAATTTTTATAAGAATTACATATTAATTACATTAAATTCTTGATAGTTTTAGTATTAATAATATTTCATTTTCAAATCACTTTCTTATAGAATTTTCAAATTGAAAGTAATTTTCACTAAAATTCGTTTTCCAGCTTCAATTTCGCTCGACTGAGGCCTGAATCGAGTCGAAATATTTGAGTTTTTATGTGGCTCAAACCATTTATTTTTGGTCTGAAGTGAATTTCACAGGTCTTTCAGACTAGAAAAAAGGGATCAGCATAAAAAAAAGTACCGGTTCTCGTAATTCGAGTTTCTCGTTCGAGTCGTGCGTAATACGATCGACAAGGCGACAACGATCTGTCCCGGTTAGAAGCCATTTACGTAATTCTCATGCGATATATCATCGATAAATCCGCAGAATTTTTCCCGCCTCTCTTCGACAACTTTGTTGCTGTGAACTGACATGATGCGGCATGATCATCGATAAATTTTATACGGGACCGGTTCAACTTGTTTTGATACTTATTTTGCAACGTCTTTATTTTTACGAAATGCAGCGTTCTTTAAATAAAGAAATGCGTGTCAGTGCAATTTTGTCACTAGCTGTGACTTACAAAAGTGTTCGTAAGGAGAGTGATATCATCATTTAATAAAAGAATATTCTTTCCGTTTAATTAAAGATGGAAACATTTGTTTCATTTTATTATTTTTTATAAAGATCCGTGAATATTTTGAGTTTTTTCAATTATTTAGCGTTGCCGATTCAAAGATGATCCGACTTTCTCTGGAAATTAGATTTTTCTACTGTCTCTTTGAATTTTAATCTGTTAAATTCATTAAGTATTTAGAACCAGTTTCAGTACGATATTGTAATACAAATACACAAATGTAACTCAATTACTCGCTAAAGACACTTAAACTTCAATGTTCTATACTTAAAACATGATATAACGTTTAAAATTTTTAAATCTTTTCAATTGAATATTTAAAAGAAAAAAATACAAGAATACAAATAGAAAAGAACAATTAAAAGACAGAGTGTAAAAGATTAGCCCTTTGTACTCGAAAGACAGATTTCCTAATAGTTATCACTCGAATTGTTGCAGCGAAATTATAAAATTTCCTATTCGCTATGGAATTTTATACGATCAAAATATTAATACACAAACTATAAAAGTAACAAAATTTTGCTGCTTAATTTGTCTATGATTTTTTTTTATATTACTATTGTAAAAAGCTTGTCGATATTTGTGCAGAAAATGATGAATATTGATAGTAAAACAGTTTCCACTACAAAGGGTTAATTAATTTTGCTACACAGATTCAATGTTTGCTCTGTTCGACGTATTTCTCTGACGCCTTGCGTTTCTTGCAGGAGAAGACGCCACCCTGCACTCGTCTGGGTACATCTCACCGTCGTCGGACACTGTTGTGAGCGAGTTACAAGGACTTTCCTTGGAGGAGCAAGACCGACAGAAAGCGGAATGGAGTGCGGAACTCGCCAAAGTATGTAACTCTATCTTCCCAGAGTAAATCTTTGACCGCTGTAATGGTAAAATAGTACTCTTAAGGGTGTTGGAGGTCTTCGGGTTCGTGCTTGAGCTTCGTCGTTACGGGAAACTAAGATTTATTCGAGCGATCAATTCCCACAGCTCTTGTGCCTGAAAAGAATCTGAGGATTTGAGCGTGAAACTTTTTAATAACGAAAGTATGTGGACAGATTGAACTTCAATATGGGGGTATTAAAGTATTTTTCAATGAAAGGTTTGGTCTTTGAGTTAGAGGAATTTTCTTAGGGAACGATGATTGAAATTCTTTCTGAAGAGTTCTGTGAAAGAAAAATTATTAGGAGTACTTTTATTAAGTTTTTTGTGTTATGTTTTAAAAATTTAGAAATGTTTAGCTGTAGTTGTTTGATTTAGTTCTTACGGTGTGTAGGTTACAGGCTAAAGAATACATTAATATTGGGCACTGAATAAAATGATATTATTAAATTTAATACATTGATCCAGTATTGTATTATTTAGGTTTAAAAGTCCGTTTCAGTTTGAGTTAATGATCACTGCTTTCTGAATGATAATTTAATAAATGAAATAGAAGATTTGTAATGCATGAAAAATGTGTTACAAGTGAAAAACGATACTTCAAATCAGTATATTAGATACATCATTTCTGTGCATATACATCTATATATTTTACAGATTTATTTCTTGCTTTATATTAAAAACTGTTATTTAATGGTTTCCAACATTAATTGTGCATTATATGTAACAAAAATTGGTATTTGATAGCTGAAAATAGCTGAAAATTTACACAATGTTCATGAATTAAATAGTTTTTCTTTTGATTGTACACACTATACAACTATTTAACTGAAAGATACCTTCCCTATAAATTTGTTATATGTACAATATTATTAAAATATTATTTTAACTTTTACTACTAAAATATTATTATTTTAATGATTATTATTAGAATATTATTTTATTTATTGTTACTAAAATATTGTTATTTTCATTATTATCATTAAAATATTACTATACAGTTTTAATCTTCGATTTTCTCGTGGTGAGGCTGAGGAATTTACGTATTGTAGGTCGAAGAGGAGATTCAAACCCTAAGGCACGTGTTGGCGAACAAAATTCGGGTGTCTCAAGAGCTGAAGAGGAAGTTGGGCATCAGCATGTGGAAAGAGATCACTGATGACATGAACCAGGGCTTGAAAAACGTAAAGGAGAGTCAAGTGTACGTCTCTATTCAATCATCGATAGCATGCACACATATCTTTACCTATCACCCTCATCTCGCACCAAAAACGGAGTCTCTGGCACGGTTTTGTCAAGGTTTTCGGTATACTAAACAATTTTTCAACCATATTAACTTATTTCAAAGCATTTAATTTAATTGTAAATAATATTTAAATCGCATCTCCTTTTTATTAAGTAAAAAAAACTCGAGAACTCAAAGATTATATTATTTGTTACATATTCCAACTTCGAAGATAAAAGATTCTTATATAATTAACAATTGTTTTAGTTCATGAAATATTACATAAATTTTATAAATGTAAAGTAAAAATTTTGATCTTTTTCAGAAGTGAATTCAAATATCTGCAAATATTTATTAAAGTAAATTAGTACTGGTGATTCTTCCACTAGTAATTTTTCAGATATTCAATCATGTTTACCATCCTCAACATAATAATCAATTAACTACATCATTTATTGAAGCGTGTATCACATTTAACACACCCTGCATTACCGGATTATAAAATAAATAATTTCAGTTATATTTAATAATTTTAAAAAATAATTTTACTCACTTTTCGAATCTATTTATTTTACAACATAACACGTATTTAAATACCGTCCTTTGACCTACTGCCAATGCCGGAGACTCTAAGTACCAGTCACGAATGTTACACGCGAATAATTGAGCGGTTAGAGCAACAGCTAGAAAAGCTTCTCCTGCCTTTGCAAAGACATCAAGGTTGTCCAAAGCCGATTATGTATAAATGAATTTACTCGTGCGCGAAACTGTCCCCGGTTTCTTTGTGCCGTAAGTAGACGTCCGCACAGGATATCTTGTGCACCTTTGTGTCTTTCACTTGACATTTATGTAACATGAATAAGTTTGGTTGCATTCAGTATTATTTTTTATTTGTTAACAAAGTACTGAATAATATAACTATAATTTATGGTATAATTTTTATTTTGTTTTGTGACCGTTTCCCATTTTAACCATTCAATGACGACGTCTGTGCTAAAGTTCTTTTTACTTTATTTTTACATTGTTGGAATATTATTTGTTTTCAATTTTTCTACAATAAAATACAACTTCGAAAATATTAAGAAATTTTAATTATTAACAGATTATACTTCGTAAGTGTTAATCTTAGGGATCCTTAATTATTTTCGTTTGTTTTATATTATTTTTTGTTTTCTTTGTGTTTTATTGAAGCTAACGGAAATGCTACAAAAAATTATGAGCATTATTTATTGAACATAATTATCTGTAATTTATTAATAAATACTATTAGTCTGGGGTAGGTAGAAAATAATTAAGTTCTTCGCGTTGAAACATATTTATGCTAGCAACCAAATTTGTTTATCTTACAGTTTATTATTATTATTATTATTATTATTATTATTATTATTATTAAGTCTAGCGATAGACTGATTATCGACGAAAGAAAATTATAATTTTATTCGCAATGGCGAGAAACGAAATGCATGCTTACCATACCCACCGATGTATTTATTCACTTACGTTCATCGGTTTAATTTCGTTCCGAATTTTTTCGCGAAAGGTGACGGCTACTGTTCTTCCATATCCTTTTCGTTTATTTTCTGCTACTTTTGCCCCTTAGACATGTAGAATACTTTTCTTTGACTTTTGGTTGGGTTCTCATTCAGTTATCAGAACGTCGGGGAGAAACTCAGTCAGTTCACCAAGGCAGTCTCCGAGAACACTTTGTAAGTACGCAAACTGTTGTGTTTTCCTTAGGATCCAACATTTCTACCGCGACAGTAGCCTCTAACCCTTCTGCAGTTCCATCAAATGAAGTTTAAGAAAAATAAAGAGTGGTACAGCTTTTAGTTTAGCTTTCACATAAACAAAAACTTTTATTTTTATAAAAAATTAAAAGATTGATTCACACTAGAGAAAATACAGAACAAGTCCATTCTTGCTAATTGTATTATTGGTATACATTTTCAACAAAATAATTAAAACCTTAAATCATTATTAAAGTTTTTAATTTTTTCATTATGCTTTAAAAATTTATCAAAATAACAAATAAAGCAGAAATAGTTTTAAAAAGTAGGTATAAAATAATATTTGTATTACATTTCAATTAAAAACCAGCAATTGAGGATTAGTAAATAATATCTTCAATTAATAATGAATTACAAATATAATATAATGTTAAGAATCTTCAAACAGGAATTAATTTCGTCAGTCGATTAAATCAATTGGCAACTAATTTCCTTCAGTGAACATTAATCAATCAAATTAAAGAATTCGACTCAAACACTGTCAAACTGCAAAATGGTTAAACCCTAACCCAGGCTTGTCCAACCCAGAGCCCAACAAAAAAATCATACTTACAAACTTGATGAAATTGTGGCTAAAAGACCATTAACTCCTTGCGCTAAGTACTTCAACGATTTTCATTCGTGATTACAATTTCGGACCAAATATGAATGGCACGAGTGAGGCTTTAGCTCACAACACGAGTGATCTTGGTCTTTATAATTATGGATCGTATTTTTCCCGGCTAAGTGGTACTGCAAGGGGTTAAAAATAGCATAAATACAATTTAAATATGCTATTAATCTGTTAACTATGGAATTTAGTTTAAAAGTCTCTCGTTTTGCACAGAATAAAATCAAAAAATGAAATGTGTACTCGTCAAACACAGGACGAATGCACTCAGGGTATATTTTAATGAAAATTCAAAGCGAAACATAGGCGTATTGCATGTCTATCCAAAAAAATAAAGAATTCATCGTTGAAAGAATTAATATCATTTCAAGCTTTAAGATGACGTGTATACTCATCAAACGCAGTTAACTGGTTAATTCATGTGCGGCCCATAGCAATTCATCTTTTTCCAATGAAGCCTACAAAAGCTAAAGGGTTGGACACCCTCGCCCTAAACTGTAGGAACTAATCAAACTGTTTGGATTGTGCCGAGTAACTTGCTTGCGTTTCGAAAAGAAATTTTGGATCACAGTTTTCACGCGTTGCACCGTTCCCTTTCGCAATCTCCGCGTAGTGTAGAGTGCGACACTTCAGTAACACGCATCGGGGAAGCAAGAATCGTTGAGCCGATTACATTGCTGCCAGTGAACCGATATCACCGACTTCGAACGCGACAACGCATTCCCCTATGAACTGCTTGGCCGCGGAGTAATCGCAGAAATGCAGTCAGCTTCGTCTAACAGGGATCAAGGAAGAGAACGCACGCGGAATGGTGTGACTAACTGTATAACCAGTAGTGATATTGTTTCGATGAAGCGTTTGGAATGCGAGCGAGTACGTTGACCCATCGGTTTCATTCATTGCGTCGAGTCCTAAAGTTGATGATTGACTGATCAGCGTCACCACGTGGTGCTGATCAGCCAGGACAAGGTTTGTAGCCAGGGTGAATGAATATTTATCGTTTGCCCGTTATACAGATTTCAGAAGACAGAGTCCGTCTTCAAGACCACGGCTGAGAAGACGTCCAGCATCTTAGGAGGCTTCGGCAGCGGATTGTCCATGAAGCTCGGGCAGATGCGGAACTCCGACAGCTTTCGTTCGCTGGAGGAGCGCGTTGGGTCTGCTTACGAAAATATGAAGGTATTTATATTGTTTATGTTAGATCGTCCTATAAGTTCGCGGTATGTCTACTTCTCGTAATATACAAGGTGTTTCTAAATTATTGCGTACGAATGATAGGACGTATACGACCCACTAAACTGACAAGGGAACCTTTTCAACCAGCACACGCCGATTTTGATGAAATTTATGTGAAACATAGTTCTGAAAATATATTTGGCACATATTTTTTCTTCTCTTATAGCCAAAAGTATCAGTAATACGAAGAAATTGGAAACAAATGTTACGGGGTGTGCAGTATTATATATCACGGTGGCAGGTATTTGACCGTGACGTGACCTTGAAACGTCATGGTAATGTAATGTTATAATTCTTAAATAGAACCTTATGGTTACTATTCCATATTTTTGAAGTTTACATTTAGTTGGAAACTATTAAGGTTTGGACTCATGTTTACTGGGTTTTTATTACTTAGTTTAGTGAGTTGTACACGCACTATCGTTTGTGTGCAATAATTTAGAAACACCTTGTATATAGTTGTATTTATAGTTCTACAATTTGAGTGACTAAACCTTTACGCTTTGATTTAAGCAGTAGGAGGTATTCGAGAGCGACAGGTCGTAAAGTTATAAGAATTCTATATTTAATAAAATGTTATTTTACATGGTAAAAAAATAAACACGAACTTATGTGGCGATTTAATATTAACACGTTGACTACCACGGTGGTCATCGGTGACCGGAGTCTTGAATTGCTTGGAAATGATTGTAATAGGAATATTGATGTCGAATAAAAATGTTTAGTAACGTGAGTAGCTAGATAATAGTGCAACGTGAGAACTGTGATATCAAATTATTAGTAATTAGTTCTAATACTATTTGCCTTTGATGTGAAAGAATAAGTGATATATGAGATGCTCGATATTGTTGTGGTATTTAACGTGTTAATTGCTTGATGATTTCTTTCACAGTTATGATTGATAAAACTATTTTATCGATAATAATTTAGTAGAAAAGGAAGAGAATTTGATGGTTTTTTAGTGTCTACATTTACTCTAAAGATTGAAAATTGACAATAGATAAGTACTGTTTGATTTATATGAAAAATAAATAATATTTAGATTTATCGAATTTGGTGGAAAATTTTTATTACTATTCTGACTCGATATTATGGGGGAAGCACTTAATCCCTTAATCCTTTGCGAAATGTTATTGGCATTTCACTTTGAGCCATTGAGACTATTTAATTCAATTACAGCTTAATAGGGCACTCCAATTATCTACTGAATAATACTTGGCAACCATTGAAGTGATACCTTTATGTGATGCAATTGTGGTACGACAAATAGTTATAGCGAAAATTGTTAAAATATTAACCGAAATGGAGAAAGATGTAAAATAAGTGCAAATTATCAAATTTCTCTATTTTTCTTTTTATGAAGCTAACCACTTTGTTGAACAAATGGTTCATACACCGATTTGAAATAACATAAGTTTAAAGCCACTAATTTGCATAATAGATATGACAGAGCACTAGATATTGCACTCAGTTTGCGGTAAAGTGCAGAGCAGCGGTTTAACTGACCACATGCAACGACTCTATATCGCTTGCCAACTCCGCCGTAATGAAGGGTCAATCTACCGTATTCGTGTTAACCCTTATGTCACTAACCAAAGGGTGCAACCAGATAAGGAAGTTAAAAATGCTCTTAGACCAAATTAAACCGAAGGTAGAACGTGACATAATTAGTAACAAGTAACATTTTGTACTGAGTTTCAACCCTCTATTCAGATCAGGAGAGTAGTTAACATTAATACCTTCACTTATATGAAATTAAAAGTTGACTGAAATAAAAAAAATTTCTAATACCAGTTACCGCAAACTTTTACCATTAAGACAAAGACAAAAATCATAAAATTTATTTAGTTTGAAATATTAGAAGACATTTTACGATTTACAAAGTTAATTACAGTTATCGAGGTTCAACTGTGTATAATATCAATGTATGCTGATGTTTTTCGTGGTAAACAATGGCGTTAAAAACTATGGTACTAAATCGTTAACAATTAATTCCAATACCACCTGTCTTTATTATGAAACAATAAATATTTTACAGAATGCTAAAAATTCTGACGGCGATCAACGCGTTAGGGGTTGAAAAAGAGCAACCAAATCATTAAGTGACCGTTTGTCCTTTTCAGACGAAAGTCGTGCCTTCAAGATCCACTTCGATGCAGAGCTTCGACGACGCTCTCCGAGAGTCCGAAGCGGCGAGACGCGCTTCCGCCGCACCGTCAACGACCAGTCCGACCATTCCCGAAGACAAGCTCCTCTCTTAGAGCTGGGCCCTCGAATTTACATCGATATTCGCCTCTTCTCCGCGTAACATGCTGACGTGTCGGATCCGCGACGTCCAGTGGTTTCGCTCTATGCTACCTGTAATCACTTTTCTACCGCATTGCTAATAATCAGGGCTAAAAGCGATATTCGCGTCGCTAATCGATTTGTATAAGTGAGAACGTTGGCCGAGGTGAGAGAGAAAACAGAGAGGGAGAGGAAGAGAGAGAAAAACTGTGGGAACACGCTTCGCGTTGGCTTCGCGAGACTCGATTTCCTTGTTTCTCCGGTGTGTTCTTCTTACGCGAACACCTCGCGAGACATCATTGTTGAAAATTTTATCTGTACTTCGGTCTATACGCTTCGCGATCATCTGTGCTGCACAGTGTACGTTCGCTCTTTTCCATTGTATCCCTCCGGGGCGAAATAAGCGGTTTACATACGTTTGATTTGTTTATCCTGTTTTTTATTTTCTTTTTCTATTTTCTTCTTTTTTTCTTTTTGTTCGATTCGAATGATGCAGGATTCTTCGTGCGATTCGCCGCGAAATTCTCGTTTTCCGTTCGCGTTTCGTTGCTCGCAGCCTCGATGCGTTGCGGGCGGTGTTGCATTTTTGTGTCAGGCCGTCATGTTACTCGAGAAGATGGCGATTGATTCCTTTATTTTATTGAACTTGTTTGCACTATAGCCGTTTTTATAATGCATAATAATATATCGTTGGGTACGTACCTTAATGTTTTGCGTTGCAACCTTTATTCCTTCGCACCGTCGATACGTGAAAGTAGGCACATGCTTTAATAGATATTTACTGATGACGTTGCGCTGTTGGACATTCTCACGGTAGCATCGGTAATCCTGCTTCGGGAACGATACGTTACTCCCTTGGAGAACAGTTTCGATACTTTTCCGATAAGACTTGAGTACTCGACAATACTATTCCGTTACACGTGGTACGTCGTCGATTTGCTATTTCTTAATTTCTTTCAAGGTTGTTTATAGTTTGGCTGATGTGGCTGGGAATTGATAAAACGCGTCGGTAAAAGTGCACCGATGGAGGAAATTTAGGAGAAAATCTTTTTAAAAAACTCAATTTTCATTTAGTACTGTGAGTTAATCATTGATGTAAGAATGACTTAGAATTATTAATTGATATATTTAATCATAGTGACGCAAGAGAGAAGTCAATAAGCGTCATCTGTTAGTCGCGTGACTTCTTGTGCATGGCAATCCTGACCTCAACCAGCCGAACTATAATATTGAATTTTGAAATTTCGAATTTAATTTCTACCTGGTGTAATATGGCCAGCATTTTCTTATGTTTCTTGTCGCAGTGACAACGCATTTACGAATGATATAAATGTTTCTGTACTCGCGTGAGCCGTATCCACGGATTGACGATTGAAGTTTTTTAGTTGGCAACACACGATGATGAAACGTTTCGTTTATTGAATAAAGTAATATAAAATTTGAGGGTATATTTATCCGCACGTTGTTTACAAAATGACATCTATTTTAAATGTTACGAATAGAAAGATGTTCTAATGGCAAATTAACCAGGAAATCGTGACTATTTTTTTGCGAGCTCTATCAACAGAATTACGTGGTGTGTGAACGCGCGGCGATCGGAGCACGTTTATTTGTCACGGTGTGTGTAACGCCGGAAACAACAAATGTGCACGAAAATAGACGTAAAAATGTCTGGTGTATTTTAATCCACGTGCCACGTCGACGCGCGGATGACCATTTACGAAACTAAGTGTCAATACAAATCTAATGCAAGTACTACGTATGTGTTGGTTCTACGCTCATGATTGTCATCAACAACCTGCTACACAATCTACTTGTTCATATTGGTGAATAAATTATTTTAAGAAATGTCACATGTGGAAAGCGATTTCTGTCCCGTAGTTCACAACACGGCGTAACGTTCGCTCGTATATCGTTGTATCAAAATCTGTTTGTATTTATGATCATTTATTATAACAATATATTTTCTTATGGAACATCGGTAAATCCGTTTCCCTGGTATCTTACGATTTTATGTTTTGTTCGAAAATATTGTTTGTTAATTTGGATTATTTTTTTGCATGTGTTATTTATCTACCAAGGAGAAATATAAATAAAATATTTATATATTAAAGGTTTAAATATTTTTGAGTGTATTTATTAGAACATCGATATAGAGTTTAATTGGTGTTTAGTATGATCATATTTTCTGAGTGAATTTTAATCGAATTTATCAGAATTAATTTAAAAAATTCATGTACACTTCCAAAATACGAAGTGTAGAACGAGAAATATTTGATAGAAACATTCCTTCTTAAACATATTGAAATTTCTATTTAGTCATTATAATTATTATTCTTTGAAAACAGATATTGGAAAACATTTTAGAAATTATAAGTTTCTTGTAATTTATACAACTATTTTTTAAAGTAAATATTATTAACTGATACATCCGCTGCATGTTTCTAATATATAAGGTTAATAACATACAGCAAGAGTGAAGTCTCGTGAAAGTAAACCTTGTCACGTTTAATTCTTCTTATACCTTGACTTTCCCCTATATTACATTTTTCTTGATTCAATTGCTCGAACAACATCAAGTTCTAAGTAAGAATTTCAGTCTTGCTCGAAATGTATTTTTACGGCTAAAAATCAAAACACAAGAAATTAATGGAATAATTATTTATCGCGTATGCTAGATCAATCGACTATCGCTACAAACAATCGCTACAAAATATGGCCTTCCGAACCAGTTGTTTAATACATATTCAACGTTGAATTTGTATCTCATGGACATTTATAGATAACTGTCTCGTTTTATTAAGCTGATTTCATTTCTTTTCTTTTTGCATGTTCCTAATGTAATGGATATGTACGGTTGCGATGTTATCGGTATGTACATAAATAAATGATTAAAACTTGTAAAAATAAAGGAACTATAAATATATTAATGCAAATCTCGCAATGTAAACAACAATTCGATTTACCTTTTTATATTCTGTGTTGTTCTCTACCATTTCAATCGTTTCTTTCTTATGAGTTTTATGATGTAAATAAATTAATAATATAATTAAATAAATGAAAATAAAATTTTTTCAAACAAAATGAATACTTTTATAGAAAAAAATAGGTGAAATTTAAAGACTATTTAAAAGTTGTTCAATACAAAAAATGTCGGTTATGTGTTAATACGTTCACTATTGTCATTTGTTTTGATGACAATCAGAAGATTGACCTGCAATATTTTATTAAATTCAGACAATGTTCTAAATGAAGTATTGTAAAAATAAAGCTTAAACTACAGAGTTATCGAGTTTCTGAATATAATGTTATATCTTGTAACTTTAAATAATAATATATACAACATTTATTTCATTTTCCCTATGTAAAAACGTGTTAACCCTTTACCCTCGAAAGGCTATTCTCAATAGTCATTTTCGATTTAATGTAGCAAAATGATGAAATTCAATATTTGTCATTGAATCGTGTATAGCGTCTCAATCTACGAACTATTAGAAAACAAATTTTTAAAAAATTTAAATACTTTTATTAAATAATATTTATTATATTTAATATTAAAGATTTTTCAATTTACACACGATATCCTTCTACATCAATTGTTAATAGATGTTATCGCTGTTTCACCAGAAAATTGTGATCATTTCTAGCGAGAAACCTTTCGAATGCAAAGGGTTAATAGTGAACACCTGTTCGTTACCATGAACGCGGAGAATCAGATGGAAGCAAGGATCGCAAATACGGAAGGTACACTCATAGTACGCTCAGTACACAAGGTATTAAAAAAAGGAATTGGTCAACTACTTTATTGCCATTCTGCACGTGGTACAAAACATAGTTCGGGCGCGTACGGGCGCGCTTAAGTACAAAACAAAAACGATCCTCTACAAGTAGTCTTCTCCAGCTGCATGGCGAGAGCAAACAAGTAAAAAGATTACAGGGAAGAAGAAGAAGAAGATGAAGAAGATTAGAGAGCGCGGAAAGTAAGAGCAAGAAATAGAAGTAAAAGGGTTGACAGACAGAGAAGATAGTGGGTAGAAAACGGTCAGCTCCGGATTGTTGGAAAAGAAACAGCGGGAAACGGGAACCGTGTTAACATTATATTCGTACATGCTCGTACATAATATCTGTGTATTTGTATACGTATAGAAACATGTTAACAACATAAAATGTAAATTATTCACATAACACAATAATCCGTGATCTACAATATTATAACGATCTGGTTTTGTACTGGATAGGCCAACACATACGTTTCCTATATACATAGTTGAGACTCTTTTAAACATTCGTTTTAATATCCATTGTGTCACAATTACAAATAAAGAAATAGAAGGGACGAAGGGGTGCGTGGGAGCAGGGATCAAGGATCTATCATTTCCTTATAGTTTACACAGCGCGGGAATTTGGGCCGCCGCTTCGCCCGGGCTATTGTAAACAAGCCCGTTGAGTATTATTTATTTATTTATTTATTTATTTATTTATTCGTTTAGTATCTCGTTGAACGTATCTCTTTGCGAATAATATTTCGTTACCATGGTAACCTTGGGTTCGTCATCGTTTCACGATGGTCAAACTAAACACACCACCGTCGCTTTCGCTACCGTCTAACAATTAATATCGTATCAACTAAGGGAATAGTGTAAGCAGAAGAAAAAAATATAAATATATTTATTTATATATGTATATATAAACAAAAGGGAGTAACATTAAATTAAGAACGCAGCGTAGAGTAAAATTGGAAGGGATTATCGTATAATACAACGGTACCTTGAGTTTAAATCCTTAACCTATGATTAATGATTGTCTTTAAGAAATCTCAGTTCCCGGTGCAAATTCAATCTGTGCTGAGATGGAGTTCTAACCAATCGTTAATTATCGTTCGAAATTTCTTATTTACCATTTTTCGAAAGAAGAATGGACACGATTTCGACGACCGTGCCGTTCGATGCTGAAAATTTCTTATCGCGTTGTCTTTTATTTTTGTTTTTTCAAATAAAATGCACTCGATATCTTTCGTCGCGTAGGTTTGTTGCATTTTTCGAATGCACGCGAAATCTGTGCGCCGATCACGTGCAAACGCGATTATGACGTGACGTGTCCTCCTCCTCCTCCTCCTTCTCCTCCTCCTCCTGCTCTTCGTGATAATAAAATTCAACAGTTACGGCCGGACCGCGGCATTATCCTCGTTTACTCGATTCAACCGTGGTGACCTTTGTACGTGAACGTTGCACCTTTCCGTGCAATCTTCCATCTACGGGTACCATTGTTGTATCTCATACCTCGTGTTTACGGGGAGACGAGGGTGTGCCACACCTCCGTTCTACCTTCAGAAGGTTAACGCGCCGTAGCGGTATTATATAGTCAACCACAATGCGGCACGGATGCCGAGGCGCTGAAAAATCTCGTGCTGCGCGCACGCGGCTGAATAAATCTCCGTGAATTTTCGCTCGATGCCTAAATCCACCTTCTAATAATACTCTAATAATATTCGGTAAATCTTTGCTCACGCGTTAAAAATATTTTATCCGTTACGATGTTGTAAAAGGAACGGAAGAAATGGAAAATAATCGAGGTCACTGGTTTATAACTGTTCTTTCATCGTTTTTCGTCAGTTATGAAAAATAATATTATATGGATTAATTTCGAACGTTTGACCTAGCAATGAGTAATGAAAATTAGTCTTTGTAAAATGATAGCATTGTTCAAATTCAAAATTGTTTTTTGGTTTTGTTTTTCAGATGGAATTGAACACACTGGTGAATTATTCAGAACACACTGGATGTATGTTGTTGAAATATTCGAAGGTAAAATACTGTATTGCTCTCACTGATAGATCTGATACCTTGGAAACCGAGTGTCCATTCGAATTTTTATGCGGTTTATGAGGTTATAAATGATCAAATCCTAGACCGAAGTTTGAGTAAATTACTGGAATAATTAAATGCGAACGAGATCGTTAACACTGAACCCAGAACTTGTTTCGCATCATACAGAATCAGTATACTGATGGTATACACGCTTCGAGCTCGATGACTGCATCTTTACCACGCGTTGAAATCACCCGAGCGACGATGATACTGTTACCACGCGTTGAAATTACCGAACGGCGTACGCATTCGCATTCTGTTGACAAATTTATTGTGCGAAAGCTGATTAAATTATCCTATTTAAATTCCTTGTTACATTACTTCCTATTACATCTTATACGTTATTCACATTACTTACGTTTGCAAATGTTTGTTGTAGAGTTTGTGAAAGTACTGTTGTCGTTTGAATTATGTTTCAAGTGTTCAATGCATTATTAATTCATACTGATGGATTGGACTTATATTATTATATTTCTTATTTTAAATACATTCAATTTACGAGTTTTCGCTGATAGGATAGAAAATCTCGTTTATATCGTTTCTACCGCTCGAAAGTATTTAGTACGGCCATCAATGAATTTGGTTGTTTAACATAGTTGAAGTTAATATGTGTAACATAAGATAAATGGTAAAAACACTCTTATATTTGGTTGTCTGAAAAATTTTTGCCATTTTGATGTGTAAAATTATAATGTACATTACAAGTTATATCTTATTTCACGAACAACTGCAGTCTTCGTTCATTTCGTTTCATTTTCAAACGGTTTCATTATTGATTTATTAATACTAAATTAATTTTATTTATTAAATTTACTAATAAATAATATTATTGTACGTAATTACACCAAATTCTTATCCTGTTATTTAATAAATATGTTAGCATATCCGTGCATGTCCTTTTTCCCCTCGAAGTTGCTCTCAGTATATGATTCTTTGAAGATTTTTCATTTTTTTATATATCGAATATAACGTGATAGTACACTTCCTCAAATTCCTTCATTTATACTTCTCATAAAAAAAAACAGAACTTGTGATTACACTTCTACTTAGCCAAACAAGATTTCATTTTCTACGCACCAACGAAGACAAACGTCCTAAACAACTCAGTAATAGACTATAAAAGTAACAAAACATTCTCCTCAAACTGCAAACATAAATAATTAATAAACCGCCAATATCCATTTACAAAGGTCAACATAACTCCCAAAAGCCTGCTTTTAAATTCTTTTAATAAAACTCAAACGAAAAGCCTCACTAAAGATTCGCGACCCATTAATTCCTTACCTTATAATAACATGTCAGACTCGTGATGAAAATTTGAAATTGAATTCAACAAATCTAAATGTCATTTATTTAGTTTCAACGTAAATTAAATATTACTTGTCCGTTGTCAATCATTAATATTTATAGTAAATATACACACAGAATAATCATAAGATTCTCTTCTTTCTCTACTAAACTATTAACCAAAAAGTTGTTTTGTAAAGTATAGTTGAGAAATAAATCACAGGGCAAGGGGTTAAACTCCGTTCATCTCGCGATATCACACGATCACGCATAAATCCACCGATTAAACGCTTTCGAGCGGCGGACGTAACAACGCGGGTCACGCGATCGTCGGTTTCGACATCCGTAATCTTGGACCGTTCTACCCATTGTTTATTCGAATTAACGTCTCGTGGACGTATCGTGTCTCGTCGGCTGGGCCGCGCCTGCTTGTGAAAACCGTCCCGCGTTGACCGCGTAATTTAAATCGTCGGTGGATCGAATCGATCGCCAGTACCGTGACGTCGAAATCCGTATGTCGGCGTAATGAAATTTACAGTTAAAGGGGGCGAGCAATTAAAGCGACGTTGTCGTTGGCCGGTTTAAAACGTGCCTTCTCGTCGGTCCAGGTAACGACGTCAGGTTACGCGGAGCCGACGGGATCGATTACCGGGCGCAATTCCCGGCGTGTAGAGGCTAACGGCGATTAGAAGCCGGCCGGCTCGTAATCTGATTTTAAATTGGTGAAAGCTGCGCCACCGGTGACTTTAAACGCCGCCCGTATCCCTTATAAGGCGGGCCTCATCATATTGGCCCAAAGAAGTGTATCGTTGTTCGTTCGACCGGCGAGCGTCTATCAGCGGCGCGGTCCCGGCTAACGCGATTTAGAAAAGACCTGGGTCCCGTGATCACGGACACACGCTGATTGCCCTGTGGCTACTATCCTTGCCTGGCCCCGCAAATAGAGCCCGATGACGCTTCTTCTGACCGTTCCGCTCGGTCCATTAATTAGGACACCGGTGATTCATGGTTTTTCCTTTTTTTCTTCCTGACCGGGTTGAACCGGCAGCCTAGATACCTTGTTGCATTATGGGAATTTGAGGTTTCACGGTATTGTTGGGTTGAACGAGTTTTGTCGTTGAATTTAGGAAACATGTATGTGGTCGTATCACATCGAATGTTATTTCTTTGTGGTGTTGGTGTGAAGAATTAACATTTAAGTTTCCATTTTTATCGTTCGCGTATTGATTGCGTAAGATGTTTCCTTTGGATTGATTTTTTAATAATATTTTTGAAAAAGTTTTATGGTTTTCTATGGAAAAATTTATAAGAAGCTATATTACTTAGGGGACGACTTGATAAATGTTTATTAAAAAATAATTTAATGAAATTCAGTAATGTGTTGAATTTTGCATCAAAAATTGTTTAAGAACGTTCCAACTTCAAATCCTCGTTATTTGAAAGAGCCTATAAGACTTTTGGTTTTCGAAGACAGACTCGCAAATAATCCACAAAAACATTAAAAAATTCTGTCACAAATACTCATTATACATAAATCTTCCTCATTTACCTAAAATTTAATACAAATTTTCCAAACAACCTAAAAATGCAATACTAAAAATTGAAAGAACGAAGTTAAAAACATTTCACAAATTTTGACCTAATAGATTCAACAATTTTTCCTCTGCATCGAGTAAATTTACATTACGAAATCTATTCAAACAGTGGTTTTGTGTTTCCAACGAAGCAAGGGTATCGTCATCACCCGAGTGACTTCAATGCGTGGTAGGCAGACTAAGCGCCAGTGGAGTGACTTCAACGCATGGTAAGAAGACACACCGTCGGAGTGACTTCAACGCGTGGTAAAGATTTCATCACCGAGCTCAATACACAACTGTCACACAGATGTACCATCGACATCGTACACAATACCAACTATTATATATTAACCTACCTAAATGCATGTTTAATGGAGTTTCCAAATTGATCGCAGTAGTCCATTTACCCAAGCAAACCGACACAAAGCATTCGCCGCGCCGCGCTGCGCCGCAACCGAAGAAACAAAAAGATTGCTTCGCGAACGACCGTTTGGAACTTCGAAATGAATCAATTACCGGCAGCTGAGATCGAGTTTCGATCTCCGTGCAGGATCGTGCCCGTTGACTTTCCGATAGGCGTGTACCCGGTGGTTCGGCTTAATTAACGCGATAAAGAGATATCCGAACAAGATATTGTTGTCGCGATAACGTATGAAAATACTGCCTAATGATTACGATAATTCACTGTTCCGCGGTCGCTAATTATGCGCGGGCTTAATTAGAATATTTATATAGCGGAGAGGCGGAGGCCGATTTCTAGAACTCCTTCCCAGCACGCATGACTCGAACGACGTGTACCTAGAGACTGTTATTTTTGTTCGCCTTCTTTTTCCGCTCAAGATACAATCGTCGAACGTTCAGGAAGTCGTGGTACCTGATCACTGGTATTCATGATGGGGCGCTTTGAAACGTTTTCCGTATCGAGTACGAAGGATAGTCGATTTTGCGACGGCATTCGGAGTCGCGAGATAATCATTTCCATTATGCAGAGCGTATGACTAATTACGTAATAAACGGTTTTGCGTGAGACCGTCGAAGCACGAGGATGAATTCGGTTCTTCATGGGTTTCTGGCGTGAATCTGGATGAATTTCATTGTAGAAATTTGTATGTACTCGGTGCGACATACTTTAGTTTGTTCACTTCTTCTAGGATACTTTATGCCACTTACAATTAGTATATTCCTTTAGTTGTTTGCATAAATTACGCTTGATCAGGATTGCCAAACATTTCTTTACAAATAATGTGTTTACGGACCTTTTCGATCATTCTGTGTAGCGAGATTCTTTACAATGTTCAACACTAGATTTACGGAACGAGTCAATTTGAGTTATATTGAATTTTATACACATTTTTTGGTAACTGTTTGAGTCGATTTTGATTGATACAGTTACGTAAATATGTACCCTAATTGTCCACTTTTAAACCTCTAATTTAAGAGATCTGAATGAACGAATATTAATGTTTTAAGAACGATAGAACCAGCTGCTCAGTAAATGTTCGTAAAACTAGTATTAAATCAGTTTTGTGCTATGGACTCCTCTGTACAACCACTTCTATACATAGGTACTGAAGTAACCTGTTTACTAAAAACTTGGTTTATGGAGTAAATATTATTGTAACCATACAAAGCTGGTGACAATTATGCAGAACAAGTTTGTTGTACAACACTTTTCAGTACTAAAGAGCATAGATACCAAAACATTTACCACTGAAAGCATTAAAGTCTTCTTAAAGTTACCATTTCTCCTTCTACGTAGAGTTCTTTACTCAACTCTCAAAAGAAACTCAAATTCAATAAATTATATCTTCAACAACTCTGACTAACCGCGACTCCACCAAAAAACTCTCAACCACCTGGTTCCAAATTTCGAAGCAACCAAAGTCACAAAACACATTTCCATACGAAGGCCCAGCCAAACGCGCATTTCTATGATAATCATATTCCACAGCACTTTTCATTGCTTTTATACTTTCATCTGATTCGCACAAACCAGGTTAATCGAGAATCTAAACAAACCGCTCCCAGCCTGCTGGTCACAATTTCCAAAGTAATCGGATCTAGTTTCGAAGCCGGAATCGAAGCGTTAAACCGGCGTTATGGTCGCGAAACCGACTCGTCTAGGTTTTCGCGCGCTACAGCGAAACAGAGATGGTCAGCTGAATGAAACGCGCGTGCACGTGTGCGCGACCGACGCTCGTGTGCTAATAGGCAGCCTCCAAATTACAAGTTGATAACACACAAGCCGTCGAAAAAAGGGGTTATCTCGCGGGAAGCGGCTAACCGAGGCAATCACCGAGGCAACACTTTCTTGCTCGGCCGGATAATTTATCGGGGCTGGCGCGGTGGTGCGCGCGAGGATCGTTTTTCTCGATGGCCCGGCGAGAGAGGAGCCATCCACTGATGGAGCCGATGAAAGGATCAAAGAATTTCCCGTCGTTAATGCAACGAGATATCAAACGGACCTAACGGGTCGACGGGGCCACTCGCAGTCGTCATCGGTGGCTTTCGTTGTAAATTGGCTACGCGTCATTAATATCAGCCTCGGCGAATTACCACATCACCCTCGGATAACGCGCCGCGGCCGATGAACGAGAAACGATAAATGCCAGAACGGCTAATCGACTACAACGGCCGCGGAGCCTTGGAATGTTCACGTTGGGCTACTGTTTCTAGATGCTTTTATCGGATACGCTATTCCTAATGGTTCTTCCCTTCTTTCTTCTTTCGTTTCACGCTCGAACGTGTAAAACGCGGAGGATTGCACTAGATTTTCTATTTTAAAGTTTAGATCGATCGGCTTTTGTTTGTAGATTGCTCATCCTTGAGTTCTTTGACGTGTCTTCGTGGTATATTTGCGCGGATTGTTAATATTAATCGAAGTAAATGATTGAAAGGATTGTTTTTAAATAGATGTGTTGGTGGAATAGTTATGTAGCTTCGTTTGGATGGAGTTTCGATTGAGTTTCAATTTTGTAACTTAGTTAGATCGATTTGCCACGGTGTTTCTCGGAGTGATTTGTTAGAAAAGTGCCTTAAAGTTAAAATAGAAAATAACAACGAATTCCTAAATTCAGTTGTACGGATATTTTTAACATCATGTGTGTTCTGGCAACGCTATGCTTAATGTAGCGACTCACATAGTTGTGTACACTTTTTACGGTAGATTTATTTCATCCTCTGGATTATAAACATCCTTAATGGAATCGAATTTATGTGATTTTGCATTTTAGAAGATACGAGATTCATGAATATTCATAGCATTTATCGAGTTTTTTATCTCCATTTAAGGAATTGGGTAGTATCCAAACATTCGTGGGTCTTAATTGGTTCAGATATGAGAGGTCCTAGTGTATTATGTTAATGAATGTGTTCAGATTGATATTGTACTTTCTGTAATTTGGACGAAGATTCGACTATGTAGAAGTAAAATGAGTTGTAGTTGATAATACTCCGATTTACGTATGTAAATTAGATAAATACATTAATTTCGTTAAAGATTATATTTTCTAAATGCCTAGTCTTTAGACACGTATTATCAACGCAATTATTACTTTCATTCACATTGTGGGAATGCAACATTCCTGGTATTTAGATTGTCAGAAGTTATTATTCATCAAATGCGTCCTAAACCAATACCGCCATTTTTTCTTTACTACTATCATCACAATAATTCGCGAATAAAATTTATTATTTCCTATTAATGTTGAATCGTTTCAGGTGATTCACCAATTAATAATTAATTAGTAATTTTGTTCAATGATAAACAATCACATTTTCATTACATTAAATATTAAATACCAACTACCAAGAAATTTACGTTTCCTTTTTTTCTATTACCCAAAACTTCAATAATCCAGTTAACTGTAGAAATAAATTTTAGAAATTCACAAAATTTCCGTTCCGAAAGAATAAATAACCCTAAAATAATATTCCATCTCAAACCAGATGGTATTCACGTTCATCGAATTCAATTGAAAACGTTCAACTCAAATCCGATTCTACATTACAAACCAAAGGGTTAAGAACTTCTTATGCAACACATCGAAAACATTTCGCGAAGACTCGATAAATCGACGCTGCATGACTGAATACGGAAGGAAGACAGAGAAAAAAAAATGGAATCACCGATGTGTTACGTCTTTCGTAACCCGACGTCTAATCCCATACGAAAATGGACTCGCGAAACTCGGTTAATTAACGTCCAGGTTATCTCGGAGTGTTCGCGAGAGGAATGATGGAGCGTAGTGGCTTAAGGAACGTCCGAAGCCTATCGGCCCATCAGCAATTACCTTGACATTATCCGGTGGAATCGGTTAGAACGTCGGACGATAGAGTGTTATTGATAATATTTCTCGATGAGAAAACGGTAAACGTATCTGAGGCAGATCCTAAATGATCGGTGCGCTCCTCTGACGCCCGACTAACCATATCGGTTTCCATGAACGATTCCGCCGGCTGATCTGCCGCGATGTAGTTCATAAAACTGACTAATGGTTCTGCCTGGACATCGAGAAAACCACCGAGAGATCGATAAAAATTTCTCTGAAACTCGTTGCTCAAACCGATAGATTTCGGTTTATTATCCTTGATAAACTGCAGCCGATTAAATTATTGCCGGAGGAACGATAACGTCGTTGCTCGCTTCTGAAATAGATTCACTGGAGTAGATGATACAATGTTTGTGGAGACGAGTGCTATGAATAGTCGAAGGGTAGTACAGAAACGGAAATTGTTATTATTGAGAATGTCTCGTCGAATGTAAAGTTCGTAATTATTGTGATGAGAGAGGAAGATGATAGTAGTTGTACGGTTTGACTGATTTTAATGTACAGCAAGGTACTGTTATTATGTGTAACGAGTGTAGTTGAACAGCTGGTGGTTGATGTTTGTTAAGAAATCTTTGTTTTATTTTAGGGTAACTGAAATTTCGTTTTATTTATTTCTATGGGCATGTGCAGCGAGTGTGTTGCATATTTGATTAAATTTGTTTCAATTAAAACGTTAATAATTTCTCGAATTTGTGGGACACTTGATAATCTTGTAAATATAAAATGTGTTGACGTGAGAAATATATTTAATGAGATAATAAGTTTCTATGCAATTTCTGCTTTCACTAATTAGACTTCAAAAATAGGAATTTGCATAATAATTTCATGTATAATCTGGAAGGATTTCTATCGATAGTAAATAATAAATAAAAAGATCCAAAAATTCTATAAAAATATATATAATAATAAAATCAAAACTAAAAGGACGATGATTTTCGCATGAGTAATTTCAATGCATGATAAAGCACTATCGCTATATAACTAATGTTAATAAAACACAATGACAGTGTATGAACACGTTTCAAACTCTATTAGACCTCGTATTATAAAATTTTATATCATTATTCTAACATAATTTAAACTACTTTCATTATAAATTTATATAGATTCGAAACACGCTCACAACAATGTTCAAGACACAAAAAATGTTGCGGAAGCATATAATAAATGCGGTAACAAGAAAATTAAATCGGTAATGAACAAACTTATGTTACTGGTTTCTAGAAATTTTATTACACGTTGCTGCGGGCTCAACACAATTAAAACATGATTTTTATGCCTTTATTCGCGGAAAAGTGACGCAGTTCCGATATCAGGAAAGATCAGTTTTCAATAATCGATAAAGTAGACCGGTTTCATTACGGTTTCAGATAAAATTCGTTCACCTTGCGGTCGGATAAATGGTAGACTCCGGGGTCGGAACCATTTGCAGGTGTTCCACTTACGAATGTGGATCAGATTAGACTGATTTGTGCTCGCGGAGGGCTCTTAATATCGCTCGGACTTAGAGCTAACTGGGAGGGCGATAACGATCTTGATAAACGTTAAACGCTTCGGAAGTAATGCGTGAAAATATATCAAGTAGCTCCGGTGCGTATCGATGTCGAACGGAGTAATTAATAATAGGGACTGCAAGAAATTGAGGAGTCAATTGGATCGTATACAGAAAACGAACCTTGCGAAGTTTGCATCTTTGGAAGTAATTAAATCAATTTTCCTGTTACTTGGAAGCAGATGTTAATTAAAAGTAACCATTTAATTGATTGTTGGGTATAAAATGGTAGATTTAACTGTATCGTGTCGAATGCAAGAACATTCATGTGCAATTTGTTTTCTAGTAAAAAGTCAATGAAATCTGAAGGTAATGTGTATTACACAAGGTGTTAAATAAAGAAGAATTCATAATTTCTGGATTAGATAGTATTGAATTATGAAACCGAATTTTAATGAACATAAGTCGAAAAATCAATACTTTCAATGTTATAAGCAGTTATTTTGTTTTGGTTAAAGCAGCGGTAGTATTTTATTGACTAATTACAAAGTTCCATAATCAATATTCCTCTATCACTATCATAGCAACATAAAAAATCACATGACTGTTGTATTAACATCGATATTTCGTTTTTATTTCTTCTTCCAATTTAATGAAAATTTCAATAAAACTATTATCATCAGATACCTCGAATTTGAATACTTGCCGATTTCATAATTACTAAATGTATCAATTCGACGCCTCAAAATTTTGTGTTATTATACACACAAATGCATGAAAAACAAATAACCTATTTCTTTATTTTTATCTCTTTAACATAAAACCAAAAATTGTGACTTTAAAAATACTAATTTTTCAAGCCATATTTACTAGGACTTTCTTTCATCTTTCAGCAAGTCAGTATCCACTATTTACCTGTACGTGTCACGAATTCTTTGCCATACCACTCTGTATAATTTCCGCGGCTTCGAAGGTAGCACCAGAACATTTATACCAACGTATGCCGTTAATAATTTCGAATGCAGCGCGAAGGAAAAATGCAAGTCCATTGCCCACCGCTAATTTTGCGGCCACAAGTGGAGCGCCGGGGAATAACGTTACCCCACAGAATCCACGAAATCATTCGCCCGACCGCAAGCGCTACCAGTTTTCCGCGACCGCAAGGGCAACGACCAGAAATAGAGCGTCATCCTTTGCAAACAGAATATTTTTTTCGGAACGTTTCCACCATGTAAAATTGCATGCCATATAGAGCTCAAATGCGGAAGTTACGAACAATCAACGGAAACACCGAAAACCTTGAAACTTTAATCGACATTGCCGTGCCTTAACCCTAACACGTTGACTGCCACGAAAAACATTAGTGTTTTATGTATCACTTATTATTTCTATAGTAAAGAAACAAAGCAAGAATTATTAATTCTTTGATATGAAAATTCTTATATTACCCTATTATCCAGTTATTAACGCTACAGAAAATTTGTACTCGAAATTAATTATCTTCCAAGTCATAATTATTTTCTTGTAATTTGGAAGCTCCGGTCATCGGTGACCGCCGTGGCAGTCAAAGTGTTAAGTGTTACAGTCGAATTGTTAGATCGTTCGAAATTTGTATGTATCTGAATTTTTATTGTGCTCGACTTACGATGTTGAATATATTTTAATACATTATATGTATATTGTATAATGTTTTATCATTGAAATTGTAAGTAGTTTATGTTTCTGCATTTGTCTAGTGTTCGCTAGCGGCTGGAGAAACCGACTGTAGCATTTAACCCATTGACATTCGACTATAAAATGAAAAATATTCCATTATCAAATTTTACTTTTTTTTCATACTTGAATGATTGAACTGTAGAATGATAGTAAATAATAGAAATAGTGATAATGTAATAATGTGAAAATATTGATTGACTATATATTGGCAGTTTAGTTTAAGAGCCTGTATATCAACTGAATATCAGCTATTAGAATTCTGAGCGAGGGTGATTACAGTGATATATTTTTGAACATCAATTAAACTGAAATTTTTAATTTATCAAAAGAAACAAAGAATAGGATTAAGCGATAGATAAAAATCGACGTCAATGCGTTGAAAGTGTTCACATTCGAAATGGAGCACGGGAAAAATGTAATTGTGAAGGTGAATCCAATTTTCAGACCACAAGTGGAGCAACCGCGAATTCCGCGGGCTTGCAAAATGGACCAAATTGTTGGATCACTGCGAATTCCTGACCGAGGTTGTGAAAACGAGGTAACCCCTTCCATTTTACCACCTAATAGAATATTTGTTAGAAATCAAGTTAAGACGTTACAGAAAAATATTTATTTGATTAATTTAATCACGTGTTGGTAACTTCGTGTTTCGGATACAAAAGTTTAATGTCTGTAAAATGTCGACATTTGTTCTAAAAAATTGATTTTTAGCCACAGAAACGATATAACATGTATCAGTCCAATTTGTTTACCATTTTCTGTAGCCAATTATTTGACCGGTTACGATAGGAAAACTGTCAATACGATTACTATTAAAATATTTTCGTTGGCGAAGGGATAAAGGCTTCGAAATATTGATTTCCAGCCACGGAAACGATATTCCCCAGTGTGCGGGTATGCCGTGAAATCATCGTATTCGCGTATCGGGCCGCTATCCGATGCGTAGCACCGCGTAACGGCGCAGGAAAAAGCGCGGGGAACGAGCCGTTGCATCGCGGAGGTCAGAGTTTTAGAAAGAGGCCTTAAGGTTGTTACGAGCACCGTCGAAGTAATTACACGTTGCCCAGCGCGATATTGCGTTACGTGCATGCATTACGCACATAGTTCGGCGCGCGATGCGGCAGCGAGAAAAACGATACGTCCCGCGGCGGACGATAAATTCTGCTCGAAAGCCTTGTCGGGATGATTGCCTGGGTTAGCCGCGCCGCGACGTTTATCGCTTCTCGCCTCGGCAACGTCGATGCCGTCGCGTTATCCCCGGGAACGTGATAATTCACTCGTTCGCTCGATTTCGGAACCGCTCGACGTTTCGCAGCTCTGACTCTTTACGGTTCTACAGGCTGATAAAAAGGGGTAGCTCCGCTGCTTATCGATGACGAGCAGAATAATTAACCTTTTGCACTTGTTTAAAGCTAACTACATAATGAGAAATCATACATAGATTTGCACTAGAAATGCCGAGCATTCGATACGATTAAAATGTATAGAAATTATAAGGGTACATTTGTTTCAATTTCTGCTGATATTCATTGCATTAGGTAAGTGAAACTGTTAATTTTCAACATAATTTCAAATATTTAACATATTTCTAATATCGATAATTGCAAAATAAGAAAATTAAAACCTGTTTGACTGGTAGTTCTTGTGTTACATTGCATACCGGCCCCGCGATGATGAGAGATTTTTTTTGTGTATGTAGGCATTCTTACGCAGTGATGTTTATTTATAATTTAAGAATGTCAGTTTTTTTGAATCTTTGGTTTTTGTTGATGTGTATATGACAAATAATCAATCAAAGTATATTATTTTACGAAAATGTATAAGCCGTTTAATATTTTCTTTAACACTAAAACTATCGAGCAGTCGAATTGACTTTCTGAAAGTTTCTTACAGAAACTCTCGGTGTTCGTCTATTCAGATTTCTATTAATTTACAATTGTATTTGATTATTGCTGAATTAATTTCGTTGGCAATTTCTCAGAGAATCGTATTATTTTCTTAATCATTGCAAAAAGAAGAAATCAGGAGTGGGTCAATTTGACCTATTTGATAGTTCTAGTGTTAACTCCTCGTTCTTTAGAGACAAGCAAGTGACGCGTTCAGGCTTGCAATGTGTTAAGGACTAAAGATATTTTGTTTTAATATTTCACATATTGATGCATTGTATAAAGTTTAATATTGAATATTAAATTTTATAATTCTACTGTACCAAATCTAGTGATAACTCAGAGTCGCCTGCCGAGTGCAAAAGGTTAACACATTTTCGACGAAACTTTTCGTTTTTCTGATACTCATTGTCGGTGAAAATGGAAAAAGTCTTGAGCTAATTGCCTAAAATTTCTGACGTTATCACAGCGACAGAAACTAGAAAATCATAAGAAATGATAAAGAATGGTAACTTCGATGTAGAGATTTGAATCGTCGAAATTATAAAATTTTGAACCAAATGGTCCAAGTAAATTATTGACAGTTAATGTACGTTTGACCAAATTAATTTAAAACTGATGAAAATTATATTGTTTATTATTATGAACAAAAAGGATGTTGATAAAAATTGCTGAAGAATTTCTTTAGCATGTGAATACGGTTTTTACACTAATATTTCATTTATTCTTGACAAACGTTACCATTATACTTTTCTTTGCCATTAATAAAAACATTTGCCACGTCCAATACGTGAATAATTTGTTACGACAGAAGTATGAGTTGTTCGATCAAACACTTTTTGCCAGGGGTAATAATTTTCCCAGCCAACGAACCTTCAAGTGCAAAGGTATTAATTAAAACAATTTTAGCTGAGATATGAAATTCCGGGAGATTTAAGAAACTAAGTAATCCATTAAGTATCAGTCCATAAGACTTGAACTTTGTTTGAAGAATGGCAATTCCGTAAGAGTTTTATGTTTGTTGGGCGGCAGTCAACGTATTTCTAGTTCTCGTTATGATTACGATGCGGATTTTATGCATTCATAGCGCACTCGTAATTGGAACGTGGTTCAATTACTGGGTTGAGTCATAAGTAACTTCCGTCACGGATGGCGAAAATTCAATGCATAATAATGAAAAAATGGTAATAGGTATTTTTCCGTTTCATAATAACTGTTGTGTTCGAGAGTGATGAAAATTCTGATAATGTTGTAATATAAATATTTAAAATGAAATGTATAGTTTAATGTTAATGCTGTGATATAACATCTCGATTCATACGCCTGTTTGCTAACTATTTAATCATACAGAGAGCAAATGGCACAGTATTAAATTAAGTTTTCTCTAGATTAAGTCTTCAACGATGTTAGTGTGCGTGAATTATTTGGTTTACAGTCCGTGAAGGTCAATCGTTAATTATTTTCCATGCATACAAATTTGAGAAATAAGAATGAGCTCACTTATGACTCAATATTTAGTCATCTTACGACTAATCACCTGTAGTAGTGATTAAAAAAGTATAATTTGAAGGTTCATGTTAATATCTATATAATCCACCTACAGACTTAAGATTGACGAAGGAAATTTTTTGTGAAAAGAAACCACGCGTTGAACCAGATATTACGTTTCCCGGTTTGTGAAATAAATAAGAAGAATTTTAAGATTACGGGTAAGAGTAAAATGGCGGTATTGGTAGAAAAATTATCTGTTGAATTATTCACTGTTATATTGTGAATAAGTTAGAAAATAGTTATTTTGATGTGACAAATCTTAATATTGTCAAATTTCTTTCTTGTACAGTTTCATTTATTATTGTCTTTAATGCAAATAAATTTAAATTTTCATGCATATGAAATAAATTTTATTTTTTTCATTATGATAATGGAATTTCCGAAAATTAATTTTGTATGCAGACTTTCTATATTTATTTAAAACTCGTATTTTATAACTTCCTTCACAGTGATACTATTTCTACTTGAAAAAAGTGTTTTCAATTTTTGGGTATTTTTATCTTTTCTATCTTAACGTTGAAGCGAAGTTAATAATAAAAAGAGAAATTTCATGTTTGCATCATTATATCGTTTCGATTAGATAGGTACGTTCACGCAAAGATTTCTAGAAATCGATGCATCGACGAGTCGAGCTGTAAAAATTTCATCGTTCACGGAAGGAAACGTTGGCAACCGAACATTGGGGTTGAAAAAAATCTCACGATAAAACTCTAACAACAATTTCTTCCAGAAGAAATATTTGCAATATTTTAATATTACTAATATTAACTTAAACATTTGTAATGCAATAATGAAAAATGTTGAGTATTTCTTGTAACCATAAAGATAATCATTGATTATCAATGAAATTTTGAATATTTTGAATACCACTAAACGGATCATTACCTTTTTCATGCAACCACTAATATATATTTAAAATATTTTGTCAACTTTTCGTTTGACAAATAATAATAAATTAACAAATACTTTGTCGATGTTTGGCAATACACAAACTATTGGGGAACAATGATAAATGTCATCAAAATAGAATGGTTACTTATTTGGAAGTTACTCAAAAAATGGAAGTTTTGTTTGCCATAATCAACTCTATTTAATTCAAATTCTCTTGAAACTCTATATAAAAAAAGGTGTACCGATATGAAAAACATTTTATATGCAATTTGAATCACATCAAAGAATCAATGTAGCGTAAACGACATTATTCTTCCAAGGTGATTTTTTCTAAGAAATCCGCTTTTTTGCATTTAAATTACATTTTTTTCCCTCGCGTTTTATAGCTAACATTAAAATGCATTCAGAAGTGTACAACATAACCTTGAAATTATCTTTGACTCCCACATTTAATCTGTTATTCAGGCATGACGAATTAACCCGTAGACTCTGTTCATCAATCTCTTTGCTCCGATTTTTATTTCCGTATTTATTCACAGAAATCTTTGTGAACGTAATCGTCTCATAATATACTCATACTGAAATCAACATATTGCACAGAAATTTTCTGCGACAGAATTTATCTCGAATTGTTATTTATTTTTAACCAAATTTAAAACTTTAAAGTTCAAAAAATCATCTGGTTTACGGGCACAGTCAAATATATAATTTGTTCGGCAAATTAAATTATTGAATAACAAAGAAAATCGTTAATATTCAACGAATTGTAATTCATTGAAAATGAACACAATTGGAGCTATTCGAATTACTTATTTTAATTATCTTAGTTGTCTCTTTTAGAAGGTTCTATATGCAGTGCCTCGATGTACACGGAAAACGAAGCAGGGGTGGATTCGACGCGTTAGGAAAGGACAAAACTGCTAATAAACACGTACCCGATACGATCTTCATTATGAGTTAGCGCTTGTTTTCTGTTCTAGTAGATGGACGCCAACCTTCAAAGAAATTGCTCGCAGTGATTACCCCCGGCTTCAATAAAACCGTGAAGACATAAGATGCGCATCAGGCATTTCACTCTCTGTATAACTCAGTTCGTAGATCATGTTCCTCGGAGGAACATATACTTATTACGATTATCGTAAACGTGCGTGGAAAATAATGAGTTAGCTCGCGATGAAATTCCTGATACCGTTTGCAAACTCGTTTGGTCTCGCAACCTTCAAATCTTCCAAGAAAACAATCAAACCAGTAACCAATTATGCCTTTCCAGATAAAGATCCATATTGTAGAATAATATTTCATTTTAACAAATAAAAATCCTGTAAAACGATGTACAGATAATAAATTTCGTTTATATTACATAATAACACTTTACAGTCAAAAGTTTTTTCACCGTTTATTGTTTTTTAATGTAATATTGATGAAGTTATCTATAGTTGACGCGAAGAAAAAATACTATATGAATCAATAGACTGGATTATTTTATTATATTATCTATTTCGTGTGTTGTTGCCAACAGTAGTTAAAAAATATAGTTAATATATTTGATTAATATATTTTAGATGTATAATGAAAACACTGTTCAGTTATCTGCAACGATTTTTACAAAAATACAAAATTACAAAAATAATTAACATTACTTTTACCCAGAAGTAATTAAATAAAACCTATTAAATTGTTTAACATAATCCAATAAATAATGTAATATAATAATATAATCTATACAAAACATATATCACTAAATAAATTTTACAATCAATATAGGAAAAGTCGAAAAGTCAATTGAGTCAAAATAAAATTACTTTAAATTAAAATTAAGTTAAAATTCTAAAAGACGCCTTTTAACACTTTCGGTAAAAATAATACTAACGTGTTGAACCTATGAATATAGAATATAAAAATTTCAAATGTTACCACGTCAAACCAATTTGGAATCATCGGTTGAGATTGGACTGCAAAGTAATAAGTAAAAATTCACACTTCAACAGTGTGTCCTATCTTTTTATCCTTAACTGTACATTGTATTTTTCTGTACTCAACAAAATATTATCACAACACGAAACAAACTGCAACAGCTATGAGAAATAAACTCGTATCGAGCGAATGTTTATACAGGACATCTTTCTCCCAAGTTGAATACACTGAATCCACCCCAGCAGCTTGTCGCGGCTCCAATGTTGATCATCCGTACAACTCTGTCCGCGGATCAGAATCATCCATTTTCCCCCTCGCTCCGAGAAGAAGTGAACACAACGCGCGTATGTAACGCCCGAGGCGTTCTTCGTCGCGCTTGTTAATTGGAAATTGAACTTTACGAGCGTAGATAAAACACAGTATTAATGAAGACAGTCGTTTCTCGTTTATGTCGTCGATCTCATCACAATGCCGCAATAAAAACGAAGCGAAAGTACTGCCGATAGGTGTCGATGGTAGTAGAAGAGGCCAAGAGATAGAAGGATACACAGAAACATAGAAAGATAGAGACATACAGAAGAAAAACAGATAAAGAGAAAGAAAGAGGTAAGGAAACATGACTGTTGCTTTAGTTGCGAGATTCACGATGCAACTTTAACCCTTATGCTAGCCACTGGATACTTGAGTAGCTATCCTTGCATTTTGTGCCATACAATTTGTCACGTTTTCATGGAAATTTTACGAAATTGCTACTATTTAGATTTCTTGGATGTTTCTAGACTATGATTTGTGCTTTGAAAACAAGAAAATTCATGGAAAAATATTATAATACCAGAGTTTAAAGAAACATGAACATTTTGGTTGATAACATAGGGGTTAACTCTTAACGGTCGATAATGGTTTAGAATATACATTAATAAATGTAGGGAAAAATTGATAGCGCTGTCAACACAATAAAACAGAAAGTATATCTTCAACCACAACAATATAATAAATAGAATTGAAACCATTCTTTTCATTTCTGTATAGAGAAGCCTTTCGACTGTTAAGGGCTAATCCTTCGAGTGTCAACGTTAATTACCACGTATTCAAAAAAACTGCCAGACGATTTTAAGTAATTTATAGTTGCAGATCAATATTAATATTTCAGTTAATTCTGAGTTAAAATTGGTTCAATCTTTTGCACAATACTAATTACATAAAATCACAACAAAGTATGCGTGTATTAACTTCCGACGTTATTCTATTAAAAAGCTGATTTTCTTATAAATTATAGCGATCAGAAAATCCAGAACTGATGTTATCATCCTTGGCACTCGTCACAAATGTATGGGACAGCGATATACCGTTGTTTATCATTCAAACGGTTAAATACCGAGGGAACCGCGCCGACACGATCAACTAGGAGATAATCGCATTCTTTCCTTCAAAGCCGTGGTGCCGCTTCTGTTCGGCCTCTGGTTTACGATTTGGCAAGGAACGTGAGAAAATGATCGCCGAAAGGTCAATAAGGCGGTTTCGTACTGAATGGGAAGAAGAAACATTTGTTGAGGGGTGGGCGGAGGAACGAAGGGGGTGGATAGATGGAGAGGGGAACTAATACTCGTATTCAGACTTATTTCTAAAGGCACCGGTAACGAGGATCGAGATAATGGATGAAAGAACGAGCGAATGCATTAATATCCGTCCTTCGAGGTAATTAATGAAATCCGAGGCGAGAAAAGAGAAGAATGGCGCGGCTCTTCCGGTCGTGAATCTCTCACGTGCACTCGGTGTTTCGAACCGGTTGATCGGACACAGTCTCGGAAACTCGGGACGGTTGGTTGGTCGCCGAAATTCTTTGAAATTCGTTTCGTGGTTTTCTTTTCTTTTGTTTTTTGGCAATTTCTCGGTACATTATGAAATGTCGTTCTCTACGTCTATATGTCTTTTTTTCTTGTGATATTTAGTACGTGTTGAAAACAATTTTGGTATTTGTCTGAGTGTTTTATTGTCGATTCGAAATTGATTTGAAAGAATGAATTGGCGAAGAAAAGTAAATTTAAAAGAATGAGGGAAATGAAAATAGTTTTTAAAGAATTGCTTCATTTCCTATGTTTTTGGAAGCAGACTTAAAAGAATTTGAAAACATTTGGTAAAGAAAAGTAGGTTTAAAAGAATAATTAGAGAAAGAAAAATAGTTTTAGAAGAATTACTTTGTTATCTATTTTTAAAAAAATAGATTCAAAAGAAAATGGTCGTAATTATTTTGGGGAAAACATTAAAAAGTCCTATGAAGGTAAGAAACGTCCATCTTTTTACCTTCGTATAATAAGGTTAGTGGAACAATAACTTCGTTGTTCGCTGCTTCAGACTGTAATTATTAACTCGGTAGAAAATGAATGATCGATCATTATTCACGTGCACTGACGGGAAAAATGTTCATACATCTCTATACTTCAAGACGGTACCATGTTTGGTGTGACTTGAAGTTAAGAATTGTTTACGTCAGAAGACAACGTTATTGGAAGTTTAGTATTTATAGACGGATCTGACATAGATAATTCTTAATTTAGTGATAGTGATTGATCTACAAATAATTAACAGTTACTTTTTTAGAATTAATTAATTAACACTTCAACGTGCAAATGTCTCGTTTTGAAACACCTTTTACATATAATAAGAATATCATTGTTTAGTACGATCTGAAAAATAAATTTCATAACTTAATAAAATATTCTCTTACAAAATTGAGACATTGAAAATGAGACTACCAAATATTTAAAATAGTTGAGAGCACTTTCTCCTACAAGTGACAGTACATCTTTTCAAGTTTCTCAACAATGTTCATTTCACTATATAAGTAAAAATATGAATTTTTAAAATAACCTTTATAAACACCGGATAAGTTGCAATAATTATAAAATCATTTCAATAATCATAAACGTAATATCTGCCATTTTGATGAACGCAGTAGTTGGACTGTAAACGCGGCAATTTCTATTATTCAAAATAAACGACATTTCATTTTGCAACGATCCAATTGAAAACCGTTGTTCGGTCGTCCCTCCAATCGTTCAAATGAGTGTACGAGTCGAATAGAGAGAACTTCCTAATGAGGGCTCGAAGAAAGTGTAAAAAGATCGTGTTCCGAAGGCAGAATTCCTCGCAAAATCGTCCGTCAAACGTTTCGCTTTCACTCTCTTACGAATAACAGACGGCGAGACACGCGAGCGCCGCCAGCCGAACGAACGGGCAACGGTGCGCCCGCGCGCGCGCGCGCGTGTCTTCACGCGTTGAGTATGTATCTAAATCACAGCTCGTGCTACTAATTACTTATAACGTTATATACCTTTCTCGATACTCCGTTACTTACCGATCACTATGTGTTTCTTTCCATTATTCTACTACTTTTCTTCCTGTGTGTATACATAATTATATAAACGTGACAAAAAAATATTTATATATATATATAATATGTATATATATATATATATAAGTATAAAGAAGAGATAAAAGTGAAGAAAGAAGAAATCGAAAGAACGATAATCAGAATCATCCTACGTAATAAAATAACGTTTTTTCTTGTTTAACGTTAATATCTCATAGTGGTATTAAATATCGTTGATATCGACGTTTGATCGTCGTCAACGGTCACGCCACGTTCCCTTCATGCTCGCAAATGAGTCGTCTTAGGAACAGCAATTTCACGCGTCGCGCAAAACGTGGCTACCGTCGATCGACGATCCGACTAATTCGTTACGTTGAATAAAAAAATAAAGGGCGTGTACCGCCTGCTTATATTATGCATTTACTCGTGAATTTATCGACAGAACGGGCGCACATAGGTTGACTTTTTACAAGGTGAGCTGCCGAAGTATCTCTGGTACCTGAAATTTACGAAACAGATGTAGGGCGAACAGTACTCACCTTCAGAATCTTTTCTCAGGACATTTTCTTTGATAAAACGAAACTTGTATGTCGCGGCTTGGCAGTGTCAAATGTTCTGCGACTGTTTTCAATCGAATAGCTACCATCCATAGGTATTAATATCATCGAACAGACACTAATGTTTCCGAAAATGATGACTCCATCCGCCTTGATGCATCTTCTTTTTCAATTTAACCGAACGCACTTATTGTCCTTTCTTCGTAAATTCAAAGGTAAACGAGATACTAAAAAAACTTTGCATCTCACCTCGTAGATGTCATCAGCTTAGACTTGCCGGCAGCGAATGCATAAAAATCCGGTAAACCTTCAACGATCAAGACCTATCAAAACATCGACGAACATTGACACGTCAGTTTTAACTCTTCGAGAGCCAAGGTTAGACATATTCTTTGTGCGAAAATGTTATATATCCGCAATATTACACGTACGAATGTTCATCGTACTCATAGTCGTCCATAAGCGTCCTCAGCACCCGAAGTGTTAACGCAACCGTGTCTGGCAACCGGAAGTCTGGACTGGTGACAGGAACAATTTCGTCATGGAAGCACATTGTAGGCTGTATTGCGATAAATTCACGAATCGTGGCTCTGTGGACGGTTTCTTCTGTTCGGTAGACAGTATCTTGGCCGACAAGGACACGGACACGACGGATGCGCGCATAGAAAAAGCGTTGTCCGCGAGTTCCGTGACTCGACGTGGCCGTTCGGATACCAGGAGCTCCGGTTCCCATCGCGGAACCGTTGAATTAAATATCGCCGAACATCGAACGGAAAACTCGCGCGGTTCGCCGTTGCTAATAATCGCTCCTAAGACGACGCGAGTGGGCCGATCGCAAGACGGGGTCAGCCTGTCTACCATTTACCACGTAGACGTGGCGTCGATCTCGCAATCGTCGGCCATTAGTCATGGTTCGCTCTGTGCTCGGGTTCTAACCTCGTTTATCGTAAATCATTCCGTTCGGCGAACGAAGACTCGAACGTCGGGTGAGAAGAACAAAAGGAAAAACGGAAGACAGAAAGAGACGAGAGAGAAGGAGATAGAGACACTTAGAAGGAGAGATAAAGAAAGACAAAAAGAGAGAAGGAAACAGAGAAAGATGAAAAAGCTACAGAAAAGAAAAAAAGACTCGCAATCTCCATCAGGAAAGGAGAGCAGCAACCTGACACGCCGAGTTCGGCGTGGAATTATGCGATCAGCTGAGACTCCCATCCAGCTCGACTAACTAGGCGGGTTGCAGGCGTTCCCCGAAGGATCAACCGAGACCTGATGAGGTTGACTCCTGTTTGTTACATTAGCACTGGTGTTGCTGGTGGTCTCGGCTGATGGGCTAGGATTCCCGCTGTTCCCGTTATTGTTCCCGCTATTCCCGGTCGCCTGTTGCTGGACGCTAGGCTTCTGCGTTACGTGGGTCTGATAGTGCTTCGCCAGGTGTGCCTTCTGCCGGAAACTTTTACCACACAGGGAGCAGGAGAACGGCTTCTCGCCGGTGTGCGTCCGGATATGCACGTTCACGCTGTACTTGTCCTTAAAACCCTTGCTGCAGATACTGCAGTAGTGGAGTGAGCGTTCCTTACGCTGGACGCTGCCCGGCGAGCCGCCTGACGCGCCCTGTTGCTGGCCGCCAGCGTTCCCGCCGCTTTCCGACCCGCTGTTCCCATTACTAGCAGCATTTGCATTGTTGTTGTTCCTGTTTGCGCGTCTACAGTACTTCTTAGGTGTTTTCGTCGGGACCACCCTCGACGGGGCCATCTGGAGCTGATTGGTCGGCTGCTGTGGCTCTACTTCGGGTCTAGCAGGTGTCTGTTGCTGAAGGACATCCTGCTGAGGTGCCGTGACAACCGTCACCGTACTGACTTGACCCAAGTCCGCTGGCAGTGTGATGGTACCCAAGCTTCCACTCGTTGGGTCGAGCGTGTACATGACAGTGGTTGTCGCTGACACGGTGCAAACTGGTTCCAGGCTACAGTAAGACTCCACCACTTCGTTAGCTATACTCTTCAACTTCTCGTAGTCACCAGGACGATAAGTGGTCTGGTCCAACTGGGAGAGTAACAGGTCCTCCTCCGTACACGTGTGCATTGAGTCGTCCGGCTGCTGCTGTTGTTGTTGTTGCTGCTGTTGCTGTCGTTGTTGTTGTTGCTGTTGCTGCTGTTGCTGCTGTTGATCGGGTACGATCATGCTTGTGTTACTCGTAACCGGCATCGGTATAGAGCCTTGGTTAGATGGCGACGAGGAAGACACCACTTGAGCTGGACCGGTGTACAGTTTACCCTGGAGAGCGCTTCTGAGAAGACTCTCCGCTGTGTCTCCAGCTGCAACAGCGGCCGCAGCTGCCGCGGCTGCAGCCGCCTCCTGAAGGTTTTGATCGGAAAGCTTCCAGTCGTTGTTGTTGTCACCACCGGCGCAATTACCGCTGTTAGAAGATCCCCGGCCACAGAGCTCCTTGCTCTCGACAAATCCACTGTCGTCGGTGGTGTACTGGGAGGACGCAACAGAAAATCGATCCGGATGAAACCTGTCGTTCACCGTCCGCGACACTTCGCTCACGTTCGTCGTCTGGTCGTGGTCCGGCTCGGCGGAGGCCGGCTCCATGCTGAGGATAGCGTCCAGATCTAGGTTAGGCCGCAGAGACCAAGAATCGCTGGACGTGGGCGCGGGGCTCTTGCAACAGTCCAGTGCGTCCATTGAATTCGCTTCATTGTTCAACACTGTCAGCGTGTAGATTGCGCCGTCCGTGTTCTGTCTGTCGTTCGCGGAGCATCCCCTGGCAACGGCCTGATGGTGCTCGTTGGACCCCTGGTGAACGTTCACATTGTCATTCCCGTGGCTCTGGGCGTTCGCGTGCGCCGACCAACAGTACTTGTTCAGATCCTCTAAAAGTATATTGCAGGTTTGCTCCTTGGTCTCGTCGGCGCCCCAATAATCGCAATCCGATTGGTCCATAGGGGTCTGCTCGTTGCTCTGATGCACGTTACACGCGTGGTGATGCGTTCTCACGTGGTGATGGTGATGGTGATGTCCTAAGGAGCTGGTGATCGTTGACACGGGTGGTAGAGCGGTTAGAGTATTGTTGTTGGTCTCTTTGATGAACGGCGAACCGTGGAGGTCGCGGCTGGTCTCGTGCTCCTCGTGGCTCTGCTGCAGGTATCCCATGCTCCGGCAGGTGGTGCGGTGAAGGAAGCTCTCCTCGTCAGAGACGCCGTCCGCGGAGGCGCAGTGCGGCGGCGGCGAGACCACGAAGTCGAAGAAGTCCGTCTTCGGCAGATCTTCGCCGCCCCCTCCCGGGGCGAACGCTTCCGTTAGATCCATCGGGCCGGTCGGACGGTTGGCTCTCGCGGTCGCTTCTCGCGTCAGGATCGGGCTACCGGTGGCCTTGCTAGGCTGACTGGTCTGGCGGCGATGTCCGGGCTGGTACGTTTCAGCAGAGGCTCTGATGCCTCCTCGCCCACCGCATCCTTGAACTCTGGCAACTACCTGGGGACAGAGGGAGGCGTAGCTTCAGTGAAAGCGAGAAACTATCGCTGTTATCGGTACCGCTACCGCGGCGAGCTAACTTTCTCCTCGGCGCGCGCTTAACGAGCGCCAGCCAAGGGTAAACCGGATGAATTATTGAAACGCTGAAAGACCGCGCGGAACGTCGACGGCACAAGGTCCGCGATCATACGAATACCGGATCAAGCGGAACAAAGTTGCAAAACCTTTGCGCGCGGTAACAGGCAAAAGTCCCGGTCCCCAGTCCCCACGTCCATCTATCTATTCGTCCCTCCACCAGATCGAATCCCATAGAATCCGAGGACAATGGCGCATACCGCGACGCCGTGTCCCAGATTTTCCAGCGTTTTCTTAAGCGAGGGGCCCAAGCGGAATAGGATCGCTACCAACGCGGGCATTAGGCCGAAGAGCCGGGGCCCCGGCTCTCTCGCGTGGTCTAGGCGTGGGAACGCACCGTAGCCGTGTATAAATTCACCGTAGCCGAGCCGGCTCAGCTTGGCTAGCCGGTACACGGCGATCGGCCGGCACGTATTCTTGCTCTGGGAGTCGGAGCGATCGAGACGGAGAACGAGCTCCGCCGGAGGAGAAGGACGTTCGATTACCGAACGGGAGGGAAACGGACCTGGCTAGGTGGAACGCGATAGAGTAGGAGACAGGGGATAGATGCAGGAGACGGACTATGCTAGAGTACTGCTGGTTGGAACGAGAGGAAGAAGCCGATGGAGAGAGGGATCCAGATGCAGGGTAGGGGGAGGACATAAAGACCAGAAACTTTGTACACGGATAACGCGTCCACACAATCGCGTCGGTTGGTATGAGGCATAAGGAACGCTTGCGCAACTTCTTTTCCGCGAGCTATCATACCGCAACGCACGCTGTACCGAATTAATGCGGCAACAGTGCAGACGCGAGCCGCGGTTAAATGCCAGCCACGGTGTATAACAATTGATCGCGAGAGCCGTTGCAACGTCGTTGAGCCGTGCGCCGCGGCACCCGGATGTCCGAGGACGGAACAGTCTCTCGCGCGGCGCGTTACGAAATCGGCGGCCGATGGAATCGCTCGCGCGCTAGATCATCCGCGGTGATCAGCGCCAGAGCGCCGCGCCGCGCCAACGATTTCACGGTTTGGCGTGGAGCGATCGGGATCACGGTAACGATCGAGTTGATGCCTTTGAGGCGGAACCAGGGGAATCGGTAACGACGATGGCAATTTTCCTTTGTGCTTCGTCGTTGATCAGGCGCTTGATTGTATGATGTTGGAATTCTTAAATTTGTGGTTGTTTGAACATGACACTCATTCTTTCAACAGTCAATTATTCATTTTTTTAGAGACATATGAAATTCTTCTGCGTTTTGTTTTAGGTTTTTGTCAGAATATATTATAAGTGCGTTTGCCCTGCATTTGACAAGCATACTTTTCACTGTTTTATTTTATTGCGCATAGAATAAGACATTTTCGAAACAAAATTTCACGGTTAAGAGATTAATATTGGAAAGTAAAGTTGTTTTGTATATAGGTTTTAGAATGGAAGTTATATTTTAACGAAGAAATTTGAGAGCTTAAGAAATGTAGATATTTTGTGAGATTTTGAAAGAAAAGATGGGAAAAGAAAAGTGTGAGAGATCCTTTTGAGTTTTTTAAAATATTTTCTTTAAAGTAATGATTAAGTTTTGTTTCACTTGTCGCTGTTGGTGAATTTTCTGAATGAAAGAAGATGTTTAAGTGGTACCAAGGAGATCTAGATACGTATAGGATCGTATGGAATAAAAAATTGGAAATGTTTCTTGAAATTTTCTTTTAGAATAAAAATGGTTTCAATATATTAGATAATGCATTGACTATTTATTTTTATTCGCATATCCCTATGTAGTATTTTTAGTAAATATACACGAATAAATCAATCAATATTCTGACTGAATGTTTTCCTTAATGATCATTTGAATTATTCATTAATTGCATATTATATGCATCTTCCTTTATAATTGTAAACTACATTTGTTACTCTCCTGTCTTCATAATTTATACGTTACTGCTAAAAATCTGTACAGAAAGGCATTAGTATTAGAATTTGATTGATACACTGTTCAAGCTGTTAATGTCGATAACAATTGATCGATGCTGATAGAAATCGTTAGTCGCGTATTAAACGGATTTCTTCATCGTTTAAAACGTCGCGATATCAATGCAAGTTTACCGAATCGACAATGTCATTAATCGTTTGACTATCTAACAGTTGATCAATCCTGTCGGAATTGCTAACGCCATTTTAGGGCACGATGTCGCTGTATGTTTAGTGGGAGAATAAAATAGTAAGCGAGATACATATATTTTTGATTAATGTCTTGTGCCATTTTCGATTGCGTAATCGCACAATGGTTGTGAAATGATCGGACGCGATATTTAGGACAGGCAGGCTAGACTTCATAATAGGACAAATTATTGAACTTGACATAAGCTTCAAGGAAGCAAATACAAATTAATAGTTACATTGACATATTAGAACATTATTAAAAATTTCGTTACAGTATATAAAATCTTTCTAATATTTTTCCTGATAATGTTAATGAAACCAATAAAAGAATGTTTCAAAATATTTTATGTATCCTCTAGATTACTATTTATTTAATTATTATTTTATTTTCTTACAAAAATTCCTTTCGTCGCGTAATTTCTAAATTTGCACGCTATCCTAAACCACTACATTCAGAGAAATTCACATTAAGCAATAAAGAAATGTTACTTGGTTGCAAGGAAAAAGTTCGTTAAAATTGTAATCAAATATGATTAAGGTTTATGATAAAATTTTTCATTTTTTTAATTTTTCTCTTTTCTATACAAGACATTCAAAGAGAGAAGAAACAAATTTGGAATGTAATTTTACATAGTAAAATAAGACGAAGCTCAGTACTAATAAATCTGTAATAGACAGTTTGTTTCCAAGTTATTAATAATCAAAAATAACCCTGAAATATACCGATCCATTAACAGTAGCGCACGTGTGCTAGGTCAAGAATTTGCTATCAATAACGGTATCGTGTTTAGTTTATCGTTTGTCTTGTAAGGCATGTACGTTGTAAATTATTCAAATACATATTCCTACCGTCTAAAATAAATGGTTTAATACATCGAAGGAAAAAAACACTTTGCTAACACTGTCGTAAGACAAACATATTTACACATCAATAATCCCTCGAACAATAACGTATCTGAATATTAATGCGAGTCACTGTGCATTACCATTCGTATTATTTCCCATTACTAGATATACAACTCCCTCGTTTCTCTCGCGAGGTATCGATCAAGACACCTTTAGATTACAATCGCTATGATAACTCATCGATGATCTTTTAATGTCGATTAAATACTCGGTGCCTGACATTTACGATCACACTTTCAGCCTGCGTAATTGTGCTCCTAATTCGTTTCTACATAAAGAGCGAACCTACGTCTTCTAGCATCGCATTCTGTAATATGTATAAATACTAAGGGCTGATGAAATCTGTGTCTTTCACGTTGCAAAGTTATCGTAAAACTGGCACGTTTTCTGTCACGTGTCGTTGCATCGCCAGCAGACTTTTTTCTGAAAATAGATTCCACGTCCCAAGGAATTTATACTGATTAAAATTCAACTTTAATTGGTAGTTTCATGACGTTTCACAAGAATTAATGATTCCGCAATTTATTTTCCTTGGGGATTGCACGTGAAATTATATACACCATAAAAAATCGTGTAAACTTTACTGTTTACAAAATTCGAAGATCACTTTGAATAATAAATAAAAGCTTCTTGGTTATAGATCGCCAAAGAAATAAAAGTACAGAAGTGTGAAAGATTTTATTATTTCCAATTTAGTTAGGTATCCGTTTCAAACATTCTCATGTAAACAACTACAGTACCTACGAAATGGAAGTTATTGACATCACCAAGAATCTTTCCTATTTATATTTTATAAAAAGTATTAATACTTTGACTGCTATACCAGTATTTACCCAATTCTGTTGTATAAGAACTATCTATTATTGAAAGAAGAAAAGTATTGAAATTGATAGATACTGATAAATGTGAATTTAATAATAATTGCAGATTACGTTGTTCATCAAAATAATAAAAAGCCTATATCTCACATCACACAGATAATTTTCAAGCTAACACTTTCCAAAACTGTTCAACAAAATTCCAACAAAGTTCTACAGTTCCACATTTTCACTAAAATCCACGCCACCAATTAATAACAATTCTTCGAATTCAGAATATCAACACAAAGTGCTCATAACACGAAGAAAAACGATTCATAAAACAATGAAAGAAAATCCACGTACAAACTCATCGTCAGTAACGCTGCTAACCTCTGAAGACTTCATTTCAACATTCCTTACTCAGCAATATCCCAATTTTCCTCCAGAGCAAACGTCCATGGACAAGAAAGAATCGTTCTAAACGCATACTTGAAAAGTTCCAGCGAAAAGTGAGCGATCACTTCAACAATATCTCCTCGTTAAGCCAGCATCAGTAAATTACTCGCCAAGTACGTTTCCATCCAATTAAGCGGCTGGTCCGATCGATGCGCGACATCGTTCCCAGCGGTTTGATAGCTTCATTAAAGTGTCCGCGGACTCGGGGGCCGAAAAAATGTCGAAAAACGAGAAACCGGAAACTCCTCGGCGCGGCGAGAAAAGCGGCAGCAGGTGTCGATCGTCGAAACCGCAAGAGGGGTCACGAATTCGGAGAAACCGTGGCGTTTATCGGTTCTCGTTAGCCAATTTCGTCGCTGCCCGTTTCCGCCGTAGCCGGGGATCGATCTCGATGGAGCTCTGACTGCTTCGTTGGAACCTTTTTTTACTTCATGAAATCGTTGCGAGAGACCCTCGAGAGTCGAACTTCACGATTCGACCGGGCTCCTGGCTCGGGGCGATCGCGTTGCTCAAACTTCGGCCATCGATCGTTATGTACCTCTTTCCTATCGACGCTTCGAAACTAGATCGCGTTGCGCAACGCGCGCCGCCTCGGCGGAAAATCGACCGAGAGGCAAGGAGGGCGGGATACCCATTGTGCCCTTTCATCGCTCCGGGGACAATTGACGATTGATCCACGATCGTAGGAAGCGTGACCGAATCTGTCGCTTAGACTTCTTGTTTTTCTCTTCTGCTTTGGTTTGTCTTCCTTTTAACACTATTTAACGGATGATTGTTAACCCTTTGAGGACGAATGTTGTCATTTCGAAGATATCAAACTTTTGTATTGAGAATATAAAGTCATAAAGACATAATTGAATCCTTTGAATGGCAAGAGATTATTGCAAAGTTTTCTTTCTCACTGGAATTTAAGGGTTCAATGTGCAATTTCACCCTTTGCACTTGCATGTCATGTTGAAGATGACAATACAAATTTGTTATAGAACGTTGGAAATTGTTTTAAAAAGCGCTGCATTTTAAAAGATTACAACAATGAAAACTTGTTATAATAATAATAAATAAAATAAATGTAAAATGTTGAATTTTATCGCTGTAAATTAGTCTAATTTATTTCCTTAAAAATAAGTACAAGTTTATACCCATCGACATTGAAAATATATCGAGTGCAAAGATTTCATTTCCTCTGTGAAATGTTTTAAACATTTCAAAAGTCCTCGTCCGCAAGGGATTAACGTTCGCGATCACGATTGAATTTGAGATACCATCGTTATGGACTTATTTTTTATAATTGTTTCATAAAACTGTATATCAACTTCTCGTTATTTAAATAATTTAATTACTCATTTGCAGCTTTTGAATTTAGACATTACAGCTAGAAGTCTCCATTATGGCGACATTCGACCGCAAAGGGTTAACATTGGAACTACCAAGCAGTCTAATTGACTTTTCGGAATTTCTTTGTAGAAACTCCAAGAGTATATCTATTGAAACTTCAGTTGACTTACAATTTATTTTATAGAGAATTAAAACTAACTTTTCAGAGAAGCATCCGTTACCTTTTCAATAATTGCAGAAAGATGAAATTAGATGTGGACTTTTTTTTACCCATCTGGTAGTTCTAGTGTTAATAGACTTTTAATAACTGTCCCACATCAAAAAATAACTTAATAATTTTCTTCAGTAACAAAGCCGGTAGTAGTAAGGTTAATAATTCCTAAATGATAAGGAATCTGTTTAATTGAAAGTTTGAAATTTAAAATGCTTCAGCCATTTTTCTCTAGATAAAGGATAAATTAAGGTAAATGCCTTTCATTGGCTTTCAACGAACATTGATATTCTTTATTATATATTATTCAGATGATGAAAAATGATTTATATTTATTAGCGTATATAGTATTTTAATTTATGATGAATTCCTCTCGATAAAAATATGATTCAGTGTTACATTATTTTCAACAAGAAGAACATTCAAAATGTCAAATTTAATGAATGGCTTCAGCTAAATATATATAGATATTTCATATGTAAATTATGTGGAAGTCTGTTGTTTAGAACTGAAATTTCTTCTGAAAATACTTTGGATTAAGATATACGATCTGTCATAAAAAAGAGTTGCATTTAATTATACTTCATTCAATTTTAAACGGTTTTGATACAGTTTAGATGAATTATTCATATACTGACGTAAGAAAATTACTTATTGCACTCAACAGTATATTCGTAACATAGAAATGTGTGCTCGTTTGCAATGGTGAGACGTAAAAAGCAAAAGAATAATTCAAACTATCCTTGACATTTAGCTGAGTTACTAAGTTACTGGCAGGCCAATCTTCCGTTTGCTGTTGCTGCAATAACACTCGTTCGTGAAAGATCGCAGCTATATTTTTCTTCGTCACGAGCTTCGTGTTAGTATTACTCTTGTTATTTTTTCCGAGCAAAATAATTATTGAGACATTTATTATAGTTTGATAATTGTTATACAATACAGTAAATAGCGTTTATTACTATATCATGATTTACAGAATACTAGGACATGTAACATAAGCATTCCTTTGTTAAAAGTGTTTATACAATACATTATTACAATTAATATAATATATAGTACTTAGAAGTATTTTATTAAGCTTCTGTTAGTACGTTAAGCTACATGAATTTAATATAGTAAATTTTACTCTTACATGTCAAGTTTATTTCACTACGTTCCAACTATTAAGTATTTCATTCATTTACTAATTAATTCATGACTTATCCCTTTTTCAATCGCTGCTATTATTTCTTTTCTATAGAAATATCATTTTCTTCTTCTTTATATTTATTATTGCCCATGCATAGTGTTTTTCTGACTACTTGTAAAAGGTTCGAGTCATTCTAATCTCGAAGTACTTGTAAGTATATTTTCTAAACTTACAGGTACTCATTCCAACATTCAAAACTGGCTTGTGCATTTCGAATCCTTCGTATAAGTACCATAATGAATTTGTATATCTTATTAATAATATTCGAACCCTATAATATAAACTTTGAATACTAGTGGACATAGAATATGCATCAAATTTTTCTCTGTTTTCGATTAATTATTAATGATAGAGATGTTGTATCGATCATAATTGAGAACTAAGTCATAGGGCAAGAGGTTAAACTTGATCTCATAACGGGATACTAATCCAACTTCTTCCTCTGCCTTATCTTTCCACCATTATACCTATTTTTCAACGATTCTCTAACCATGTTAAGCGCTAAGTCAGTCACTAATGACCGACGCTTCTGAAATTACTTGAAAACAACCGTAACATGTAAAATAACCGATGTCAAATGAAAATATTTAATAACGTAACTAAGTTGATAATAGTTTAAGATCGTACCGTCAAATAATTAATAATTGTTCCTGCTTTCCTTTGCTACAAAGGAATAACTCTAGAGAAAAACGGTCACGATTTTCGTAACGCTTAACATGTTAACCACGTTGTAAGGACTCCTACCGTAATCTGATTCCCAAACCAACCAAAAACGTACACGCCGGTCACCGGTGACCGTTACTCAATCGAAGAAACCGCTTTCTCGATCGCGTCTCTCGCGATGCCGGACACCAGGTATAACTCCCGGAGGCAATAAGCATAATGCTGGCAAAAATGAACATATAAAATACACGGGCGCGGTCCTGTTTCGCATCACCGGTCGAAACGAGATCGAAGTGAAACGGGCGCCGTAAAACTGATCCATAAACGAGCGCCGACGAAATGCGCGAGGCGTCACTCTGCCAGTCAAACGAATCCTCGCTGAAAATTGAGTCGGCCCGAGAGGCACGCGCAAAGTGTCGAAAAAAGTTAGTCGACGTCGGGGTCTTGCGAAGAGAAGGGGTGAGGGGGCCCCGTGGTAATGGGGTCACAGCAATGAAAACGTGGTCGGAGAACCGGGAACGGGGCCCGGATTCAAATATCAAGCCGGATATCATCGTGGCCCCGGTAATTACCCGGGCAACGTTTTCGACAGGGCTCAAGCGTGAAGAGATAATTCGCCGCGTCTTGTATCCGGCGTCGATTTCCTTCCACCACGTGGAACACCGCCACGGGAATCATGTTCACCGCAGCCGAACGGCCAAATTGCCGGGTCCACCATAACTGCGGCGCGCGGCGTGATCTCGATTTCGCGATCGATCTCGCGGATCTTACTGCTGGCGACCTCGGGGTTATCTCTTATGGGTGTATGCATTATAGTTTTGGGTAACGCTTTGCAAGCATTTTTTGGAGAGTTCGATAATTTTAGGAAAGGTGGATTATATGAGTGGTTTGAGAGAGTAGTTGCTAAACTATTTGTGAAGTATTAAGAAGAAAACTTTTGTGAAATATTATTGAATTAATTAAACACTAATGTTACAATTATTGTTATTAATGATTAATCATAATTTATTATGTTTATTGTATTATTATCGCACCTAAACAAATTCTTTATAAGATCGACTTAATACTAATAATGATTATTATCGTTGTCATTATTATGTGTATGTTTGGCTTAATTACATCTTTCATTAATTTCTATTTCATCCTACACTTCTGTTACATTCCACACTCTTCGCCCCTACAGTATACTTGTCTTTTAACTTTCAGTCTCAACTAAATCGCTTTCGTTTTATATTTTGTCGTAAACATTAACTTTTAATTTTCGAGCGACAAGCGTGTCACTCGTGAGTGGGTAATACGTTACTTAAATCGTAAATCACGTTTGATGTCGCCGATGTCGCGCCGTCGACTTATCTGTCGCGCGAAAAGGTACGTCAAGAGTGTAAATCACCTATTACATACGCAGCAACGCTGAAAGTATCGCAAGAAGAAATTTCAACGTTTATATGCAAAAGGAATTAAATGCAAACGAGATCGTTAACATTCGACGCAGCAATTGCTTGACATAGTAGGAAATCCGTATCACCGTGCTCAATGAATACATCTTTGCCACGCGTTGAAATCACCAGAGCAACGGCGATACGTGTTACCACGCATTGAGATCACCGAACAGGCGCTCGGATTTCGATATCAACTACTATACACGACAGCTGGTTCAAAGTCCTCGTTATATAATTGATTCTGTTGAGTTAACGTTACGAGAATTTATTTTTAGATTTATAGAATAAATTAAAGTTTCATTTACGACGCTTTATATTTATTTTATTTTATAGTTTACTATCATTGAGTCATTTTAATTATTGTGACGGGAGTTCTGTTTCTTAACAACTCATTTTTTACGATTGATGGGCAGTGTTTAATTAGTATAGAACATTGAACTACGTTAATATGATTTGAAATATTTGAATTTCACCCTTTTATATCATTTGTCATTATTATCTTTTATCAGTATATGTATTATGCCACGCGAATGTGTACAAATGAAGACAAATAGAGCACGGATTCTTTGAGTCAAGTTTATAATTTAAATATTCACAGCATCATTAAAATTTTATGCAAAATTAAAGTCAAAAGTTTCACTTAAAATCTTTCAATAAAATTCTAAGAGAAGTGCCCCTTTCACGTATTTCGGGATGATTATGTAAATTTTTTCCATCAAGTACACTTTATTCAAAAGAGACACATTGTGTTTGTCCCAAAAGAAAACCGCAATAACGAAATTTTTCCTCTTAACCCAGATACGCCCATCATCCTGCTGAAAGAACGATTACAAGGTAATTTTCTTCCTGTCATACCTGTTTCACGCCTCACAAAAAACTTACTTCTTAAAAAGTAACTAACAGTAACACAAGGACTTATATGATAAACACATTTCACTCAGAGTCCAATTGAACTCGAACTAACATAACCTGTAAAAAATATTCTCAAAAAAGATTTAACCCCTTGCCTTACAATATCGTACCAGACTCGTGGTGAAGATTTCAAATAGAATTTAACAAATATAAATACCACTTAATTCTTCCAAGTTCGAATTGAATATTATTTTTCTATTATTAATTGTAATACTTCTGAGTAAACGTAGACTTAGAATGATTGTAGAATTTTCCTCTTTTTCTAATGAATTACGAACAATAACGTATCTTTGTTGAGCGCAGTCGGAAACGACATCATAGGGCAAGGGTTAAACGTATCCAGATTGATACAGACAATTAATTATGCAGATAAACATTTAAAATCACGGTATCTTACAACCGAAAACGCCTCGCGTTACTCAAATTTCCAGAGTCCGCAATCCAAGGAACCTTATTAATAAATAAACCCGACGTTCATTGGTCACTGAAATATCAAACGAATTGCGATGAGACAGGTGTGTCCCCGTGTCCGTCCACCATATAGAATTAAACAGCCTTGCATAACGCGGGAAACAAATTCGTTGGCATCTTTTAACGGCTATTAAAAACAGTTTCCTGACAGACTACGCGATAATCCCGGCCGAAATGAAGGCGATTTTAATAATTTCCCAGCATGTGTCCGATGGCCTGGCGAATCTCCGCTTTCAATCGGGCCATCTCGGTGCCGATTAAGCCGGTTAATCGAGGTCCCGAGCGCGGAGTGTCGCCGATTTATCGGCTTAAGTTGTCCGTGGGCGCATTCGCGTCTCTGACGGGCCGCGGACGATGGGCCAATTCGGAAAACGCCCGTGAAACCCGTGAGACGGGCCGATAATCGCTGCCGGAGCGGTAGCCGTGACGCTTTGCAGTGCAGAGTGCAGCAATGGTCGTTAGCTCTTCGGTGACCGCTGTCACGTATACGTAATTTTCAACGATTACCGGCCGATGTCGTGTAAGTACTTACGTGCGACTTCGGACCGCTATTTTCGGGTGGCGTATAAATACGATTTCAAGCTGTCATTTGATGTTTGTGTGTTAATCTGACGCGTTGATAGGAAGAATAATGGACTGTATGTTATGAAGCACATATGTCATGTTATGCATTGGGTTGATACAAACATTTCGACGTTTTGTATTTATTATGTTGTATCATCTAATAATGTAGTAGTTGTGTTATATGATTATAGAAGTGTGCATTATACACGTTATAGTAGTTTGAGAAGTTTGTTTTAAGGAAGATTTGTTTGTTAACAAGAGAAAAGTCGCGTCAACTTCCTACACTTCGCACTGTATATTGCGAGTTTAGATACAGATACAGGTGAAAGTAGTTTAATTTTTTTCAATCAAGATACAAAATGTTGAAACCACAATGTTAGAAGAAACATACTGAAAGCTATGATGGTTTATTGGAAAAAGATCACTACTTCTTCAGATTTTTTAATTAAACTATCAATAGCATTTGTAATTATAAATCTACATCAGTAAATTATATTAAGTAATATAATCTAATAATTTGAAGACTATTGTTTAAAGGAAATTATTAGATCAGTTTTTAACATAAGGTTGTGTATAATTTAAAAGTCTATTAATAATTGTCAAGTAGATAAAGTGTTAATATGAGGCACTGAATGTGATACCAAGTAATGCTAAATTATAAATATATTATCAAATTATCCAAATTTTTTAAACATATGCATTTCACATTACTAGTTTCATCAAATTGGCTTTGACCATATTTAATTCAAAATGCAAAAATATATAGAAAATAGTATTTCAAAATAATCACAAAGTGGAAATAAATTTAATATCCTTTCCTCCTAATTCGACAATCCAGTCGATTGCAAGAATACATAGAGAATTGTATTATGCAAGAATCACAATAAGAAAATAAATTTATTACATTTTCCTCCTAATTCGATGCAATAGACTACTGCGTAACTAAGCGTGGCCGTGATAAACGTGCTCCTATCGTGACAAAACGCTCGCGGGATATAGAGCGTCCCGCGAGCCCAACATTCTTCCGACAATCTTTCTAACGGTCCGAGGACGTATCCCGCAAAAATCCACGTTCTGCACCTATCGCTCGTGTTTGAGCCGTCCGTGGCTACTTGTTTTTCTGAGCTTTGTAATTGTCGTGGCTTTAAAGACTGCAGCTTCTTGCCGCGTTTCCTACAGAGATTTAGAGTCGGATCGTGCAGCTGGAGTCTAAACGACCGATGCTTTATGTGTGTTCGGAACTGGAGTGCGGAACGTGATGTATTTATAGTGTAGAAGAATTTTTAGAAGACTGTAGATTGTAACAGTAAGTAAAATTTGATGCTGTTTTTCGGAGACGGATTGTGCTAGAGGAGGTTAAACGATGGATACTTTGTCGGTTTTTAAAACTGGTTTGCGGAACGCGATGTATTTATAGTGTGTCGGAATTTTTAAAAGAATGTAAATTGCAGAAGTGTAGGAACGGTGATTTTCAGTGTTCATGAATAGATGGATGAGTGTGTAGGTGTATCGTGTTTGGAATATTCTAGAAACATGTTATTAACATCAATATTTGAATCGTTTATTTTGAAAGTGACTTAAGTTCGGTTCCGAGAAAAATCAAGTTAATGAAAATCAACTTTATATTATCTTTTTATTTTTTATTAATTTTTTGTTCCCTTTTTAATGGACTTACGCCACATTCAATATAACGGTTTATTTGAAAAAAAAAATGAATACATCTAGCATGTTCCAATAGTAACTGAAGAATGTAATTAATCATCGATTAATTGTTAAGAATTGAGTTTGGGTTATTGTTTGTTCAAGTGGTGAGATTGTGAGTACGTAATTTTATTTTTCTATTTCCTATTTACCTCTTAAAAGCTGTTGCAGAATTTATTAAATTATTATTAAATACATTCCATAGACGTAAATAAAATGTGGTGTAGTCTTTTTTTATGGGTTAGTTCAGTGAAATTAATAATGAAGAAAAGCAACGTGCTCTTGATTTCAGTGTTTTTACATGTTATTGTGAACGTGTAATAATTAATGAAATAATTGGAGTAATAGTAAGTGTGCTGGAAATTATGTGCAGTATAGATATTATTAGTGTAATTATTGTAATCTTTATATTATGCAATTCTTATATTTTATACGTTACATTTTAGAATTGTATTATATACTTAAACAATTAAGAATTGTGGAAACTAATTGTAAGTTCTCCACAAAAGGAATATCTGTTGTCTATTTTTGAAGTACTTTCTTTTTAAATGGAATGGAATGCAATGGAATTTATAAAATATTAGAAATTTTATTAACATTCATTGCACATGAATCACTCCTATCGAGAATAAAAAGTCTTCACTCGTGTTAGCATATATCAGTGTACACTTAACATGCGTTGACCTTCCATTGCCTGCCATTGTTCAGACTGACACACGTCAAACGATTTCAAGTGGAACTTATTGAACACTGTCGCTCTTACACACATTATTATCCAAGAAAATTGCGTCATTGTATCTATTCAGAAGTTTTATTTATCAAAAATTTGCAACTCAATGTAATATGTTACATTTTGTTTACTATAAATTAATTTTTGGTGCATAGCAACAAAAGTTAATTACTATTCACAGTAATGAAAGTTAAGCTAAATAAATTAATACTTTTGAATTGCTGAAATTTCAATGAGCATTAGTTTATTAACATTACAATTACATAAAGATTTATATAATATGCACATATACTAAACGTACTTAAAATTCTATGTTTAATATTTTCTACATTACAATATCATAAATATAATATTCTAAAATAATTTTCTCTTTGCGTCGACATTTTGATTCATTTTCCTTTAACAATATATTTACAGAATCAGTCAAAATGGTAGATATTATATTTCACAAAATTATAAAACATTTTACTAAATAAATGATTCACTAAAAATTTATGTCGATTTTGGTTGACACCATTACAAGAATATATATATATATATATTACTTCTGTATTTTCGAAGTTCCAGTTTCCAAGGTCTGTACAATAGATGTTCATAAATTTTGTCTTTAGTACCCAGAAAATCTGAATCACTATTTCTATTCCTAAAAAACGCCTATCTTCTAAAGGTTAACGACCAGTTTGCCCGCATATAGGATAGCAGAGAACAAAAATTTGGACTCCGCATCGTTTCGAGTAGCACGCAAAAATAGATGGGTCCTTGATGGACATCCTGCGCGGTCGCCTGACGCAACACAGCTTCAGGCGGTACAACAGTCCCATCACTACCGGTGGGCACCTCGAATTCATTCGGCGATCGTTTTTTGCCTGGCAGAAACGGCACCGTTAGATTTTAGCCGGAGCATATTTTCGCCTCTTACGCTGAGACTGCTACTAACAAGCTAAAAGTGCATAGGACCAAGAAGAAATGTCTATTCACCATGTTCGATTTCGACTCATTTTTGTTATTGGTCGAACTACGTAACGAAGAATACAAATGAAACAGAACACGAGGAAGTGAGATATAAATAAGAAATTAACGGCCACGATCACTCTTTGAAAAAACATCACGTTCTAGATTTGTCTCAACGTTTTGCTTCTCAGGTCGTTAAAGACACTTAACAATTTTTTATTTGTATTGTTAAAATATGTAATTTATTGCAGTTATTGTTACATTCCTCCTTAAAACTGTAGTAATCGTTTATTTGCATTTATAAGGTATAATAAACATTTGTTTGCGATTAATTACTGTTCGAAAATAAAATGTTCAATCAGTATTTCTCTCTGTATTATTTTTATAGGTAGATTCTAAGCATGTACATGTTCATTTTCCACGGTTAATTTCACATTTACCACAGCGATGAAGTTACAGTGTACATTTCCTGGATAATGTAGATACAGCTTACATTTCACAATTTACAGTCTACTTCAACTTCAGCTGCAAGCCAGTTTATACACTTGTCGGAAAATGTGCACATGTGCACAAAATGTAACGTATCCAAACCACCGCACCGACCGGGTCTCCGTTTCTCATTTCTCCGGCGCGGTCGTTTCGGTCGCGTGTGTTCCTGTATTACAGTTAAGAGAAATCGCGGCGAATTCGCCGAGGCGACCGTGTTCCTCTTGTTCACCACCGACAAGAATTAATAAGCGAGTATTGTAAGTACGCGGAGAGTTGTTCCGCGAGGAGGACGCGGCTCGAAGCGCAACAGTGTTTTCGTGACTCGGCTCCGGGGGCGATTGTTCCTAGCGGGAAGGGGTCTCGAAAAATCGAAAAACTGAGACACTCGGTTCAGCGGTTGGCTGTCTAACCTCTTCGGGCTGGGCTGCATACATTACGAGACGAAATGTTGGCACTAAATATCCTTAACCCCTTACCCTATGGTTCCTTTCTGAACTGTGATCGATGTAATTACTTTGTTATTAATATTTTATTGAAAATAAGAGAAAATTCCAGTCTTATTCTATATCAAAGTCTGCTGTAAGGTATAATCATTGATAACAGAGGAATAATAGGTAATTTGCATTTACACAAATTGAATAATATTTATGTTTGTTAAATTTTATTTGAAATTTTCACGATGAGTCTGACACGATATTTCAGGACAAGGGGTTAACCGTTTGAGTTTCACGAGGATTTTTTCTGAAAACGAAACAACGTTTCTTTTTCTTTCTTTTCAACTTGGGTGAAAATAAGTAAATAAACTTAACTTGATTCTACGAACGATAGGTTGGCATGTTTTGGCAGTGTAATGGAGATCGATACAACTACTTCGTTATTAACACTATTTCTACTGAATGTGTCGAAAGCACCTTCTGAAATTTTAACTTAAAATTATTTTCCAAGTGTAGTTGTATATTCTGAATTGACTTTTCGATTTTTCCAATAACGATCATAAAATTAACTATAGAAAATGTCCAAAATTCAATTGAGGAGAAATGATTAAACTGAGAAAATAATTTTAAGTTGAAATTTCAAAAAGTGTCTTTTGACAATATAACAATTGGTAAAAGGAGAATACAATTGTTTTGCTTACACTAGTGTGTAAACTAAATTTCTTCAAATATTGATACGGATTTATGAATTACTCTGTACGTTTGACACGTCATCTTAAAGCTTGAAATGATACTAATTCTTTCAAAAATGAATTCTTTATTTTTTCAAATAACCAAGTAATTCTTCTTTGATTTGCTTTAGTTTTTCATTAAAATATATCCTAGATGCAATTGTTCTGCGTTTATCAAGTGCATACTTCATTTTTTTTATTTTATTGCGCGTAAAACGAGAGATTTTTCAAACTAAATCCCACAGTTAACAGGTTAAAGATCGAAGGTGAATACGTTTATTACATATAAATAACACATATTCAAACTTACCTAAAATAGAATAAATAATATCATAAAAATTATAAACGGTTCTAGTCTAACGATCTAGGGTAATCTAACGTTATCTAGGATAACGATCCTCATAAGCTTCTTACATAAGAATTTATCACATTCCATGATTCAATTCTCATGCACATCCTGAAACCCATCTAAATAAAGAAGCACCACAAGCAAAATCGATTACAAATCTAAAGATAACAAGAAGAAACTAATCTTAATTTCCAAATGCCACAAATAAATCTCGGATCCACCATACTTAAACCGAAGCGAAACAGAATTGATTTCCCCTGCAAAGTGCTTCGTCCAGTTAAAGGAAAGATAAATACCATCGAAACCGATCAAACTTCTTATTAACTAGCAATTTAGATACTCGCGTGCTCCGTGTAAATACGCGCATATCCGCAATCTAGTTATCACAAGTCGCACCTGCGAGACTTCCCGTCCTGTTCCTGGAACAGGAAACCGATCAGAGTCAGCTTTCGATCAAGAAACGCGCCGCGGAAAAAGTACGAAGTGTCGGCAAGTGACTGGCGAGAGCACGGTCTAATATTTATTGGTACAAGACAGCGTCATGTAGTGCGTCACGCGTTACAAACGTGTTCCGACCGATCGGGTCAAAGGACCTCGGAACAAGGTGAAATCGAAGACGCCACCGGAACATACGGGGCACGCATTTCTCATCCTTTCTACGGAACGCGACCGAACGGACGCCTTGGAAAGCTGACTCCGTCCAGAAGTGTAGGCACGCGGATACACGATGATCGATCTACCATCGGCGACACAGAAAAAATGCGAACTGCTCCGATAGTTTATGCGGACGGGACCAAGTTCAATGTCTGCGCTCGCGGATTGTGTATTAACCGTTTGCACTCGTATGTCATGCTGAAGGTGACAATACAAATGTGTTATAGAACATTGGAAATTATTTTAATATGTATCATACTCTAAGAGATTATAAAAATTAAATATTATCATAATAATAAAGAATAAAATATAAAACGTTGTATTCTGTATAAAAATAAATACAAGTTTACGGACAATATCGAAAATAAATTGAGTGTAAAGGGTTAACCCCGTGCGGACGAGAATTTTTTAAACTTTTAAAAACCTTTTCATAAAGAGCTGATGAGGGAACCTTTGCAACTACACGTCGGTTTTGATGAAAGTTACGTGAAACGTAGTTTTCAAGAAAATTTTTGATGCGTATCTTTTCTTTCAATATCCATTTTGAACGGGTGAAAACACCCTATAAAGTTGAAGGTTGAAAATATATTTTTTACATCTTTGAAACTGCAGAGTGTAGAAAGCAAATCTAAATTGTTCATTGCGAGACGAACAATTTAAAAGAATAAATTCTTTTATATATACCCTAATTTCAGAAATATTGTGTAAAATATACTTTTAACTTTTCACTTTGAGGGGTGTTTTCGCCCGTTCAAGGTGGATATTGATAAGAAAAAATACGTGTCAAACATTTTCTTGAGAACTATGATGGACGAAAACTACATATCAGTCTCTCCTTACCTGAATAATTAAATTATTCATTTGCAGCTTTCGAATTTAAATCCGAAGTCGAAGACTCCGCTACGGCGGCATTCGATCGCAAAGGGTTAATACGGTTGTCCAGTGATTTTCGTGCAACATGTCTATCATTTGCTACGATAATGACGCCGCTAACAAATTATGATTTTCTGAGAAATTAATTTGGATGAATTGTGTCGTGATCGTTTTGTGGAAGCTTTGTATTGTTTTGATGAATGGAAATAATAAGATAAGGAACTGTAGTGAGAGTATTGCTAGTAACAACTTAATCGTTTAATTGAATAACAATTTAATAAATTATTGTTCTATTATTTGATGTAATAATATTCTTACTCAGTACAGTAAATTATTATATTGTTATTCAGTGCCATTTACTGCTACCGTTCTTTTTGTATTAATAATTTAGAAAAGGGCAAAATTAAAGATTCCGGTCAATTTTGTTAAATTGTTTAATTTACTTTAGCAAATGATGAATGGTAATCGAGTTGTTTTTTTCAATTACTTCATTGTTAAATTGAAGGTTTTATGCATTTATCGAATATATCAATATGTCATTTTCATTCTACAACATCTATAAATTTATTCATCATTCTTCAACATCTTGCTCTTTAGCAATTTCTTATAATTAGTTTCTTTTTTCTCAGTAATTTTTTATGCGCGCACAGCTGTTCCGTGTTTCACGAATATTTTGACCAGATTAACGGTAGTCCTTCATCTTTATTCAATTCTTTGTTTCAGTCAGAAATCTGAGACCGAGCAATGTCATTGGTAAATTTTTACGACCCACTTTATATGCTGTAATAACAGGTTCTATATGGCTTTATTCGCTATGGTTTCCCAATTGATATTCGCGAGATCGTTATGCTTCCTGTTTCTTCCGCCGGGTTTTTGATACCGTTCGTTGTGTTTCTTTTCCACGGAAATTGATTCGAGAGTAACAGATTTCGGTCAACGAAAGAACTACAACTAATTTTAGTGATTTTAATTGTCAAGGCCGCGGGAAAAAAATGCTTCTTATATTTTATCTCAATCTTTATGTAACTTTCGTACAAACACGTCAATGAGGAATCCAGTATTTTATAAATTGTTTTAAATTATTGTTTTTTAAATAACTTATCGAAATTTAAAATTGAATATTAATGGCATATAAGTTCTCGATTTCTAAAAGATAGATAATATATTTAATAAAACTTATTGATGCATCTAGGTTGTTATACATTAATAATAAATGTTGGATATTAAGTTGAAATATTAATTATAACGTGTCAGACTTGTGGTGAAGAATTTAAAGATAATTTAACAAACATAAATATTATTCAGTTCTTTTGGATTCAAATTAAACATTATTCTTCTGTTATCAATGATTATATTGTAGGGAAAGATAGACGTAGAGTACGCCTAAAGTTTCTCTCTTTGTCCAATAAACTTTTAATGGCAAATTAGTCATACTGACCATAGTTGAGGAATAAATCGTAAGACAAAGGGTTAAACCCTAAGCCTTGTATTATTAAACAACGATCATTAAGGATAATAATTGAGTCGCTCAGGAACCAATGCGGTTAGGTCCAGAAAACAAAAATTCAGCAAATTAATATTTTGTCTTCTGAAATCATACAACATATTCAGAAACTACAAAAAGAAGGAGTTCCTGGTCTAGAAAAAAAACGCAGAAACGAGTAAACCCTTTAATAACTAAAAAGAATATTATTTATTCCACTAAAATTTACAGTAATAAAAAAATATCGAAAAATCAACTTAATTGCTTTGTCTTCTAAGCAATTCAATTCAAAACGTTAAAGTATTTCTGTAATTCATAGCGAACAAGATTATTTCAAATCACCTAAAAATCAGGGCAAATATGAAAGAAACCCAAATACGTTCTATCGACATTCCGATTAGAGAAGTTTATCACCGAAAAGCGTTCTGCACTAATTGCGAATAAAATATATCACCGATTAAGTCGGGCTATCTTTTTGCCAATCGATCATAGATTCCTCGAAAACCACAGTCACCTCATCCGCGTCGTTCGGAATTCTTCAGCGTTCCCGGAACCTTGGAGCCTTTCTGACGATCCTTTTGCAGCAAAACGTTCGAACGTTCCCCGTAATCGATTAAGCAGCAGCTTTCTAGACGTGGGACAAAAGCGCTGGTATCAGACGAATCATTTTTTTTTCTTCTTTATCGGCGACGATCGCCGAGCGATCTCAATAAATACCGTTACCTTATAGACGCTCGGAACTATATCACCGGTTTGTCCGCTGGTTTTGCAACCAGTCTCCCTTTCTTCTTCTCTCTCTGCCGCGGTTTTTCCGTGTACGACGTTTAAGGACATTATAGCTTAATTCCTGCGTTACAATTCCTGTAACATTGCTGCGTTCTCCGTGTACCGAGCAACCGAAGTAACCGACAAGTATTTCTACTCGGGAAATGAGTACACCTTCTCGTTGCACCGAACAAGGATAATTTTAAATATGTAGTTTAGTTTTCTTTTGAAGCTACGGTGGATGTTGCCGTGTTCCAATTATTGGACAGATGAAGCTATTAGAAAAAAGAGGAATTTTCGCGGAGTGATCGATTTACTGATTCTACCTTTTTTTTCGTTTACATAGTGATTGTGGAGATTGATGGTTTGTTTGAATGTTTGTGCATTCGACATATTCTTTTTTTTTGTAATTCAATCCAATAAAATTGATGGTATGCGTTTTTCGCGCTTGAAATTAGTGTAATACCTTTTATTGTGGTGGTTAGTTTTGTGTGGTAAGATCTGTTTTAGGAAAGAGAGAGATTATACTCTCAAGAAAGATTTAAAGCAATCTCTGAAGGTTTAATATCAAATAATTTTACGTTAACAATTGCAATTTTGTTATTTTTCCATAGCTGTATGAATCGATTTGGAATATAGTGTAAAAATTGGAACACTAATTTATCCTTTTTTCATTGGGGAATTACTGAGACTGTCAATTATGATGAAACACAGATATTGATTGACTATGCATTTACATTGATAATAATATTTTGACTATTACTTACATTAAAAATCATTGACAATATACTGCGAATATTATTAACTTTTAAAGCCTATATTCAGGCTTTGTAATTATTCAGTCAACATTCAATACTTTCTTGAATTACTTGAATAAAAAGACTCAATATAAAACATTTCATGTAAAAACTCATTTTCATATTCACATTTGTTTTTCGAAACATGTTTCATGCAAGAAACAATTCAGAAGGAATTTAAATTGCAAGAACTTGGCCACTCCCTTTGCACAATAGACATCTTGTCTCATCTTGAATACTCTACTGCATGTCAGTTGAACTGAATTCAGAAATTGCAATTTAATACGTATGATAGTCACCACTTATTTAAACAGAACTTGGCACTTGAAATAATATACCATTTAAATTTCATTTCATGTAAACTGCAATTGAGAGGTTCATTAAAAAGATAGCTGTATCGCCACTTATTTGAATTGAACTTGGTATTAGTAACAATTTTTAGAAATAAATCACCGTTCTGACAAGCCTTATTTCACAGTTATTCCCGCAAAGATGTAAAGAGATTGCAATTTTTTCTCTTTGTGTTCGCTTTTTTCTCCAGAACATCACTGGCCGTTCTCCAACTCCCCCCCCCCCCCCTGTTTGTCTCTGCCTCTCAGCCTCTACCTACCTATATTATTTTCTGTTGTCACCGTTCAAGGCATTCGATTCCATGAAAAAAAGTCTCACGGCATATTCCGAGCGATCCTGACGGATCTGACTTTGAAATCGCAACGCGTGTCAATGTCAACTCTGGCTGGCTGGCAGTCAGTGTCAGTGACGCAACGATGTCTGCAAAGGCCACGTTTCTAATTACGTGTAAACCTTCTCTGGAATGACCGTCGATTGTTGATAAACAACGGACGTATAATATTATAGTCTTGCGAGATTTTTCTTCCCCTTGGCGGATTAAGACAGAGTTTCTAACGGTTACTACATGGAAACAGTCTCCTTGGAGGAAACGACGAAATACATACAGTGCGTCGAAGAAATATTTTCAGATACAGCCATGTTCTTTTGTAATGATTTTAATTTTAATTTACTTATTTATTTATTTTGGTTGCGTAATTTCATAATAATATAGCATATTAATAAATTTTTACATGTAGTTTGCAAAGTAAACAAGTAGAATTTACAGAATGAACAACTTATAAAATAAACTAGTCGCGCAATAAGAAGAATTCTTAATTATGATGGATTCAGTAGGTTTATTCGATTGAAAAACTTTAGTATGTTATGGTTACTGTTGGAATTATTGATTACAATTGTAATAAACTGAAACTAAATTCAATTTTCGTATTAATATCGTAGTAATTAAGACCTTTTGGTATTCTATAATATACACAAATTATGCATGGGATAATTGTTTAGATATTTCCTTAAAGGGTAATATATTTTGCAAAATTAGTATTCTAAAAAAATTTTAACGTTAAATTTATGAGAAGAAAATCCATTTGTATTTTAATAATATTAATATTTAATATCTAATGTTTTTATTTGACACGTTTTGATATTTGCTATTTACTGAATGTATATAATGAAATTCACGCCAAATCTGTCACCTTCTACTTCGTATTTAATTTGCCACGCTTCGTGATTTCAATAGTCTATTATCTTTCATTTAAAAAGAATTAATAACAGTTAAGTGTCGTGCCCAATGAATGCGCGCATTAAAATATTTTATCTCTTGCACCTGACCCACTAACCTCTTAACACTGCTGTACGGGGGTTGTTTCAGTTATTCGTCGAAAGTTCGTCTACGGCGTGGGTTCACATAAGTTAGTTCAAGTTCAGTAAATGCAACCTTAATTACTCTTACATCAATCTGTGTTAATATGTGAAAGTAACATTGATTCGACCGTTTAACGAGTCAGGTGCAGCTGCATACGTTCTCGTAAAAATTGTGTATATCCTATGTTTGCTACTGCTTGGATAATTAATTATATTTTACAGGATAAGCATTTAATAGGGAAATAAAAATAGCGTGAAAGTAATTCTATATAAATAGGAGATCACCTAAATGTTAAATAAAATTCTGCGAGAGAAAAATTCTTGTAAACATTCACGTTTTTATTAACGGAATATTATATTATCCATACTGTTAAATGTAACAGATAATTTTTTAAATAGTATCTTCTGTTCAGCGAACAAAGGTTAATTTGGTTTAATTTTCTGCGAATTAATCTATAAATATCAGTTTTTGCATGAACATCTGCTTAATTACATACTTCTTCCGTAATCTTTTAAATCAGTTCATAAGAACCTTATTAAATATTGAATCTCTATCATTCTGTACCATACAATTTTATGACGGATCATTTTTTATTCTTATAAAATATAAAAATTTGTAGCTGTACTCGTTGTCCATGATGTAAATATCGATGAATTAACCCATTTGTATTCAGGAGCGGTATATTCGCGTCCACGCTGCTGGCCATTACGGTCATTTAACTGCCGTATGCAAATAGGTTAATTCTAGCATTGTGAGAAATCACGCAAATCACCATTCTGTAAATAATTACGGATTCCTGCATACGCGTGCGCATTTTCCTCGATCCCCGCATACTCCTCACGTATTTGTTGCGTTGGTATTCATCGAGTAACGTTCAGTGTAAATTAAGATTGAATTAAAGAAATATTTTTCTTTACGTCGAAACATATTACTCGTAATTGCATCTGATCTATTTATTATATAGAAAATAAAAGAAGCATACTTTGTACATTATACAATAATACCCCTATTAAATACATAACTCGTAATTTTTCAGAAAGTTATTAATCGAAAATAAGGAGTACTCTCATTTTTATCCGTTCTCATCTTTGTTTAACTTATTACTTTCTTATTTATTTATTTCACCATGACATGCATATCTAAAAATCCAAATTAAATAATAATTGTAATCATTATGGAATAAAATGCTTCTATTATAAATGTCACTCCACATTACTGTCTCATTAATGCTTCACTAACTAATTACAATATTTATTATTCCATCAAATAGCAGCTTATTCACGTTTGCCAACACAATTTACAACACACTCATTCCTCTAAATCCACAATAAAAAACCATCAAACATTTCCTTTCGCTATTACCTCGAGCAGAGTACTAGTAACTAAACAAAATTAACCCCTACATAAAGTATTAAGCTTTTTCAATCAAATATATTTGCTGGATTCATTATAACTGTCAATCCTGTGTTCCATGCACTCGCTGTACGACTGGTCTCTTCTGTACGATGTACATTCCATAAATTCTACTCACATACATTGTAAACCATGTACTGTTCATTTGTTTAATTACTCCACCATTATTCAATAACTAATTATATATACAACTGTCGATGATCACTAATAACCTCTATATATTTCAGTTTATTTTAAGGTGGTTGCATTAACAGTAAACTCAACTACTGCCTGTTGACGTGACCACCTAAAAATAACTGAATAAACGAAAGACATTTATTTCAAAAGAAATCCAGCAGTCACATAAGCTCGCCACTGCAATTCAACCCACCGGTCCTCCTTTCTTCGTCGAATGAAGAGTTGAAGAAAGTCGAAAATTTATTTTCAATTTGCCCGACACGGTAGGGCAAGGCAGGGCAACGCACGTAGTCAGAAATTGAAGTTTCCATCTTGATTTAATACCCGGTGCCAGCCTCCGGTCTCGATTCGTCGTATCTCGATGTGTTTCTTTTCTCCTGTCTTTTTTTTTTGTGAGCACCTCTCACGGACATAATTCCAGTCCACGGCCGGTAATTGCTAATTGCACGACTCTTTCGACCTCGTAGTGCTTTTTTCCGCCCTTCCCCGTGCAACCCCTCCCCAAAGTTGTTTCCCCGCCCCACTGTGATCCGCTTTCTTCCTTTATTATTCCTCTGTTGTCATTGTTTCTGAAGAATCACCGTTTTTCCCTTCCGCGGCGATAAATATCGCGGCTACAATGCGACCGAGGATACTTCCCGTGATCATCGTGTCCCCTTTTACCGGGGTTCCCGTTGTACCAGGCGTTTCCAGCGGGTGTCGCGATGCAAATTGCGTGTCCCAGCCGTTTAAGAAAGTTACACGATCGTCCTGTACGGCCGGCGCGATCGCTTTCACCCGGCGATTAGGGGAAATCACCTAGTCCCGGGTGACTAGAATATTTGATAAACATTGCGTCTCGACGTTTGTGCCGTTCACAGGATATAGTGATTAACACTAAACGTACCAGCACTTTATATTTAACTATTCTCATTATAATAAGCTAGATAATTAGCTATAAAATAAAGGTAAACAAATTAAACGATCAATTTTTTTAGTAGAAACGTAAACAAAGGGAGAGACAAAAACTGATTAATTGATTAATCGGGCAATGTAGGAAATGATGGAAAGTTAAAAAAAAATGGTCGAAAGAAAATACAAAATTTTAAATGAAATTTTAAAACCGGTTATTTGATCAGTCATGGTACGCTAACCCCTTGACCTATAGTATTATGACCTGTTATCAATCATTAACCTTTGGAGTAAATATAGACATAGAATAAGCATCAAGATTCTTTCTTTTCGTAATGAATTACTAATGGTAAAGTAGGTGTATCGATCATTACATTGACTTTTTAAAATGCCTCTATAGAAATTCCAAGAGTGAATCTATTGAGACTTTAATTGATTTGCAATTTAGTTTGTGTACTGCTAAATCAATTTCTTTAATAAATTCTCAAACAAACATCTGTTATGTCTTTCATAATTGCAAAAAGAGGAAATCAGGAATAGGTTATTTTGACTCGTCTGATAGTTAAACATGTAGTTGTAGATGTAGTTTTAACATGTTGAATACCGGACGATTTCATGGGGCAAAGTACACGGAATGAAAAGATATGGGATAACGACGACTGATATGAAATAGCTTCTAATATGAAACACCACAATGTTTCGGAATATAAATAGCTTGATGTATCAGTTACCATCGGAAAACATTCATTAGTAGTAGAAAACAATGATATTAATAATAAGGTATTATAATAGTAAATGATATTTAATGTGTTAACAGTAGAACAACTAAACTCATCAATACATTAGAACTATTGTAAAGGCGTTTTTATTGGAATTTATGTTGAAATTTATTCTGAATTACTACTGTTTGTAGAATCTATTCTGTAGTGTATTTACAATATTTTAGAAGTATGAAATTCTAAGATTTTATATTATCGAAATAGATTGAATAGGGTGATACGTCCCATTTGAATTTATGAATACTGCGACTTGCATAACTTTTGATTATATGAAACGTAATGTGCATTTGTAGACTCTATAAATGAAAGGAACTTCAAGTACGATTAGGTGTCGAACATTTGTTATAAAGTAGCACGTTGCACGCCTAGTTTTCTTTTATGTCTTTCTGGTTAATCACCTGATGAATCTATGACGAGAAATCCATTCAGCAAATAAATGTTCGCCAACGTTCTCCATAAAACTTTTTTTTTTAATAGTCTTTATTACCTTTAACCTTCTTTCCTTATTTCATAATATTTCCTTTTTTAAATTTTATATATCAATACTTTCTTTCTTCAACTTCTATTCTGATTTTCAATAAAAATCTACCAGAATTCTTAATTCTTACCTTCTAATTTTATAAGATTCTTTATCTTTAGTTATCAATTAACTCGATTCCAAATTATAACCGGTCACATACGTCCTACAACCCGCATATTCCTCCGATAAAGCATTCGACCGTAAGAAAGAGAAATGATAAAAGATCAGTACCAAAGAAATTGCTCTACCACATAATGTATCAAAAAACACTTTATCCGATAAATGAAGGCCGTTTAAAAAGGATAATGGAATACAGATTGAAACGAATTAATTCATTAGTATCATTAATATCTGATGGTTTTACGATCACAGTATAACAGACTATGAAAGCCGCTAAAAAATACGGTCCCGAGATGTGTCGCTGGCCGCAATTGCTTTCTCTGTCGCTGCACGTGTGTAATTAAAGGAACTCTGGTCGCCTCAATTAAAAAAATGATAAAACTGGCCGCAATTAAGCCACAGACCCCCTAACCTACTTGCTACTTAACAATTGGACGCGCCTGGGGGTGACTTGTGGAACGACGCTACAGTTAAACGCGCTCGAGCAAAAATATCAATCCGCGGTCTGTGAAATTGCTGTTGTTTTCGTTGTTTCTTCTCTCCTACGTGTTCGTCGAGACATAAATCGCCGGTGAAACGCACACGGGGCTATGTTTCCCGACAAGTTGGTCTTTAATTTCCTTCGTACAGACACCATTTATGTGAAGAATGATAAGTTAAATTGGTAAAAGATGTTACTTGATACTGTGTAGAAACTTGATAAGGATTATAGATTAGACGAAGGTGTTTCAGAACGACTAAAAGTAAATTTAAATGTTTCGTACGTGAATCTTAGTATATATTAGGCTGGTAATTAAACTTTAAAGTGATAGTGGTTCAAATAGATAATTAATCATTTCTCTTTACATCGCTATATTTTTCATTTTTGTTCATTATTTTCTTTTTCATTATTTTATTTTCTTTGTTTATAATACTGATTTGCGTGCAAAAATATCTCCAAAATGCGAAATTCCCGTGGCAATCAACACGTTAAACGAGAATTCATTTTTCCCACGATTCTATTTCGTTAAACACAATTACCAAAATTCTTACATCTAGAATCAATTTCTTTTCTTCTGTAGTCACCCACAATATATCTTCCACTCGTATCTATCGCGTGAAAACAGAACTGCTTATATCTCGTCCATCCGACTCACATTCTACATCCCCCTTTCCCACTACCAAGCCGCACTCAGCATTACCGCAGCCTCAAAAAATTTAACAGCAGCCTAAACACGATCGTTCGGTTCATTCAATCAGACGATCCGTCAATCCGATACCATTTATTTCCCGCGGCACCGTGTATATCGGCGAGGTATTCATATCCTGGACGCGTTCGAGTGACGTTTTCATTGAATTTACAGGAGACGGAGGGTGGTAAAACTCGGCGGGCGCAGGCGATCGGGGCCGATGAAAGACAAACCCGAACGATAATTGTCCGTGGAACTGTGCCGGTTCGTGACAGGATCGGGGCAATTGAATTTAAAGGGGGCAATTGAGCTGATTCAGAGCGATCGTAAAACGGTCGATCAAATGGGGACATCGTAAGAAAAATCGAACGATACGGCGGCGACGAGTAAAAACACGGCAACGGGCACGCCGGAGTTAGTCGTTATTAGCAGCCAATAATACGCTTTCCCGTTTTACGATATCGAAACGCAACACCCACACATGAGACCTGGCTTCGGCTCAGAGTGTCTCGGAACCGTTTCTATCGGCAACGGGGATGCCGTTGCATATCCTGTAACATTATTGCACCGTTGACTCGATTTTTCCCATCTGGTATGCACGAGAGTTCGTCATTATCGCGGAGACACGTTCCACGCCCGTGGCAACTCGAGAAGCGGTCTAAACGCGGCTTATAATTCTTCGGTAATCGTTTTTTCAGTTGTTCGGTTGGGACAAATGAGAAATATTAGGTTGTAACGTGAACACGTTTGGTTGCCAGGACTGTGTTCTGGTTTCAGGAGTTTATGCGGTTACGATTCATTGGCGACGCGTGTAACCGTGATTAAGAAGAGAGTTGTAGTCAACGTAAATCTGTCACTGTTGATTTATTGGTTTCTGAAACAAATAATAATGGGAAATATTGAACACGGTTGAATTTATGTTACGACTTCGCGTGAGGTTTGAATGGTTTCGTGAATTTTAATGGGGTGCGATGTTTGTGGAATAACATTGTTGGTGGAAAGTATCATTTGTCACGCTAACTTGTTTTTTTTTGCATTGTAAAGTAATAATAATTTATGTTTGAAATAGATCTGTGCGATGAATATTCGGAATCGTGGTTAATATACCGATCCCGATGAACTTTGTTGTCAGGTTGTCGAAGTATGCGTAAGAATTATGCAATGAAAGCGGAGTAATTTATTTTCTACGAAAAGTTCCAATTTTTTAGGATTGGACGGTTGTTTTATTTTGTTTACGCATTAATAGTCCAGTAGCAAATCGAATCCCAAAAGAAATTTAATGAGATAATGTATTTTCATAGGAAAAGGCTCATAATTCTTAAAAATTCATAGAAAAAAGAATTTTTTTTAAATTTAGTGGGATAATACGTCTTCTAAAGAAAGAATTACAATGTTCAAAAATAGAAGGGTTGTTTCATTCTGTTCGCGTAACAATTGCAGAAAAGAGAATTCCAAAAGGAATTTAACGGAACAATACATTTCACAGGAAAAAGGGTTTCAATTCTTCAAAGTTCGTATAAAAGGGAATTAAAAACAGATTAAGTGTTACCACGCATATAAAAAGACTGTTTCCAGTCTTTGAAGATCGAAGAATTGTTTCGTGTCGTTTGCGCAACGATAGCCCAGAAGAAAGAAGGTATCCTTTATATAGCAATGGCTATCGAAACAAAGAGATCTTTGTAGTGTGACTAATCGGGGTCCAGACACGATTCAATTTAGCTGACGCGCAACAATCGTTAACTATAACTCCGTGGCTGTAAGACGAAAACCGACAAGAGAGCAGCGGCGCGATCAGCGGGATCGCTGGAAGGAAACGGATGCTCGACCCAGTTCCTACAGCACGCGCGCGTAAACGCGCTGAAACACTTCGCGATCGCCACGCTACACTTACGAAATCGTCAGCATTGTATGTGCCGGGATGGACAAAAAACAAGACTCCGGTCTGATATGATAGGTATGCGGGATGCGACCGTGACGGACACGTTGCCTCTACTCGTATGCAGATTATTCAGATAAATCCTTTTCTATTTTCTGCCGCTTCCCAGTGCTCGGTGTACCATTCTTTTTTTTTGTACATCCATCTCCTTATAACGTGGCTGTTTTTTCGAGTGGCTGATTCGAGGGATACGGTTAGGATGCTTTTGTCCTTTAACACTGAAACTACCGAGCAGTTAACCCTTAACGATCGAGAAGTTTTTCTGTAATACTACCCCATAAGACGACAGAAAATTAGGTGAAAACTTATAAAACATTTACAAGAATGATTAAATAACAAATTTAAACTGGATTATTTAGATATAAATCTAACATATTTAGTTGATTACATTCTTTACATGTCCTCATATTGCACTCTTTCGTTTTCTATGGCGTAAGTTTTATATCTTCGTAGCGCGGCCTTCCGACCGTTAGGGGTTCACCCTTTGCACTCGAGAGGCGACTCTCAGTCGTCATTTGAAAAATTCAGTATAAAATGTTGAATAAGGTATTAACACATGAAACATAGAAATAAAACAATTCTGCCCCATAACTGATGCAACATATTTCTTTATGTAAGTTGCAAATAATATTGTTAACATTTCGTTAGAAAATAATGAATGCTTGTAGTGAGAAGTATTGTCGAGTGCAAAGGGTTAAGCCTTTAGAGCCTTACAAGGGTAAGCTTGTATTTATTTTTAGGGAAATGAATTAAAGTAATTTATAGCGGTAGAATTCAACGTTTTATATTTATTTTATTTATTATTATTATAATAAGATTTAATTTTTATGATCTTCTAAAGTGTGATACTTTTTCTAACAATTTCCAACGTTCTATAACAAATTTATATTGTCATCTCCGGCACGATGCACGAGTGGTAAAGGGTTAAATTGACTTTTTAGAATTTCTTTATAGAAATTCCAAGAGTGCGTCTATCGGAATTTCCATTGGTTTACAATTGAGTTTTCGCATCGCTAAATCAATTTCTTTAATAATATCTCGGAATAACATCATTCTAATAATTGGAAAAGGAAGAATTCAGGAATTTTTACCCGTCTGTTAATGTTTGTGACCGTGTCAATATTGAAACAGTTCGATTAGGTCGTGTGATGGTAAATGTAGAATTATTCGAAGAGAAACAGAATTGGTTTTTTGATTTAAACAAATGCTTCGTTAATCGAATTACGTAATAATTGATTGTATATGTTTTCGTTAAGGGTTAATGAATATAAAACAAGATATTAGTTAACGATTCACTTTTTGCAGATGAGTCCTGTGTATAGTACTGAGTTTGATATCGTTCCGAATTTTATTATTTGGTCATCATTTTTTCTATTTATTAAAAATTAAAGGGTGCTATGAGTATTAAAACGTTTAAATTATTAACAGATTATAGTATTATCTATACCGGAGGAAGGTTTTAAAGTTGTCTCTGAAGGGTTAATTGTTGGAAAGTGATGCCTTTCGATGAGTATCTAAGCAGTGCTTAAGCAGATTCTTAAATCCGTTTGGGCAGTCGTTTGCCAAATTTTTAGATACTTTTTAAAAATTATTTTAAATTACCCGAAATTTTCTAATTGGAATAAATAAATTATTAAAATGGATGCTTGACATAGATTTAATTACTGCTGTTTAAGGATTAACATATAGTAACATAACACAAGGGCTTCGGTTTATGGATTCCTTTTCCTTGAATTAAGACAGCCTTGTGCAGCATTTTAATAGAATATATTATTTATATAATAGAATATACTAATTAAAGGAATATAATTACAGTAGAATATGAATTACGTCTTTTATCAAAGAATATAAATTTATAATTTTTATTAGATTGGCCCATTTATCTTACGTATTGACACGAATTCTTCGGATTTGTGTTAGATTTGTTTTTGTCGTAATAAAAACAAACTGCTTCGCGTTACGTTCTCAAATAAGGAACTTTTATTTGCTATTTAATTCGATTTCACCGGTTGCAGAATTAATGGTAGACTACGGATTTTATGTATTCATATTATGGCGTATAAAATTTTATGTATACTTTTAACTACATACTTTACATTTACATCTAACTGTATGTTATATAAATAATTATATGTATGAATAAATATATGTATATATAGGTAAATACTGTAGAAATAAAACAGTTATAATTTACATTCGCCATGCAGGGATTATTTCTATTATGCTAATATTAAATTTTTCGGAATAAATAATTGAAATTTATAACCCCCATCTTCTATAATAATGGGAGTACAGACTACTTGCGGCCACTGATTTATACATTTTAATTACATTTATATTGCCCACCAAAATTTTTTCATTATTTTATTGATTGGTAGAAACATAGACTTGCAGACGTATATACATAAAACTATCAAATTTTAGTTCCTCGCATAAGTAAATAAATGCATTCGTTTACAAATATTAAAGATTAACAACTTCACAAATTATTCTGAAGTATATTAATATCATTGTAGCACCAGAATCTTTAATATGTTGACCAATAAAAATAAAAAGTAATATGATTGTAATAATTGTCGTCCAATTTTACACAAGCAAAAATTTATTTTTATGCTAGCTTCGACAATTTCGTAAGGAATTCTTGTAGGGACGAACTACATTTAAATACCTTTACATGTACTTTTGAATATTCGACATAAATTGTGTCTACTTCCGACGTTACATAATGGATACTTCTTATTTTACTCCGTATCGCAAGCTATCGATTCATCTTACGAACGAAACCGTGAAAGGCCGTTTTTTCTGGTTAATGTATGATTCTTTGCTTCATTAACCATTTCCTTCTCTGGTCCGCTTGGCTGTATGATCGGGTACGCCGATGCAGCTTAACGTCTTAAATCACTCTGTCTGTATTACAAAAAACTGTTCAGCCAACCGTGGCGAATAATTGAAATTATTTGCCATATAATGAATTATACTGCTTTGAAGCCTTCAACCTTCCAAAGGGGGACGATTTAACGCGATAGATTCGAGCCGGGTCATTTGGATTCAACGCGGACATTCCGTTGCATGCTGTTTCAACGGAAATGCCACGTATCGAATGAAATGAACGTGTGTAGTAATTATATTTGCAATATATTGTAAGTTTAATTTTGAAATATAGTTTTGCATCAAACTGGTAGTTTATTTTTAAAATAGGTATAATTTAATATCAAAATTTGAGTTTAATATAAATATTTAAGTTTAAGTTTGAAATATAGATTAATATTAAAATTTAAGTTTAACTTTAAAAGATAAATCAATGCACATGATTTATGAAATGAGAAATAATAATTACTACAGTTCATTATTATAGTTTAGTTTCATTATTTCTATTATCTTAAATAAAAATATAATAATATGTGCTTGAATAATTAGCTTGAAGTTAGAGTGCATTTACTATGCAAAAGTTGATGCTCTTACGGAATTATTGGAACGACAACTGTTGACTTGGTTACGAAGCAGTTTAATTTGTCATGATGAATGCTATGTATATAGTGAAATGGCCTAGAATCCAATCGTCGAACGTCAATGCATTAAAATGAACTATTTAGAAATGCAAGCAAACTTACTCGAACGAATCAAACCAAGTGAGACTCGCGCATTCTTCATCAATCCTCGCTGGCCGTCGTGAAATTGGAATCTGAAATGACAGAAGATCAATTATTTAACTATTTCGAATTCAGGATTTTCTGCGTGCTACAGGTATTTGATTAGAAAAGTGAGAATAACGTTGAGATTTCTAATGAAGGACTTCAATGATTTCAAAAATAGCTGCTAATATTTATCAATTATTAATATTCTAATGGATGGTTACACGAATTAAAATTAAATATGATTTCTGTTGCGTTTTCAAATGATTAATGATTACGAATTCGTTCATTTGTGAGGAGATACGTTTGTTCGAGTGGGGAAGGAGATTTCGTTGAAGTGTTCTTGGCTGCATGTTAATGGCTCCTGAATACTTGAAAAATATTTACATTCAAACCCACAAATTCATTCCAAAGAGCAACCACGTCAACATTCCAGCATCCCAATCTAAAAAGAATAAAAACGTCCCGTTCCAGAACACGCAGCCTCGATCCTCCGCGCAGATCTCCGCAAGGCAACATACCGGGTGTGCTGCACGCGTGCTGATTTATTGTCAGCTAAGATCTGACTGGGTGATCGGGCGCGGTGCATTATGCATTCGCACGCAGTTTCACGGAGGTATCGTGAAATTCATCGAAAATGGGGGATCGTGTAGGGTGTCCCGGTCCTGTGGCGAGTTTCGCGCGGTCCCGTTAGGAAAGGCTCGGCCAGATATGGAACGATTCGGCGAAACCGCGGGAAACACGGTTTCCTCGTTGCCGTGATGTTGCTGTTACACATTTCAGGCGATGTTTCAATCTGACGCGGGTCCGCCGTATCTCCATATTATCGCCATTTCGCCTGGATAGAGGTGATCCCGCTGCGGTTCAGCGCTGAAACCCGAGAGGAGAAACACGAAAATTTATCAGGGACGATGGCGCGGGTGCGAGCACTGCTCGCCGAGAACGTTTGCTTCCGGGACCCGACTCCCGACGGGCTGCTTTGCATTCGATCCCGTTAAAAGACAACCCGGAGATCCTTTCGCTTCTGGACAAATTTAAATTGAACTGCACGCGTATAGAGCGGAATCTATTGCGCGTCTCTCGCCGGGGATCTGTAGCCTGTCACGTTTCCACTATGTGGAGAGCGGAGCCCGATAGATTTCCGAGGGATTTCGTGTCGTGTTTCTCTGAGCTGGATCGGGTGTTAATTATTTCGAGGGAGAATGGAAAGTGTGCTTGGTGTAGTGGATTTGTTAACCCCTTGCACTATGGTTTCTTTTACAATTGCGTTCTAGATATTTTGTTGTTCATAATTCATTAGGAGAACGAAATTCTATGCTTATTCTGTGGCTGTGTTTACTTCGAGGTATTACAATTAATAATAGGAAAACGATACGGCACGAGTGTGATACGATATTTTAGGGTTAATTCTTTTTTTAGGTTTGTTAGAAAGTCGCAGTTTCTAATGAGGTTTGTAAACAAGTTTTAGGTTAACTTTAATTTTTTGCATGTTTTAGTTGAGAAGTTTCTTTTACAATTTAATATTATATTTATTTTGTATAGGCGCGTTGTGTTTTTATAGAATATTGAAACAGAATTGCTTGCTTGATGATATTTGATGGTTAAAATGTTTATAGAGGATATTTATAAATAAAAAGAACTTCATAAAATCAGTAACCATTTATATCTATTATTGTATTATATTATTGAAGTCTTATAGATTACTTAAAGAAATCAATTTTGTTTTGCGACAACATCGAATATCAATCATATCTGATTCAAGAATATATTTAAAATTCATCAAAGCAACTACAGACATATTACTTTTCGAAAAAGTTTGTAACAAAACCATAATCGAAAAAACAAGATTCTTATACTCAGTTCTCCAGCTTAAATTACTTAGCCATATTCAACGAAACACTTAAGACTACTGAACCAGTTAACTATGGAATTTAGTTTGAAAAGTCTCTCATTGTGCGCACAATAAAGTCAAATAATAAACTCGTCAAACACAGAACAAATGCATCTATAATATATTCTACTGAAAAACTAAAGTAAACCGAAGCAGAATTACACATTTATCCGAAAAAATAAATAATTTATTGTTGAAAATATTAGTACCATTTTGCGTTTTAAGGTGACGTGCATCCTCGTCGAACGCAGTTAACTGGTTAAACATTTCAGAAATATTTCGGATCAAATAAAGATTTCATTTTCTTATAATCGCTAAAGTAGGTATGCTATTATCGCTTCACTGTCACGAGGCTGATTGTAACGTACTTCCGTTCATCAAAATCCGCAAGATATCCAAGCCGATCGATCCTCGTAGCGATGGTATCGCGGTCGCCAGATCCTCTTCCTACTTCCTACGTCCAGGAAATCATCTATTCACGATACAGCGGCGCGCCACGAAGATCCGAAGCGTCTCGAAAAATCGGGAACCCACTCGGTCCCGAAGTTATCTTCATCCTCTCCGATCCACTTCCTCCGCAAATCGTTGGCGTCGTTGGGACCGGAGCCAACCACTTCTCCTGAGATTGCAAATTTCTTAGACGATTACCGGAGACCTGGGAAACAGTGATCTTCTCCACACAAGAGCAGCAACAACCCCGGAACCAGATGAACCAGATGGATACTCCAGGTCATTGTTCTTCGATCGGTGATCTACAAACCGGTGTCAGTTCTAGGAAATTTTCTATAGTCGCTAGGTAAAGAATACATGAGGAATATTCATTTAATTTCTTTATATTTAACACGTTGGCTGCTACGAAAAACACCAGCGTTTTACGTATCACTTATTCTTTTATAACAAAGATAGAAAGGAAAAATTATTAATTATTTGCTACCACAATTCTTACGTTACTCTGTTGTCAAATGATTTACGCCATTGGACAGTTTTATTCGAAGTTAGTTGTCTTATGAAATATAATTGTTTTCAAGTCATTTCGAAACTCCGGTCTCATAGGGTCACTGTGCCAGCGAAAGTGTTAACTGTAACCGTACCGGCATTTTTCCTACCATAACCAATCAAATAATTGATTACGAATTAAAGCTGAACAATTAGGTGATACAATTTTCTTAATGGCAACGGAGAGAAAAGAAAAGACAAAAATTGAAAAACTGATTAATCGGATAATATAGGAATTGATATAAAGTTAATTGAACAAAAGAAAACGCAGAATTTTACATTCATTTGATCGGTTCTCGTTTAGCTAAATGAAGAGTAGATGGAGAATATTCATTTCTTTTCTTTATATTTAATACAGCAACTAGACGAAGAGTATTTATCTCATCTCTTTATATTTAACTCTTTCCACTTGAAAGTTTTTCCGCTATAAATACACGTCATTTTCCAATGGAATACGAATGACACTCTTTACAACTAACCTAAAGAGAAATCGCGTATAAATTAACGAACATATTTCGATATGTCATGTATCAATACGTTATACATCATTTAATATTTAATGTCACACTTTCTAACTTCGGTGCATGGTACATAAATATACATATTCATTATTCTCTGATGAAGCGTCGATAATATCAGTCGCACCTAAGATATAAGAAAACCTTGCACTAATTAACCAACAGAACCATTTTATTTCTGTCTCATACATTGACACTTCATCGAGAATTAAATTTCAAATTTTTGTAAAATGATAAATTTCAAAAACTAAATTAAATATCGAACTCTTAAATACTGGAAAATAAAGAAAACCTTTTACTGTTTATATAATTAAATCCTTTGGTTGTATCTTTCGATTCCAGGTATGTAAATCTGATGTGATCAATAGTACGACACACGTCCTCGAAGGGTTCATTCTTTGATCGGCAACTGTAACTGATCACAGGTCGCGGGTTGGACATTGCCTACTCCGGTAACCACAAAAAAGCGGACAGGAAAAATACGCACAGTTCATAACCCATACATATATGAATTATACAATTGTAAAGCATACAGGCGGGGGGCGAGGTGCTCTGCATATTTATTGAATTATTGCAAAAAAATACTAGCTTATCATTAAACAAATTATTGATTGCTTTGCAATTCTTCATAACCCTTTACTCTTTAAATTATTTCTTAACTATGATCGGCACAACTCCTTTATCGTTAATAATTCACTAGAAAACGAAAAAACTTTGGTACTTATTCTATGTCTACGTTTACTCAAAAGGTTAACGATTGATAATAGAAAGGTAATATTCAATTTATATTAAAAAAAAAAAACAAATAACATTCACATTCGTCAAATTCAGTTTAAAATATTCGCGCCTGACACGATATTGTAGGTCAAGGGGTTAAACATAAGAGTTTTTTGGTAATTTATCATAATTATTAACGGCTGCTGTTACTATGCAACTAGAAGGGATTTATTTATATAATAAAGATTGGTGTAGATGGGGTTAGTCTTTTTATGGGGAGGGAATGAAGAATCCCTTTCTCGCCCACACTTTTGATTTATAATTGTATAATTCGTATAGGTTATGCACTGTGCGTATTTTACACTGTGCGGCTTTTTCCACGTGTGCTTTTCGCTATGTGCGCTTTTTTCCATGTGTGCTCCTTTCTGTCCGCTTTTTTCGTGTAACTGCCTGCTCCAGGTGATCCTCGCCATTGAACGAATTCCCGAGGCGCGATCCTGCCGTAGGATTTTATCCCGGAGCTTTCGCGGGATTTGCATCGCGTCCCGTTAGAGGACACCGATCCCAGATGCGGCACGCCGACATAGCGAAACGCCTACAACGAGACGCGGTAATCTCCCCTCGATGTACGCGCTCGCGACGCGCACAGGCCGTTGGTGAGATGGAAAGAGAGAAACACGAAGGGGGGACAGCACGAAAGAAAGAGAAGGAGAAAACAGACGGGAGAAAAAATAGTTTCCCATACGAATATGGAAATAGCGGCGGACCGACAGAGCGCATCTAGTTTGCGAGGGCCGTGTGCGTGTGGCGGTTGCACGTGGCGCGGCGCACGCGTGGAAGAACCGCCTTCGCTTGTGCGTTCCTCCGGCTGCACCACCATTTTGATTAGAACCCATTAGGAAATGGTGGACAACGTTCACGATTGTACTACACTCAACTTTGAAAGAATCTTTGGCAAAATGAGAACGGAAAATCGGAAGAAATAAACAAGTAATATGGTTCTATGAAAAAATGAAGATATGATTGTGTCAAGAGATAATAACGAAAATTATATTAATTAAATTGTTTTTAATCTTTATTTAATTCGTTAAATAACGTACAGTTGTGATATGATTTGGTGTTTAGTGGATAGATACAGGGGCAAGAAGTGTCCTGATTTACAGTTTTATAGTTTTCATTGGTTACTTGTAACCGTATTGACGAACAGTAGATTAGTAATCGAAAATATTAGGAATAGGGAAACAAAATGAATATAAAATTGTGTAAGAAAAAACTATAACTGATTGATCAACCGAATTCCTCAGCCTAGCCATTAAGTGATTTTCTAGCAGTACGATTGGAAGATGCCTCGATGTCTTACGGATAGACACAGAGGCAAGAAGTGTCCTTTTAATCTACAGTTTCATAGTTTGTTTAAGGCTTTCACGGCCAGGGATACTATGAGAAATGCTCAATGTTTCCGGGTGTAGGCCGTGACACTGTAATCAGTGAGTCCTCACTGATGATGCTAGCTACAATGCTAGCGAAACGTCGGGAAACAGTTCCTAATGGACACGGCTTACACACGGAACCTTTGAACATTTCTTACAGTTCTATAGTTTTTATTGTTTACTTGTAACTGTATTGACAGACAGTAGATTAGTCATCGAAAATAGGAATCAGGAAATAAAATGAACAGAAAAGTGGGCGAGGCAAGATAAGAACTGATCGATTATCCGAATTTCTCTGCCTAGCCACCAAGAGATCTCCCAGCGGTACACTAATGTATTATTTATGTTCTGATAATCTCTTAATTTATTAAATTACTAATGAACTATAAGAATATAAAATATAATAATAAACTAAAAACATGATTAATAAACTAAAAGGATTCATAGGAAATGATCAGAAACCTAATATATAAAACAAGGAGTTAGAATGTTTAACATTTAAAATAGCGTGAGGTAAATGAATCTCTACTTACAACTCCATCCATTTTTATTCATTTTTTATACAATTTTTGTATGGAAAGGATCCAAATACTCCAGTGATACTCGAAAACATCCTCGATTCTCTTTCAACAGAATAAAATCCACGATACCAGAAGTAAATACCTGGTTAGATGAATACATTATTCTTTAATTTCGAGTTTACGTAAACAACGCCGTAAGTTATCGGAGTAACATAAATATCCTTGGCCCATTAATGACAGTATATAAACACTGGGTAGGAACGTATGAGATCAGCAACCAAACGGATGCCTTTATGATCCTTTTACGACTGGAGCATTCCCTGAATCCCAATTATTCATATTAAACCAGCGAATAATTACCGATAACAAGTTCCCGAGCATTTCAAGGAAATCACGAACGAGAAGACAATTAACGTAACAGAGCATTGCAACGCGTTCCCCGAAACCGTTCGTAAATAAAACAACTCGCGCCAACATCGTTGCGCATAAACCATACACGATGAATAGTAAAACCCCAAATTAAGGTAGATTGAGGCAAATCTGAATACTTTCCTTAGGACAGTAAAGAAATAAAAATATTTAAACATTAGATCTAGCTATAATGGTCAGTTTAGAAATTAAAATTATAATATTAGCTAGATCAGAAATATTAGTGAAAAAGTAGGAGCACACGATCTAATAATTATTTCTTTATGCTACATTCAAATTTGAAAGGATCCTTGACTAAATCGAAAAAAAACAGAAAATGTGGTACTATGAAAATGACAATTCTAATAATTAATTAATAATAAAAATCATATTAATGAAACTGTTTTTAATCTCTATTTAATTAATTAAATAATTGTAAAAATAAAAATGAATAGCAAAAAACGAAAAGAAGTTTCTAAATCTTCCTTTTGCAAATGGGAAATGTAATTTGCAGTATTACAAATGGAAACTGGATTCTTATTTCGATCCCCTTCAGCCTATGATCCGATCCGACTCGGTCGACATTATAATTGAAATGACACTCGGCACTAGTTCAAATAACAGAAGCTCATTTATACTTCACTTAACGCTAGAAACAAGATAATCGAAATAACTGCTGTTAATTTTCTTAGAAAATTTGTACTCCAGTATATAGTATAAGAACACATATCAATGACATTAAATATTCAGTAGTTTAAGTACTAACCACGTAGTTACGAAAATTTTGCTGAAATAAACGCGGTTGTATTAAATATTCGATAGTGCTGGCAATTATAAAAATTCCGTTGAGATAAATAGAGTTCAGCTGTATAAGAAACAGTTTTCTCCGGGTGTGTAGACACGAACTGAGCGAAGAAAAAAGGCAGAAAAATATATGCGAGAAAGAAAATAGGATAATCCGGCGGCTGGCTGTTTAGGAGGGCAATAAATAACACAGTTTATCGAGCATCCCCTCGCCGCGATCGGCAAACCGTGTCCTCCGGATAAATGGTGCTACGTCACTGCACGCTCACGATTCCTCGAGCATTACTCGCGTTCACTTAGGTGGTCGTACGTCGTCGCGATATATCCTTCGATCATACCACGCCGGAGCCCCGCTATACACGGCTAAATGCTGAACAGACACCGTGGATCGCAGTTTCAGTACGTTACGTTGCGTTGCACGCTGATTTGTGGGAGCGAGCCCGCGCGTTGCCAATTATAGTCACCTGGGGAAGTAAGTTAACGCTTCCATGGAAATGTTCGGATGGAAAAAAATTAGAACAAAGAAACGAGTTTTGCGTGAACATGCTGATGGATGTTTGGTGGTTTCTTTACTTAATGGAACGAGGCAGAAGCTCAAGCGTTTTGATAGTGATTTTAAAATATTAAGAATATTAAAATATTATAATATTTATTAAGATTGAAGTATTATTGTTATAATATTTATCAGCATTAGAATAACGTATTAATATTATTAGAATGAAATATTGATATTATTATAAAGAAATAATGGGGAATTTAATTTACTGTGAATTGATCGTAATACGTTTAATCAAGTATTCTTTTAAATAGTTAAAGTTCAAATTTTTTAATGTTCTCTTGTTATGTCTTAGAATAACTGCTTTTTAAAATTGTATGAATTTTTTATTTTATTTACCCCTTTTCATTTTATTATGTCTAACAAAGTCGTCCATTAAAGAGGTTAGTTAATAAACCGCAGATTTTATTCTTTGAATCGTTTTTAAACTATGAATTTCAATATAAATTTATATATTTATAATCAAGAATAAGTTGTATAATTACTTCTTTTTTATTAATTTTTGAAGACTTGTATAAGTTATAAGTAAAGTGAACGTTCCTTGCCTTAACCATGAAAGAATGCAATTATCGTGGAATCAGTATTGCATACCCAAATTTAGGATATAATATTATATATGATATTAACGACATTTTTCAAGCCTAGGCGAATCAAAAATATTGTTTTTCGTTCATTTAATTGCTAATCGAATCCTTCTAGTTGATTAATGTGTGCTTTTATGGCACCATAAACTTTCGTTGTAAAGTAATCGACATCGAAAATAATGATTCATCAATTGCAGTCCATTGGTCCAACCGATCTTCAATCGAGAAATGTAATCTGAAACTTTTACATTAATTACACATGTTATCGAATATAATGACCAGTCGCTAACGAGCGAATTAAAAACTGAGGCACTTTAATCTGGAACGTTCAACACGAAAGAAGCGATATGGTCGATTAATAGAAACGCAGTCACAAATGGGGACATTTCACTTGCATAAAAATGCACCAATCTAGTATTTACTTAACGTTCGCAGCGGAAGTTATATATATACAGGGTATTTCATTTTTATTGCGTTCAGCGGTGTCGGGATTTTGAATGCACGCGACGACGTTGACGCAACAACGTCGATTCATGACAAAATATGTTGGGTCAGCTGGATACAGGGTGTCCCGTTTTTTTTTACGACAAACGGTCTCAGCATGTTCTTAAATGATTAAAAATAAGGAGGCAATTATATACAGTGCGAATAATTGTTTTCAAATTAATGCTAATAATTTCAATATTCTTATGAAAAATCATTTCTTTTATTCAATCTTGAATTCATTTTAACCTATTTACTGTCAACTATTTGTTTTTCTTACCCTTTCCCAGTAATATACAGCTTCATTAGATTATACTGTAACTATTTACCAACCTATCACCTGAAAGATGTACTTTCCTAAATTTCTATTTTCCTCTTCAAATTTCCTTACATAATTTTATAATGTTCATTTCTTCCGAGAATAAGTGCCCATGCATCAGTAGAAAAAGAAATTCAGCGAATGCTAATCGAAGTAGCCCAATTCTTTTTTTATATTTAGGTTTATTTTAAGGTGGTCACATTAACGGTGAAGTCATTGGTGATCATCAACATTTGGATACATTTCTTATTACTTAATAGTACTTAATATATAATATAAGATTTTCGGAATAGACATAACCTAATTTTAAGTCACTCAATAAAGGAGTCAAAAGGTTCATTTTGTATCCATAAGAATGGACGTTGTTTTGAACAGGAATTTTAGTTAACATGAATCGATCGAACGAAAAACTGGTCACTTATAATTTGTTGTGTTCTTGTTATAACTGTTTAATAAAGCGTTTACGATGGTATCTTTGTATAATATTCTTTCTTATTTTTGATAATAGGATATGCTGGCACTATTTGGGAGAATAAAAATGAAACACTCTATATCTATCCGGATTCAAATCAATTTAATACATTCAATCAAACATAATGATATTGTCGTCTAACCAGTTAACCGTGGAATTTAATTTGAAAAATCTCTCATTGTGTGTGGAATAAAATCAAATGATAAAGTATATACTTGTTAAACGCAGAGCAAATGTATCTATAATATATCCCAACGAAACCTATAGCGAAACAAAGAAGAATTATACGTTTATCTGAAAAAATAAATAATTTCTCGTTGAAAAAATTGTACGATTTTGTGTTTTAAGCCCTTGGCCTCTGACCTTAATTCTGATCGATACGGTTCCTTTGTCATTAATAATTTATTGGAAAAAGAGAAACATTCTAATCATATGTTATACCTATATTTCCTTTTAAGTACTATAGTAGATTCCTATTAGATATTGAAAATGTGGATCTTCAGTAAAAAGAGAATTAGGAAAACAATATATATTTAATAAGATAAAGAAACAATACGGACAACACGTAAAAATACAACACACGACTCTCTATCACGCACCAAAAATGTTCTTCTCCGCTGTCGCTCACCAAAAATGTCCTCATGTACGCATTTCCACTCGCTTTTAACACACACCCCCATTCGCTCTGTCATTCTTACCCTTGCACCCTTCTCACTCGCATCTTTCGTCCATAGTCAAAATTCACGCAGTCACGTACACGCTTTTCTCACAGTTCAGTCGCTCAGTTCCAGACACTCTTCCTCGCATTCTTTCAGCCACTCGAGATTGTCTAAACGCAGTCACACTATTTTCCAAACATCCCGGCGCCGGTCCGTCGCAATACGACCTGGTCGCCCTCACGCACGCACAACAAACCATTCATCCTACAATATTTTAATCTACCCTAAATATTCTAGATACTACAGTACATTAGTTGATTATAGAGGAATAATATTTACTTCGAATTCGAATGAACCGAGTACTATATATATTTGTTGAATCACGTTGAAAATCTTTACTACGAGTCTCACTCGTCGTTGTAGGCCAAGGGGTTAACATGACTCGTACACTCATCGAACGCAGTTAACCGGTCAAAATAAAGTATTTACATAGCTTAAAAAACGAATTTTGTATACACAAGAACCGGCATTACTTTGAATAAGAACTTTCATAAACACTACCAATCAATCGAACAAAACACCAGTTATTAATTTTCGTTATAACTGTTCAACACTAACCGTACCAGGAACCGACCAAAAGACCGGATTTAAAATTCTGTTTTCTTTCGTTCATTTAACTTTCTATGAACGCCTATATTATCCGATTAATTTAATTTTTCAATTTTCGTTTTCCCCGTTGTTTCTGTTTCCACTTTATAAAAATGCATCATCTAACTTGTTTACCTTTATCTTGTATCCAATTATTTGACTGGTTACGGTAGGAAAAGTTCCGGTCCGGTTAGGTTTAGTAAACTATTTAAAATCTTATTTTTATATAAAATTATTTCTTATTTGTAATCATAGAAAACGCTGACACCGTTTGCCGTAAAAAAAATGAAACATCCTGTACCTGGCCGACTTAATATAAAGTATTTTGTCATCAATGGACGTCGTTGCGTCAACTTCGTCGCGTGCATTCAAAATCCCGGCCCGTCGGCACGGCCGATTGCGTAATTACTCGCAGCCTATTCGCCGCGGCAAGTGGATCTATTCGCGAGGTGCGGGATAACGAGATTAATGCGCCGCGTGTGTGTTCGCCGCGCGGCAAGGACCGGCATTAATTCAAAGCGAGCGGCCGCGCGGGGTATATCCGAGATCCTCGGATAGTCGACGAGAGCATTTAACCGTAGTCAACTAATTTCTTGATGTATGGTCACGCGCACGACACGTTCACACCTTCGGGAATCCGCTGTCTGCGGAGGGGCGTAATTTTTATTCTCGTTCCCGTCAATGGGGGTAATTAACCTCTTGACATGTGAATGAAGTGGAATTTCTTGTGACCTCAAAGTTCCGTTTAACACCAGTCTTATGGAACGTGTCAATTTAACGCAGAGTAGATTGTATAAACATTACTCAGTAAATATTTACGTCGATTTTGATTGTTGCAATTACATAAATATGTACCCTAATTGTTCATCATTAAACCTCTAATCTCCAAGATCTAAATAAACAGACCTCAATTTTTCTAGGGACAATAGAATAAGTTGTACAATAAACGTCCGTAAACCTCGTATTAAATTAGGATTTAATGCTGTTAGTGTTTAAGCCGTTGCCCTGTGTTTTCTTTCATAACTGTGATTGAGAAAAATACTTCGTTGTGGGTAATTTATTATATTAAAATGAGAAGAGACGTTGATACTTTTTCTGCATCTGTGTTTACCCCGAAAGTTAACTAGCATTTAACTTTTATTAAAATAAAGTAAATAACATTTAAATTTGACCAATTCAGTTTAAAATTGTTATCACGGGCCTGTCGCGATATTATAGGGCAAGGGGTTAAGTAAAGGGTTAAATGATTTAATAATAACTTGTATCGTTTAAGTAAAGGGTTAAGTAATTTAATAATAAGTAATTTAAGTACGGGATAAAGAAAATACCCATACATTGTGTATTACTTATATTATAAAATACGAACAAACGCTCAATTTTTAATTCTAGTATCACTAAATTATCATGTTCTAGGTATTTACAAACCGATGCAATTTCTATGCCCAATAATTCAGCATTTGCTCATATATTTTTCAATTTTTACCATTTCCAACTTCGAATTTTCTCGGGTGTTACATAAATCTGAGATAATAAACAACAGTCATGCAAAAATCATGTGAATATTCCTATATTTATACCTCAGTAACAAGTTGCATTATGCACCTCACACTCTATCTGTTTCCCATTAGGCGGTACATTCGCGCGATATTGCATACAATTTCCGCATGGAAAAATGGCACGTAACGTTCGAAGTTTACGTTAAATTGATATTGCCCAGTTCGTAGTACAGGTAGACGGCAGGTAGCACGAATTCGTTTTAACATTTAGATACAAGAGTGGCGCATTATTGATAATAATAAATCGGTTCGCCGCGAAATCGCCGGTAAATATTCTTCGCGCCGCGGAACGCGAATTCCTGGCACTCGCCAGAAATAAGATATAACGTCGTATCTATAGTTGCCGTGTTTCGATTGATTCTATTACGGCAACAAGTTATCAATAACCGAACGGGCTCGCGATGGAGACGGTGTTACTCACAACGGGAAAGAATTTCAAACGCTTAGCGGATTTCTTCGTGCGCCGATCGCAAATCGATTTCATTTAATAATGACGCGTTCGCGCCGGCATCGAATGATTCATAAATAGTAATGGACAGTCAGATTTCTCTCTTGAAATCGTGCGAGTAATTTCGCCGTACAAAGAATTCGCGGATCGAAAAATATTATATGTACGTCCAGACAATATTATATTTCGCAGACCTTGTTCCGTTTTCTTCTTTATGCTCTTACGTGCATCTAGGTACCTATGTGTGTGAATTAATACGTCTCTATTCAAATATCTCTTTCATGCATTGCCATTCATTTCTTTCTCTGTACCGGTGTTTCTTAATCTTATAGTGTCGAGAACTGGTAACGAAGTTTCAAGCACTATCTAACAAATAGTAGTATTTTGTTTCAAGGTTGAATTATATTTATTTTTCCTCTGTGAAATTAACAAATTAATTATTTTGGATAATAGAAATTGGAGAACAGTTGTGGAAGAAATTGTAAAGTGATTTGTGAAGTATTAATTAAAAATTTATTATTTTATGTGATAATTGCGCATATTAGCTATATTCTATGCAATATTAACCACGGGAAATGATAATGGAATACAATGATTAAAACGTGTATAAACGTTACTCGAGTCATGTGTATTCTAATACGTTACGTTCATTTATTATATAATATTACACAAGTATTTATAATATCATAGAATCATTAAAATTCTGCTTTTATAAGGCATGTCTATAACATGAAAAAGAAATATGTATAATATAAATGCATATGTAGTTGTTTGAATATATCTGAATGTTAAGTTTCCTCGATAGACGATGGAAAATATTAAAAAATAAATACAAATATTAATACTTGACGCTGAGAATGAGCATCTAGAACCAACATTACGATTGAAATCATAAGATACTTAAGTATTTATTGCATGAATTTTTATAAGGAATTAATAAAAACTATATGGCCGTTATTCTATTTAAATGTTAGTGTGGTAATGAAATAAATAGGAAAATATTAATAAACAATGTTATTTACAGCATTTTATAACTATTCCCATATGGGAACTTTATACACATACAAGTACAAAATAAACCACAATTTGCAGTGTTGTTTAACTCCTTGCCATATAATTTCTTTCTCAACTCTGATCGTATCGATTGTATCAACTACTCTGTAAATAATTGATTGAAAAAAGAGAAAAATCGTAAGCATATCCTATGTATATATTTGCTGTTAAGTATAATAATTGATTACAGAAACGTAATATTTACTTTGAATTCGAAAAGTAATACAACAATTATATGTTGATTTTAAAAATTTCTCTTTAAATAGAAAATCAAATAATCATTATAGAATGCATTTGACTCTATTACTACAAGTACAGGTTCAATCCAACGAATATGTAAAATGTATAACATAGTGTATCCTTGAAGTAATATTTATTATTATTGCAATATTTACATGGCCAAAAAACCTTTCTATTATTTCATGGTACCAAACTCAGTCATAATGACATTTATTTTAAATATAAACAGCTAAGAGCCAATGAAGCGCGTTAATGATAAAATCTTGGAAAATTCAAAAACTAGAATTAATCGATTTGGCCAATGAGCTGCTCATTTGTTTAATTATGCTGAAGATCATCACCACGAGTTTGACACGTTGTTATAAGACAAGGGATTGATTTATTAAACTATAGAACATATGAAATTAAGTTCCCGATCGGGAACGGAATGCAACAGAGGATTAACGTTAATAGATGTAATCGAAATGAAATGGTAAAGCAACAAACTTCGTCGCCATTTATTTTCAATTATTTTCGAGGCTGTAAATATTGTACGTGATCAAACATTTTTTAATGTATTTAGATGTGTGTCATAAACTTAACCGCGTACAGTTACACATGTTAACGTATTGCACGCTGGCTCGGCAACCATAAAACTTCCATCAAATCGAAAGTCTTGTTTAATGGCACGGAAAGTATACAACTCAAAACTTTTCACAGACGTGGTACTCTGAACTTTCCAGAGTCTGCTGGATCTAAGATCAATTTCTCTGATTCAGTATTCTATTTCAACGATTGACTTTCAGCGTACGATTAAACATTTCTTTCCGCACGTGTGGGTAATGGGGTGATTGAAAAAATGTTGGTCAAAAAGTTTGATTAATAAGGAACGTTTGATAAGAATCATTTGCCGACCCCTGTGTAACTTTAATATTTGCTCTCCAGCACGTTTACGACAAAATGAGATGATTGTTTTAGTATTGTATTTGTCCTATGAATAAGGTTTTTTATATCCTAAAAATAAAAAATAAAAGAGGTATTTCCTTTATTAAAAAAAATTAAGATAAATGAAACTTTTTTTGGTCTAAAATATATTTCCTTCATTATATATAGATTATCTATCAGTATTTTATAGTTAGATTAGATAAATTTTGCTTATCTTAGTTTTTAACCACAAAGGGAGTATGGAAACTATATTAGTTATGGGATGAGTCAATAATTTCAAACTGGACATTTAATTGTAAAATAGCAAATTTTGCGAAATCTCGAAACCTCATTTTTCAAACATAATGAATACACATTAGTCCATAAAATTAAAGGATTATTGTAATCAAGGAACTATCGATATTCGAACACTTGTTACTTTGTAATAAATGATTGTACGTCTTTTTGGCCAGGCTCATTATAAAGTATAAAGCTTCAACTTTCTCCATAAGCTATTTTTTTCTATTTTTCTACCTCATGTAACGGGTGGGAAAGTAAATACACTATTTAAGCTATTGTCCTATGATTTCTGTCTGAACTGTGATCGATTTGACTGCTTTCTTATTAATAATTTATTGAAAATTATAGACATACTCCATGTCATCGTTTGTTCTACAGCATAATCATTTGTAACAGAGGAATGATATTTAACTTTAATTCAAACAAATTAAATAATATTTATGTTTGTTAAATTTTATGTGAAATTTTCACCACGAGTCTGACATGATGTTATAGGGCAAGGAGTTAAATGTTAGCCCTTAGAGTCTTTAAAGTATACAAAACCCTCAGCAGATGAAGCCAAATTATACACCAGATGCTTAACACTAGACATACCGACACTTTATATACATCTATTCCTATCACGACCGGTTAAATAGTTGGTTAGAAAATAAGGGTAAATAAATTAAACGATCCAATGTTTTTAGTGAAAGATTTTAGTTTTTAGTGAGTACTATGATACCAAATAATTAATCATTCTTACTAATTCCATTTGCTTTCTGTATAGTAATACTTATTCTTTGGTAATAAGGGCAAATGGTATTAGAAATAATTATCAATTATTTAGTATCGTAGTACTCATATTACAATATTATGTAGCTGTTTGTATTAGTACATACTTTTATTCCACATCAATTTTCTTATCGTAATTGTTCTCAAGTAATTTAGAAGTTCTTTTAAAACAGTTGAAATTCTCGTCAACGCGTTAATCTATCAAACAATTTTAAAATCTTCCCGAAAAAGGTGTCACTGGTCACTTGCTGTCTTTCAGGAGTACATCCTCGATGATCCTCGTTCAGGCCGAACCCGCTTTAATCGGTTGCAAAGTGTGTACCGCTTCCCTCTCCGCGGTTAGTCGGTATTCGAGCAATTCCTAGGAAACGGGTTCCGCGGACTAGTGGAAAACTATTATTAATACGAGCCGCGCCGGGAATTCGCATATTTTCTAACGGAAAATACGGTCGCGCAGAAAAAATCCGTCCCCCGACGAAAGTATTGAGCAATTGGTACTCGCGGCGATCGTTGCAGATCGCTGGCGTGATTCGTGGGTGTGTATGCCCGTGCGCGCAACCGGCAGGGGAATAGGTATTAACATTATACATATACATATACATGTACAGGGTGTTTCTAGTAACTGGGACAGGCTGTAACTCTGTTCTAAGTGAAGATAGAGAGAAATCGTAGTGGAAACTTTTGCACTGCTTAATATGCTCTGTTATGCAGATAGGTGTAGCTACCAGCTTTCTGTTGATAAATATTAGCTATTGAATTTTTATAGACAATAAATATCAACTACTAGCTTTTTTGTAGATGATAAATATTGTATTCTGTATGCTATAAGAAAACTAAATATCATATTGATAGGATATAACTCTATTATAAGTGAAGATAGAGAACAATTTTGCACTATTTGCAAATGTCCTAAATGAAGATAGACACAAATCGCAGTGGAAACTTTCGCACTCTTTAACATGCTTTATTACGTTACCAGGTATAGTTACTAGTTTTTTCCTAAATGATAAATTAATATGAAGAAAATATAGATATAAATTTACAAAAACAGCAATATTGATATTTCCTAAACACCACTGTAAATTCTAAAAAGAACAATAATTTAGAACACTTAGTTCGTCTCCAGCTGCACCTGTGTAAGAGATACTAAAACCACAATTACTTTTCCAACTATAATCTTATAACTCCTTTGCCCTTAATCAATACACCAGACCAATCTCCACAAAAAGTATTAACCCACATTAAAAACAAATCAAAACATAGAAAAATCTGTATTTCATATATTTCTTAACACTAGAACTACGTATTAGTAAAAATGACATATTTCGATTGTTTCAATTAATAGTTATTTGCAGTTATTAATAGTTATCTTAAAAGCACTGAATATTCGAAATGATCTTGGAAATAAATAGTTTCACTTGAATAGTATAACGAATGTCCGAAGATCGTGACAATTTTTATAAGATTCCATATTAATTCTATTAAACGCTCTGTACTTCTAGTCTTAAGAATACTTTATATCTTCCATCTAGAATATTAAAAAGAAAAATAATTTTTCCCAATTGACCCTCTCAATATTAGAATTTCCAAACCATTTGCAGTATACATAATACAAAATTGATTTAGCCTCAAACCTGACTGTCTCTAAAACTAAAGATCGAAGGTTTGATTTTTCTGAATTCCTTAAGGAATGTTTCTCCTACGCATTTCTCAGCCGTATAATGAACATCCGAAGTAAATAATCTGTTGTAACAATTTTTATAGTGATCACACATGAATACTATTAAACGTTCTGTAGTTCTACCGTCAAGTAACCAATATTTCCGGAAACAATCTTACTCCCAGATTAAAATGGAACACCCTGTATACATATGTACACGTATATGTACATACGGATAGATATATGTATATATTTGAGCTTGGTCGGGAAACCAGTATTTATTGCAGCTCTGGCCTGGAACAGCCGCGTTAGAGCAACGCTGGTAAATCTAGCACGGTATCGCGTGAAGCAACTGGCAACTACACGACCACCTAGATATATACGTATAAATATCGGTACCATCGGCTCCGGGGCAGAGCGAGAGCCCAGCGCGCAGCTCGGCCGGCTTATACGTGCAGCTGCACCGGTAGTTTGCAACAGATACTTCGGCAGCTACTGAATGTGTTTGCGGTAGGCCACCTCGAAGAGGAAAGCGTGCTCCGCTTGGGAAGGTATTTTGATGCGTGCCGATCTTCGTGGAACGGTACACGCTTGTTACACAATTGCGCTCGATTCTCGCGACGATGGTGGCTCGTCGTGTCTAGCCAGAGACGCGACGCGTCTGTCCGATGATGGGGCCGACCGCGAGACGATCTTTTTGTCGTCGCGATTGCGATCTGGAGTCACGGTATAGTATGACGAAGAAATGACTTCGCCTGTTCTAAAAGCTAAAAACTCAAGGATGCAAGGAAACTGGAAGGGACACCGCATTCGATGGCTCTTCCAGTTTCCTTGCCTACCTGAATTTTTAGTTTTTAGGAGAAGCGAAGTTTTTTCTTTGTGGGACTATGCATACCACTAAGTGTTGGGAGGCTGACACTGTCAGTCAATTTCGGTTGTAATTATATGATTCGCCTAGGTGCTTACATACACCAATCGGGTTACACATTAAAGAGAGTGAAGTGATGTCTTATGACGTCACGAGTGCCAGCTTTCCAGCATTTGCCGTTATGTACAGTTCGGAGATGATTTGACGTCTAGCATAATGTCACAGAAGCAAGAGCGTCTGTTATGTTACCACAACACATAGAAGGAATGCTCCCGAAAAAAGGGTGGGATTTTACCCGGATCCAAAGGAAAACCAAAGTTTTTCAGATTTTGTGTTTTATTATGTTTCACGATGGCGAGCCCGAGTTAGAAAAATGTGGTAGAGGTTTTGACTTGTTGACGGTTGTGTGGTTAGGATAATTCCAAATTGAATTATTTTATTGTTAATAAGAATATTTACTTTTGGATTGAAAAAGCATTGGTTTAACTATTGAAGAAAATTCATGTTTAATTTGCAATTAATTTGAAGGTTACAATATTCAAGAATGATATTTCGTTATTTACTGGAAAGGGAGCAAATGTAATACACTTAACAAGAATGATCGCACGAAACCAATTTACACGAAAAAAATAGCGTGGTATTACGTACGTAGGTAACTATGCAGCACAATTCGTTCGATGCAACGTGTTTTTTTTTGCTTCACCGCTGGAAAATCAGCGCATATCGAACCGAAATCACGTCCGATGCAATTCGCTTGGCGAATACATCGATACGACTTCCTTCTTTCGTAACAAACATTATATCGAACACGTTGCATAAACATAAAATTGCTGTAACGATTTCATTCGCTTCTTATAATATAATTCGTTAAGTAAAAGTAGCGAGAACTTCCGCGGCCGCTCTTAACTGCGCCTCTAATCCGCAATGAGGACTCACGTTTTCATGTTTTGCGGTGAAAAATTATCAATCTCCGACGCAATAACACGAAATCTAGGATCATAACCTCATACCGTCCGATTTACGTCCTTAAATATCTATTCTGCTTTCTTTCCTATATTTTCTGGTGCATTCCTGATATTTATGTGGAGCTCTCGAATTTCCTTACAATACGGAAATGAGTATAAGAAACGAGAATAAATATCCATGGATTTACCTAATTGTTTATATTCATAAAAAATGTATGAACACAACTTTATAGGTGTACTCTCGTTTCATTTAAAAATAATTTCCTTGTACATCTGCATGAAATACTCATAGAAATCGTAGCGTCATTAAAAGCTTGAATTATTACAAAAAATATAATTAGTTTAAATTGCAGTTAGTTTAATAAAAAACACAGTATTTCTTATGATGAATCATTAAACGATTTAATATAAATGTGTTTTTATTAAAATTTTAAATATCTATACCAATGTGCTCTAGTTTCTTTAACACACGATATAATATATTACAGTTTACTCTACGACCCAAATATTTAAATAAATATTTACTTATAATTTATATAATCAAATTTGTATTACTTATTATTTATTATATACGTTATTTACCCATTTAATTACCTTTTTTCGTGTAATGAATAAATAATTATAAGTAAATATTTGACGGTAATCTATTGTACTTTAGTTATTTAAATCACTTATTCCTTGTTCACCGTGATTATATAGTAACACGAGTAATTGATATATAAATTGTTTAATACACTTCTTAACAAAAGATCAGATAAATGCCAATTATGTTAGGTTGATCTAAAAATACTTTTGCAGTCATTAATTTTCTCACAAAACTTTATAGCACCGTAAAATCACACTTTGATTAACGTGACAGAATCGATTGCCAGTGAAATATGTAGTTGTACAGTTTCAAAATATCGCAGTCAGCAATTGGGTCACCAAGGGAGACATTGAAATCGAGTGCGATATTTATCGTGGATTCGTTATAAATATTCACTTTACATTTGCAATTCGACCGAATCGAGAAAGTGAAAATGTACAATACCAATAACTCAGGTATTTAAATGATTTCCTTAACGACCAGTTGTTTATTTTATCCTATTCAAAGTGATGGATGAAGCCATAAATTTTCTCACACTCTAAAACAATGATACAGGTAATAGTGCAAATATTTTATTTATTATTTACCGTATTACCCGAATTACCATAATACCTACTGACTAGTTTCATTAAACTTTTGTATCAAAGTTTTATAACTGTCCTATTGAAACTATAAATATTCTATTGAACTGTAGAATAGTTACATGAATAGTCCTACGATTATTTCATGGAAAATATAAATATACCACTGAATTGTAGAATAATTAAACAAATGAAGGTTTTATAACTATCCTGTTGAGACTATAGATATTCTATTTAACTATATAATAGTTAAATAAATAAGCCGTATAATTATCTTATAGAAATTATAAATTTTCCATTGAACCATAAAATAGTCAAATAAATGAAAATTTTATAACTATCCTATTCAAACTACAACTTGACCTATAAAATTCTCAAACAAATAAAAATTCTATAATTACCTTATTGTAAACATAAATGTCTCAATAAGCTTTTAAATAGTTAAACAAATAAAAGTCCTATAATTATTCTATTGAAACTAGAAATATTCTATTAGCCCATAACAAATAATCAACTAAATAAAAGTTCTATAATTATCCCATTGAGAACATAAATGCCGCATTAAATTATAGAATAATTAAACAAATAAAAGTTCTATAATTGTTCCACTGAAAACATAAATGTCCCATTAAACTATAGACTAATTAAACAAATAAAAGTTCTATAACTATCCTATGGAAAGTACAAATATTCTATTAGCCTATAAAAAATAATCAAATAAATAAAAGTTCCATAATTATCCCATTGAACCTACAGATACCAATAAACAATAAAACAGTTAAGTAACTAAAATATAATCCAACTCCCAGCACCCGTAACGGTAAATCAAAACAAACCCACAATTCGTAACACTCTCTTCGATTCTCTACAACCTGTATCCCCTCCTTACCCGATAAAAAGGTTAATAACTAGAATAATGCCGAATATACGCACCTACGCGTTCGATAATTAATTAACCGTGGCAGATAAGTTTTGAGAATGTTGCCGAACGAGAAATATCGACGGTACGTTCCGCCGCTAATTGGATCAGCGGTGGCCGGGCCCGCGGGTCGTGCCGTGCCGACTGCGCGCTTAGCTCGTGCATGGTGATACGCGCTAATGCACCGATTCGCGCAAGACAGCGGTTTTTGCCTGCATACCTGCCAGCCACGACACACGTAAGTGAGTACGTGTTCGATTCCCGATCCCAGGCGATCTCGCGGAACAAACCTACAAGCGGATAAATACGGCCGCCGCCGTGTAATAATTATGTATTTCACTTTCCCATGGCGACCATGCGTGGCTATTCAAATTTTCAGAGACTCGCGCACCACCGTTGCCATTTATCCGTTTCTCCATTTAACGGGAGAATTACCGTGCCTGTTGAAGCTAGACTGAGTTTTCTGATTTTACTGTTATTGTTGAGGAAAGGATTGATTAGAACTAACAATATTTGACACTTTAGCTGGCAGAGTGGTTCCATAAAACAGGAGCTTCACGGAGGACAATTATAATTCATAAGACACCTGACGTCGAATAAAAATGTTTAATAGGGTGAATGACTAGATAACGGTGTAATGTAAGAATTGTGGTAGCAAATAATTAACGATTGTTCCTTTTTATCTTTGCTACAAAGGAATAAGTGACACGTGAAACGCTGATGTTTCTCATGATAGTCAACGTGTTAACTCTTTGCAGACGAGGACTCTTTAAAGTATACGAAACCTTCCGCAGATTTGCGGAATTAGATATTGAATGCTTAACCCCTTGCCATATGATTTCTTTCTCAACTCTGATCGATACAACTACTTTGTCATTGATGATTGATTGGAAAAAGCGGAAAATTGTAGGCGTATTCTATGTCTGTGTATACTCTTAAATATAGTAATGGATTACAGAAGAATAATATTTATTTTGGATTCAAATGAATCGAGTGATATTTATGTTTGTTAAGTTATATTGAAAATCTTCACCACGAGGCTGACACGTTGTTGTAAGGTAAGGGATTTAACGATAGAGAATAAGGAAACTATGTACTGATTTCTTACTCTTCGAGTAATTTATTTGCAACTTAGTATTCCAAACGTGAAAGTCTGGTAGCGACAAAATGTCGACATTCGTCCGCAAAGAGTCAACCCTTTCTACTCGGAACTTTTTCACGGGAGAAATTCAAAATTATTTTATGAGATTTGAACATTTCTTTGAACCAACTTAAAGAGAAATTAATCAAGGAACAAAGCTATTTTATTTCAATGTTTCGCGTATTGATGTATTATGCAGAGTTTAAGGCTGCAAAAAATTTACAAATATCTTCTACTCCTTGGAATGTTTTAACCGGTTGGCATCTTCGAAGAGCCTGTCCTTCGCAGCAACCCGTTTTTGATAGTGAAATACAAGATCCGTCATTAAAATCAATTTCCAGGAATCTAAATTCAATAAATAGGATCATAAAATTTCACGGTAAATATTTCTCATCAAAGTTAATTGCAATTGCGATTAAAGTGAAATTCCATCGCGCTCAACCAAAACATCTCGATCGAGATCACTCATCGGACAAGTAAAATAAAACAAGCAGCATACACTTGCATAAAAACTAATGGGAAACGGTGTGCAATCGAATAACTCTTGTAGAACCGATAAGTTTCTTAACCCCGCAGCGGTTCTTTATCCGCGTAATATTTGAAATATTATTGGGAAAATCGGAACGTTTTTCTTTTAATCTTCTTTCCATAAATTTAACAATCCGGCTAGAAAAAAATCGATAATTTCACCAAATAGATAGACAGAACATAGAGGAAACATGTCACGAAGTCGACGTCTATTTGACTTTTGCTTTAGATGACGGAATGACAAAAAACGAATTCAAAAATATTTAAAAAATAAGGGATTAGAAGTTTAATTTAAAAAGTTGTAATTTTTTATGTGTTCCAGTTAAGTGAAATGGGTTTTATTAGTTAAGTTCCATTTAAATGTTCTTAAGATTAAAATGTTCTAATAAAACTCATCATGAAAATACAAGCATATCTTTTAATATTACTATCTACTAATATTTTAATACTCCTAGTATCTATTTGCATACATACATTATAAAATATAATATCAGCTAAACCGTACCTACTTATCACATTTTTAAATACCAAAGTTCAAAACACACTGTTACTTTGTTGAATTTTCAAGTCAACTTCATTAAACTATGCGTTGCCTATTTTACTCAGAAACTTTCAATTGTCTTTTACTTTACTCACTTATAAATGAAATACGTTTGTACATTCCATTTATTCGTACATCATAACATAAACGTCACATTGAAAAACAGAACAGACTTTCTAACCAACTTAATAGCATTTTTTAAACTTGATGCTGTTCGATACTTCCGTTCATACAGCATCAATCACTAGAAATCGGTGCAACGTCCAACATATTAATGGTATCAAAAAAGAAAAGAGAAACGAAAACGACGATTGGATCGAGGAAGACTCGAAGAACGCGGCAGCGTTAATCGTATGCTCATAAAGTAAATAAAATTCCTCTCCCATTTGTTACCCACGTTACCCCAATAAACCGTCTCGCACTTCCGGTCCCCCGGGGCGGCAGACGCCGCAATTAGCCCTCGTTACGAGTCGTACATTATCCTCTCGTTTGTTTCCTGAATGGGTCCCGAGGCGGGGCCGAAATCGGAGAAAGCGAGCCACCAGCATCGGTACGGCGATCGATGCGCAGAGGACTCGTGATAAGAAACCCCGTTCGGCTCTTAATATTTTTTATGGTTGTAAAATTGCGAAGTTAATTTAAATGTGACATTTGATTTACTTTTAAGGAGGACAATGACAATTAGCTAATTAAAAGAATAGTTATTAACTTTTTAATTGTGTTTGCTGTAAAGGATGAAGTTGTTAGAAAGCCATCGATGATTTTGAATAACTTTTTCCTCTACAATTATATATTGTACATATAATACATGTTACTGTTAACAATGCATTCAGCGTGAAGTCAATTATCTTATGCTTTCAGAAAAATTCTAAATATGGTTATTATCTTTTCTACACTCTTCTCTATACTGTGTACTTAACTCCTTATTCTACGATATTTTTCACAATTTTTCTTAGCATACCTATTTTGCTGTTATTAATTTAGTATGAAAAGAAAAGAATTTGATGCTTATTTTGTGTCTACGTTTACTCTAAAGATTCATTTAGTTTGCTGTAAAAACTTCTTTAGTTTTCTTTGGTTTTCTTTGATTTTCTTTAGTTTTTTCAGTTTACTCTAAAGATTCATTTAGTTTGCTGTAAAAATTTCTTCAGTTTTCTTTGGTTTTCTTTGAGTTTCTTTAGTTTCTTTAGTTTCTTCAGTTTACTCTAAAGATTTCTTTAGTTTTCTTTAGTTTCTTCAGTTTACTCTAAAGGTTTCTTTAGTTTTCCTTACTTTCTTTAGTTTAAACTAAAGATTTCTAAAAAACCTTTACTCAAAGGCTGGCAATTGACATTCAAAATAAATAAATGACACTTAGACCCATCGAATTCTATTGACAATTTTCACTACGACTCCAACTGGGTATTACAAGAAAAGAGGTTATCAACGATTTCCCCAAGACCGTGCTCGAAACGCGTTTTTCATATTTCCATTCGCAGTGTGGCGTGGCGCAGCAGTTAACTTTCATCGAGTGGGGGACCGATTTTAATAGGGGGAGGAGGAGGAGGGGAACGTTTTAAACCTGTTCACCGTGTGTAATAGATAACAGCGGATCGTTTTAAACGTCCGCGCCAAGACGGATAACGCCTGTACCCTCTAAATGCCACAGTCGTAATAAATAACCGGCGGACGTTTCAAACATCGGTGAACAGATAGCGGAAACGTTGCGAACGTTTGAGCTTTAATAGACAGATAAATTTTCCGCGGCGATTGATAAAGCGCGGACGCGAGTTTGCCGGGTCGCGCGTGCGGCGCGCGGGAAAATGGGATTGGCTTTGATTCGCCGTCGACTCCGAACGGACGGGGAATAAAAAAATCGTTAATGGGCGGCCGTGATCGCGATCGTCGATGATGAGAACGTGAACTTTGGAGATCTGGGAATATTTTACGCGGCGAGGGCACGGTACAAATTGTTCGAACTACGTGGGTTAATGCTTCGAGTCATGCTCGTGACCGTGGTTACGAAGAAAATTGAATTGACGTTGAATGTTATTGGTTTTGCGAGAGATAAATGGATGAAACTGAGAAATGTGATGTTTAGTAATATACTGCTGCTCAGTGCTCCAGCTCTGTTCCGTGATTTTCAAAAAAGTGAATTAACCTCTTGGCGTATTATTTACGTTCGATGATAAGCTTGTATAATATTTACTATCGACAATTTGGAAGAAACGCAAGAAAATGTTTCATTCCATTGGAACTGCAAATTTATTTTGGAGATAGTAAATTGGTAGTAGTAAAATAGTTTTTTCCTTCAATCTATGGACAATGAACAACATTTTATTACATTAATCTAGAAATCTTTATTGAGTCTCATTTGTCGTTGTACGTAATAATATAATACCACCTAATAAATGAAATAAGAAGATAAACAAATGTTCATGGCGTAATCAATTGTTACACATAACTGTCACATAGAAAATATATGAATAAATATATGAGTTATTAGTATGACAAATTACTCTAATATTTAAATCGACATATGATTTCAATATCCTTTGATATATCTTGTCGATTACTTCAGTATTGAACTGTTTGAATATCATCGATAGCATCGCTATCGGTCCGAACAGGAAGATACATTAGCTGTTTGCACGCTAGAGAAACGGTGAGCAGTTATCAGATTTTTATGGCCACAAGGTGTGAAGCCTCGTTAAATTCATCGAAGCATGTTGCAATAATATGGCGATGTCTGTATTGGAAAAAGAATGGCGTGCATTGGATAGTACATTTATCATCTTAGTGGATCACGATTAGAGGCACGTGGAATAAAACCAAACTTTCCTTGTCTGAATCTTTTATTTATCTTTCTATTTGAATTCGTAACTTATCCGATTTTCCATCACTCAGTAAGAACTCTCACTGATTATTATTTGGTATTCTATTACTTACAAATCTACCATCGTTTGACTCCTTAAATCGTTCACTTGCAAGTTTCTATTCTAGTTAAAAAAAGCTTCTCAATAAGAAAGAAACGATACTAAATAAAACATTACAATTCATAACAAAATTTCAGTTTACAATTTTCTAGTAAATTTCAACAAATTTCATGGTTTTTCGATCTCGTCAATCTCACACATGTCTTAGTGACAATTAGAAGTCTACGTGATTAATATACGCGTTTCTTAGCATTATTCGATTTGGTAAAACTGAGAAATTACAATTATAATTGAATTACAACTTACTTGATTCTATGAATTAACATAATTCATCGATCTTCAGATGAGCATAAAATTATTCCGTCCACATGGAACATTTCATCAGGAAGTATTCAGCATTCAAAGAGTTACCTCCTTGCCCTATGATTTATTTCTTAACTATGACCGACAGAACTACCTTATAATTAGTAATTTCTTAAGAAAAAACAAACAATTTTAATATTTATTCTACCTCAACGTTTACTCCAAAGGTTAACGATTAACAATAGATAAGTAATATTTAATCCATATTTAAAACAAATAAATGACACCTGAATTTTTCAAATTCAGTTTAAAATTTTCATCACGAGACTGACACGGTATTGTAGGACAAGCGATTGAAAGCAATTCGTCCTAACGCATCGTGCCATTTCTCCCCCCCCCCCCTCTATTTCCGTTAAATTAAAGCCATGTAGCGTAGGGGTGGGTTCAGCTCGCCGAATAGTTTCTTCGTTCAATTTACAGAATAATTGCGCGCAGTGTCGTTGCACAAAGGGACGCGCGTCCGCCCGAAAAGCGAAGTTTCTCAATTTCAAGAAGGGGCTCGGCTCTCCTCAATTTAGGTTGCTCGTTTCGAGGCAGCCGGAGCTCGACGGGTCGCGCGGCGCGCTTGCCTACTGCTTACTAATTAGCAATTAGACCAGCGTGCAGCGCACAGTCCGAGCTAGTTTTCTAGGCCAGGCCGGCCTCTCAGAAATCCTCGCGTTCCTGCCTAATCGTTGTTCGTGCTGGAAGCTGCTGGACGCGCCCCTCCTGCGCCGAGCATTAATTGCGAGTGTCGTCTCGCGCGACCATATCGCGCAGAAACATTTCTTTCTTGACCTATTAACCTGTTAACTGTGGAATTTAGTTTGAAAAATCTCTTGTTTTGCGCTCAAAAAAATTGCCATAGAATCACAGGGCGTTAAATTAAAATGAGAATCTAGTCCACATTTGTAATATCGCAAATTATATTTCTCATTTCTCGTTTTTTACTCGCTAAGGAACTATTTGAAAATTTTTCTTCACTCTCTATTATTATCTCCTAACGGTCAACAGAATTATTCGCGGACAAGATTGCCTTAAACTTCTAATATTTATTATATAAAAAATTCAATTGTACATCGGAGAAAATAATGTACAAGAAGTACATTCCTTAATTTTCCGACAACATTTTTTTATTATCATACTATTATGTTTTTTCATAAAATGTTTGACAACACAGACCCGCTTAAAATCGAGATCAAATTCATTTTATAATTAACATCACGGATTTTTATAGACTTACGCAAATTTGGCACTACAAAATTGTACAGAATGCACTCGATACGAAAAAATATACAAAATATCCAAATTGTAATACTGTTTATAGTAATCATTGCGAGAAACCTTTTCTTTCATAATTCCATTGCCCTAACCATGTCCTCAAAAATCTACCTAAACATGCACAATGAATCCATAACAATTCCCTTAGCAGCAGAAAATAAGACCAAAAACCATAATCCATCGCGTCTCCCAAGTATCTTCGAGATCCATCTAACGAAGCAAAAAATATTCATTAAATCGTGTCCGAGGCTCGTCTGTTTAATTACAGCGACGATAAGCGGTCCTCTCGGTAGCGTTCCCGGCCAGCGGTTCGGTCATCAGATCTGTGACCAGAAATTCCCAACCGTCTCTCCTCTTCCGGTGGTGTAAAGACCCAGGAAAAATGGAGACGTCGGCGGGCCGCCCAAGATTGTCCCTTACGATCCACGATCGCCAGCTCGCGCGCGCGCCGCGCCATCTCTCCTCGACCGTGTCCGGAGCAAACGAAGCACCGGGGTTAACGCCGTAAATTCGTTATCTCGGTTCGGGGTCGCGGCGAAGGTAACGGTTAATCGCGGCGGCGCGGAATATTTTCGTCCATGGTGAAAATCTTTGTTACCTTGGAATTTATCAAAGGGAGCGAGCGGTCGCGGCGCGGCAGGGGCGGCAACTTGATGTAGAGATCCTTCCTCACATGTACCGAGTGTCTCGGGTAATTGGGACAAGATGTATCTTTGAAATGGTTGGAGGTGGAAGGTATGTTATAGAGAAAATGTCAAAATAAAAATGGTATTTAACGTTAGGTTTACGGAACACGTTAATTTGATGAATATTGAACTTTACGATCATTATTTAGTAAATATTTCGGTCGATTTTGATTGATGCAATAACACAAATGTGTATCTTAATTGTATAATCTTTAAATCTGTAATTTCCAAAATCGAAATGAACGAATATCAAATTTTTTAAGCTCAATAGGATAAACTGTACAATAAATGTTCGTGAACCTAGTGTTCAGGAAGCATGATTTGGAAATAATTTTATAATCTTTATAATGAAATACGCTATTGTTGCTATTCTTTTTGAGCAGATCTATAGTGTTGAGTGCATCAGTGCAGATGCAGTTTCTGAATATACGGAAAAGTATGGAATATTTATGTTTTGAACGTATTAGTTTAGAATTTAATTATATATTGCGTTCAGTAGCATTAATATGTGATTCTTATAAATATGTACTCGTCATATTTGTTGCATTTATACGTTTGCTACAGTATTAAGGTGAAGCTATTAATTTTTAAAATCGTTTATATTATATTTATAAAACGTTATGTTTGTAAAATTATTGTATTATTTCTAAACTATAATCGTAGGAACTACTTTATCGTCACTAATTTATTAGGAAAAGAAAAAATGTTGATGTTTATTCCATATCTACGTTTAGTTCGAAGGTTAACGATTGATAATAGACAGATAATGTTTAATTGATATTTAAAAGGAACAAATAACACTTAGATTTCCCAAATTCAGCGTAAAATTCGAGTCACGAGTCTGACACGATATTGCAGGTGAAAGGGTTAACTGAAATCACTGATCAGCATGGTGTTAACAATTAGACGCTAATGATTAAATACACGCTCATTTGAATAACATGCATCGTATTGAATATGACCGTAGATACAACCTATATTTGAACTTAGTTTTATCAGAGAAGTAGTATAGTATTACCAGTTTTTATTCACAATATGTGTTATTACTGGTGGTTATTGAACAGCAGTCTTTCATTCTCAGATAAGCGCACACAATTTTTCATGAAGAACAAGTTTGAAGGGGTTAAATATAAAAATCCTCGGCAACTCAATGCGTATGTACGCAGTTAGGATCCCCGGGCAATATGGCGGATGTCGGCCACGGTCACGTGCGTCGCGCTCGGCAGAAAGGAGGAAGAGATAATCGACGAAAAAAGAGACGAGAAATAAAAATTCTACTGAAATGGTCTGCGAAGACAGGGAGGGGAAAAGGTTTGGGAGGTTGTGGACGACGTCGCGTTCTTTCACGTAGACAGTCGCGATGAACGACGCACGCCACGTGGATTTCGTATGCCGCGTAGGGAACGCGCAGGGATTCCTCTCTCTCCCGGCTGGATCGGGCAACGGATGTTCAGCCGACTTTAAATGCATCCTGCGTACCACCACTGCTTCTCCTTTTCTTCCCCCTTTTTATGACTTTGCCTCCCTCCTCCTCCGCCCCTGCCTCATCGTATTGTCCTCTACCGTTTGCTGGTTCGTTCTTTCGGCACACGGTTCCGCTCCGGCGTCTCTCTTTTGAGGCTTTTTTGCTTTCGCTGTTCGGTGAAACGCGTCTTTCTCCCGGTTCACGGCGCAAAAAAAGGAAACAACGCCGGTAATAAGCCTCCGGGACGGACAGACCGGGTTTTTGGCGTTAAGGAGGACCGGTGACGTACCCGCGGGCACGTCGCGCGAATGAATATGTGGTCCTGGACAAATTGGGGCTGATGCGCGGGATTATGTAAGATGCTTCCGGTGACGGAGATTAACCTTTTCGATGAGATCGTTATTTTCTTCTGGCTTATTTAACCCTCCGCGGACTGAATTTTTTTTAGAGGCTATAAAGGATGTATGTAGTATAATATTAAGGAATTTCAATCTGTAAATACAGATTAATAATGGATTCGATACTTTTAATAATTGTGTTAAAACGAGTATACTTTGGCATTTCGAAATTACAATGATAAGTTTATTAATATATTATAAAGTTCAAGTTAATTAATTACGTAATTTTATTTGCCATTTTATTTTACTATGCACAATGAAATTAATCAATAAGATGCTAGTATATTGGTATGTGACTTCAAAGTCATTTATAAGGCTTATAGAGGGTTGACAACTCTGGGTCGTGATGTGAATTCGTTTGAATGTATGCAGTAGTTGTCTTCTGTTGGTAACTTTATCTAACAGTGAAATAATAATGCTGGGTTGTTAAATTGATTAGAAATGGCTTCTGATTTATTATGGGTATGCAGAGATTTTGGATAAGTTATAATTTAATTCTAAGGATTAGAACATTTTTCGTACTAACAACTAAATTCGTTTATGTTCTTTTATTCTTTTTATGTTATTTTATTTATTTTTGTCACTTATGTACTTATTGTTTTAATGACATTTTTATTAGTATGTTTAGGATATTCTTGAAATATACATGGTTTTAGTAGACACAAAGATAATCTGACAAAATGTATGTATTTATATATATAGAATTATTTTTTACTATAGAAACTCATTTTATTATATAAACATATACTTTGGCTATAGGCTATCTGTTAAGAAAATTTAGGATGACCTTTTAAAATTGAAAAAGATTAATTTGATTGTTTTTCTGAAAAGTGATAAGTATTATACGTATTGATAATTTCTTTGAATATTTAATTTATAAAAAAATAATGTAATACAAATATGTAAATTATGCACTCCTTTATTTCTGTTTGTGTAATTCGAACACACCATTGTTCCATATATAGGAGGCATTAAAGCGAGTGGAAAAAGGAGTTAAAACCAATTAGCGTCAGAGGACGGTGTGGAAAATTTTAATGGGCTCTAGGCTTTTCCAATGAGCTAGTTAGTTTCTATCGTCTATCGATGATAGTTGCTTTATATTATTTAAGAAACATTAACTATATTTGCCTTTCATTTCATGGAGCAAAACGAAAAAAGCCGTTAGTTATATTTAACACGCCATCAACAATAATACATAAATCCCTGTAGTTACATAAAATCAATTTAATGATCGAAGACTCGACTTTTTCAGCCGCAAGGAATACTTCATTTGAACATTTCATAGCCAAATAAAATTATCTAAAGCCAACAATGACACTTACTTGTAGACATGAAAACAGTTAGCATAGTTCTAAAATGAATAACGAAACCATTGCCATAAACTAACATTTTTATGCATCTACGGTACGAGCGTATGGTGTATAAACCAGAAAATGTTCATAAGAATTTAAGGTTTACTGTATATTTAATTTATTATAATTCTAAGAAGAATAAATGATAATAAAGCATGCATGAATGTTTACTTGAATTATATCACTATTCAATTTCTCTTTGCAAATACAAAAATTATATTATTTATTATCTAATGATAGATTATAATTTAATAACGAATATAGATTATTCTTTTTATCGAATTATTGAAATGTTATTACTAGATAAGGCTTGTTTTTGAAAAATAAAATTTTTTGTTCCAGTTACTGTCACATGAGACGGCGTGTAAATTTGATAAGTTGTCTCGATAAGCAATATCAATCTCTCATTAGTTAAATAATTAAGTTATTTATTCACAGTTTTCGATTTTAGATATCGAAGCTCAAAGTCGCCATTGTGGTATTCGATCGGAAAGAGTTAATATGTAAATACTGTTACTTATTTTCTTCTTCGATTCTCTTCAGTTTACTCTAATTTCCAGAATTCTAAGAATTTCGCCTAATGTTCAAAAACTCAACCAAATCGCCCGATACCCATTACACTCGTCCCAAAACAAATTAACGATCATTCTCCCCGATTCTCCGACCAAAAACGAAGTTCAAAAGTAAAACGATACCAGCAAGCACTTCATTCTTCGTCAACGTGGCCCGCTAGCAATCGTTATCGTCGCCGACCAGCGAAACTTTCAAATCCCTTTTTCGATTCCCGGGAAAGCCGATCGGATTTCACAGAATCCCGTCTGCTCGCTCCAGATCACCTGTCCCGAACGGTGAAATTCCGGTTTCGCGCGACACACTGCGCGTTCCGTCGTCTACCGCGTTCTATGGATTTCGTAAGAGAGAGGAGAAAGATCGGGGGAAATCGGGGTTCACCGAAAAATCCGGCGGCGCGCGATTTCTCGTAGGCAAAGCAGCCCGCAGGAGGGGGTGGGGAGCTAGGAAACAGGTGAAGAGGAAGTGAAGGGCGCGAGAGGAAGGGAGGGACCGGGGTGAACGCCTTGGACGTGCATTAAAGTCGTATTAAGGCCGCCTGATCTAAACACGACTACTTATTCTCGATGGAAACGAGTTGGTTCCACGACTAGAGATCGCCTCACGCGTGAGTCTTCGCGTATAGGGTGCGCTAGAAGGTCAGCAAAATTAGACTACATAACCCTTTGCACTCGGAAGATTTTCACTAGAAATATTCAAAATTTTCCTATGAAATATGGACGTTCTTTGAATTTAACTAATGAGAATACACACGTAAACTAAGGAACCAAGCTGTTTTATTTCAATATTTCACGTACCGTTGCATTATATAAAGCTTAATATTCTATATAAGACTTTTAAGTTTATTATATCGAATCACGTAGTGAATGAGAGTCACCTCTCGAGTGCAAAGGGTTAATACGTTGACTGTAATGGTGGTGACCGATGACCGGAGCTTTGGTATTGTTTGAAAATGATTGCAATAAAAAAAACATTATGGGATAAGAATATTTAGTAATACAAGTATCTAGATAATAGTGAAACTTGATGAGTGACACGTGTTTTTACAAAAATTAGGTCCAAAATGCCAAGCGACGCGATCGTAATTCTTTCGTTTCAGTTTACCGTTCTACCAAATTGTTAGTAATTAATTTCAATATAATTTGTCTCTGTTATGTAAGCATAAGTAATATTACACGAAACGCTCAAAATACTGGTGGCAGATAACGCGTTAACACTAAAACTACCGAGCAGTGAGAACGATTTGTTCCCAATTTTTCATCAAAAACCGTGCATTCGTCAAAGACAGGGCGAATGCACCTGGCGTATATTCTAATGAAAAACCAAAACGAATTACATGTTTATCTGAAAAAATAAAGTATTCATCGTTGAAAGAGTTAGTATCATTTCAAACTTTAAAACGACGTGTATACTTGGCAAACGCAATTAACTAGTTAAATACTAATAGAAGAAAATACACGCGTCACCTCTCGTTACTTGAATAATGAAATTATTCATTCGCAGTTTTCGACTTTAGATATCGCAACTCGAACAGTTAGAATTATATTAAGTCAGTTATTATATTTTAGAGCAAAAGTGGATATAGAAGATGCACAGAATTTTTCACTTTTCCTCAATAAATCATTAATGACAAAGTTGTATCGATCACAGTTAAGAAATAAATCATACACCAAGGTGTTAAATGTGTTTTAATGAAGGTATGACCATCTCTCTCGGAATGACCCCACAATCTTCATCTTGAACTTTCTATATATTTGTTTGTATTTACGTATGTATGCGTGTGGTTTCTGCGCATGCGTGCACACACGGCCGATCATGTAAATACCTAAATCGCCGGAGCAAATCTCCGAAACAAGTGTCACTTGCCGCGAGTGTGCAAATACACAGGTGAGCGCACGCGCAAGTTGATCGCTATTTGCGGCAGCCTTGAACAACTTCATTCTTTTTCTCGTCGTTTTTTTGCACTGTTTCCGTGTTTTTTCTGTTTCTTTCTTTTCTTTTCCTTCCTCACTCGCGTCGACTCGATGATAAGGAGCGCTGAGAGTAAATAGGCAGTGATAAAAATGCGCGACTGTCGTTGTAACGCCATTTAATGAACCCGTCGAAGCCGAGACGCGGGTATGTCGCTGATGTTACGAGGAATTATTTATTTCTGTGACAGGTTGGCCTTCGATTATACAGGTACACGGAGGAGAGAGATGTATTGCGAGATTGTTGCTCTCGCGATTGGGAAGAAGATCGAAAGAAATCGAGGAACGGTGTAAATTTACGGTTGATTGTTTTGTTTGGTGGTGTGAGTAATGGGATTTGTTTAGTTGTTATTTTGAAGTTTTAACCCCTTGATCTACAATATCGTGTTACGCTCGTAATGAAAATTTTAAACTGAATTTGAAAAATTTAAGTGTTCTTTGTATTTTTTGGGTATAAATCAAATGTTACTTTTCTGTTATCAATCGGTAATATTTGAAGTAAACGTGAATATAGAATTAGAATCAACAGTTTTTCTTTTTATAATATATTATTGACGATAAAGTACTCGGGTCGATCGTAGTTAAGAAATAAATCATAGGGCAGCAGGTTAAGTTAATATGAGTTTTGACGTAGACTGTGATTTGGATATATGTTTAACTTATATGATAATAAACAAAATATGGAAAAATAAATGCTATAATGAATATATACTTAGATCCTTATTTTATTTTTAGTTCCTTAACATTTTTAATTGGAAGTATTGTGAAAATTTCATATTTGCGTTAACATGTTTTGTAGATGATTTTGAGGTTTGTTCAATTGTAGCTTCGAAATTCTAAATTAATGTAAGCGTTTATATAGACTGTGACTTGGGTATGTTTATTGTATATGATAATGAGGTCTTGGTTTACTTTATTTTTAATTCTTGAAGATTTTTTCTAGAAAATATACTGAAAAATTCATATTTGTATTAATATAGTTTATAGGTGATTTTGTAGCCTGTTTAATTGTAGTTTCAAAGTTTTTAAGCATTGATGGTTGTTTGAACTTAGGTTCACATAAACTGTGATTTTTACAGATTTTATATAATATATTTGAGTGATCCTAAGGCGTGGTGTATGGGAATAATATATAAAACAAATGCCATAGTGAACATCCATATGTGTAATTAAATTTTGTTTGCATATTTTCAAATTTCATGGAACATGACAAGTTATTCGATTGGATATTGCTTGAAACGATTATTACTTTAGTCCGATACCGGTAAATAACTATTTGCACCTGTATCGATTAAATACGTCCAAGTAGTAATTGAATTGGTCCCAACACATCGATCAGATATCGATTACATTCGACACCGACAAACTAACAAGCACTTGCTTGAATATACCCTTTATGACTAATAGGTATACTGCTCCTATCGCTTTAAATTGAGATGCATACAACCTAATAGAATCTTGAGTTGTATGAGTGTAAACCTTCAATTTCAAATTATCATAAATCATTCGAGAACGCGAAAAAACATTTCTCAGTGCAATTTGTCGCTTAATTGGACTGCAAAAAACGTAACTAGCATTATCATGATTATTCAATGAATTTTTTTTAACCCATCATTCGAAGCTGTTTATCTGGATAACTAATTCAATCAATTGTAGAGAGAAGAAAGAGAAAGCAAAGAAATTTTCATTGAACAATTGAAGTCTTTATGGTGCTGAGGAATAAAATAAAATCGTTAATAATTGAAGCTAAAATATTCATTTTACTGTGAATATTTAAATTTACAACGAATTAATTGTAATGCGAAACGTATAGTTTGTATGAATCTTACGTATATTTCACTGTTCGATATTTTCATTCGATGTTATTTACAATTACATAAGAGGAGACTTATTAATGTTATATTTTTATATTTATTTATAATACTTATACATTTATTTTATTCATTTTCTGTTTATATAATTTATTTTACTAACATGGATTAATTATCATCAATCAAACCAACCTCAACGATACATCAGAAATATTATTATAAAAAACGTACTACAATACTTCGAAGCTATCAATTATCTAGACTATTTGTAGTTATGATTACACATTTCTCGAAATAATTGTACTCTTTTTTATATCATTTTTCAACCCACGTACGTGGTCGTTGATTCTATTCTTAATATTTTAAAATAGTATATGATATGTATTTTAAATAAATGCTTTAAAATTCATTGACTAAATAACAATAAATACTAATAAACCCATAAACACCCATAAATACCACTTAATACCAATAAATATCAATAAATACCAATAAATGCCAATAAATACCAATAAATATCAATGACTACCAATAAAAAAAAATAATAAATTACAATAAGTAACAAATACAAATAACAATAAAGAACAATAAGTAACAAATACAAATAACAATAAAGAACAATAAGTAACAAATACAAATAACAATAAAGAACAATAAGTAACAAATACAAATAACGAAAAATATCAATAAGTAACAAATACCAATAACAATAAATAACAATAAGTAAAAAATACAAATAACAATAAATGACCATAAACAATAATATCACGAGTCACAGTGGACCCTGCAGTCCCCCGCGTCCATTATTCAAGAGCTCTCTCCATCTTTGTCAAATATCCTCGTGCCAAAGGCAATCAGAATCCTAAGAAAGTGGTCGTGGAAGTCGTTTAAAATGTGCATTGCGCTTTGTAAACAGCGCGGAATGTAAAGTAGGTGGTGCACAGAGTCGGTCGTGCAGCGGGAGACATCTGAGAAAATGAAGATACCGTTACGAAGCGGCGTAATTATAGTCACGGCTAATGTGAGGACATGTTAGAACCGAGATACGCAAGCGTAAGCTAGTTGTATCACGCGAGATGTAATTGTCGGCGGGCCTGGCCGGCGGAATAGGCTCCCGGTGATCGCCGCGAAGAAAAATATCCTCATTTCAATTTGCCGGTTGCGTCTCGCGACGCCGCGGGAACTAATCCGCGTGCCATCCGTGTAAAATATGAATCTTCGAGGCGAGCTACGCGCGATTTGTCGCAATTTCGAAGCCAGACCACGCAACCCGATAGTTCGACGATTCTTCACTGACCGGCATGAACGGTGAGTCACGAGTTCGGTCGCTAGACTGTGGATTTTTATGGATTCATGGGAAACTTGAAAGCGCTGCACTGCAAGGAACAGAATATTTATTTAAAATAGAATACAAAATGTGTATTCTAGAATATTTTAAATATTTATTTAAACAAAGGGGAAACATTAACGACAACTAACATTACGTGTTCAGCTTATACGAGAAACTGTCTTTTATCACTTTGTATCATCATGTAAACATTTAATCTTTTGGTAATGTTTATTTTTCAATTTTAATATTAATATCTACTTGATATAGTATATTTAAGACATTTTATTTCACGTTTATTCAGTGTATCACACATTATATTAATTATATTACATTATATTTATAAAAAAGTAAAACAGGAAGAAGAAAAAGAAAAGGGGGAAAGAGAAACATTTATATTAAAGAAGAAGAAGAAAAATATTTTTAAAAAGAATGTAAATAGCAAAAATAACAAAAGGAAACAAACACGCATGAGTCAGCCGGAATCGACTCATAAAAACGTCGAAATTGGGTATCGGCGCACAGAATAAGTTTCGTGTTCAGCGTTCCGACGGGTTAATATCGTTACGCGGCGAGATGTCGAAGAATTGCGTTTCGGGGCACGGAACTCACACGGTGGCGGAGCGGATTAACTTTCAGGGACGTTTTAATGCGATTCCGGAGCAGCTGCGAGCGGTCGATCCGCGGTCGGGCGAGAATTTCGTCGAACGGGTTTCCAGTCTGATAATATTTCTTGCGACCTGTTTCGGCATGAAATACTTTCCATGCCGTTGTGAACACTAAATAGACACCGGGGGAAAAAATACGAGGCGAGCCGCACATGCGAATGGTTGTGCCGCGATCATGGCCACTGAGTGGAAATGAATACGATCTTGAGCAGAACATTTATATGAACATAATTAGAGGACAGGCTGTTCACATAACAAGTCCACTATGTTTTTGATTATGTACTTGTGACTTTTCGTTAAATCACCGGGGTTTATATTTAGATAAGTGGATTCGATTAAGTACATTAGATAATTCTGAAAGTTCCTTTTTTCTGGGTAATATATAACAAGTGTATAATATTGTACGTTTTATGTCGTATTATGGAACTACGTACACTTTATTTTGATGTGTTACATTTTTTCACTTGTCTAGAAGTTTTCTTTTAATTTCTGCTAGACTAGATATTAAGAACTGAAAGAAATTTATAGGTCATCTTAATGAATTTGGCACATTCTCCTGATTGTAGGGATTTTAAGTTTCATTAGTTTAGAAATGACTCGTAAGAATACTGATTTAGGTTAGTTTGATGAATTAATTAATTTGTTTAAATAAGGTAAATAATGAAGCTAAACATTTTTATAATTTATGGTATAATGCATGATGTGTTTCGGAAATTACGATACGACTTATTTAACACTTTGTCTAGTGTCTGTGGTATTCTATAGGAATTAACTACATGTCTGTGCATGGCTTACTATTTCCACTTCTTATAAATATCAACGCCTGCGAGTTGAATAAACGCTCAGAGTCGATTATCCGAGAAATGAAGTCTTCTACGAGAAAATTTTAGTCTACATTTTCCACTTGTTTTTTAATTTTCTATAAATTCACTTGCTTCTCATTGAAACGGTTTAGTAAATACCCTATATAAAATGTTGATGTATGTAAATACACTGATCGACGTAAGTATTTCAAATCGATAGGTATATATGTAACATATTCAATTGTTGGTTACTAATGACTTTACTGTTAATATGGCGACTTTAAAATGAACTTATATAAATAAATAAATAAATAAATAAATACATAAATACATAAATACATAAATAAATGAATAAATAAATGAATTAATGAATGAATGAATTAATAAGCAAATAAGTATATAAATCAATTAATTAATTATTAATCCTGCGTATATAATTAAAATGTTGCTTATCACTAGTTCAAGTAACATGAATTCAATCACAGTTCACTGAATCATGAGCGCATGAAAGTTTCGTTCAAATGAATGGAGTTCAGATAAATGTAGTTCCACTGCAAGACTGAGGTACATAAAAAAAGCGGCCCGTCCGAAATAATGAGTAGCCTTCGTTGCCCGATGGCGTCGTTTCGGAACACTGAAGAGCATTGCAACATTGTAACTCGCTGAGCACAGGCGTTTCGAAGAATCCTCGCAGGAAACGACGTAAACGATGTAATTTGTCAGCATCGTGCTCGGCCACGTTTCGTTTCGTCTCGCGGAGCTCGCATGATGCGCGAGTATTCTTTTCCGTCGCGTTATATCGTCGCAACGATTAAACAAGCGTGAGTTAATTAGCGGTAGTCTTTTTTTAACGACGGTCAATAACCGAGCGGTATCTCGGGAGTTCAAAGAAGACCGTCATGGAGGGAGTTTGCTCGCTGTGAATGTAATTGTAACAAAGTAAAGGAGTTACTAACAAGGGAAGTTACCGAACTGGGAGATTCGAAGAATTATGAAGCTTCACGTGTAAGTAGAACGAGTCAAGCTTAATATAATGCAATCTTTTTCGTGCCGAATTTCATGTTTAAGGGGTGAATCATTCCTTAAAGAAAATGCAAATTTTTCTTTTTTGTGGATTATCTTGAGAACTGTAAAATTGTGAAATAAGATTGTTCAAAACGTTCAAATCATCGTATTAGGTTTGACTTACCCTACTTATATACAAAGCTTTATAATTTTTTGAATTTCCAGTTCGGTAATTTCCCTTGTAAGTGCAAACTTTATTTTGATGTCTTTGCGATCAGTCAATAACGACATTGTTTTCAATTTGATGTTAATATTAATCTGAACATTCATACATTACTACTATTAATAATAAATTCAATGTTGATATTATCTAATATCTTAGCATTTAAAAATTTAATATGAATATTCTTTAATATCATAATATTTAAAATTTTAATATTAAATTTATTTAATATCTAGTTTGAGGCATCCCATTTCTGTCTTTATATTTTCATTTCAAAAGTGTGCATTAGTAAACTTAATTATTTCTAGCTGACGTCGAGTATACTCGACGCAAACGCTTAACACATGAAATAACTATATAATAACATATATAATAATATATGACAGTTATACAGCAATATATATCAGCTGATTTTTCTCTTGAAGTGTTATAAGACCATTTTTTCATGCATTGTGATATTTAAACATTTGCATTTGGATCGACTTAATTATTGACAAACGTTAATCAATTTAGGTAATGTTTATGAAACAATAAACTTATTAGATTTTATTATCTAGTAATAGTTAATAGAATTGTTAAAGAAGATAGACGATTTTTTAGCTACAAATGAACTTATACCTTCTTAAAAAAACGGCTCATATAAAAATATATAATAGAGTAATACCTATATAATATTTCATTATATTAACGTCATTTTACATCAAATTCATGTAATAGAATGATGAAATAAAAAATTCATTATTAACACATTGACTGCCATGAAAAACATCAACGTTTCACGTATCACTTACCCCCTTATACTAAAGATAAAAAGGAACAATTATTAATTATTTGCTACCACAATTCTTACGTTACACTGTTACTTAGTTATTTACGCTATTAAACATTTTTATTCGACGTCAGTTGTCTTGTGAATTCCAATTATTTCCAATTCATTTCGAAGCTTTAGTTCCATGGGGTCACTGTGGCAGCGAAAGTGTTAAGGAGTGAAAAAGGACACAACGTTTTTCGATTGTCGTAAGTGATTTCACCTCGAGATACATATTTTCCGGTCGGTCGCCGCGTTGCTCGTTGTGTATCATTATTCGCGCGTGTAGCGGCCCCGTTCGGAAATTACGCGACACGAAACCGCGGAACCGGGTTCCCGACATTTGACACGTTCTCCCATGAAAATTTCGTCGCCGGGAAAATAAAACCGGTCACGGGCTTTGCATGGTGTTTCGCGTGCGCGCCGCTTGATTGCATAAGTGCCCGGAAAATTTATAAATGGTAGGCAGTTCTACACATCTGAACCGATGTTACGCAACGGTACGCGCCGCGCCGTGTAATATACAGGAGGTAAGTACCGGTTTCACAGAGCTGAGGTTCCTCAAAAGTTCGCGCGGACCGTTATTTGTTTTCGATAATTTCAGTACGGGCAAGCGGGAACGGGCAGAGGCGAAGCGAGAGTGAAGAAGAAAGCCGAAAAAGGATTAAGCCGAGCGCATATTAACGACGTTCCCGATCGGTTTTTCATTAACCTTTTGCACGCAGCCCACGGACGCCAATCAATTTTTACTTTCCTCATTTGTTCGTCGGTCTCCTTTTGTTTATTTGGATATTTAATTAAAACGATTTCGAAATTTTTATCGCTGTTATTCTTTGTCTTGTTTTTATTTATTTGGTATTTGATTAAAACAATTTGAAAATTGATGTTGTTGTTAACGTTGTTTTAATTATAGCTCATTAAAAGTGAAATGTTCTAGCAGCGTATTAGGTGAATTTAATCTTCTTTGCATGGTTTTCTTGTATTGCCTTTTAATTTTTACTGAATAATTAAGGAGGGGAAAATACGAACAGAATTGATTTGGAGGGGAAATCAATAATTATAGAAATGTATGGAAAGTCAACAACAATATTTTTGTAAAATATATATAAGATTATTTTCCAGTCTTTAATTAAATAAAGGAAAATGATTTCCTTTATCAGAAAAAGATATTTTAATTAACGAAGAAGAATATTGAATTCATATTCCATGTATGGAACAATGACACGTAGAAGTTAATGAATACGTCGGAAGACTCGGTGGCTATTAATGATCGCCGTTTCTACACTGCTAAAGAGCAATTAAAATGCGACGATTGTAATTGAATACAAATTTTTTTTTAGTAATGTACGTAATTACACAATTGTTTAAATTAAAACTTCTACTATTGCATAAATAATATTTGTCATTACTATAAATAAAATGAAGGATATTTATACGCTATATAGAGAATTCGCGTGGCAATCAATGTATTAACGGATTTCAGCCCAAGTCGGAGTTAATTACACTTCCTGCAGAGTATATTTCTATCGGCAGTCACGCAAGCATAAAATCTTTTTCTTTATTGAAAGCCATTAATATTTGCTGACAAATAAATGCTTTTTAACATCTTCATAAAAAACGGCGAATCTTGGACAACCTGAGTCCGCTACGAGATACAAGTATTTGACTATCATATTTGTAAATGATTACCATTAATTCATATTGCATCATATTTGGTTGTTAAGCATAATAATATTGAGTTTTTGTATATTACCAGAGAATCTGGGAAAAATAACGTATATTTTTAAATTACTAGAAAATCGTTAATAGGTAGGATGTAAAATCAAGATAAAATTAAAATATTCATTTCAATTCTTAAACAAAGCAATTTTATTTTTTGTGTGTATTACTTCTGCAGATTTAATAATTGATTTCACTCCTTGATTAGGAACATTTATTGAATTAAAAATCGTTAACAAACCATTCGCACTACACACAATTTAAAATAAATTTAAATCATTCTCTGAATTATATAAATATTTCAATTGTCCAACAACCTGCTCTTACATTTTCACCTTTTCCTCATATTATACCTTGTTCAACTCTAAGGGTAGATTCCACCCCATAGTCACACATCCATCAAAATTAAAAACATTAAAATAAAGAACCATAACTCAAGTTAAAATAATTTACACTAAGGATTCTATAAAATATTTCTCCGTCTCTCATATAATCCTACGTATTCCAGATATAATAAATATAATATAATATACAAAGTATTTCTTTTTCTCCCCGAAAAATAAAATAACAAATAACACTAAAAATTCTACAAAATATATCCTTTTCTACCAGAAAATCCTATTCCAAATATAATAAATATTATTTAACAATATATTATAATATTTCTATAATATAAATTTCACAAATTGCCTTTCTTCGTACAACTCAGAAGCGAAACCAGATCCGCTTCCCATTTTAATTGAATGTATCAGTTTATTTCGCGTGACCGGCACGACGAACCCTATTAGTATACCGTGTCACGCAATCCGGTTGCGCGGCGCATCCGAGTAAAAAGGTCGTTTAACCAGACGTTTAATTAAGATGAATATTCGCGGTTGCTCTCCCACGTGGGAGAGCCCCGTCCCATGACATAACCGCGTTATCCAATGCGTTGCGATTGAACTTAGGATCGAACTGCGTGCGCACATCCACTAAGTCGGCCGGAGAGCTATCCGTGTTCCCGCGTTCCGTTAGACGCCGGGAATATTCCAGCTTACGTAACGAGACGTCGATAAACGTTGCAAATTCAGCCGGGTGCCAATCAGCGCCTACTTACCTGGCCGTGTACTCGGGACGGAAAAGTAAATTGGAAAACGTGCATTGATATTAAATCGGAGCACCGCTCGCACAGAATGCCGGTTAACGCTTTTCTGCCTTGGAAGCGTACTTAATAGGCTTCCCGGTATTCGTGCTGCAGGACTTAATAATTTTCCTTTCAATAGCAGTTTCCAAAGAGAATCGAGATGTTAGGTGCAATTAAGGGTAAATCTGAGAAACTGATTCTGGAAAAGTTGTGTTCGATGAGCAGTACGACGGATAGTAGGAATATTAAATTGTTAAAGTGTTAATGAATTTTGGTTTGATTTGTGGAATGTTTAATGATGTTTCGATATTGCGGAATTGAGGGAAGTTAAAGGTTTGTGTAATTGAATTTTTATGTGAAATCGTTTCATCCATGGGAAAATTTGTTTTAACTGTTGTATTAATTTTGTTGTATAATGAGACTTTAATAGTATTTATTGTAATAATGTTAAATATATAAGATGTTGCAAAGAAAATGCAATAAAACATTTTAATATAATTCAACTACATTCCAACGTATTGTTAATTATTATTTTTCATCATTAAATAAATTTTTCAACTTTTATATTCATGTAATAATGGAGTTAATTTTCAAATAGCTGCGCCTCTTCCTTGAAGAGTTGTATTCAATTGAAAATTTCAAGAGATATACTTGTTTAAACGTAGAACCCATTTACGCCGATGTTCGCAAAAAGAGATGATTTGCATACTCATTACATGCATGATTTATTGCCTCAATTATTGGATTATATTACACGGGACAACTCACGTTTCACAACTGTAATGCATATTGGTTTCGAAAAAAAAATGTTATGAAATCTGTGGGTGTTAATCGATTCTTAAAATAGTATTAAGCAACGTATGGTCGATAAAATGTTAAGAGGCACGGCAAAAAGCACGTCGAAATATTTTCCGCGGCATCTAATGAATTAATTCTATAAATCTCGTGAAAACATAAAAGCATAATAAACGATCTGGAATGCGGTGGGAAAGTAGTAAAAGGGAGCAATAATGACGAACTCTGAATTTATTGTCTAAGCTCACATTTTTAACGCGTTAATGTTTGCATTTTCTCACAGGTATCACGAACATTTATTGTAGCACAATATAATTGCGTTCGTGTTATTTTTAAACTCTCCTTTGAATACATAAACAACCGTGAACAAGTTGTTGTTAATAGTTTATTGTTCTCCTAAGACGCGTTTCATTAAATGTTTTATCACTACTGTAACATTTTACAATTACCTGTGTTCGAATATCAATTTCAAAAGACTTTTCATGTTTATTGCACGTTAAACGAACGTTAAAAACAATTATACTTTTATTCGATTACAATGCTTCGATTACAATTTTACAAATTACAAACATTACAGATTTAATTACATCTGATTTCACTGAGCCAATAACAGAATTACAAGTTGTTGTAAATTCAGAGGTAGTAGTAGGGTTTGGAGTAAATTGTTGGTTTTCTCGTATCAAAATGCGAAAGCATGTTACAGCTTAAGCACCATAATTTTATGGCTGTGTTGCGAGTTCTCGTTTAAAGTAGCTCACATAATAAAAAATAACGTTGGCGCGGCTCTTCTTTTTACAGAAAAACTTGAATACCTTCGGTACCGTTGCCCGCTGAACGGATAGAATTTATGAAATCGAGTTAATAACCGCAGAAAACTTTCGGAGCGTAATGATTACATAAATAGGAAAATTCCAATGGCCTTATGTGTTAATTTTATGGAGAAACCGAACATTTGCATTGTGCTCGATAGATTTGAATTGTGGAATGAACGATTAATTATTATAATCGTAATTAATGCGCATCCTTCCCCAACACGGCCAACATTTATGTCTTAATCCACTTCTCGTTAATATTATCGAGTCTCGTTACTGGCAATTAATGAGTAGAACTGTGCCAGGAAAGTATAACTTTTTCCTTCGAATTCGAAAGTATGCTTTTTAGATCACTGAAGAAGCAATATTACTGTCTGCGTTATCAACTGCCTTAATGTTTATTCGATACTCTATTATTTAACATCAGTATTTCATGACAATTTTCATTCGTGAAACATATTTCGTAAAGGTCAAAATCGGAAGAATGTAATATTCATGAATTAGTAAATACTTTGGTGGTTAGAGAACTTTCCCGATTTTTAAATTGGAAAAAACTCTCGCAATCTAATTTCTGGTCCAGTTTCCTTTGCACGAATGACAAAAGATCCTCGGCACGGTTTCAACAGCGAATGAAATCTCTAATTGAGAGATTCCGGTATTGCTTTTATAAATTCATTAGTTCAATTAAACCACCACACTAAATTCCACTTCTTCTATTAATAAATTAGTCCTATAGTATCACCCTAAAATATTATCATAAGCATATAATTTTAAATTCAATTTATTTATGATCTATGAACGATGAACATATTGATCAGAATACAAGTAGATCGGTAAATTTTGTATGATTAATACTAAAGTCACAGGATTATTCGATGGACATTATGAAACAGGAGAGTTATAGATTGAACTTCCTTCCATTCGCAAGATTTATAGATTAGAATTACTTGATCATTCCTTCTTCGTAAATAACGATAAGATTAAATGTATCCGTCACCCTTTATCCCTGATTTTCAGTAATTTTTGTCCCACGCTGATACATGGTAACCTATCAAACTGAGAACGGTCGTTAACAAAGTTAACCAAAGCTTGCATGCCACGGTATACCAGATAGCCTGATAATTGCTTGAGTAGAGGTATCGGGACGGTGTGACGCAAGAGTTCCGTGTTCCCGTGGTGCTCGTGTAAGGTGGCTTCGATTTAAAGCGTGCACACGTGTACCGGACACGTGTATACGTGCACCCTTTTAACACACTCGCAGCCCACGGTGAATGATATACATATACGTCGCGTATGGACGGTCGATCTACAGCGTTGATACAAGCAGATCCGATAGATCTCATAAATCTACAATACCTGCCGGTGAGCCCGACGTCCTTGCAACCACGGTTGTGCTCGTAATATCGTCGGCTTTCAGGGGGACCGATATACACCCACCCGGTAGATCCGATTTATATCGTGGCGAAACACGAGAAAAATTTGCTAGCGATAAGGTGGCCTCGTCGAACGCGCCGCTATGATGGAGGACTTTGGATCCGGCGCGATGAAAATATAGATGGTCAGCTAGTGTCCTTGGTCATAGCAAGTTACCACGTGATTCGTGTTATCGAATGTTTAACACTAGGTTTACGGACTTTTATTGTATAATTTATTCTGTTGCACCTAGCCAAATGGATATCCGTTCATTTGGATCTCGGAAATTAGGGGGTGGAAAGTAAACGGTTAGAACGTGTATTTGTGAAATTGCATGAATCAACATCGATGTAAACATATAGCAAATAATGTTTATGAAATTCTATATGCGTGAAATTGATGTGTTCTGTAAATCTAGTGTTAACGCTAAAACTACCGAGCAGTTAAATTGACTTTTTGAAATTCCTTTGTAGAAAGACTAAGGGTGCATCTGTTGAGACTTTAATTGATTTAAAATTTAGTTTGCGTATTGCTAAATTAATTTCTTTAATCATTTCTCGGAGAAACATCTGTTATCTTTTTAATAATTGCGGAAGGAAGAAATCAGGAATGGGTCATTTTGATCTGTAGGATCGTTTTGGTGTATAAATATTTATTGTATAAATATTTAGTGTATAAATATTTAAGTGTGTATTTTTTACAATATTAAAATAATTTTTTAGAATATTATTAACCCCTTTTGTAGGAGAGTAGCGGCTTAGTTTTTGTTTGTTTTGGAATAGCAGAATTATAGAATTCAATGTTCGATATCAAACTTGATGTAATGTAATTAGAAATTATATATTAAAAGGGAATAGTTATATAGTTTGATATGTGTGTTATTTCTGTTTAATACAGTTGGAAATTTAATCAGTGTTTCGGTAAAAAGTTATAATTATGCGTGGAGAGTTAAATTACATCATTTTTCCTAAAATTGTGGTTCATAAAACTTTTTTAAGAATAATTATATTTTACAGTCTACCAAAAATGATTCTTTTACTAATGAATTTAAAATAGTTTAAATACTTATGCTTGTTTCGACTAAATTTAGGTTCAACTGAAAGTGTAATAAAATCATAAATTAATACGTCAGAGTAATCACATTCATATTTGTAAAAGAATATTTCCAGTCGAATATAAAGCAAAAATAATGTTAAGGAAAGGATGCACACAATTTAAAATAAGTTTTCAAATTATACTTTAATTCAGGACATGGTCTAAATTAAATTTCGCACGAACAAAAAATTGTTCATTACGAAATTGCTAGCGACAACTAATGAAGAACCACAACACTCAGCGATAAACTCTTAATTTGTGAAAAAAGGGTTAATAAACGTTGATTCTGCAAGTATCACGTTTTATTTATAACAGGAGCGAGGAAAGTCAATAGAAAAGCAAAACGTGGTGGAAGCATCGTGATCTTCGATATAAAACGTCAAATCTCCTTCATTTTGTGCATCTTGGCAACAGCTAGAATCGTAACAGTGGAAAGTTCTTTCGTCTTCGCATGTAACACACGCGCCATTAACGGGAAGAATTTAAATGCGATCTTAACGGAATCATTACATCTCGAATGCCCCCTTCATGAAAGAAAGGAAGGTATCAACTTATTCCCCGACGTTCGTAATCAACTGTGAAATTGCCAATATTAGAAACATAAATGGATCAATAAGCTTGGAAAAAATTAACGCGCGAGACGTCTCCTTTCTTCAGATGAATAGGCGATAATAACTAATAGAAATGCTGTGCGCAGCTGTGGCATAGAGTACTAGAGGCCTTGAGAGCGAACGTGTTTAATGGGGGTTTAATAATACCTTCAGCAATGTTTTTATATTACGCAATGTTAGGCAAATAAATTTGACGTTAATATGTATAGCTCAATACATCTAGAATTAATATATAAAAGATTATCGTAGTACTTTTTCATATTTTTTAAAAGGCCATTTTAGAAGAAAGTTATACTTGAAGTGGAAGAGATTTCTTGGGAATTTTGCATACATTTGATATCGAAATTATTCGGCGAAGTTTTATTACATAAAAATTACGAAGTGCCATGCCTTTATGGTTGTCTTCCTTTTGATTTTTTAATGCTTAATTAAATTTAGGTAGATCTTCATTTCTTAATTAAAACATTTCCATCTTTTATACTTTATCGTTAAATATTTATTCAAAAATATGTGATCCTATGGAATTTTCAATAATCGAATATAATATAATTATTCAAATCTTTATAGTCTGAATTATTGTAAATAATTTATAATATGTATACACGTATACACGTCATCTTAAAGCTTGAAATGATACTAATTCTTTCAACCATGAATTCTGTATCTTTTTAGATAAACATGTAATTCTTCTTTACTTTGTTTTGGTTTCTCATTAAAATATGCTCCAGGTGCATTCGTCCTGCGTTTGATGAGTATACACTTCACTTTTTCATTTCATTGTGCGCAATATGATAGATTTTTTAATTCATAAAGTAAATTTCTTTAATTCATTTTCCCAAAAATAAATACAAGTTTACAGCCAAGGACATTAAAAACAAATCGAGTGCAAAAGATTAATTTGCAAAGAAATAAAGAAAAATGAAAAGGGTTATAAGTGTTTACAGTTTCATTCGACCCCCGCTTTTAGAAAGGAAAAAACCGAAACGTAGGGGAAGCCATGGTCTCGGTACCGCTACGCGATTACTCAATCGCCGGCTGCTGCTGAAACCGCGGCTGCAAACCCGTTTCAAGGACAGGGTCGCGAGAATAATGGCGACGAACGAAACTAAAACGAAATTAAAAGCAAAGAACATCGCCGTCACGGCTGTCTGGCCGTTCTTTTTGTCTACTCATCGTGGGGAAACGTTTTCGCAATTATAAATGCTCGAACGCGTTTTCCCTTAATGGCGGACGCCACGGCGCGGCACAGCGAAGCGTTTCCTCGAGTCGCTTCTTTCATTTGGTACGTCGACCTGCGGCTAAGACCGGGTTTTAGAAGTTTTCTTGTTTTCAATCGATGTAAGCACGGATTGCTGGTAATTAAAAGAAATAAAATATCCTTATTGTTTTCGATGATAAGTATATATACATAAAATTCGAAGATCTGTATTCTTTAAAGAGAAAGCGAAAATTTAGAGAGTCAAATAGTTTAATTTTTTAATAATCTGAAACATTTTTTTTTTAATTGCTATCTTTTACACTGTAACAATAAGCAATTGACATTAGAATTAATTTGAAACATGGAATAGAATATTTTGAGTTAAAGTTTTGAATATGTGGTTCGATTATTTCTTTATAGAGAATCATATTTTTTTTAATGAAATGGGAGTAGAGAGTGTATCGTGACCGTTCGTACTTATATCACAATTTCTCTTTTTTTATTTTAGAGACAAAATTACGAAATGTTTAATTACTGATTTTTAACATAGGTATTATCAGTTTTAAATGCTTGGGTCGACCCTTTTCAAAATAGAATGCACATTATACAATTTTTCTTCAATTTTAATTTATCAAATTTACAAACTGTTGAATACTAATGTATTTTAATCATGGTCAGAGACAAATATTTTTCCAAACATTCCTTTTACAAGAAAGTCTTTCGATGCGACATAATTATGCAGTGTTAAACGTGTGAAAAAATTCGAAGAATATTAGAGATTTTATTTAATCAAATCTCTAATTCAAGAAACAGTGCATTAATTAAGCATTGAGATGTCGTCATAAGAAAGTGCAACGATCCAAATGAATTGATCAGCAAATTAATTGTTAGATTCCGTCGCGAAGGAAAAATGTTGAGAGGCATCGATGATGTCGATCATCACGTCGATTCACGAGCAGGCAGATAATTATGGCGGTGGATTTTAATTACTAGAAAATGGTTATAATGTCCTTGGCGGGTAACCACGACTCACGATTAGTCAGTGCTACTCGAACGTGCCTTTTAATTATCCTAGGTTGCGGATCATGCATTGATTCATGTTTTCCCACCAACCACTCATCGAACTTCCTTATTTTTCCGTATCGAATTTCCCACTATTAGGCCAAATCCGCACGAACGGTTTACGGGAAAATGTCGCAGTTTGTTTTGAAAAAAAGGGACGTAAAATTTTTATATCTTCCTTTTTGTGAGATAGAAGAATTTATTTACTGTAGTATTATTTAGATTGAAAGTTCTAAAATTTATCTTAAAAAGGTAAAATATTGGTATAGAAGATTATATGTTCTGTTGAATATTCTATGTATAGAATATTACATGTTATATTAATATTATTTATGTTATAGAATATTTTTAGAATTTCTTAATACGTTTGATAGGGCATAAATCATTCTCTTCAAAACAGCTTTGATTAAAAGAATTTCTGTAATAAAAATTTTCTTGAACTTTGAATGAACAATAAGTAACTTACAATCTAAGGGTTAGTAGACTTGATAAATTAGATATCAAAAGGTGAAATTTAAGAAGAGTTGAACACGTGCAACAGATGCCTCGAATAATTATATGATCGTGCCATGTAATTTGGTACGGTTCGTTGGAAATCTAAGAAAAGTTGTAAAAAATGAATTCTTAACATTCTTATTCTTAACAAAGTGAGAAACTGTAATTTCTTCAAATGGCTGCTACTTTCATAAATGTATTATATTTCGTTTTATTCAGCGAATTTTACGTGAAAGGAGTAATTTAGAAATCTGTGATTTAAATGAAGATTGTACGGAGTGGAATACTTAAAGAACGTAAATACTTGGGGGAAAAGAAAGCTGTTGATTATCAAGGAAGTGGCGGCAGCGAATGAAAAGGTTTTACAATGGATACTGCATCTTTATGTAAAACTGCGTTTGCTCGAAATAATTGTTGAAGATAGAAATCACACATAAAGTTGTTTGTCCTCTTCAGAGTTTTATTGGCTTTTAGAACAGCATAAAGTGTTTTAAAATGTATAACAATTATTTATTTTACTGTATTTTAAGCGTTCACGTGATACTCGTATAAAATTATTTTTCCATATTTATTGGAAAACTACTGTTTAATATGTGTAGATAATTTAAAAAAAAAAGTAGTTTTCGTAGGAACTTAAAATTAGATCCGCGAGTTTTATGCATTCAGATGCCATGCAGATTTTTCATTGGTCTTCATTAAAACAGTTGATTAAGTGATATTAGACGAAGTTTGCTCGGTGTGAATTGTACCAGGATTTATTCATAAATTCATAGATAAATACGTAATCAGCTGTCAGCAAGCACTTTAACATTTTTATGCGACCGGGTCTTTCATTAATTATGCGACTAGATCTATACGAGACAAAAGTGTTCTGGCTCTTAGCGTTTTATATGTTTCTGAAACAATTCTTTATTGCTCAAATGAAACCGTTAGTACGTATCCATAAATTTACAAATATATCAGCAGTAATTGAGGATCGTAAAAGTTGATCCTTTTAGCTGGAATAAAAAAATTTCAGGATATGGTTTAACTGCACACGCATGCAGCGTATTTTTCACCGTTCAATTCGAAAAAAATGTATTCGTACACCGGTTACTTTTGCTTTCAACTCTTAATGTTGTTTCCAGCATAACACTTACAGTTAACAATTGTTCTTCCCCGACTGGTCTGCGAGTGTTCAACTTCTTATAAAAGTGTGGGTTGATGCACAAGTGAAGTGTATTTGCATTGTAAATATTAGAATAGAAAAACGTGTTCGCAGTAAGACGTATCACTAACGTGTTACAAATCTAAAAGGTTTACATATATGTGTATTTTATACGAGAAATTTGCACAGGTCATTCCTAGAAGCAGAACAATACTCTTGTTCGTTTTCATTTTTAAGATCTAATATTCATTTTTTAACAATTATGAAAATAAAAGAATTTTTTAGAGCTTTGTGTTATTGTCTATATGTTGAATTTTATGTGAAATACAGTACTAAGGATTGAACATCGAGAAAGATTTATATATTGATACGAACTTAATAGTAATAATAACAGTCAATATAAAAATATATAAATTGATATCGACATCGATATCTTTATTATTTTTTAGTATTTTTTAATAGATGCTCAAAAAAATCTTTCTTAACTTTATTAAAAGTAATTCTTTAATTCATAGAATTTTTTCAGGTATTCACATACACTACTTTACAACTGTTAAAACACATAATGCACATAAAGAATATATAATATTTTATAAAAAATATACATGTAATTCCAAATTCGTGACTTGCTCTAGCAATAATATAATAATCATCTTTGATAGTTTCTAAATAATATTTATTCCAGAGAAAAATCTCTAACCCTTAAACTCTCCAAAATTCACCTTCCACTTCAACCCTAAAATTAACAAATACTAATCCAAGATCTATCGCACCCGTTAAAATGACGGGTTTCAATTTTCTTATTTCGCAATTATTGATATCTTAAAAGAATTAAACATTAATGTATGAAGAAACTGAAGGAAATCTATTATTATAATTTTTATAAGGATTACATATCAATCGTATTAAACGCTCGATAATTCTAGTGTTAACATTAAAACTACCAAACGGGTCAAAATGGCCCATCCCTGATTTCTTTCTTTTGCAATTATTATAAGGATAACAGATGTTTCTCCGAGAAATTATTAAAGAAATTGATTTTACCATTACGCAAACTAAAATGTAAAGCAATTAAAGTCTCAATAGACGCATTCTTACAATTTCTATAGAGAAATTTCAGAAAGTCAATTCAACTGCTCTGTACTTTTAATAGTAAGAATGTTTTGTATATTTCATCTAGAATATTAAAACAAAAATAATTTTTCCTCATTGATCCTCTCAAAATTGGAATTTCTAAACCCTTTCACTATAAAAAATGTAAAATTGGTTTATCCTCAAACGGGACTGTTTCTAAAGCTAAAGATCTAAGATCTGATTTTTCTGACCTTAAGGAATGTTTCTTCTGCGCATTTCTCAATCGTATAATAAATATCTGAAGAAACTGAAAATAATGTATTCTCTATATTTTCATTTTCACCGTAGAAAATATAAAATTGTCTTAACCTGAAAGTTAAGTATTTTTAAAACTAAAGACCGAAGGTCTGATTTTTCTGGCCTTAAGGAATGTTTCTCCTGTGCATTTCTCAGCCGTTTAAACCCATTAGCAGTATACTCGTTCCTTTCTTGCGCGCCGACCTAGTATTGATTCATGGCGCACGAGAAATTATAAATTGTCAGCGGCCGTGTTTGGGAAGGTTAAACCTTTCCGTCCGTGCTTTTAGCGGTTAATTATAAAGGCAGTAAAAAATGAACGATCGATCAGCGGCCACGAATGTTCGTTTCTTAACGACGCGACGCGCCGCTGCGATAAAATGCCGGTTACGAACGGTAACGCGTGCACTGAACAATACGCGTTTCGCTCGCGGAAACAAGGGTACACACATATGCGTCTAAGGGAACTAACGACGTGAAAGTTTCTCGAGCGTGGCGAACTGGTCCGAAAGGCGGGAGCCTCTTTAATTTTATGAATATTCGACTGTTGTTCTCGAACACGAAAATTTCAATGACTTGTAAGAACCTACTTAACCCCTTGACTTGTGATATCTTTCATAATTGTGCTTGATGAAAGTACTGTATCGTTAACCTCTTGTCTTATGATTTATTTCTCAACTGTCATTAACACTACAACTACCAAGTTAAAATGACCCATTCCTGATTTATTTTTGTGATTATTAAAAAGGTAACAGATGTTTTTCTGAGAAGTTGTTAAAGAAATTGGTTTAGCAATACGCAAATTATATGTTAAATCAATTAAAGTCTGAATAGATGCACCCTTAGAGTTTCTATAACGGATTTCAAAAAGTCAATTTTACTGCTCGGTAGTTCTAGTGTTAATAATTTATTGAGAAAGGAGAGAAATTCTATACCGATTTTTGCTCTAAACTGTAGTAATTGATAACGAAAAATAATATTTCATTTGAATTCACAAGAATTTAGTGATATTTATGTTTGTTAATGTAAGATTTGAAATCTTCACCACGTGTCTCACGCTTTGTTGTAAATTAAGGGTTTAATGATTTAGTAGAAAAAATACAAAGCTACCTATGCTGTGTCTGTATTATATTTATTATTCTGTTTTGTCTTGAAGTTCTAGACTTAACCACTTGTCCCTTGATTTCTCCTACAACTACACTGATTAGAATTATTTTATACTTAATAATTTACTAGAAAGAAATTCTATGTTCGTACTATATCTACATTTGTTTCAGAGATATTCAATTTCTAAAACTTCTGAGATTCCAATTTACTAGAAAAAAATAATTAAATGTTATTTTTCTATCATGAATAGTTAAATTATTGAGAATTAAATAGTTCCAACGAGCGACATGTGGAAGAAATCACAGTACAAACTATTTGTCCACAACTAGATCTATACAATAAACTAAAATAATCCATTCTAGAATTTTAACTTTTAACTACAGTTATTTCCATACAACAAAAATATTGCGTTTTCACAAATTGTGTTAGGAAAATATCGGTCTGTGACCAATGTCGATGCAAAGGATGTGTAGTGGATATTTCTTAATTCAAACAAATATAACCGGTCACAGAGGAAGTTCGCGGAGAAAAAAAACGAGAAACGAAAGAGAAGGAAAGGGAAAGGAAATGATAATGTACAGTTATGCGGTGTAGGTTTCGAGTCACACTTGCGGATACGTTTTCTCGACGCGCGTCCTCGATGATTGCGGACATTCGAAATTATCCTTAATCCTCAGTTATAATAACGCTCGCGTACATCCGACGATGACTATACGCGTTGTTTAACGATGAATCAGATATTCCATCTCGTGGGATTGGGATCGAAGGCTTGTTCCGATACGGGTTTCAGCTGCGGATTGGAGAGATCTTTCGATTACATAGATAAATCATACGTCGTTACACTCGATCTTGTTTCCTTTTAAGCGGCTTCGCTTATTAACAGGGATTTTTAATTTTGGAATGAGACATAGGTAATGATGCTCGATAAAATCTAATGCTGTTATCTTGTGATATTTCAATGGGGAATTTTGGATTAAGATATTAATGATGCTCGATAAAATCTAATGCTGTTATCTTGTGATATTTCAATGGGGAATTTTGGATTAAGATATTAATGATGCTCGATAAAATCTAATGCTGTTATTTTGTGATATTTCAATGAAACATTTTTAAATTAGGTATTAATGATGTTCGGTAAAATCTAATGCTGGTATTTTTTGATGTTTCAACGAACAATTTTTGAGAGAGATAATGATACTTGAAAAAGTCCATTACTGATATTTCATGATTATATAAATGCAATTATAATCGATTCCTAATCTGTAAAAGTGTAATTTGACAACAAATATAAGCAGTTTAAACGTTTCAGTGAAGTGCTTTGTCAAAATGGCAATTTTTATAAAATTGTTATAGTTTATGGATTCATCATTATTTAGGGTAGATCGAGGCGAATCGGATCATTTTCTGTTTGGCACCATAGAACTAAAAGTATTTGAACGTTAATGATGAAAAACGAAAAAGAATATTTAACCTGCGTTTAGCAACTAAGAAACATAAACAAGAAATATAATTTGCGATATAACAAATGTGGACTGAATCCTTCTATTAATCCGATTCATCGTGTGATGCGATTCATCTCGGCCTACCCCTGTACTTTTACCTTATAGTACTATATAGTAATTCCTAACAATTTCCTCAAACTTCTTCATTTTTCATTTTACATACTCAATAAATTTACCAAAGAAATAATTAAATTAACATAATTCTCGAATCTTTTAATCGATTACCAATCAATCACGCTTATCCCTTTATTATTATCATTATCATTCCTTTTCTTCTGCTTCTTCTTCTTCTTCTTAAAAAAAAAATGAAATTCTCCGAGACCCAAATCCAACAGAAAAACTTTCCACAGAACAATACCATCTACACACAGTGTCTGTCGTCTCCGTTTCGAAACGCGGCGAATCGTATCCGCGCGACTCGTGTAAAAGTCGTTTTAATTGAATGCTCTTCCCTCGCGAGTTCCTCAATTTAAAATATCTCTTCCTGGGACGGAGACAACATCCTTTCGGCATAACGCCGCTCGGAAGACGTACGCTAAATTGGCCATTAACGCGATAGTCTCACGGCATCCGTTGTTTGGGCTCGCCGCGCCAAATTTGTAGCCGCTTAACACGGTATTTAATTAACTTGGCGGGAAGATTGGGCTCCGCGGGCGAGGAAGAAGAAGAAAAAGAAGGAAGAAATGAAGAGGAACAAGAAGAGGACGACGAACGAGAAGAAAAAGAGGGGAAGCAAGAGAAAAAAGAGTAATATCGGTCGATCGCAGCATACGGTACGTATTATTTATTGTCCGGCGATACGGCGACGACGTACGAGAACGGGCCGATGCGCGTTCCGCGTTTATCGAGAAAGGAAGTGGCCGATGCAACGATGACTCGTTGACTCATCCCGTAAATTCGATTTATCGCTCCGCCCGGGGTATCTGTCGTTTCACCGCCGGCCATGAATATTTATTACGCGGCCGCGAAACAATTTGTTGATCCTTTTTCATCGTCCGGTCAGCGGTGACAGGACCAGCCACGTCACGAAACGGTATCGGTGCACAATGGTCCAGAAGCTCGTTTCTTTCGGGCAAAATTATTTTAGCGTTATTATATTAACCCTTGGCCGTTCTGTGTCGAGTCTGACTCGACATTCAATTTTCTTGCAACGTCTACTTATTTTAACGGTTTTTTCTATATTTATTTGTAGTGAAATAATTGTACCATTTAAAGGTACCGTTTCGGTGATTCCCACGTATTCTTGAATAAATAATTCGAACGTCATATTAAGCTGCAGTTAAATGAAATATCGTTGATGCGACCTTCAAAGCGAAAAGCCGAGAACACTTCGGACCATAATGGGTTTAAAATTTAACACTTAGCCAACTAAATGGAGAAATTTCTCACTTTTCCTTTTAGAACGTATTATCATTTATTTTGTCTATTTTTTCTTGTTGGTTATTTAGTAAGTCTTGAATCGGGGATATTTGCAATTCATTAAATACCTTTCTTACTTTTATAAAACAGTTTTTAATGAAATGTGTTCAATGAATTCAATTAAAGTTACTGAAAAGGGGTGTGGTTAAAGTTCCTTTTTGAAACGGTTGCCTAAGTATTGAGGTGAGAGTGTTTTAGGTTGTTGGATTCATCTTGATGTCAGTTGTAACATTATGAAATCAGAAAGATATAGTGATGTTTGAAAAATCAAAGTGACCTTGTTTTTCAAAAAGAGACATTTGTATAAACTTTTTGTACTGATATTTGTAGAAACTGAATGCTGATTTACTTTTGTTGGAAAGAGTTTTTGAAATGTCGATGATACTTTTTGCAACTGATGTAAAGAAAATTCTTGTGTGAATTAAGTGATTGATTGTGCGGAATTTAATGAAATATTGAAATCTGAATTTTATAATTTCATATTCTAGAATTAGGTTAACTTAAGGAGAAATTATCCGAAAATTGAAAGTTTGATACATAATTTTTAATTATAAGATTTTATAATATCAATTAATCCTTTATTTTAACCCTTGTACTAGTAATCAGAAATCCGAGTTTCCATTTTTATATTTCCTCCTGCAAAATTTATTATATTCTCATGAAAATTTGTCATAATTTCTTAATTTTTGTTTTCTAAACACTTTTTCGTCGATCTGTGATTTGAAAGTAAAAAATTTGTGAATAATCGTTGTAGCATTACGGTTTGAACAGATGCAGATATTTCGGTTGCTAACATAAGAATTAATAAGCTCATCACACGATTCGAATTCGAAAAATGTACCCGGATTTGAAATGAAAAATATCCGGGATATCAGTGACTAAGAATGAATATTCTCGAAGTGATAAATTTTCCAGAAGAAATAAACATTAAACATGACAAAGCATAATGAATGGTCGAACAACGAATGTACTCACCTATAATATTTTTGAGCTCTTAAAATTCTGTAGAGAGATAGGTTTAATAAAATTTAATGAGTCTTTTATCTTCCGCGGAATGTGATAGAACTTCTAATAGAGTAAAGAGATTTGTTTCGACTCCGAAACATCTGAAGTCTAATAATGAATTATCCACCGGCATACTCAGTATTTATTATGTGTAGACCGCGAATGCTTATGCAAATTCTGATTTTTACGGCCTACTTCGATGAAACAAGAATCAAAGTATGATTCATTTCAGCAGTTAAAGTACTTGTTGAGCGAAATATGCATTTACGTGTATAATGGGTTTTTATTAATCTTTTTAATAAGTATTCATTGCAAGTGCATAAAATTCACAGTCCAATTACGCATATTAATTACTTCGTCTTGCAATCGAAATTCCAACAATTTGCCGTTGTTTATGCGAATATAAATCTTCGTGGACTAATTTACAGAAAACGGAATGATACAGAAATAGGTTTACTTTATTGAAAATTCGATCGGTCTCTAAACAAGATAATAAATAAAGCCTTCAATCTATTTAAATCAGTGAGCTCAGAATGAAGTCAATCTGTTTTTCTTTGAATCAGTTGTTAGTAAAACAGTTATTTAAGTCTAGACAATTCCTTCCTTGTTCCAAAAAAATTAACACATAACAGATGACAGATACCTCGGATTTCGTGTGCAACTTTAAGCAAACATTTCCAAGAAATGTTTATTCTGAGAATGTATATAATTTTTAAAATATTTCTTAATAAACATTAATATTATATTTTATACTATTAATTATATAATATTTATCATATTATAATATCATCCTACAATACTTATGTAATACTTGCTATAATATTGTCAATATTTACAAATTTACATTATATACTTAATGTAAGTACAATTACTATTAATATTAATAAGTCAATTATATAACATAACAGCGAAGTCTACCTTTATATCCAGTCGCAAGTAACTTCAAAATATTCAACACAAGATAATACATCATTGCTATAACAACAAAATATCTAGTCCAATTTGTTCCAATTTTGTATCAATTGTATCAATTATCAAATTATTATTTTCATTCCTTAATTTGAAAGAAATATCTACATGTTGCATCAGACCTCTGTCCAGTCACTACTGTGAGAGATCATTTATTTTTCTGCCGTTCTCTAAAATTTATGAAATATATCATAGGCCTTCTTCTAGACGTTCATTCAATTTTTCATCCCTTCGGACGTTATCTACCGCGAAAAGTAATTTACCCTTTAACTTCGTTCCGCGTTTCGATATTAATGACATAGCAGCGTTTAGCGGTGAATTAACTTCTTAACACCGGAGTTCGTTCGTCATAAAGTACGTACCACGATATGTAAGTAGTAGGTATATATATAGTTGTTTACACCCTTCTCGGAGTCCTACAAGCTTTATAGGTGCTTGAAAACCTGCGAGAACGAGCGTGATGCACTTTATTGCGTGTGAAAATAACCGTGTAGAAGGATTTTTGTAACACAATATACCTTTATAACAATATTATATTCAACATAGTAGTAACGAAATAACTATATAATAACATATATAATAATATATGACAGTTATACAGCAATATATATCAGCTGTTTTTTTTCTTGAAAGTGTTATAAGACCATTTTTTCATGCACCGAGATATTTAAAGATTTGCATTTGAATCGACTTAATTATTGACAAATGTTAATCAATTTAGGTAATGTTTATGAAACCATAAACTTGTTAGATTTTATTATGTAATAATAGTTAATAGAATTATTAAAGGAGATAAACGATTTTGTAGCTACAAATGGACTTATACCTCTTTAAAAAAACGGCTCATATAAAAATATATAATAGAGTAATACCTATATAATATTTTACACTTTATAATAACGTCATTTTACATCAAATTCATGTAATAGAATGACGAAACAAAAAATGCAATATTAACAGATTGACTGTCATGAAAAAGTTCAACGTTTTACCTATTCCTTTGTAGCAAAGATAAAAAGGAACAATTATTAGTTATTTGGTATCATTGTTACGTTTACACTTTTATCCAGTTAATTACGATTCGTACATTAATGATGCTATTGAACATTTTTATTCGACATCAGTTGTTTTATAAATTAGAATCGTTTTCAAGTCATTTGGAAGCTCCGATCATCGGTGACCACCGTAACAGTTAACGTGCCAAACATTGGCTATCTAACATTTGCACAGTCGATGATATAGTTGATAATTTTCAATTTCTGACACTATGTAAGAAAAATTGCAACCCCAGAGACCGAAGAACCGCAGTATAGAGGAATTTTCATGAAAACTATAATATTTATGTACGCACACGTGTCAACGGGAAAGAACTCGTCATCCGTGTTACATTATATCATTCGACGAACTTTTCATTTCCTTGTTTTACTGCGGAATAATTCTCGCTCTTAATTATTCCGCGGTACATATATTCGCGTAAATTATATACTTGTGTGGTGCCCGTTTACTACAGAGAAAGCCGTCTAAAATTGTTTTTATCCATTATTTATTACCACTATTCTCGTTCATGATGATAGAACTCACATAGTAAAACCTGATGTGTGAAGAATTTATTAATTTACTGCCTAATGGTTGTATTTCATTTCGAGGACGTTTTAGAGTGATTGACAATCTGGAAGTCTGGCTCGAGATAATATCGTCGACGATCTGCCTTCTGATTAATTAAATAAATAAAAAAAAACCTTTCGACGTATTTCATTGCATGAATCTCAATTAAGAGGAACATGTAGCATTGTACGGCTATTCTTAAAAATGTGACGTGGAATAAGTAATAATGGTTCAAGGATTTCTGTGTGACAATGAAAATCAAGATATCTCATGAATATTCATTGTTAAATAAAATCACAAACAAACTCCGCGTTCTTCTATTCTTCTATCACATATAATTGTCAAAAAGATCTGAAATAAAAATGAAAAAAAGCATTTTTCCGATAACATTTTGCAATGAAATTTCTTTTGATTTATTAAGCCCTTCTTTTGAAAGTGGAATAAGTCCATTTGTAGCTAAAAAATCATTTATCTCCTTTAACAACTTAATTAACTATTATTGCATAATCAAATCTAAGAAGTTTATGGTTTCATAAGCATTACCTAAATCGATTAACGGCTGTCAATATTTTAAAGTCGATTCAAACGCGAACCCTTAACTATCTCAATGTACAAAAAGTATTACTCCCCTTAAAAAGCGGCTCAATTTATGAAAATATCGTACATCATTAATTGTATGATTACAAATATAAAAAGAGAATATTATATTAAAACTATCATTAACTCATTTGTTCCAGAAAATGGCCGTATACCACTTTAGAAAAACCACCCATACATAAAACTTTATAATTTCGCATTCTCAGATCAAGCGATGACAGATAGTCACCTCAAATGTAAAGCATTAGTAACGCAACTAAAATTCTTTTAGCAATATCTCCCCCACAAAAACGTCCGTCTGCATAAAGATCAATCTAATCGTTTTCTTGCTATATCCTTACCGTTTCATGTGTCGTTTTTTCCTTGCGTAGACGGGTAAAATCGCCGCCGTTTCGACGGTCGTACCCGCGTGAGAAACTATGAAAGTAACTCGTTCGCAGTTCGAGCAGTGAACCATGACTCTACCTACCCAGCCCGTTGCCTCATCTGACGATCTTCATCGTTATCCCGTGAGAGAGGCTCCCTTATCAAACGAAAGTTACCGGCGCACGGGATCTGATTGATTTACGTCGCTTGCGTACGCGCGTGTAGGTATCGTGGCGCAATTACGCGCGCGCTAATAGCCCGTATTATAAACAATTTGAGAATTCTTTCACTATCAGCCGGCCGCGGTGATTTATCGGCGACCAACGAGCACATACCCCGTAGACGAAGATTTACGAATCGAGGATACCCCCCCGGCGTTGCGCAATACCGTTTCTAAATACGGCTATCCGATTCGTAATAAATCAATCGGCGTCGAAGATAAATCGATTCCGGTATCGCCGCATGATGTGTTCATCCCGCGGGCCGAAACACATCGGAGCCCACGCGTCCGATCAAAAATCCCGGGACTTACTCGCGATACTCGTGGACTCCAACCCTTTCGAACGACGGGTCGTCTAACGGTCGGCTGCAGTGAATGCGGGATCTATTCAGATTTTATGATACGTTGCAGTAAACAGAGATTTTTTAACTAATTATGTTACGGTTTAATACTCCTGCGAGTGAAATGGGGGATTCCGTGTTTGATATATTGGGGTGTAATGCTTAGAATGTTCGCAGAGTTCAATCGTCGAGTGATGGATTGTGCAACGGTTAACGGCGAACTATTTAGATGTGGAGGATTTTATAATGATTGTTATTGGAGTGTCTATGCAAATTTGTGAGTGTAATTAGGACGGTGGAATTATGAGGGAAAATTGTCTTTCCTAAGATATGGCATTATGACAGTTTTTCTTGTTGTGTGCAGTTTGAGTAATTTTGTACTTCCTTTATCAACCAGACGTAGGTTTAATTAGCAATAAGAACATCACCGCTTTAAAAACGAAAATTTCTAAATTTCTAAAGAGATTTTCCTTAAGAACCGGAGAATTTTTTCATAAGAACCTGAATTAAGTATTACAATGTTGAACATTAGAAAAGAAGAAGACCACGCATCACTCTTTCATTACTTAAAGAATTAAATTATCCCTTTCGATTCTAGACATGTCGCCATTATGATAGTATTACCATATATAACATCAAAGAGTTAACAAAAAAAAAAAACAGAAAAACATCACTATAATCCGTCCAATTGTAATTAAGTTTCTCCAAATTGGAAACCATATTTCATCGAAAATGGCGTATTTCGTGGAAGGCGTTCGATAAAATGACGGCTAGAGGGAATCTGTGTTAACACGCTGAATGATTATTTGCAAATATTTTTCTATTATAAATAATATTACCTAATGCGGTGACATTCAGCAAGATAAACGTGCAATAATAATAAAACGATTCACTGAAATAATTTCATCTTTCATTCTTTTCATTTTGTGCATTTTGCTATGTGAAATCTTACGGCATTCAATGTGTTAATGAAAAAGAAGCAAACCTACAATCCAATCGATAGTAAGTTCCTCTCAATTAAAAACCATATTTCATCCAAAATGGCAGATTTCGTGGAAGGCGTCGAATAAAATGGCGGAGAACGAGCGCGTTCTGATGGCGTAAACGGGATCGCGGCAGCGGTAACGAATAAAAATTTATTGGACGTCGAAGCAGCCGTTCGTTCCTCGAGCCGGATAAAATACCGTGTTCGGTGCCGCGTATCTCGTCGCGGACATAAATCCTCCGCGGGACACGGGTGAACGCGGTATAGCGGGTGATCATCAAAGCACGCCAAATATATTCGGCACGATCCGATCACGGCGCGGATTCATTAAAAGCTCTCTTTAGCGTTCGCTCCGGAGACGGGCCGTAACTCATTATGCGGGGTGCCGTTGGTCGCCGCCCGTCAATCTCGCTGGTCGCACGCACGGAACCGCGCGTGTATCCGTGGACTCGCCGTGACGGATAGAGAGAAACGGGCACGTGTGTTTTGCATAAAGGGCCAGCGCGGAATAATCTCCTACCGCGGAACGTATTTATTTGCGTTGACAGCCGTTACCATTCACGCGAGCGAATATTGTCCATTGGTTCGATGAATAATGATGATTAGACCGCGGGACTTTATGCAAATTTGGTTTTTATTCAATATACAGAAACGATGTAGATGTATATAGTATGTGTACGCGTGTATATATATACGGATATTTATTCAAATTTTTAAGATAATTGGAAAATTGAATTACTATTGAAGATGGTTCTTTTTACGAATATTGCATTATAATTTAGGTGTTTTATATAGTTTTTCGTGTAATATACGTTTTGTGGAATTTTCTATTTTCAAATTTTTCATAAAGGAATAAATGATTGCAGTTTAGTGGTAACAGTAAGGGGATGAATAATGAATGTAAAAGAATTGTGCTTGGGAAAAATTCGATTTTGATTAAGGTGATTGATTTCGCTAAATCAAAAGTCGATAAAGGTGAAATTATTACATATACGAAATGAATCAATCAAGTGGTTCAGTACTGAGATTGGACAGCATTCGAAAAGTAGGGTTAGCTGATTTAATTGATTAAGTATGTATTGATTTTTGCGCGTATTTCTGCTCAGAAATAATTTCGTAATTAATATATTTTTTCAATTTAAAATTAATACGTAACAAATCCATTAAAACATCCAAACGAAGAACAATTCTTCAAAATCAACCACAACTTATTGCCTACATTAAAAAATTCTTCAGTTTCCAAACAATCAGTTCCACAAAACTAACAACAAGAACTACGAAACTGAAAATGCTGTCACAACTCTAGGTTTATAAACGTTTATAATCGAATTATACTATTAATCCTAGAAACATTGATGTTCGTTCATTTAGATCTTAAAATACAAGGATTTAAATCAATCAGTAACTGCATCAATAAAAAACACAAGTGGCTACCTGATAATACTTATAAAATTCAATACGTGTAAAATTGACGTATTCCTTAAACTTAGTGTTAAGAAGACATTTCTTTTTCAAAATCACAGTTCTGACATCAACAGTTACCTCCAACGTATCTTTCTAAAAACATATTACGCTAGTTGAGTTGCAATTGAAATAAAATCACCTAGCTATTCATCGAAACTAAAATCCACTAGAAACTGTGTAACCGAAAAATGATTTCCCCCGGGACTACGCGCGGAAAGGAGTTGAAACGCGATTTCTATTCGAACGAGCTTATGGAAGGACGAAGGATATTTCAGACACGCGCCAGCGCAGAATTTACTGCCTCATCACGTGCATTCACGCGCGCGCAGGTTAAACGTTAGCAGAATTGCCGCGCTGTAATGGTAATAATGCTGGGGATTTAGTACGATCCTATTGCCTGTTAGAACATAATACAGCTTTAAACGCGGGATTTATATATCCTCTTAGCGAATATTCAAGCGAGCGGCGCGTTCAATTTGTAGTTATAATCGTGTACGGCCGTGCAGCTATACCTCCGCCATCCACGCTCGGCTCGTTCACTCTCAATTTTCGTGAAAAGACGCGACAGCGGAGGGCTGAAACGCTGAGTAACGCCGTTAATGTGAGACTCTCCTGGCGATCAGTATCATTGTTCGATGGTAGCGAGACGAAACTGAAACAATGGACACTAATTACCCCGATGCGTGATTAAATGTCCTTACAGCGATGAGTTAAAAAAATCAACTTTTTACAGCGTAAATATTTGATAAAGCGCACTGGGAAATTTTCGTAGATTATACTGCAATTTGTTTATGAAATGCTTGTGAAGTTCGTTGTAAACGAAAAAAGAGATAAGGGTTTTAATAAAGAATAATTGACAAAGATTGCTTTAATGTGTTTGAAGAGGAATCTTGAAGAGATCGAGGATACACCTCATTATATCGACGGTAATTGGAAAATTGCAAACAAAGTGGAATTGAGGTGTTACTGTTGCGATTGTGTAAGTCAGTTGTAAAGTGTGTTGACGGAAAATTAGTGACGGCGATGAAGAATCGTGTGGCATGAAGCAACGAATGTAGATGCTGTCATGGAAATACATAATTGATATTCAGTTTAGTGCCTTAGTATAGGAAATCATTGCTGACTTATCAAATTTATCGACGACTAATTTGTCAGAAATACAAAGTAACAAAGCTGTAGAGTTTCAAATTGAAACGTTTGATTGTTTATTTTACAAAATTATTTAGTTTTGATGGTGTTACATTAAAGAGATCCTTTAATCGTTGTGTGTAACACTAAATATGATTTTCTAATATTTATTTACTGCTATTTACTTACGTAATGGAAATTTAGCATCAAGTTTAATTTATTTAAAATATCTGCTATTTTTCAGGGATGGTTTGATTTCAGGCATTCCACGCATTTTGCTATAATTTTGTGTTCATCGAATATATCATTTATTTAATTTATAGTGTGCGAATTTTATGCGTTTATAATACATTACAATTTACAGGTCAGTGTAAAACGAGTACTCTAGTAAATTACCGTAAGATTTTCTATCCACTTCGAATTTAATGAAACCATTATCGAGGAACATGTGAGTTTGCACGAACATCCGTAATCCACTAATTAGCGTTTAATAAATTTGTTGCATAAGTGTACATTATTCCTCTCAAACAATGGTTCCTTAATTAACATTGTTGTCACAGTGACACAGAACCCTAAAAATATCATTTATAATTGATCATTGTAATCATTCGAATCCAAAATTGACATCTTAAACTTAAAAAATTGAAATTTCCAAAAATACTTTAATACCAATGTCATTTATCAATATCTCAATGAATTGAACGATCTACGACAGGGAAAGATTGATTATTCGAACATCTGTTACAATTCTGAGAAAACAACACGAATGAGCGCGTTTACAACGGAACCTACGAATCTAAAGAATTATTTTTAGAAAGCGGCCGGCCGCGTGTAAATTCTTCTTTTTTTCATCCATTGTGTGCGAAAGAAACGGTGAATAAGCGCTGATTTACTTCGCATTCTCAAATTAACGGCGTTTTCACTCTCTGGCATAGTCGGGGCCGACAAAGATGGCGACAGAGCGCGTCGTTAGTAGCCGATTTCCCTGCGGCGCGTTCCGAGAAATCGCGGGCAAATTATATCTTCGGCCGGACCTGATTCCCGGGGCCCTGGAGTTGTGTAAACACGCCGTGAGTTCTTATTTTGTTCCGCGAATCACGTCGATTAGGGTCTCCCCCCGTTCCAAATTTCTGTTTTCATCGATTCGACGTTAAATACCGTCGATTGACAGACATTAGAAATTGAGGACATTACCGCGCGGACTGAGTCGAACACGCTGTAATTGCATCGCGTGTACTCATGTTTATTTTCTTGATTACAGTTCCCGTCGACACTGGTCTGGGATGCAGTAACAGTGGTTTAAATTCATAGAAACGCTTTAGAAACGTTTTCCCGGATCAGTGTCGCTACCGCGTGATGTCACCCTTGCGCAATCGTTTTAAAGATTTGAAATTGCTCGGCTTCTTGCTCGTGACAATTTTCTTTGATCATATTCTTTAGTCCTTTTATGTGTACTTTTAATTAACGAGGGAGTATACTTTTTCAATTGAGATTACATTTGTGGAACCTATTAATTTGATGGATGTTAAGTTTCGTAATCGTTTCTGACCATTTGGTGAAAGCTTAGATTGGTTTTTATTCATGGGACTTGGTAATTTAATTTTTAAAGCTTTAATTTTCATGACCTACACAAGAAAGCTGGTGTTTTTCTGCGAACAGTACATTGAAGTGTGTAATAAATGTTCGTAAATTGCATGTTAAGTGTGTTATAATTTGAAGATGCTAAAATTATTCGTTTTTAGATATACGATAAATTTATCTAATATGAGATAGATTTGATTTATATTACAGTATATCTTTGTTCAGTTTCGTTTTTTATTTTTCTGCAACAAATTTAATATTAATTGTAAAATTGTGGTCGTTATGTTTACTATTTTTGATTTACTAAAATATTTGGACACTATTATTAAAATTCTAATAGTTATTTTCAGAGTATTAGAATAAGTGGATAAATTATTGTGTTGGTAGAATTAGGTAATTTTCCTATTTTAAAAAGACTTTAACTGGTCAGGAACATGTCACTTGTCATGTCGTTGCCTTGAGCCATTCAATTATAAAATATGTCCGAGTAATGTTTACTTATACTTGTGCATGCAACTCACGGGTTTTAATACGTCAGGTTTCAATTAATGGTGACTTTGATTGATGCGACGATATGAATATTATAATTCGTTCTCTTCCTTTACTTTTTTTATTGTCTAATTTTTGGTTTTGTATACACTTGTGTATAGTGTATCCTTTTTTTGGAAGTAATACAGTAAATTATATAATCAAGCAATGTTGAGGAACTTATTAGTGTCAATTAACTGCGGGTATTCATTATTCTTAATTTTCGTTTGGGTCAAATATTAAATTTTCTAGTAGTCACAATTAGAAATTTGTAATTATAACAGGCTTTTAATTTCATTATTAATTTACTGTAGTCATAAATTAAAAATGAAATTTCTTTTTTATCTCTATTCGTGCAAATTCAACTTCTTCTCAATTCTATCTACCTTTCAATGAACATACTATGTTATTTTTCCGGTATCTTCCTAAATAGCTAACTATGTTCTCAACATTCCAAACAATAAACTTTAAAATTTTTGTCTACTACAAAAAGTACAAATAGTCGAATTAAAATTCCAAAAATGATTGGCTAAACAAACAACATAACACATTGTTAAATTACACGAAGAATATGTTTATTGCAATTTTTCCAATTTCCAATCATATTAACACAAAAACTATTGTAGACGTCAAACTGATCCACTTCAGAATTCTTATTTTGCAAGTATATCAATTATGAAAGCGTTCTCGTGAAAGATTTTCAATTAAATTCGTGTATCTGCACAGATACAAGACTAAGAAACCCTTTGAATCTCAAGAAACATTTTATTCGAATTTTTATAAAGCATTAGAAATAAATCACTCTAACTGCTCGGTAGTTTTAATGTTAAACGCTCGGTAGTCCTGGTATTAACACTAAACATACCGCGACTGATCAAATGGCCGGTTTCAAAATTTGATTGAGAATTCTGCGTTGTTCTTCGTTTACTTAACTGTATATCACTTCCTACATTGCTCGATACATCAGTCTTTCAATTTTTGCCTTTCCTTCTGTTCCTATTCCAAACAAGAAAAATTTATCGTATAACTTGTTTACCTTCATTTTGTTACCAATTATTCGACTGGTTACGGTAGGAATAACTATATACAAACTGTCGGTACGTTTAGTGTCAATGACTGTGTATTTACCACTGAAACTCTCAAAAGAACAAAAATCTAGCCAGTAAGTACATACAATCTAGCAACACACAAGTATACAATTTCAAATCCTAACTGTAAATCGGGTGGGCCAGAGTCACGACACGCGAAGCAGAAAATTGGCAACATTTTAGGGTACACTGATCGCGTGTTAGGTGTCTCAAAGAGATCCTCCAGTTTCTAGGCCAACGGTGCCAACCCACACGGACAGATTTTCGATTAAAATTCGATATAGCCGAGTAACAGTAACTGGATTTGCTGCCACCGACAAAAGAAACGTTCCTTGTGCATTATACGCCCAGCTTTGTACGACAAAATACTGGAGAGGAACCGTAAGGAGCGTCCGGCGGCTGATGACGCCGCTTTTCGTCCATTCATGACGATGGCGTGTCCATGAACGGCCTCTTTCCTTTTTTTTTCTCCAATCATTGGTGCATTAACAGCTTTAATAGCCGTTCAAGATTCCCGCGTTCGCGGAGGAATATATTTCGATGATTGCCGTTCGAGCAATATAAACGGAATGGAGACGAGAACGGTGTCATTTGCTCGATCGGAGAATGAGGTTACGATAATGACGGTTTTGAGTTTGCGCGTTTACTCCCGCTTTCCATAAATTCTTATCTAAATTGCCCGCGGAATAAAGTTTGATTAATCGCCGATCGCGTTGTCCCCGCTATTCGAGATATGCCCGCGAATTATCGATCTGTCGGACGAATTACATTTAGGAAGCATAATATCCTTCTTTATTGAGGCGAGGGAAATCCAGCGGTACTGAACGCGAAATAAAGATCGGTATATATTAAGGAACTTATGGTAAAAGGGAATGGTAGATGTGCGGAGCCTTTGAATTTATGTCGTTGCATTAGGCATGCTATTTTTAATGCGGTCTCTCGGTTGTAAATTGTGCAGTTATAGAGTCGTAATTGTTTATTCCTTTTTAGAACGATCGAAAAAAATAAAATGATTGTAGGGATTTTAACGGTTTTTAAATTATTTGAATTGCATTGGGGTTATTTCTCAATTGTGCTTTGAATTTATTAATGTAAACTATTAAATTAGTGTGATATTAATGTATGAAGATTATTTTGTTTACAAGATAGTCAAATTAGTTAAAGAATAGAAACGTATTTGATAAGTAACATGAAATGCAGTGAATATATTGAGATTTTTTATTATTTCTTCTTTAACAATTGGATATTATGCAATTATGCAGTAGATAAATGTATTTTACATGCACGTGTAACTTGTTATAATAGAACAATTGAAAAGGAATTATATTTAACAGTTCTTGCTCGTTTGTGGTCCAATTACCATGAATTAAAAATTGTTCTCTTAATCAATGTCGCAATAACTATAAAAGACTGTAGATCTTTACGCAGATTAAAAGTTTTCGTGCCTCTTTTTCAGTAATTGCGTATAATTGAAGTTAATGGAATCTTACACTTTCCATTAAAGATTTTATTTCGTTGCAAATAAGATGAAAAATTGATTAAGCCTTCGATACAATATTCATTTTATTATATTTGATACGATGGTGTACGCCATAAATGCGTAAAACCTGCAGTCTAGTAATAAGTAATAACTAGACTGCGGATTTGTATGCATTTATAGCTTATAAAGATATGCAGAAAAGGATGGATAGAAACTTTCATAGAATTTCATTTTCTTTATTATTAATTTTGTACTGAAACCACTTCTAAATAAAAGCAGGTAAACTTCCATTTTATTCCAGTTCCTCCATTCTTTTCCAGAAAAACGTAAATTAATCAAGTGTGGATCGATTCAATCATCGTTATGTAACTTAACTTAGTATTTTATATATGCATACTGATCCACAAAAATATCTTGTAATTTCAAAATACCCACTTTTCACGATACATTTTATTAAATCTGATATTAACTCTTTGTCCTTTGATTTATTTCTCTACCATTATCAAAATAATACGTAAATAATAGTTACCTTTATCACATAATTGATCTTGTATAATAACTGATCACGGAAGAATAATATTTAATATAAATTCAAAGGAATTAAATGATTTTTATATAATTAAAATCTGTTTAAAATTACCACAAGTCTGACACGTTATTATAAGGCAAGGGGTTACGAATTATCTTGACAGCAACAAGACCGAAAATGAGCTGCATTCCTGTCCGAAGAGTTTTTACGTGAATCATTAGACATGAACCTTCGCACAAGTCTTATTCAGATGTTTTCAACAGTCTCGCATTCTAGATAACAACGTTCGTTATCGCGATAACTAGACTGTGCATCTATATGCATTTATGAGAAACCTGAAAGTGCAAACATGTACAAAATGCATACAACACGGAACTATTACTGTGCAGTGTTTCTTGCAAAATTCATTAAAGGCGTTTAGAATACTTATTATGGATGTTTTATAACATATATTATGAATGTTTTAGAACATTTACCGTGAACGTTTTAGAACATTTAGTATGAACGTTTCCAGTATCAGTTGCATTCTTCAAATGCTATTCAAAAACGTTGAATTTCCATAAAAGTCTACAAGTGACGAATGACAAGCTTCGTCTAACAGTGTCAAAGAAACGATCGGAACGGTTCGAACCGTGGAAATTTCCAGTTTGTTCAGTGGCGCGGCACAGTAACAGGATTCGACTGGCGTGTACGCTCGGCCGTGATTGTAAAATCCGCGAGGAGGCCGAGCAACCCGATCTTTAACGCGTTAACCGAATGAGATCACCGAAAACGATCCGATCCACCTCGGCCCCAAAGGCTTTCCAAAGTTTTTTTTTCAAGCCTTTACAAGCCCCCGGAAACACGATATTCTGTTTAAAAAGCAACGGCCGCTTCTTGCGGATCCTCACGAGGCCTTTCATTACCGCGCAATGACCGGTTTACAGGGGACGTTCGCTGACTTTTCTGTCGTAACGAACGGTACTGATGGGGTTTTAGCTCTGTTTACGCACGCGTGGAATAAAATTCGCATATTAACTGCGCGGGCATTTGGACGACGACCACGGACATCGGGATTGAAGATAAATTGCTGGACGCGCGTTAAATGGCGCGATATACGGGGTGTCTTTCGATTGGCACCGGGAACGTGTAAGTTCACTGGAAACACAGTACATTCGCTCGAAGGAAAAAAAAATAGCTTTCTTGTTTTATTAATAAAAGGACTCGTGTAAACTTGAGTCGACGCGTTGAGCTGTTCGCGGTGTTTATTGACTTTGAACAGCTGCAGGTGCGAGTGAAATGACGCAAATGTGGTGATGATTCTCGGTACTTGATAAAGAGAAATTATCTTCGGAGACTTACAACTTTATATCTTGTAAGTATTTGAGATCTATAAAGTCTAGGTTTTGTTATTGGAAATCTATATTTTATCGGTATGAAGTTTAGGTTTTATTATTAGAAATCTATATTTTATTTTTATAAAATCTGAGTTTTATTATAATGAATGTATATTTTATAGTTATGAAATTTATGGTTTATAAAATTTAGGTTTTATTGTTATAAATCTATATATTGTAATTATGAAATTTAGAGTTTATAAGAAAGAATACAAACATTGTAAGGATTTTTAAGGTTATACTAAAATTTTAGTTGAATATTAAAACGTTCATTCTTGTTATTTCGATAAACAAAACTGTAAAAACAACAGATAATACTATTATCTCTCATTCTCTTTAAAACAAAGTACTCAAGAAATATTATTCATTAATCGATGAAGACACTTAACCATCGATATTTATTCTCATCTCTACATCGTGTATACATACATCCACACCAATTATTAAAAAACTTAAAAAAGAATTAAGAAGTTCAATTTCTCTTTCCTGTAGCTTACCAATTCGACTTTAATCAACCTCAGCATTGTATAAAATTATTTCATCGCGTTTAATTCCAATTTCGAAGTTATTTAAGTGACCGGTCTCTTCACTTTTACCTTAAAATAAATTTATTCAAACCGAATAAGAGTAACATACATACGATCACCTTCTAACATTCACTCCACATCACAATTTCGTATGTACATATGTATATGTAAGTATTTATATTATGAGCAGACAGCTGGTATTTACGCGAAATCTCATTATAATAAATCATTTTATAAAAACCAGAACAAAAGACAGATTTATTTCGACCACTCGTATGAGAACCCTTCTAATAAAACGAAATTGAAAATATCGCGAGCGCTTGCCGCCACGAACGTTTCCTTGTATTTTGCGAATTCACGAATTCCGCGGGCGCATAATGATCCACGATGACGTTATGAATTAATATAAAACCCTCTCGCCGGATAGTTAAATCCACAGAATGAAAATGGAACATGTTAATCTTGAATTATGCTCAGCCGCGCCGGTTTTTGCTGTTCCCACAACAGACTTTCGTATTTTGCGAATTCGCGAATACCATAGACTCATAAAGATCCACGGCATAAGTGCGAGTTAATAAAAGACTTCACTCCGGATAATTAAACCCGCTGAATTAAAATGAAGTATGTTAATCTTGAACTATGTTTGCTACGGTCGCGGCTTTTTGCCGTTTCCACAACGGACCTTAACTGTACTATGCATCAGACTGACGAGCCGCCTCGATTAAATCCGTTCGCAGCGATCCTTTTTTAAAGGAATCTCATTTTTATCGATGAAAAATGTCGATCGTCCTTCTAAAATTCTGCATACGTTTTTACAATACTTTCGCTAATGCTAGAACTACGAGGTGGATCAAAGCGACTCATTTTGGGTCTCTTCTTTACTATAATTATTGAATTATTTTAATATTTTAATATAATTATGTAATAAATTTGTTTGCATGAATTCAAACTAAAATGTCAGCAAACTGAAATTTTGATAAATGTGTTTATATGTAAGATATTTTATAAGAAAATGAGAAACAGTTCATTTTCTAGTTGATACGTCTAGAGTTAAGCTTCATGGATTTTTTTGGGTGGATTTAATCAGAAGTACAGCTTTTACAGTTCATAGAAGTGTTACTCATTTGATGGTTGATATGATATCTGATTTGGTTGACATTATCTATATATAATCATTTGATTTGTATTATTACTTATTTTAGACGCTTCTAAAATAAAAACTTCACATGAATGAAGTTTAAATAAAGTCTAATCTACAATTAATGAGAAAAAGTTATTTTTTGAGAGGTTGTTCAGAGTCATATGGTCTATTTTGCTAAACAAATTTTTGATAGTTTCTGTTCATTAAAAAAAAACTGTACACGCTATTATCTTGTGCGTATATCAAACGATAAAAAAAACTTCTTTTAACAGACAGTTAACAACTCAAATTAACAGGTTCAATAGTTTTTTGTAGTCATGTCAACCACCAAACAAGTTTCATTCTGATCTATGGACAGTGGAGACTATATTTTTTAATAAACCCAACAGAAAAAATTCACGAAACTTAATGAGAGCATAGTAAAAACGCATGCACAGTTTTAAGTAAAAATATTTATACCATTTTTTTTACAAAAAAATGCTGAAGGATCTAAATCATTCATCGAAAGAAACGAGACTGCCACTTAATGCGACGCAATGAATGGGCCATTTGCAAAAACAACCGGATCGTGCAGTGTCTGAGATACGAAACATGAAAAAGAATAAACAAAGACGATGACTGTAATACACATCAGTTTATGAAAGATATCTTGGATCGGCGAATCTCCTCCATTAGCGGAATATCTTGTTTCTGTTAAGCGTTTTCGTGGAAACAAAGGTAATGGCCCGGTGGGAAAGCAATTTTTGGCAGTTCCAAGCACAAATCTGTCTATGTGTCAGAAACTGGATCGAGTAACGGTGAATTTCGTACTGACGCGGGAATCTATTTTCTGGCAGTAGCTAGCGGAACTTCCGGTTAGATTGCAAGCTTGGTGTCGGAGCTATCGTGAGAAATGGTGAGAAAAGTTTGAAATACAATGTCTTGTATGATTTAATATTAATTATGGTATATTAATTAAAAATCGTCTATGAATTGATACGTTCTATACATAATCATCGAGTACATTGCTTACTTTAAAAGACTTTCTTTTATTTCAAGTAGTTGCCTTTTAAATTCAAATATTTTCTTTTGTGATAATAATACTATTTTTCAACTTACAATATTTCAAGCCATATTTTAATTAACTTTATGTAAGGTTGACCAACAGTTAGGTGCATTTTGATTGGAGAAAAATGCACTTGGATTTCATCGTAATTAAATTTATAAAAATTTATAGAAAATATAAGGGATGGCACAAGACTTTTATACCATTTTGTGTATTAAGTTATGATTTTTTGTGAATAAGTGCTACAATTTAATTGAATATTCATTCTTCGATATTTCGATGTGATTTTTTTTGTTTAACTTGTAGATTTATATTTTATAATAAAAATCAATTGAAGTAATAAAGATCAAAAAGAAATGAACATATGATCTGGTCATGATAAAATATACTGAAATATTATTTCTAGAAATATTCATACTGAAATATTCCTAAGAATCTATTATTAATATGAACTTTGGTTCTATGGATTTGAAAACGAGATATTAACGAGCAGGCTGTAAACTCTTACGTAAATATGAAATTTTATGAGGCTACCATACTGATATTAAACAATCAGTATTACTAATCAGTCTCGTGTCACGTTTCCAATAAATAATTACAAGTGAATAATGTTAAGTACATAACAACCAGTTCAATCCTTTATCTCCTGAATTATTATTCTTACTTTTTATTGCCATTTTTGTTCGAGATATCTCAAGATTATTCAAGTTACACATATATTACGTGTATTAAACATGTTGTACAATCATTAGCATATAAATGCATGTAGCGACATTTTAGTTCGAATTATATTAAATTAATCCCTCTGCTATATGATATTTTTGTAACTCAACTCGCAAATATTACGTTATAGCTGAGTAATATTCATATTCGTCTAATTCCAATTTTCAAAATTAAAGTGTACATCGTTCACAGCAGCATTTTAATCAAAAACATACTTCAAAGTACTAAATTATTATTTCACTAAAAATGACGGTTCTAATAAAATAAAAACATTAAAAGTCGTTAATGAATTAATTCGTTAACTTTCCCCACAATAGTAGCATAGAAATTGAATTCATTAACAACCTTCAAATTTTATGTAATCCAACAGAATAATTCTTCCTAAGATCATTTGTATTGTAGCTGCATTTTAAAAAAAGTAACAATATAAATTCCTCAAAATATTCAATTTCAATTTCATTTTTTTTTCTTTGTTTATTTCCTTCAAATATTCCATTCCAATTGCGACCATAGAAACAATTCATCTGTCCGATGCCAAAAATTTGATTACTGACAAATCAACCCTTCGACTTCCAGAGTCCAAAAATTGGTGAGTTAATTAATCAAAGAAATTCATGAATATATAAATTCATCAACAATTACCGAATCTTTTGCAATCGAATGGAAAAAGAATTCTCCGCGGAACAAAAAGGAGGGAAAGCGTTCGCGTCCTTGAACGCGCCCGCCGACATCGAATACGTTACACTGACAATCCATTTCGCCGGGCACGATAACGGAAATCATCGATGGAAATGGAACGTTAGCACCTGCATGTTGCTAATTCGCTCTCAATTAGGTTATTAGAGGTCAGCCATGGGACCGGTTGTGACGTGGCGACTATCGTTGCCTCTCTCGTGACCCATTCATTACGCCAATAATCATGATTAACTATTATCACGGCTGACTCAATCGGGCTGGATGTAAGTATGTACATATTCAGCTAGCTTAGCTTTCACCCCACTTGTCATGGCAAGATTTTAACGAATCCTGCTCGGTCAATAATTTCGCGATGAGATTACGTATGTTATACAAGGTGTTCCAAATTTAAACTGATAAACGTTACCAATATGTTCGGTAAGTGATTTTGAACAAAAATTTTATATGGGATTCGGCACACAATTGTATAAAATTGATGACATTTAGAATCCATACATTTAGAAAATTATAAATATTATTAACTTACAGAGTTGATAAGTTTGTAACTTAATGGTTTGAAATAACTGACTATCAATAAAACTTAATGGGATTTGATCATTTGTGATTTATATATCGAATCACCCCGTAAATAATGCAGTTTTTTAATACTCCTTTCATTTTTTTAAATTAAGATGAAAAGCAGTTAAATAAATTTTAGATGTACTCTCCTTCACCCCTTGCCTTACGATTTAATTTCGTATGTGCATTTGTTAGAACTACTTATCGTTAATAACGCAGTAGTAAAAGAATACATTCTATGCTCTTCCTATGTCTAGATTTAATATAAATCATACAAATTGCTAACAAGAACAATGTTTCACTTAAACTTAATAAACTCAATGACATTTATGTTTGTTAAACCATATTAGAAATCTGCGCCTCGTGTCTGACAGGATATTGTAAGAGGTTAATTATCTATGGATAATCAATAAAAAAAGAGTTTAAGTTAAAATAAAATCTCGTTTACCTCAACGTTGAAAAGTAAAATAAATATTAAAAATTGACACTATTTATGAAATAACCCAATGCATAATACTACAGTATCAAACATTTATTTTACTTTTCAAGATTGAGGTAAACGAAATTTTATCTTACCTTAAACCTTCTTTCATAGATTATCTATAGATAATTAGGAAGATTATATTTACAATTTTTATAAAATTCTGTTCATCTTAACATAAAAAGGATAAAAGGAGTATTAAAAAACCGTGTGATTACTACTTTCCGTTTCATATCTTGACAACAAAGGCGATTCGACCCGCAACGTATCCAATGTTTTCTACTTAAAATGACTGCCCAAACAAGCTCGCAACATTTGCCGACTTAGATCTGGAACACCCTGTGCATACGAACGATACCATCGCTGGACCATAAATATTATTACGTTCTACGCTGTTTACGCGTTTATACGACCGCGTCCATTTTCCATCGCGGCACGCTCTCCAGACGAGAGATATTTACTACTGGCCGGCCTGGAAACGCGCGGACGGAATAATTAACGCGCGCGATTTCTTTGACGTGATCAAGCGGCGGTTCGCGGCTTGTCGCAGGGTATATCGCAATCGAAAGTGCTCCCGCTGCCGCTAATTCTCATTGCGCATGGTAATCGTATGCAGAGAAGGACGGCCGGGGCGAAGCGCGTTCGGCGAAAAGAGATCACAGAAGTTCCGTGGCACGACTGATGATGTCACGTGGAAAACGAGAATCACGAAAATATCGTGGCTGTGACCGTTTAACCCGTTCGAAACGAATTATACCCGTCCCTCTGCTTACGAGGAGTATCCGTCCCACGTGGATTCGCTGATGAGAATCCAATCATGTAAATAGAGTGTGTCAGTAGAAAAGAAAACGAAATATTGGAAGGAAAAGCTGGTGTAAATTTTAGAAATAAATATTTATTTCGCGTGAGTTAACAAAGAAATAATCATAACGATATTTCAGGAAACAAAGGTGAATTTTATTCGGTGTTACTAAATTTGGATCTCGTATAAACAGTACCGTGAAAATAGTGCTATAATGTACCGCGTAAAAAGGGGACAGTGTAAAAAGAGTGTCGCATAATGAAGGGACAAGTGTGCACGTTAAGTAATGGAGCCAGATGGATTGAGACGAACTCGATCACGGAGTAAATCGGATTAAAATAAGAATACAATGGATATTTTCCGTATGGCAAATTATATTTCTCATTTGTTTCTGATTTGTGAAAGGAAGATTTAAAAATTGTTTTTCGTTTTTTATTATTAATGCTAAAATATTTTTGTGTTCTGAATATATTATTAAATATTTTCGCAAATTCGAAAGTATAGTTGGAGAAGTAAGAAGGCAATTAAATTGAGAAAGACTAAACGTGATTGGAATGAAGAAGAACCGAAGAAAACAGCCGGGTTATAATTTCATAAGAAATTTGTTTCTTGTACATTAATAGTATATCACAGATGATTACTATTGTTTAAATTTGCAAACAATCATAATTTGTTACGGTAGGTAATAAAAGCTCATTCAGAAAGATTTTTGTAAGATAACAATGGATCGTTACTTTGAGCTCGAAAGGTTAAGGAAAATAAATACCACAGATTTTTAGGATTAAATGTAAATATGGTTTGCTATAATATTATATATCAAAATATATTATTAATTATCTTGGGGAAAAGTGGATCAAAGTCGAAAGAAATGAAACAGAAATTATTTATAACTCAGCCGAAGAAAATCGAATTTCTCTTTCGTACATCAATTTTTATTATACTTTAAATCAATTTCTACGGTTTACTGACATAGTCTATTTCTTGAAGTCTTGAAATACGTAAAATTAATAATTACCCTAATCGATTAAAACTTATATAACTATGTAAATTACGTAACCTAAGATACGCACGATATATTTAAATTTAAATATTTTTACTAAAGACTACCATTACTAAAGATATTACAGATACTATCGATAACAAATTACCATTAATAAAATTCAGTTCATTTCATTCATCTTATTGTTACTATCGCTTTTTATTAATCATTCCTTCAGACCACCACATTGCTATCTGCCGTACAAATCTACTCCAACCCTTTGCATTCGACTTTTAGTTGCCACATAACTTAGTAAATATACTAAAACTATAAAATTTGTATAATGCAGCAATATGTGAAATATTGAAATAAAATATTTATCTGAAAATAATTAAATGAGTGATTTCTCGAGTCAGTAGTATCCCTTTGCACTCGTATGTCATACTGTCGATGACAATACAAATTTGTTATAAAACGTTGGAAATTGCTTGAAAAAGTAGCACAGATTAAAATATTCTGAAAATTAAATCTTACCATAATAATAATAAATAAAATAAATATAAAACTTTGAATTCTACGTGCTGTGAACTACTTTCATTCATTTCCTTAAAAATAAATGCAAGTTTGCATCCAACAACACTGAAAATAAATCGAGTGCGAGAGGATAAAAGATATTACCTGTATATCATCAGGAATATTTCCAGTGAGAAGCTTCCGAGCGAAAAGGATTAATCCCCAACCGGCGAAAAAGTGAAAAATTTCATCGCGTTGTACAAGCGTATCGCGCCGGTTGCCATAATTTCTTTCCCCGGTTTGCTGTCCAGAGGCGAGCAAATACGAAATGACGAAACAACGCGGGTTTCGTCAGGCGAGTCCTGTGATCGATCGGCACCGGCGGCGCTAGACAAAGAAAAACGCATTACTGTGGGAACAATTCACCGAACGGGCAATCGTTACCCTACATAGAAACGTAACCTGCATTGTATATTCCTTAGCACGTTTACTTCACAGGCCCATTTATTATTTCATTAGAACGTGAATTATGCTGATTGCGCCGCTTTCACTGGAACCAACACTTTTACCATCGGGAGATTCAATTAACGGCTTGCCACTTTATCCCGAGTGCATTCGGAATTTTTTTTTTTAGTACTCAAAATTAATAACCTGGAATAATAATTTTGGTATTTCCCGTGGCTTTATTTTTTACATATTGTAATTGATTTGACTTTTTTTCTATAAATGTACTTTTTGTTACACATTGAAGTACTAAAAAGCATGAATAAAAAATTTGTCACATTATTAATTACATTTTGGAAATTAATTTACAATTTAAAAGTTAATTCATATTTTGAAAATCAGATCAATATTCTTTTTTATTCATCAACATTTTCATCTTTTTTATCTGCTTAAAATCTTTTGATATTTTATATTATCAGATTTTTTACTCTCTTAAAAATTTGATTGTGAATTTATCACTAATTAGTGTTTGTCCTTTTATATCATTTTTGGGGGGAACATAGATTATGTTATTTAGCGATATATTGTTCTATTTTACAAATATAAAAAATTGTATAATTAACCTAAATAATATACTTCATTATAAAGGGAAATTAATAATATGGCGGAGAAAATGTTCATTGCATTGGTCTGATATGTTTGAGGTATGTAGAATTTTCGTAATAATATGATTCATATTCGATTGATTTTGGCCAAGGTAATCAGCTACGCGTTTCTATTATACATATCTGCTTTAATTTATATTAGAATACTAATAATATCTAAGACGTATGAGTGATGCAATAAATGTTTCCAGTATTGACAACCCATAACACTGTAGTTGTGTTTCTGTACATTGCCAATGCGAATGCAAAACATAGTACAAGATAACGAGGTTGGATTCCAAAGACTATCAAACCTGGTAAAGCCAGTTTTTTTTATAATTATAATCATCTTCTGAACTAATATATTTATATTTTCTAATGCAAATAATAGAAAATGGATTTATTGTAATTTCAATTAACTAATAGTATACATATGATTAAATAAATTTTTTAAATAATTTCTCAACTAAATATTCTTATTTTCTTAATGATTTCAAAATAAAAAATCTGATATGTGTTAATTTTATGACGTCTGGTTATTTTAAGCTTAATAATTACCAAAACGTATTACATGTAAGTATATGGGCTATTATTATGAGGACAATGTAATTTCAATTCAAGAACAAAATTAAAGAAACAAACCACTTATATATAATTGAGTGTTAAATTTTTATTTTTTATTTATTAACTGTATAATCATTTAATTTGAAAATGGTGTAAGTCTATCTATTTCCAAGGAAAACAATATATTTCCTCAATTTTTTAATTGAGTTAGAATGAAATCGTTTTATACGTATTCCATGGAAATTACCTGTACTGGATACTTCCTGTGAATTTTCCGATTAACTTCTGACTAAGTTAATAAATTAACCGATTAAGATACAGCAGTTACTATGAAATGGTAACAAATTTCAAGAATAATTTATCTTAACCTAAAAATATGAACGAAAATATTGTTATCGAAAAATTCCATGTTTTACATCGTAGTCCTTCGATCAACATTAACGTTAAAGCATCGTTGTTCACCAGAAATAAACAAATCAATAAACTAAAAAATTAAGACACTGTTTCCATCTATTAAATTAATGTTTAGTTATCGAGAAATGGCCAGAAAATCGAAGCATGATTCATCCTGACCCAAGAATAAAAGCGGAAATGTCCCTCGCAGAAGGATTCCACGTAAAAGCATTGTCAATCGCCAACTGGAGCTCTTGTTGCATTATGTACTCGCAATTTACCGCAAATAAAAATTCGTAATCCAGCGGTGGCGAACAAAAACCGGAACGTGGAAGAACGAATGACGGTCGGCACAGCGATATGAAGCCGGAGCAGGATATATCCGCGCGAAATTATTGTGATAATAAGCGCTGCTGTTTCCTCGTGGCCGCAAAAAAAGGCACTAGAGGCAGAAAAACCTCGTTTCCTTGTCGAGCGAGACGAAGGTTGCGGGTCGCGCGAAAAACGTCAGTGGCAGGCAAATAAACGAAAATCCCGGAGAAAATCCACAAGGATATCTGTAACGAGCGTTTCACGTATGAAAAGTCCGAACACGTCAGCGTTATTAGCGGTCTTCTGAATCAGTGGCAAACAATCGAGAACGTCATTTCAAACGACTTGTGATTAGCTTCTTCCACGGGAAAAACTTTGGGTATTTTGTATTTTATTGTGGTTTGGCGTTGATGTATACTTTGTACAATGTCTAAGGTAAGTATTGTGTCCTATATACCGATAATTAGCCAGTTAAAGTTACATGGATATAAACATTTAACCCTTAACGGACCGGAAGTATTTCAACTTTACTTACCGTCAAAAAATATCGTGTTAATTGTAAATATTGCAACAATAACAATGATAAAAATAATCAAACGGTTTTTACCACCATATACGCGACATTGGACTCAATAAATACTTAAAAGTGCCTGGTCCGTTGGTCTGTTAAGGGTTAATATGTGTTACAAATAGTTTAATATAAAAATACTAGATATAGCAAGAAAAATACTAGTGAGAACATATAAACGAAAGAAAGAGTATAGAAACATTGTATTTTAATTGTCAGAATTCAGCATCTGAGATGTTAAAAATAAAAGAAAATAAATTATTACAGATAAATTTCGAAAATAAGAGAAAATTTTTCTTACAATATTTTAATATACATATATGTTTATATTTTATATTCATAATATATATTTACATTTATAATATATAAATTTATAATACGGATATGTTGTTCTTAGAATCTTAGCTCTAATTATCACAGCAGAAAATATATTAATTACGAAACAATGTACACTGTATATACCTATAAAGCAGTTTTAACGAACATCATTAAATAATTCTGCGGTTTTAATTACTCACAGTTGAACCAAACTATCTTTACAATCCTCGATATTAAATTATCATCAGCATGTTACGTAACTAGTAATTAGACCAGAACAGTTAAGCGAACATTGATGGATCAATCTGAACAGATACGTCGTTTCACGATCGAAGAATATAATCTGGAAGCGCTCGAATTATTTAGTATCATTGGTGAACGACCCAATGATCGGGTTCAGTGAAGAGTATGGCTGAAAGGCGAGCATTAAAAATCCATTAATGTCAAACGAGTTTATGCGGTTCAGCCACCTCTGGTCACTTCTATCGAGCCAATCGAGCGTCTGCAATAACGAAAGTGGAGCATCGGTGAACGAAACGGCGTTTCTTTCGAAATCGGATGGAAGAAGAGTCAGGGCCGAGGAAAATCTCTGTTACCGCGTGAAAGGATATCGCAGGAATCCGATTCGACCGTAAAACAATTAATCCGTTAGGATAGCCAACCGGAAAGGGTGGCAGAGCTACGGGACTGAGTGGGAGGGCTGTGAGGAAAGGGAAACAGAGCATCGGTTCTGCCGCAAGTACTGTCAGCTACGGTGTGTCCGTGTTTAACCGTTTTGCTGTACTCGTTTTTACTATAAGTGATATCAGTGGTTTTTTAATGGAATTTTTAGAGAAAAATATTGAAGAAATGATTATTTGTATAATAGTTATATCACTTTATTGCTTTTGTTACCTTCAAATAATTTTTTACTCGTGCGCATAGCTTTGTTTCTGAAAAGTTATTATTTGAGTAAAATATTGAAGAATGATTATATAAATGATGCATCATGTTATTTTTTGTTTGTATTGTATGTACAGGGTATTAACGACAATGTTGTTAATAATATTAATCGTTATTAATTATTAATATTAGTAACTGTGATTACTGAATACAATGTTGTTAATCAATCAGTTATCAGTATTAGTAATTGCAATATCAGTACGAAATTACTCCAAGAACATTTTACAAGACGTTTTCTCGTCTCGAGAGCTCAGGAATAGTAATTACAACACTGTAACTCCGAGCCATTCAATTACTATTAAATCAATTCTAGAAGAAAATAATAGCACTGTATAATGATGATATTTGTGGATATAACCTCCAATAGAATATGTCATGTTTATTTAGTTGGTTTATTGTTTTTTCTTAATGTACGTGTACGAATGAACGTCCTTATGAATAGAACCAACACAAATAAATCAATGAACTATATGCTATTTTGAGTCACTGATGAGAATGCTAGTGGGACGTCACAAGGACAACGGGAATGTTTCGCTGATTGTCTTGTTTATAGTTTTCACTGGTTATATGTTACCGGATCGATGAATAGTTCATTAGTATCAAAAATGGGATGAGAAAGATGCAGATTAAACCTGCATTCCTCAGCCTAAATGATTCTGCAACAATACTATACATCTCGGACAAGAAAACTAGCGGGATGGAACAAAGGTAAGGTGAGATTTTCGTAACATATTTTATTCATAGTTTCCATTGGTTACATACAACCGTGTTAATGAATACCAAATTACTATCAAAAACGAGACGAAAAAAGATAAAAACTGAGACCACTTAGACCTATTCTTCTCAGCCCAACCATCAAGTGATCCTCCAACAATACCATGCATTTCAGCTGAGAAAGCTACCAGAATGGCACAGGACAAGATGAGTTTCTCGTTACATATTTTGTTTATTATTCCGATTGTATGAAACCCTATTGACAAATAGCAAATTATGTAGTATCGAAAATGGAATGAGGACAGACGAAATATTACTGCTTAGACCTACTACATCCTTCAGCCTTGCCATCAAGTAATCCTCCAACAGTACTATGCATCTCGAAAAATGACACAGTTATGAGTTTTTCGTTACATATTTTGTACATAGTTTTAATTATACGCAACTACATTGATGACTAGCATTTCAACATCGAAAATGGAATGAGACCGGATGAAAAATTACGACTTGAATCTACACCCCTTAGCCTAGCCATCAGGTGATCCCCTAACGGTATTATGTATTTCGGAAGAAAAATGACATACATATGATTTTTCCGTTAGATATTTTGTAACCCCATTAGCAAATGCGAATAAAAAACACAGTACATAACAACATATGGAAACTAACCAATCAGACCTACATTCTTTTCGCTGGTATTCTCGTTATAGACGCAGAATAGAGTACTAGGACGCCGTCGACGGCGACATCGTCGGTTCTCCCGTGGCCGAGCGTTGCGTAACCAGCCGCGGCTGTGAACGGCGGAACAGGGACGAAAGTTATCCGCACGCCTACATAGCCCGGGGCTGTCATGAAGCCGGGCCGCGAGAAGGAACCGTGGCCGGATCGGTGTTGCCCCAACCCAGGCTACAGCTGTGCGCTCTATCCCGGCCTCTCGAGGGCTTGGCGCATAGCCACTGAACTACCGGCGCGGCGTGCTCGCGCTGTTAAAGATCTCTTTCTCTATCTCTCTCTTTTTCCCTCCGTCGACGGTATGCTTCCGCGAGAAATTCGTGATTTGTATTTAATATGACGCGATACGGGCAGCGCGCGGTCGCTGCAGTTCCACCGGATCATGCTCGGATAGCTGTACGGATTAATTCTGCGAAACCGCGCCGCGCCGCCGGAGATTGTTAACGGGGAGCGCGGGCATTGTGCACGATTAAACGGGATCCGTGTAGGTTATAGATCAATTAAATGGAGATTAATGATTTACATGAGCACTCGGTACACGACCGGATGGAATTTCAATGTTGGCATCGGGGATTTTAGGACCTTCGTGCGAAGGAGTTTCTTTTTCCGTCTTTACTCTTAGGCGTAGCGAAATGTTCCGATTTCTCAGTCGAATTGAAGGTTTGTTGGAAATAATGTGGTAATGTTTTATTATTGGAATGATCGTTATTGTTGTTTAGCACGTTCTGAGATGTTTTCGAAGCATAGGAATATCATTGGGATGGATGTTTGGGGGATTTGATGAAATGAATTTATGTAGTCAACTGAAACTCGTTGGAAAGGAGTTTTTATTGTCCTTATTGAAATTTACCTGTAACGTGAATAGATATTGAGTTAGGTAGATATTGATAGATTTTGAGTTAACGATTAAAATTTTTATATTACACTTTTTGAAGAAGGAAAGAGTATATTAGTAGCATTTATATTTGGTAAAGCGATTAAGATTGTCTAATGAAATCTGTAATTTACTTTAACACATTGGGTATTGAATCAACATTCATAAAAATCTCTCTAGATCTAAGTTATTTGTTGAACAAAACTGAGGTGAGAAAGTTAAGAATTATTATAATTGTTTTCCTTATCAAACGTATTATAAAATGTTAAACGTGAGTCGTTTCTTTTGTTTAAAAGATTAAAAAGAATTTACATTTTTTTAGTAATAAAGGTGATAAAAATGTAAATTCTTATCTTACGCAGGTGGGTGGGTTGCTTAGATTAGGAAATTACTACTTCTGGAGTTAAATATTCGCATACTATTTAACTGAGAAAATTTTGTTCCGCTGTTTAACGTTTTATGTAATCAGAATGTTCGTTATTATACAGGGTGTGGCGGTAACGGTTTTTCTAAAATTTGCATGAACTGATTCCACGCACGAAAATAGAAGATATTGTAGAATACATGTATCGTTTTCTTTGCAAGGTTAAAATATGAAAAATAGACAAAATATCCAAACTGCGATGTTTTTTATCGTGTTTATTAGAAAAACTTATTTTTAGTCGTAATTTTAATTTAATTTATTTACATTTTTTCTACAATTTATTCTATTGTTCCTAGAAATATTGATGTTCGTTCATATAAATCTAAGAAATTAGAAGTTTACCAATAGACAATTAGGATAGATATTAATTCATTTAAAATCGACAGAAACCTTTACCAAATAATGTTTGTAAAATTCAATATGAGTTAATTTGACACGTTTTGTGAACCTAACATTACAATTTTGAATTGATTGATAATTTTCACTAAAAGTTCCATTTTTCCTAATAATCTTCCATAAATCTGAATTCCCATAAAAATCCGCATTTTAATCCCAAGAAATCATTTCTTCAATAGTTCTCCTAAAAATTTGATTTTCTATAAACATCCACAATCAAATCACAAAAAAACCATTCTCTGTAAAATTTCCATTTTTCCAACAGCTTTCCTCAAAACCAAAATTTCCACAAGGCTCCGCAGTCTAGCGACAATGCAGACATTAAGACGCCATATTCAATCCTACTTACTTATATACCCACGGCTGCCCGCAGCTAACCGATTGAAGATTTCTTATTTTTTCAGCGACAGCCCCGCGACGTATACAAATAGTCCGCGCGCGCCCGGTGATAAATTCGCGTCGGAGCAGAAATTTCGCGTGTCGCGATTGAGAAATCGCGCGAGAGCCGGGTAAAATCCGTACCGTTAAAAAACGATCCGCCGCGCGAGCGACTTTATAAAGGCGGACGTTCTTACGCGATACGGCGTCGTAATCGTCGCGATTAATCCCGGGTTCCACGTTAATTTATCAAGACCGCGTCGCGCAACGCGGTCGCGATACATCGAACACGCATCAGCCTGCTGCCGATAAACGCGCAATAAAATCGGACATTCGATTCGGAAACGCGTTTACGATGTGTCGATGTTATTTTCCATCGCGTACCCACGTTCTGTATTCCCGCTAATTCTATTGACAGTAAAACGATTGGACCAATATGGTTGCGGGGACGCGTAAAACTTACCGATAACTCTGACACCTCGTTACCGGAGCGCGCGCGTTTATGCGAATTCCTAGTTTCATTGGCGATTTTGCAAAAATATCGGTTGCAACATTTGTAGAGCCTATGAGAGCTGATTAGGTTTGACACAGTGCAGAGATTGTATTACTTTTAGAAGATTCTTGTTCCGATGCGTTTTACGAGCGTCGTAAAGAATGATTTAGTGAAACAATTGTTTGGTAGTTTCTTTTCTGGTGACTAGGATACTGTGTGTAAGAAGGGCTTGTTGTGAAATAAGCGTTTCAGGTATGCAAGTGTTTTTAATGAAATTGATTATTGAGTTTGAAATATCGTAACTTACACATGGAAAAGGGTTAATTTTGAATTTTAGGGTAATATTTTTTAGAATTTAATACTTTTCTATTGTGCACAACTGCCAATAGAATGTAACATTATTTTTATAATATTTCTATATGATTTGTTTTTTCTTTTTAATTTGCAGACATTATTTCGATGTAACTGATGTTGTATGGATCAAAAGGGGTTCAATTTACTTCTTTATTATTCTGTGATTCCTGTTTTCGTTTGACATTCGATTGTGAAGATTTATTATTAGATCCATAAGCATAAATGTGTCAACCACATTTAAGTGACACAGCGGCGAAAGTGTTGAATGAGGTTGGTAGCATCAATCATCCGGTGTATATCATTGTCAATCCTTCAAGTTGTTAGTATGTTAAGTCAATTGTGTATCACTGTTGATACTTGGTACATGACAAAGCACTATGTGTACAGTATAATTAATGATTGAGGCTTGTTTCTTATACAATTTTTGTTCGTCCAATCTTCACGCCTTTCTCATTCTTTTTCTTTTAATTCAGGAAAGAAATAATGAATTATTTGTATATCCTTATCGTATCATTTCCTTAGTAACGATGGTTTTCAATATACCGTTTATTATGAAAGTGGTGATTCTTTTTCTGTCTTGAAATACTTAGGGGTTTATATTTTAATTGATTAACAAGTTCTAGTAAAGCCTCTTGACTTTTCCTATCTGTGTATGTACATTATCATTTAAAATTGTAATACGATATAATATGCAATACTTAAAACATTAATAACTCTTTTACTTCATATTTGTTACATTAAAAATGTTTTACAACAAACAAATCTCTTGTATACCACACGAAGTAAATACATCAGTTTTGACAGACTTGATTTTTATATATAATTCTGTTCAATTACCTAACAACAATGCAGTACCAGTAATAATATTATTTCAACCTTATAGTTACTACAACCATTAATATATTCTTTCTTCGATTTTTATTAATGGTTATCACAGTTTCAATATCCAGTCAATTATCAAAATAATATTAAATTAACGAAAAAGCCTCGTATTTCCAAATCGTCGAATAAAAACTTCTGCAAGTCAAATCAAAGTCTATCTAATACTACTACCAATCTACCTATGCTATTCATCTTTAAATTTCCTCATTTCCAATGCTTATCCTTGCATTACAATACAAAACACCGCACAGAAAAACGCAAAGACAGTTCAACCCAATGAAACACTGTACATTATCACATCGCCGAAAAAGGACACAAAATAGCGTCCCTAAATGCCTATCAGCAACAGCACCAGCAAACGAAATAAAGATCGCCATTTTTAGAATACCCGTTTCCATTTTCGAGCCGCAAAAAGGTGCAGTTTCGCATGGCACAATCTAATAATTGAATTTTGCCGTGCCGCCGAACGTGTTAATGCCGCGCCGCAAGGAACAGACGAAATGCTTCCCCCGATGAAGTTTTTCTTTTCGTTCGAGGAGATTACGATCGGTATACGGTCGCCGCGGAGCACGGATTACGAAGGCTGCGTGATCTTTCCGATTCTTACACACGTACCCTAGGCACGGGGGCCACGCTCGTGCACGTAACCGCTTTACACGGCCGCTCCGTGCGGCCAACAATCGTTAAGGTACGCGTGTATGGGTGGCCGGGAGACCTGGTTGCTAAGGATAGACTGTCTTTGTGGCTGCTGACCGTTCCACGAAACTAGCGAGGCGATTTAATCATTATCGGCAATCTAGCCGAGCGGGCAAAAAGAAAAATCTGGGTCAGACGCTCGCAGCTCGCGGGATCGGACCCCGGACACTTCTCTTTCAGTGCTCTCGATTGAAACGCTGAAACGTTTTACAATTCGCTTCGTCCCGGCATGGCGATGGAAAAAAACTTGGGTCGAAAGAAACGGAAATTCGTTGAATCTCTTGCGCTGGAAAGACGTACCACGTACGTTCAGATGTTTTTGTTTCGAAGTTGCCAATGATGTTATCACTAAAACTACCGGACGCGTTGAATTGACCCACTTCAGAAGTTTGATTTTGCAAGTATTCGAACCGTGAAGGCGTATTTGCGAGAGATTTGAAATAAAATTTGTGTATTCGTATAAATGCAAGGATAGGAGGCCCTTCGAAACTTAAGAAACGTATCGTTCTAATTTTTATGCAAAATTGGAGATGAGTCACTCTGATCTTTTCAGATAGTCTATAAAAGGGTTAATCCTTAACGTCTTAAATCGATTTATTCGTTTAAATAGTTCTCCTAAAGAAATTATAATATATAAATTCGTATTCGTAGTGTATTGATTAATTCTTAGGTTTTTCTCAGGTAATAATTAAAAAAGAAAATTATGTGGTATTTAGATTTTAATCTCTTGATTTATAATATTGAGTCAATCTTATGTTAAAGGTTTTTCATTTCTGAATGTTTAATATTTATAGTAATAATTTCTTCCTTTTGGTAGCGAATTGTTAAACCTCATCAAGGAGAAATCATATGGTAAGGGGTTAAGTTAATAGAATTCAATTTAAAATACTACTATTACATGCATTTATTGTACTAACGATTCTGCACCATGTTTATGATACTTAATTTGCATTACTTAAATAGTTCTGAAATATTTCGAACAATATAAACAATTTTTAAATAGCCATTTTCGGTCAGATTGATCATCATAGTACAGGAAGGATAATAAAATACACTTATTACAATTACCATTATGTTATAATTGTTATAGTAACGATTATAACGGTATTTTAATATGAAACAATAAAATATAGCGATGCCGAAGAAAATGAAAATGAGAACACTTATAATCATTTGTGCAGATCATATTATGCATATCAATTAACCATAATCTTAATGGTTAGATTGAAAATGCTCCTCTATTTATATGAGTTTCTAATACTAATCATATCCATGCAAATTATAGCTCATAACAGTAATGAAAAATACAAAATATAAGAAAAAACATAATCCCACAAAAATTAGCGTCTTAATTTCGCACTCGGAATTTATAATTTCTGTCAGAATTTCGACAGTTTTTCCTTAACTTCCAAAAAAAGATCCCAACAAGTTAGAGCAATCATCTCAAATGACAAAACGAATCTTCACATTCATACATAATAAAAAGGAGCAGGTGCACGTTACAGAATAAAATTCGAATTTGCAGTATCAGCGAATTTACATTTCACGATTCATTAATGTTACGAAGCAAGTTTACATCTCACGATTTACCCATTGCAATCGATAATTCTCAATGCTCGAATCGCATAGTACTCAAATTACCCGAAAACGCGGCCAAAATAGAAAACGAAGTTCTCAGTTCACATAATCGAATTATTGACATCAGTACATGAAATATCTGCGTATAATTCCTGGTCACGTTTAACCCTTAAACGCTACAATCTACCGAACTATTCAAATCTCCTACTTATACGCATTTTTCATCATGCATGATTCATAGTACTAAAGCTTCATGTACTTTTCAATTACGTTATAACGCACAATCATTGAAATTATAAATAGTTCACGTTTTCATTCACGTTTTATCATTGATTTATTCACCAGCAGTCCAAGAAATCGATTGCGGACTTAAGGATTAACGTTCCAACATCAACCCCCTTAAATATACTCCACTTTAAAGTTGGCAATCAGAATCCAAGAAGCTATTTCGAAATTAATTTACAGATTACCAAGTTATCTTATCATATGCATCGTACCAGTTTGTTCTGCCTCGCGGAATACAACATCGACTCCAGTTTCCTCGAGTAATCGCGATCCCTAAACAGACGTAACGAGGAAAAAGCGGGCGAAGAGCGAGCAGAAAGATGTTTCGCGCGTTTTTCCGTCAGCCGATCCGCAGACCATCGCGGCAACGTTTACTGCCTCCTAAACCCCGAATGAGCGCAGGAACGAGCGAGCTGCGGTGTAATTAAATGTGAAATATAGAGGGAAAAAATCTATTCGAGGGCCCATAAACCATGTTTACCGTTGCGATGCAAGATTAATCGACTCGCGTTAAACGTTTTCACCCGCGGTCCCACGCAGAAACGCGGAATACGCGCCGGTTTTACGGTTGCTTTAATAATCGTTTATAATAATTAGCGTACACGGTCCCGGGGTTTTTGCTAATGAAATTTTTCATACGTCGCCCGTCCGGCCCACGATTCCGCGTAAACAATTAGCATTTTAAATGGGGTTCGCGCTCGACCGGCGTATCATTCTTTTCTCTCGGCCCGATGCCTCGCGGTGGCCAATAAATATTTATTAACGTTTCGGTGCTGTCCGATCGACCGACCGTCCAAAGGAATGAGAAGGAACGAACAAGAACTAAAAGTAAAAAAGGAACAGGAAAGAACGGAGCCGCGAGGAAAAAGGAATAAAGAGGCTCGTGAGTTACGCCGTGTATGACGAGGCGTGTGTAGTAGAACGCCGCGGCGGAGGTGTGCTAGTGCGGAAACTGTTGCACAAAGCGGCGGTTGCATTCGTCCGCGGCGAAATTGCGCCGCCGCCGTTCTTGAAATGCTCCGCCGGCGGACTTTACGTCGCTCGGATAATTGCGGTTATTTCGAAATCAATATTTAGGAGCGCGGACTCGGGCTGCGCTCTCGGGACGCGATCGTCGCGTTGCCATCGATGCACGGCTGCTCACTTGCTAAGGCGAACAGTGGTCTAAAAATTCATTTTTCTTGTCCAAAATTAATTTTTTCAAGTTTAATTATTTAATTAAAGTTAATTTATGTCCATTTAATATTAATTACGTTTAATTATTTTGGAAATATTTTTGTCTGTATAAAGTAAGGATACTGTAAAACTCAGAAATCCAAAATGTTATCCGTTTCAGATGGTCGTGTGATCGAGTATAACGTGTTAAAGCGAAAATTCTAATATTTAAAATGAAACTAATTTCTCCAAATATTTAATGTAGGTTACTGAATAACAGGTTTTGAAGACACTTATATGAGTGATGATAATTATATCGTGATTATTCAATGACGTTGTAAGCATTTATTAATTTATGTGAAAACAATGTAATGGTTATAACAATTTGAACTTTGGGAAGGGTTTTAAAGAAATGCTAGCGACTGCTAGATATGAAGATACTTTTATATGAAAATATAAGCATTACAGAGGAAGAATATGTAAATTTTAAGTGCCACCATCTGCCACTTTTCCCATATTTAGATAACTTTGAATTGGAAAACCTAGAATAATTTTAGTGGAATATTTTGTATTTTATGATTTATATTTTATGTTTTGTATTATATATTCTTATTTCTTGGTTATTTCTTATTTATATTATTTATAATAATCACAGAAACTAAAATATACAATACAAAGATTCTTTCAATTTCAGCCGTGCAAAACGAATTTCTATATCACGGATGCACGATACTGAATCCGCCATCTGGAATTTTAAATTTTTGGTGCTAGATTCGTCATCACTGACACCAAAATCCTCTAATTACGAATTTTCATAAAATTTGCATGACTTTTGAATTTTGGCCACAAAAAACGGACTTCCAGACAACTGTGCGTTGCCATTGTTGCGCGGCTGCTCGTCTGCCCAGGCGTTCAAGTTACCGAACGAACGTAGGGCGCATCACTCGCGCCCGCACCACAGCGGCATAAGTGAGCATTGTATAATTGCAAAACTCAACGGGATCAGGTTACAATTATGAAGAAGTAAAACCAAATCCACCCCAAGAAACGAAAAATTTAGCATGGCGGATGTATGAAAAGACAACGCGTTTGACGAGTATACACGTCGTCTTAAAAGTAAAATGATACTAATTCTTTGAACTATAAATTATTTATCTTTTTAGATAAACATATCATTCTTCTTCGATTTGCTTTAACTTTTCGTTTGAATATATTATAGGTGTATTTGGCATATGTTAGACGAGTATTCACTTCATTATTTGACTTTATTGCGAGCATTATCAGAGATTTCTGAAATTAAATGTCACAGTTAACAGGTTAAAGGCTCTCGATAAGCTTAAGACTTTTAACTCAAAAATTAAATCTTTTTATTTCTAACTTTTGATGGATGCAACTTTCACCATCGAGTTTGTTATGTTTTTTTTTTAAATAAAATGACATCAAACGCGACAGAATTTCGATTGTAATCATTATACTTGTATTAAAAATAGAATTGGCAGTGACAGCCATCTATAGATTCGATTGAATAAAACTATAATCAGTTAAAACGAAAAACTGAGCTCAATGTCCATGACAATATTTATAAAACAAGTTAACCTAGTTGCCCATTATAACTTACATAATAAGCGATTGAAATTTCGAGTATAGAAAAGGACTGTGAATAGAAAAGAAAGAGACGTTGAAATCGTCGAGTTCAACAATACTCAAATCATATTACACCCTTCAACCGCCGTCGGTTGTCGAGTGCTATGTTGTATTAAAAGGAATCTGATGGGGATATAGTGGAGATGAAGACGTTGCAATTATGAAGAAGTTCTCGATGTTGCAATTATCCAGTGTTCACTGTAGTAGATCAACGTTTCTTAACTCGTTGTCCAATAATTTCTTTCACAACTGTGTTTGATGAAAGTACTTTATCGTTAATAATGTAGTAGAAAAAAAAGTTAAAATTAATGCTAGTTAAAGTTATGGAACCTGTTATAATCTGAGATTATTTGACACTACTTTGCATTTCATAATGAAAGTAACATTCCTTTCAATGATAATTTTACTTTATAAAATCAAATGCTTGAAGAGGAGACGGATTATTAATGCATTGGCGGTGTAATATCTAAATTTTTCTCGGGATAATTACATGATCGATAGAATAGGTTGTGGTATATTAACCAGAGAAAAAAATCGCTGCGAAAATAAAAAAGAGTCAAAGCAATGTTAATAAAAACTTGAAATTCGAATGACTTTATTGGAAATAGGAAATAATTAACTGCTATTTTTTCAATTCAATTTCCTTTCGCGAACGGTGAATATTAGAAGTGATACCGAACTTTTTGATTGGTAGTGTGCATTAAATTCTTAAGTTACAGTTGTTTCGAAAAGTATGAACGTTTGAATGACCAGTAATATCCGGCATAGCGATTAATATTTCTACACTTAATGATAATTGATAGAACTTGTAATAGGTTACAGAATATTTTTTCGATTCCTGTTTCTATAATTAATCCGCAAAAATCTACGTTTGCTTACACATCCGCGGCAATTAGCGAACCAGTGACAGTATGGAGATTTACTATTTATGATGTTATGTTTCTTACGTATTATCGTTCAAAAGTTCAAAAATATTATTGTTTGGAAATTTGGATTGTTTAATGAAAGAAAAGTGATTGTAGGAACTTTTGTGTAATATTTTGTACTGGTGCATGTGGCTACAGAAAAAATTCTAAGATTGCAATTATAAATCTGTATTTATTAAAAAGTATCGTATTAGGCTGCTTTATGCCTGTTTTATTCAAATAACTTCCCCTATTCTTAATAAGGATTTTATAATGAAAAATTAATTAACAAACAGAAATGCGGAGTATTATTGAGTTTATGGTGCAGTAAAATTATAACAAATAGGAAATACTATGATCTGTAAAACCTCTCGAAGCATCTGAATTGAAAAAAAAGAATAAAAAATACTGTTTGTAATATTATATATCTAGTAAGTATTATTTCCTGCGATCAGCACATAACTTTTGTCTTAGCAAATTATAAATATTATTAACACTTTCTCATGAGGTTTCTTTTGTAGGTCCTTTCATCAGATTTATTTTAATAATAATGTAGTTCATTAGATGAACAAAAGAATTTTATGCTCATCACAAAGCTACATCTCATCTACAGAGTAAATATTATTAATATAAAGGTAATATTTAAATTCAGTTAAGAAAAAATTACAATATCATATTTTAAATAATTAAAATCAGAAAGATTATCAAATATTGATTAATTAACATTTGAAAAATTACAATATCAAATATTGAATAAACAAAATGAACAAAATTATATCAAATTTTATTTAAAATCTTTACTACAAATCATCGTTATCATAAATAAAATAGTTACAAAAGTAAAAATAATAATCTCCTACCATCAGTACAATTCACAGCGATTAGTGAATTCAACCCCGCGAACAATTATATACGAAACTCCACTTTCTCCTATTTTCAAGACGTGCGGGTCACGCTTCTAAAATTTCATCAATTATTTCCGTTACACCCCGCGAGATCTCTCGGCCGCCGGTAAGTTGTAATTATCGACAGCGATTTACATACACAGGCCTCTCTCGTTTAGTCGGCAACAACGCAAGGTTGTCGAAACTTTTCTATGTGTTTCTTTAATTGACTCGCGTGGGATTAATCGAACGTAGCCGTGGGGTAAAAGCATCGGCCCACGCTTTCTTTTCTCATTACGCGAACGGCGCTCGCCTATTATAAGGCGCTGCCGCGCGCAATTGATTATTCGCACACTTTATTACGCTCGTCGCGGCGGCCTATTTAATGATTACACTCCGCGGAGACGTATATTGGAAGTTAACATTAAGATAGGCGCACCGCGGAATGCCGACGACTCGGAATTCTCCCTGGCCGAACATGGCCGCGATTATTTTCCGGTTAACGTTCGAGATAAAGATGGTTTTCCCTTGAGAGAATAACGATTCGCTTTCAATTATGACGATACCCGGGCAAAAACGGCCGTGCTCTGGAATTATTCAAATAATTTTCACTGATTTTACAGCTCGAACAACGCGGCTCTTATTCCGGTTTTATTGCGAGTATTAAAACGAAGATTGAATATAAGCAGCGCGCAATGTACATCGTTCCAGATGTTATAAATATTTCTAATGCGAACGAAAAGTTAAAAATGCGTCTCGTTTCGAATTAACGCAGATGAATTATTGTAGGATTAAATTGTTCGTTCTTTGACTTCATTGAATGCTTCTTAGTTATGGAGATTAACTCTTTGCGGACGAGGATTGTTCAAAGTATACGAAACCTTTTGTAGATTCTATGGAGGAAACTATGTACTGATATCTTGCTGTTTGAGTAGTTAACACTAAAACTATCAGTCATAATGACTGGTTTCCTTGTTTCGCAAAGATTGATACCTTAGAAGTATTGAATATTTGAAATGATTTCGAAAATAAATAATTTCACTTGAGTACTCTAATTAATGCCTGAAGGCACTGAAAATAATCATATTAAATGCTAAATAGTTGTAGTGTTAAATTATTTGTTTGCAACTTGATATTACAAACATGAAAGTTTGATCTCGGAAAAATTTCGTCCGTAAAGAGTTGAAGGATATCGTCTTCCGGTGAATTTTTGTTTGTGGCTTAAAAGATTCGTCCAAATAGTGCGAATTTTGCTTATGATTTAGAAGATTCGAACAAATACCTTGAATCACCATGAATCGCGAGTCCTTCAGTTCATGTTTGGGGTTGTTGTCAAGTATTGATGAATGAAGTACGAAGTTCCATTTAAGAAAACGTAGAGCTTCCACCTGAAACAAAAATAATTTCGTAATTTAATAAACGATTGTACATTTTATAGAATTTCGTTATTTTTTAAATTTGGTTTGATTAGGTGTGAATAGATTGGTAACTCTTTATTAGTAACTTTTTATGTTCTCTAGATATTTGGAATATTATTAAAAGAATAGACACGAACATTACTAACGATTTTCTTATATCTTTTTCAACTAATATCTTCAAAAACTTAATGGCTACATAAATAAACCTTAAAAGTACTTGAATAATGACTACATGAATAAACCTTAAAGGTACTTAAGAATTTGTTAGAAAAGAACTGAATTGTTAGATTTCATAAACATTCATTTAAAGAATATTTCACTTCGATTTACACGAAAGAAATAATAAGAATTTGTTTTACTTATTATTTCAAAACATGTTGAATGCATTTAGTTCTTACAAAATATGTTGTAATTCTTAATATCATTTCTTTTCTTCGAATAATATCTTACATATCTTAAAATTTTGTTCTAAGTTCAATTAGATCACTATAAAATTCATTGTAGTAATTTCCAGAAAATGCACGACGTCTAGTATTCAAAACTTTAGAATCACTTCTAATATTGTCGGCTTGCGAAAGGAAATAGAGTAGAAAAGCACACATTTATGTCTTATTGCATTTTATTCTTGAACCCGTAGACTATGAACTACTTTACGGATCATGGGATTTTCTCGTTTGAAATTATTTTACCGTATCGTATAAGGGCTATAACGCGCTGTACCCTCGTTGGGTAATTACTTTCCCATGATAAAATTCTCATTAAGAAAAGGGGAAGTGGTTTCAAGGAAAAGAACATAAAAGAGCCTGAAGCAATAATTGGAAATAAATGTGGACTAATAATTGCAATTTTATCATTTTTCTGTAGCTACGTGTAACTTGAAATATTGCATTCCATGTTTCCTTCTTATGAAATAAGTGATCCGAAACTTTTGGCCGGCAGTGTTTATACTAAACTTGGAATGTAGTTTGTTTAAAAGCTTCTCGGCTTAGTTTCTACTCATTAAAATACTTTTAATGATATTATTTCTCATATAATAACGTTGTTTCAATTCATTCTCAAGATCGAGAATTCAGGATCGGCCTTAATAATAATTCTTATTCTAAATTGTATTGTTGAATTATTGTATTGGAGACACTTTTGTTACAAATAAACATACTTATAAAAGGAAACTGTTCTTTGAAGTTCACGAAATGCTCCACTTATTTGTAAAAAAAGTTGTTGAATACGACATTTGTTTCTATTCAAGGTTACATAATATTAGGTGCGCCGATGAATAATTCATTAATATTTTTTATAAGGTGGTAAGAGTCAACATTTAGCGTGTTTTTCCATCTTAAAACAGCAACGATCAATATTAATATTAGTAATAATATTAAAGAAAACATGTATTTTTAATTTTCCGAGAAAGAAGTTTAAGAAAAAACGAGAATAAATTAAGTCTTCTCACTAATTCAACAATTTCACCAACACTTCTTTCATTTAGCAACATATTTTAACACTCAAACGAATTGAAGCACAAAATTCGAAATTAGAGAAATCCCCGTACAACACGGAACGAAATAAGAGTTTCTAAGTGCGCAAGATATCTTATTGGAAATATTTCATTTGATCGTGCATTTCGTATCAGATTTGCCTGCAATGTTTCGAAATTTATTAGAATTTGAAATCCTGGTTTGTTCGTGGAGTATTAAGTACATTCTAAAACTTTGTGTCTTTTTACTATATTATACATCGATTAAAATCTCTTTTAGAAATCGTAATTACATTATTCAAACTTTCAGAACCCAACTCCCTTGTTTGCACTAGTTCTTTGTTTCGTATAACACGGATTCGCATAAAACGGCATTTTTTAGGAACGTAACAATCGTGTTACACGGGGCTTAACATTAAACCTACCAGGCGGGTAAAAATAACCCATTCCTCATTTCTTTTTTTAGCAATTATTAAAAAGATAGATATGTCTCTGAGAAATTATTCAAGAAGTTAATTTAGCAATACGCAAACTGAATTGTAGGTCAATTAAAATCTCTGTACATGCGCTCTTGAAATTGCTATAGAGAAATTTCAAGAAATCAATTTAACTACTCCGTAGGTTTAGTGTTAATTGTATGAAATATAGGAAAGACGGTGAAGCAAAAATAATGTCGAACGTCAGAATCAAGGACGCGCCGTGCAACGGAGCCGAATTTCACCTTCGTACGCAAAGCGGGCGGCCGGTCACGTGGCCAGGTACACGTTGCAAAAATCAATTTATCGTCGACGGGTTCGTTGCACACGTGCAGAGCCAGTACATCCGTATCTCTATCGTATATCACGATAACGTTATTAAAGGGCAATGGAACGTGTCCCGCGCCACTTAACGATGACCAAGTGGCCCGGGGACCGTTGTGTTGTGTCAGTGCCGGCTCGTATGAATTAGTGCGTCGAACGAAAGCCGTTGCGCAATTAACGGGGGTGCCGTATGAATTATGCCAGTGTTTCGTGCACGCCGGAACTCGGCCAACCGATAAATTGATCGTGGCGAGCCGATAATCGAATTTGACAGTCGTAACGGCAGGTTGATCGGAGTTTTTTCGCTTAACCCCTTCACACACACGCCCGCGAAACGTCGTTTGTTTCGTGTGTCGGTTTAATCTTATGACAGAGGTGATTTATTCCGTTTCATTTTATTACTTTGCTTAAAATGTTTGGAAAGATCCTTCGTTGAACACATTACTCACAGGTAGCCGATTAATAGAGTATATACCGGCAACGGGTGTAGGCCTATAGCTTCTGAATTGGGTTCATGGAACTTACATGTTTGATGCTTTTTTTGTAAGTTTTTAGCATTTCCTATGGCAATTCTTGTAACATGTATACACGTGCAACATTCAACGTATTAATGTTGTACGAGTTCGCGAAGCAAAATGCACAAAATAAAAAAATATAATATGGAATTATTTCATTGAATCGTATTATCACACGCTTATCTTGCCGAATATCACCGCATTAAGTATCATTATTTGTAGTATAAATGTTTGGAAGTAATCATTGTTTAATTGATTGAATTATAGTTACTCGATTTAGTCGGGGATTACCAGTTACCTCCATAGCTTTCGACATGTTAAAGATTGTTAATCATTTAGGAAAATATGGTGTCGTAAGTTATTGTTGTATATCGATCATTTTTGAACGAAGAATTTAAGTTTGAAGTGACCGGTGCTAGATTAGGTAAATATCTGCTTAGTTCACAGCCGGTAAGTAATGTGCTAATATATTATATTAATATTATTAAATGGTTTTTAGCAATGGAAATACTGTATTTCGTTTCATAGATTACATAACTTTCTGATAATAAAATAAGAAAGTAGTGCTTATTTCGATTTCTTGTGCTACGACCCAACGGACCGCCATCTTGGCGTCCTCACTTCAGTTCTATTTATTAATAATAGAACTACCTAATAAAAAAAGACTTTCTTTAACTTGTTTAAGTACAAAAAGTATAACAATGGAATTATTATAATTTCGAGTGACTTACATTTTAGTTTGTATATCAATAAATAAACTTTTTAGTAATTTACTAGAGAATCATGAGTATTTCTCAATAATTTTAAAAGAAAAAACAATCGAGCATTTCATTAAATCTTTCATTATTAAGTATCATTTACTTTTGCAAATTGATATGTTATCATTATTATCAAAAACAAATGGAATGTCAAAGTGGATCCGCAGTCTCTCGGATGAGGGTTAATCGTATGATTAGTTTGACGTAATTTAGGTATCCCTTCGTCGTAAATTCATTGAATAAGAATTACGATAATAATAATAATTCGTTTTTATTGTACTCGCGATCATAAAATTATAAAGGAAAAAGAAGGAAAGATATTTATGTTTATTATCTATGGTTCGCGGAAGATAATAATAATGATGGTGTGATTGGGCGTGATTCATGGCGCGTTTTAATGGTGCCATTATTAAATCTACCTTTACATTGCATCTGTTCGGATATACATATTAAGTGATGTTTAATATTATTTAATAATTACTTAATAATGATAAATGCCTCCGATTGTAAATTTATAATATTTCGTATTTATTGTACTAATTGCTTTTTGTACCAATTTCATAACGGAATTTATCTCCATTTTATTTACTTGCAGATTTTTTGTGACGTTTTGACATTTGTAAATGTCACCTATTTTCTTTATATATTTTTTATTCCTCTTAATGCTTTATAAATGAAAATATTACTGTTTTTGTAGTAAATATTAAGGTACATCTTCTATGTGTTCAAGAATTATTTTGTAACCCAGTCAAATCTGTTGTTATACAGTTCTTTTCCTCAGAATATTTTCCTTCTATTGCTTTCCTTCTATAGGTAAAAAATGGTAACAACATTTTTTAAGTTGTTTAAATTTGTTTCTAATACATTTTAAAATACTATACAAAATTGTATAAAGCAATAAATCGTTGTTTATAACTTAAAGGTTTGTATCTTGACCAATTTTCCACCTTTCCCACATCCTTAACACATTAATTTTCAAAATTATATACTACAATAAACCACCAAAAAAAGACGGAACTTTTTCAAACCGCTTCACTCAGGAAGTTTGTTGAGATACTGACATATCGATTATCCGTGCCACTTCGATGAAGAACGCACGACACAGATCTCGGAAACGGTAACAGACTTATTCACCTGATTTCTTAATCATTTCGCGTGACATGGAAGTAAAACCTTTTACCCGAGCATACAGTTAGCTCATTAGTAATCATAATTATCAGTTATTGAGTGAGTTAATCGTGCCCCGGAGTGAAATTAATCTGATAATCATCAGCAATTGTATATAACAGCTTTCTTATTTTATGTCCGGTTATAGCAAAGAATGATAATGACACTTCGTTCGCGGAAAGCATCGAATTAATTTGACCGATCGGATTTCAGTGTACCTTTCGAATTTGTCCTTTCGAATGGTAATTGGCGGATTGTAAATGCACGTGGCTCACGGGACTCGTGTCGCGAAACGAATTAACATAACTTACTGTTATGTATTATAGGTCAATGCGCTAATAACTTCGTGTGTTAACAATCTTGACGCGACCGTAAAGTTAGATTTCGCGGGTTTACGATCCTTCCGCGCTTCACGATGTTTCGCCGGAAGGCCGGCGAATCAAAAGACAATTTGCATGAAATTTTGACTGGTTAAAGATTCCCTCGGATTGCATTCCGAAAGTAATGATCACCGCGGACCGAGACCTCCTCATGCAATATTTAACGTTTAATTTTTATCTCGAACGGAAGGTACGCTTCTAAAGTTTACCTTGTAATGTCGCTGTTAGTTGCGTCGCATCTTTGGGGAATTTAATAATTTGAAAGCTGCGTAAAGGTATGAATACGTACAATTCTAGTTATTTTACTTTGTCATTGTTCTTGCGAGTTAACTCGTTTGCATTCGAAAGTTTTTTTAGGAAACTTATTCAACATTTTCCGGTGAGACATCGGCGACATTTTTTGAAACTAAGTAATGAGAGAACATACACGAGAAAGGTATTTTGTTTCAATATTTTACGTATTGATGATTTACAAAATTTAATGTTGTATATGAGATTTTATAATTTTGTTACATCAAATCAAATGATGAGCGAATGTTGGCTTTCGAGTGTACAGGATTAATTAAGAAACAATAAAAATGTTTTAGTAATATTTTCTGCCTTCATCTTTGCTTAATTGGTGTGGGTTGGAATGAAATAAAAATGATGTGTAGTGTTAATAGAGATATCAGTAATACGATTAAATTTTAGAATTTCCTGTGTTCATGTAATACAAACATTTTCTAAATTATGTAAAGTATTAGTAAATCTAAATTACGTAAAATGTTAAAATATTAAAATAAAGCGTCCAGATTACTATCGAAAGTACGTAAAGATAATTAAAATGTAATATGGATTTCGGTTATTTCGTATTTATTAAAATTATCATAAAAGCTGAAAGACTCCAATATTTTTCTTATTATTCGCGGGACAATAAATTTGAAATTTGGAAATGAAATATCTCCAACCTGTTCCTACTTCGTACATTAACAGACAATTCCATGCATTTATCTGAAATTATCTTTTCAAGCAACTCTAAACACGGTTACGTAACATTCCCATTTCTTTTAATTTACCGAATGCAACGCTGAAACTTCGAGCAGACGCAAACTAGAACGTTCCCCGCAATTAGCCTCAATCTTCATATCCTCGACCGGCAGAAAAACGCGAGCATTCGTCGAACAAACGGAAAACAGAAGTTTCATTAGTCCCCCCTATGTAATCAGATCTGCCTGGCAACGGGATCCGCCACGCGAAATGGCACGTTCATCGGGCAATCAATTACAAAAACAATAAGAAACTAACCAATCAATCGGCAACCCCGTCATTACGCAATTAGCCGCGATCGAGTCGTAATTAGCGGCGTGTGGACGAAATAAAAAAAAGGACATCATCGTTCACTTTATATTGCCGTCCTTGCGCGTTCCGTGTTCGATCTGGGTCGAGCTGTGAGCTTGTAATTCGCCGGGTTTCAATACTTCCCGCGGAAATTCACTCGTTTACGGAGAATGAAACAGAAGGAGAAGAAATCAGAGACAAACGAGGACAAGAAAAAAAGAAAATAGGAGGGTGAAGTTGTGGAAACACTATTTCCTCCTCGGCTTCAATGAGTTATTGTCTACTCGGTGTTCATAGATCAAGAAAAATTTCGAAGAAGTAATTTAAACAGTGAATTGGTATTTATCAATAAGTGTTGCTGTTTATTGAACATGACGAGTACACACGTCATCGTAAAACGGAAAATGCTACTGCGTTTTTCAACGATAAAGTATTTATTTTTTCGAATAAATGCGTAATTCTTCTTCGTTTTGCTTTAGCTTTTCGTTAGAACATATTATACATGCATTTGCTGTGCGTTTAAAACTAAATTTAAAGCAAACGAACTAAATTCCATAGGTAACTGCTTAATAAATTGATATTATTATTATGAATCTATTAACCCTTTGCCGAATAATGGCGAGTGAGGCTCACGATGAAGGATTCTAAATGAATTTAATACTATTTCTATTGAAAATGTTAAAAGACAACTTTCGAAATTTTAATTTAAAATTATTTTCTCAGTTTAATTATTTTTCGTCAATTGAACTCTGATCATTTCATGTAATTAATTTTATAATCGTTATTGGAAAAGTCCAGAAATTCATTCAGAATATGCGACTAAACTCGGAAAATAATTTTAAGTCAAAATTTTAAGAAGTGTCTTTAACACCTTCGGTAGCAATAGTGTTAATAAAAACCAATGGTGTTCATCGCGTATGGAGCAAAGTAAAAGATTATTTTGCTATTACCATTTGATTATTTTCAAAGTAAATCTGTGCTTACAAAAAAATGGAACCTTTCTTTGTCTTTCTTTCAAATTATTGATAATAAAGTATTACACAAACTTAGTAGCAAAAAACACTAATACGGTAAGTGATTAATCGATTCCTATTGAATAATACGAATCCCTCATAAATTTTTGAACGTTATCATTAGGAAGAGAAAGTATCATATGAAAGAATGTTATTAAAAATTCGAAAACTATTTAAACACATATAATTTCCTTCTCAGTCGTATTAAGATTATGGACGCACGATATATATAGAAGGAAAAGTTGTTCGAAATGTAGATCTCTACATATATTCGAAAGTCACAGAAATCTGAGAGGAAATTAGCTTTTCCCCAGATTCACTAAGGAAGGCACAAGAAGAAAAGAAAAACCAAGGGAAAACGAAATAGGAGCGAGAATTATTAACTGGGGCCTTCGTTCGCACAGCAAATTCCGTTGGGTCAATTGGACGTCTGCTTTTTTAAACATGATCATTTCAAAGAGGATATATCATACGCAAAATGTTATTTTTTAAAATAACTTTAGACTTTATTGAATAATTTCCGTCTCAGCCATACTAATATTACGAAAACCATGCGTGTGCAGGAAATAGTTGTTCGAAATGTTGATTTCTATGAATGTCTAAATTCATAGAAATATTGCTCATTATTCAAATAAACATGTTATTCGCATAATAATGACGATTAAATAATTAATTGTTCTTTAATTATTTATTATTCATTATTCCTGTTGAAAATTTGTATTTAATATTTATTATTCGTTATTTATTATTTATATTTACAAATTCGGTTAGTAACAAGGCAAGTTTTAATATTCTTATTAACAGGAATGTATGTTGAAATTACGAAGCTTTTAAAATATACTTTATTGCAAAACAACATGTCAGTATAGCAAAAATGCAATTTTACTTAAACAGGATCAAAATTGGTCTCACAAGCCTGATGGCTTTTATTTAAAAAATATTTTAAAATGCAAAGGAGGTCCAACCAAATAATAATAAAACATTAATATATTAATTATATTTTTAGTGTAACTTATATAGGTACGAATACTTTTGTAAGACCAATTTTCTGGCTGTTTACCTAAAATTACATTCTTGTTGTTGTTGTTTGCAATAAAGTTTATATAAGTTTGAAAGTTTCGTAATTCCAACATATATTCCTGTTAATAAGAACTTTGAAACTTGCTATATAAACAAATATCAATCGTTCAAAGTCGGCAATTTAGTTATACTCTTACTCTTGTGACTCCTTGCATGTTGCGTATGTGCCACTATCTTTAGAAACAATATTGCAAACGTTACTAGAAGTCTTTAGAAAATAAACCGTTTTGAAGAATATTTCAAATTCGAATGATATTAGAGATTCAAAAACATAACAGTCAGCAACGAGACTCCATAAGCTCAGAAGCATTTCTAATTTATGTTAATACATTCATACAATACAGTCCACCTCCATTTACATAAACAATTCAAGTTATTTAAAACTTATAAATGACTTAAGCCAATGAAACTCTTTAACCCCATGTCTTATAATAATGTGTCAGACTCGCAGTGAAGATTTTCAATATAACTCAACAAACATAAATATTAGTCGATCCACTCAAATTCAAAGTAAATATCACTCTTCTGTAATCAATTATTATACTTAAGAGCAAACATACACATAGAATGCGCCTACAATTATTCTCTTTTCTCAACAATTTATTAATAACAAAGTAATCGTACTGATCAGAGTCGAAAAGGAAATCACAGGGCGAGGATTTAATAATAAAAAAATTCGAGAAATGGGGTTAATCAATTTGATCAATTAACGACTCGTACATATTTCCCGGTTCCTGTTAAGCTCGATCACAGAAAAACGTACGAAGAAAAGGAAAAGCGTAGAAAAAGGGGAAAAGGAAATAGCAGCGGGGATTATTAGCCGGCGGCAGCGCTCGCGGAGCGGATTCCGCGCTAACTTTCCGAAATAGGAGCCGGACGGCGCGGCGCGAGTGAGAAAGTCGCGGCCGGGAACGGCGTGCGGGGTATTCCGGCTTGCGAGACTTCTTCAATTTACGGTTTCAGCGTACCGCTCCCGAGATTCTTCGAACCCGATACTTTCCCTCGCGCGCTCGTTGAAATCTGGACACACGGTGCAGTTAGCACGGACGAGCGCGCCGTTACCGGTGTGTTAGTTACCGCGCCGCAAAAACTACCGCCGCTTCGCGCGGAGGAAATAGAAATGGCCGGCACACCGATCGCTCTTGCTCGCATTCGCGGAGGAAAAGCTGACGCCGGTGAAATATTGAGCGTGTGTTTTCGTTTTCGTGACTGGGAATTATGTCTTCGAGGTTCTTACATATGAGTGGCTGGGAATAATGGTTTAACTGCTATTGCTGGGTTCTCGAGGAAAAGGTTTCGTGAAATGTTCTTGGATTAATTAAATGCTGATGTTAGGATAATTCATATTTTCAGTAATAATTAGTGTTATTAATAATATCTGTTAGTGGTGTTATTATTAACGCTGGTGAATATTCAGCTTATGTTTTCGTTTTCATGACTGTGAATTATGTCTCTGAGGTTCTCACCTATGAGTACAAGTTAGGAATAGTAGTTTAACTGCGATTTCTGAGTTCTCAAGGAAAATCTTTTGTGAAATGTTCTTGAGTTAATTAAATGCTTATGTTAGAATAACTAATATTACCAGGAATAATTAGCATTATTAATAATATCTGTTAATGGTGTTATTAGTAACGCTGGTGAATACCGATCTTGTGTTTTCGCTTCCGTAACTGTGAATATACCTTTGAATTATACGTTCTCGCATATGAGTGGTGGGAACTAATGATTTGACTGCTATTTTTGAGTTCTCGAGATAAAACTTTTATGATTAAAATTACTAACGTTAATAGTTAGTAATAATTAGTATTTTTAATAACATTGGTTAATGATACTATTATTGACATTAATGTTATTAACACTAGAACTACTGAGCATTTAATACGGTGGATATGTAATCCCCATAAAAATTGTAACAATAGATTATTTTTAATTTCTTCAGATATTCATTATAGTATTCAAGTGAAACTATTTATTTTTAAAATCATTTCAAATATTCAGTGCGTTGTAGATGTCAATAATTACGAAACAAGCAATTGTGACTGGTATGGTAGTTCCAGTGTTAATAACTAATTTTAGTTTGCTTAGTTACAATATAACGCGGGATTCGTTTTATTGTCACAATAAAAATACGCAATTCATTAGAAATACGGGAACTTAATTGTCACAATAGAAACACGCAAACTCTTTCGAGCCGCAAATCTTATATACCTCACTTCATGAGTATTAAGTACGCCGATACATAAATCAATACCTTGTCACGTTCTGACCAACAAAAAAATCTTAACAGTATTTGTCATTGTCCAGCAATTCATGTCATTTTCGTTTCTCCACCCTCGTATTTTGCGCACGCGTCGAGCTCCCATTTGCTCATAACGTCCACTAATTCACCAGCTTTATGGCCCCAAGAATAAGTAGCGAACATAGGAGTTTTATGACACTATAGAAGCACACTAGCCGAGAAAGTACATGAATTACACACCGCTACTAAGTACGTGCCGACATGAGTCCGGATAATTTTCATTACCATTAATCTCGGAAACAAGCTGGTCGCAACGAAAGAAGAGATAACCTAATAAATCCAGCACAATGGGAATGATAAAAAAAACCGCGAAAGAAACCTCGATAATCACTCGAAAAACGTTGTTATTTCAGTTATTAAACCCACGATACGAGCACAATCGCGTCCGACAAGTCGGAAATCGATGATCATACTCGTCGAAATCTCGCGTGCGGAGGGTCGCCGCTATAAATCCGCTCGTAATAATCTTTATCGCGGAAAAGTCCAGAGATTTTCGCGATACCGGGTCCAGCAAAAAACCCGCGCCGTCTATTAAATATGAATTACACCTCGGTTAGACGGTATTTTACTCAGCGAGCTAACTCCCTGGGCGTGTCGCCCGGCAACCTAATAATTTTCACACTCTAAAAATCGCTTTAATTTCTATCCCGTTCACGAGAAACAGAGGCAAGCGATAAGATCCGTGTATAGGACGGTCGCAAATTAATTCGAGGATTTTTCCATTACTCCGGACTCCGCGTCCTTTCCGTGGCTAAACGCTCGCATGAGAGCACCAACGGCGGCCACCGCACCGCGTCGCGCCAGCCCTGTCTCCGAAGCGATAACTGAATTAATCACTATCTTAATCGATTATGTACACACAGGTACACACGGAGATCGGCCGATTAGCCGGACTGAACTTATCTCGGGGCAGTATAATGCGGCGGCGCGATAGTAGGGTAATGGCCGAGGCGCGCGGCGCGGCGTGTCTCGATTCCGCTTCATTGGATAGGCGTTAACGTTTATTGCCATCTCGCGCTGTCGAAACTCGCTAGGTCGTCGGGTAACGCGCGAAGAAAGCTCGTGAGAGTGTCGAGTTTCTGCGGGTAGGTCGCCAGATCCACGGGGAATCGCGGCGACCTTTGGCATTGCAAATTTCTCACATTCCTGGTCGATGACACGGGGAATAAGGAGATTCGAGGCGATCACGATGCCGGGTTTCGACGCGTGCGCACGGCTCGGTTTCGCAAACGTGCTCTAGAATGTGGGAAGTGATGTGTAGGTGTGTTACCCTTTGCACTATACAAGTTTGGGAGTGGAAATACTTGATATTGAGATGTGGACGAGATTTTTTAAAGGAACTGAACGGGCAATCACTCGGGAAATAACTGTTTTATTTTCGATATTTCGTCTGTTTATGCATTATGCAAAGCTTGATGTTAAATGTTAAACTTTATCGTTTTGAAGTGGAAACAGTAGGCAGCTCATGGTTGAGAATTGTACGATTTTTAGCGTGTATTTGTATCTTTGTTACTGTATTTTATTATTTGTATGTTGTAAATTATACAATTCTTTTATAGAAGACTTTGAATAATATGTATGCCGCGTGTAAATAGTTTCTACGATTATGGTAATTATATTAATAATGTAATATAGACGTTTTATAGTCAGGCTTGATTTTTCATTGTTGTGAGTTTCGAGGAAATTTAAAGAAATTCTAAAATTCTTATTATAGTTCCTAATTTAATGTACAATTGACATTAGCAAAACTGTCATATCATTTTCCAATGAAAATTAAAAATGGTTGTGAAATCACGAAGAAATGAAATTTTAGACAGACGTTATCATATTTCCGGCGAATGGTTAATTAGGGAATACAGATATTGGTTTTTAAAAATTAGATTATATTCATATCAAAAGAAAAATGTAATAGTATGTTCATGAAAGTAATCCTTCAGGACATTCAGCGTTAATTGAAAACTTTAGGATATATTGAATAAATAAAAGAAAATGTGCCATTATTCCTTTCCAATTTGAGTGCAACTAACTTCCTGACCATCTACCTCACATAAGACTCTTCTAACATGAAAAATGAAATGATATTAACTTTCCATTTACCGAACAAAAACGAACCGAGCAATAGTTTCGAAATGTATGAATGATATAAGCAGCGAAACGAGATTTCCCATGAATGGATTAATATATAATATATCTCTGTTAAACGGTTTCTGTATGCCACCGAGCGCTCATCGCGACGAGCAAAACCAATAAATCCGCGATGTGGCAACTTGTCTCCCGATGGACATCATAACGAGTGCGTTCGCAATAGATTGCGAGACGCTCTATCCACTTAAACAGTAAATAATTGGTTCGCACGACACCCACGAGCAGTATCTGACGAGCGACCGTCGTAAAAACGATTTAATGAAGTCACGTACCAAGACACCGCTTGGATTTCGTGAATGCGCGATCTATTGCGAAACAGCCTATAAAATTACGCGAATTCAATTGCGATAGCGGAACGGCGAGACTGATTGAGTCGTTACTCGCGCGTTTTCACACAGCCCGGAGTCGTTCGGGAAATGCAACCGCTGCGCCTATGCGTTCGGGGTCGCCGCGGTTTGCACTCTTGCGTTCATCCAATTTGAAGTTTTTAAGAACCGCAATTATACTGATCGCTCGTTTATTGCTCCGACTGTTAAATAATAGAGTACATTTCATAAGGGGAGGTTAATTAAAAGATATAATAATTTAACTGTGCCTTTTTTTTAAATATTAAAAAATATTCATTTATATGTATACAGTGTTCTATTTGTCCTGTCCGTTTTTAAGATAATGAAGGAAGTAATCTTGCAATGGAACATTAATTTTTTTAGTTTTAGGTGTTAAAGTAATCACAAGGTGTGAAAGGTGAACGTGTTTGTCTAATTAAAAGTCTTTTAGGAGTATAATTATGTTGATCAATCATTTAATTGAGGGTATTAAATATTCAAACACATAGAGTAAAGAAGGTTTAATTAGAATATATAATAATTTAATTACACGTTAAACAGAATCCAGCTTTAATCTTTAAAAGAGGTGGAGAGAAAAATGGTAGGTTTATTGAATATTTGAATAGAAAATTAAGTTTACATTATGCAGCATTATGTGAATTCTAAGTAGAGACTTGTTTTTTTCTTTTTATTTCTTCCTTTCCTTTTTCTTTTAATAATTACGATTGTCAAAAAGATTCTAACAAAAGAGCAACCTACACGTCCATTCAGTTTGGTACGATACATTAAAAATACTTCATTATATCTCTTAAACACTTCGCCGAATACATCGTAAAATTCATCTTAAGTGGATTAATATGGCTGTAAGCGACTATCTGCTAACGTAGATCTTGCAGAAACCTACGCGTCACCCAGATATGGTTCTCTAAACAATAAAAGCTTTCGAAATCATGAACTTCTAACAATAAAACCACTACAATAGCGATTTTACAATTACTGAAATGAAGAAGGTGGTTCTATCTAAATGAAATCATGACACCCAAGTCACAATCTGTCGAAACCTAGCAAACTCTCTTCTTATTATTCTAGTAAACTCTTATTATGCTAGTAAGAATATTTAAAAATAAAAGATAATTTTTAAAAAATGTATTCTAATTTTTAAAACTAAAAGTATAATTTTAATAAAATGTGATCCAATTTTTAAAAATAGAAGAACAATTTAGAAAAGACATATCCTAATTTCTAGAAATAAAAGTATAATTTAAAAAAAGAGATCCTAATTTTTAAAAGCAAAGATGTAATTAAAAAAAGGTATGCCCTATCTTTTAAATATAAAAGTATAATTTAAAAAATTATGTATTCCAATTTTTAAAATAAAGGTATAATTTTAAAACAGTATGTCTTATTTTTCAAAAAGAAAAGTATAATTTAAAATATCCCAATTTTTAAAAATAAAGGTGTAATCTAAAAGAAACACATGCTAATTTTGGAAAATAAAATTACAGAGAACTCTAATTATTTGCAAGACGACCCAAATGAGACAAGATGTATAAGGGTTAAATCCACTTCAATGCAGAACTTGAAACGGTCAACAGTTCCACAGTCAAAAAGCGCATAAATCTAAATAATAATTCCCCATTGATCACCAACAAAGTGGCGCGCGAGGAGATGTACACGCAGATACGCAGCGCGATTACAACGTCCATTACGGTATGACAATCGTCGTGGAATAATTTCTCGATGACGCAAAGGATCGCTTTGTTGTAACGTCGGTCGTAAAGCCGACAGCCAGCACGGCCTTTTAGTAGCACTTTGACATTTCTGTTTCCGAGATTTATTCGCCGGTTTCGAGGCTGTCTGCAGCGCACCGGATGCTCGCGCGCTCGTTTCGCGTCTGCTCATCCGTCCCGCGCGAGAATAGTTAACGCGCTGCGCTGCACCGGGTCGTTATACGAGGATGATCGTGTCTTTCTCTCGCTCTCGGTACCCCATCCTTCATTTCTCTAATGGTGAGCCGCTCAAATTATACTTCTAATAAATATCGCCGCGGCAGAACTCGTCGTTACCGGACGGCCGTAATTCTTCAACGAGCATCGAACTGGGCACCGAAAAGAGTAAAAGTGGCCGCGTGCGTGATTATACAGTTTGTTCCACGAGAACTGCCGTTGTATACGGAACCTGGCGACTAACGAAAGAGGGATAATGAGAATGTGGATAATGTAGGTCACGGATCTTTAGGAAAATTTCAATTTTCGAGGATACGATTGGAAAAATTGTAATTACGACTGGACGTGGTTTTTCCCGTACTTAAGTACTAGTTATTATTATTAATTATTAATTATAAATATTCTGATTGATAATTTGTAACATTAAATTTATGTGGATATGATTGGAAAAATGTAATTACCATTAGACATGGTTTTTCCTGTACTTAAGTACTAGTTATTATTAATAATTATTAATTATAAATATTCTAATTGATAATTTGTAATATTAAATTTTGTGGATATAATTGGAAATATGTAATTACCATTAGACATGGTTTTTCCCGTAATTAAGTACTAGTTATTATTATTATTTATTAATTATTAATATTTTGGTTACAAATTTGTAATATGAAATTTTTTAGGGCATGATTGAAAAAAATGTAATTACGATAGGACATGGGTTTTCTTAACCAAAGTTACAAAAAGCACTATACTTTTACCCTTTTATCGATTACCTATTTTTAATTCCAACAGAAAGGTTTTTTAGTTTATAGAAACTTTTAAATATTAAGGAAACTATGTTGAAAGATTGTCAAACACTAATATATTACGAAAAAGATTAGATACATTGTTGAGCAAGATATATTATTATTGAGTAGGTAAGAATAAGGTATGTTAACCTATTCATTTGCACATACTTTCGATCAATATTAAATGTTTTACAAATATTGGGGAGATGAAAATATTCTAATGTTTTTTTTACGTGATTAACAAAAAAATTGTTTTCTTCGAAATAAATAACATCTGACATCAAACTATCATAACATTCGTTGATGTAGCCATCGAACAGTTTAGAAATCTTCTTTTATTTCTTGTAAGAAAACTTTTGCATGAACCCAATATATTAATTTTGAGAGAGATTTCGACAACTCGCTCTTGCAGTACAAACTGTATTCCGACGATCGCGGTTTTCGGTCTGCGCTGCCTCCTTATACCGTGATTCACCGCGTTCCACGCGTAACTTGTAATTACGGGACCGTGTGTGTACCTATCCGGTAAAGTATTATAATAATAGAGAGCGGAGGGTAATGGATTGCACCCCGACCGACGCGCGGGGCGAATCTCAGGATCGCCGTGCAGACGGGAAAAAGTCGTTTGATTTATTAGCTGCCGGGCTTGACCCGGTGAATGATTGATCCGCTTTCTCGTTTATTTATTCTGCGTTGTTAATTCGTTATTGCTCTAAGGATGTTTTCGTGTAGCTGGAGTGGCCGAGATTCGAGTAAAATATGTTGAAACACGCAAAACATGAAATGGTAATGAAGAATAAATGTGTTGGATATGTAATTAGTGCGTAAAATGAGTATATGCATAACGATGTAACGCTTGCGATCTCGAATAACAAAATATGTGATAATCGGAATTTAAGTATAATTAAACTTCTCTAAAATCGTAACATATTTCTTACGTCGTTATGAGTTTCCTATGGGAATTCGAATTTTTTTAAATATTTCCTATTTATTACTTTCTATTTATATCTCGATTCATATTTAATGTGCATATGAATATGTAAAATCACATATTTATTTAAATATCTCCATGAGAGGAACTGGTTTAGAAAAACTCAAGTATCTACTTCGAATAGAAATAGACAAAATTAACTCGATCGAAAAATTGTTTAATTTTCAAATTAGTAATATTTGTTTAAGTATTTCTGTAACGCAAACTTATATTAAAAAATTCAAGTATATATTTTAACGCTAGAACTATCTAGCAGCCAGATTGATTTCTTGAAGTGTCCCCACAGAAACTCCAAGATTCACAATTCAGTTTGCCTATTACCGAATCAATATTTTTAATAACTTCTCAGAGAAGCATTTGTTGTTTTCTCGATAATTGCACAACAAAGGAATACTCAGCACACTTTCTAATAAAATATAGAAAACTGAACGGATACAATAGTCACAGATGTGTATATACAAGAAACAGTTGTTCAAAATACTGTATTTTACAGTATTTTTGGTTAACAACCCTTTGATGATAAAGATTTTTTGAAATATATAAAACCCTTAGCAGACGAAGCTAAATTATAGGTTGCTTAAATAATTGGAAAAAGGAAACTACGTACTGATCTCCTGCTGTTTGACTAATTAACTCAATTGTTTGCGACTTAGCGTTCCAAATATGAACATTTGATCTCGATATGTCGACATTCGTCTGTAAAGGGTTAAACTTCATGCTATATGAAATCGAATTGCAACAAAGAAAACAGTGCACAAAGATTACAGGCTTAAAAACCATATAGTATAGGAACGAATACATTAGGTCATCTCATAAATAACACAGTTTTTTGTATTTCTTTTATTTCAAAATATAAAAACGAACAAAACTGTACTATGCATATATAGACAATTTATAGATAATGAAGGAGAATATGTGTTAGATTAAAAACAGTTTTGTTCCTCTTAATTTTTAAAAATAAAAGAAACATAATACACCGCATTGTCTATGGGGTGACCCAATCATTTCAGTAGTGAGATAGGATAACTAGAATGGATCACGGTGCACGCACAGATGCATCGCAGTTGCGTGCACGCCGTTGCACCGGATTTCGCTCGGGGACTGCTCGAAACACTGGGTCAGTATATCCAGTCTCCGTTTCATCTTCCATTCCTATAATAGTCGAGACTGGTCCAGTCCGGTCCGGTACTTGGCCATTGCAGCGCCGTAGGCTCCTGCGGCGTGCATAGACCGTTGTACTGTTACACCTCGGCGTGTACCAGCACCGTGGAAAGTTTTTACGATGAACAATCACGTCGCATTAACAACTCCTTCTGTTAGGGTGCCTTTGTGCTCGTAACGCTCGCCTCGCATCGTTAACATTTCAGTTCTAATGCCTGTCCTTTGAAAATATTCGGGACACGTGGAAATTAAAATAAATTTCTAAGTAAATAAATTGCTTTTAGCACTAGACTTTGTTCTCGCCGTCAACCGGCGATTTTCAATCACTTTTCTTTTTCTTTCTTGTTGCAATTACCATCAGCGAATCTAGAAAGTAAGTACATTTACGCACTCGGTTTTCTCGTAATGATTTTGTATAGAGACGCGCGAATGCCGCGTGAATTCAATGCGGATTCTTTTATGTTTCGTTATTCACGGAAAGAATATGTTCGTTTAGATATTAATTTAAATGGATTTTCATGCTTATAAATACGTTAGTGCTGTGATTGTTATTAATATATTGACTGTCATAGTGGTTATTGATAAACGACGCTTTCCAATTGCTTGGGAACAGTTACAATAAGATGATTGAATGAAAACGTTTGGATAAAGAAGAAGAAAACTTTGGAAATAAGAAAGTAATAGCTATGATATTAAATAATTAATAACTGTTTCTAATACCATTTATAATATTGTTTTTATAATCTAATATAAAACGCTCCGATATTCGCATGGTAGTCAAAATATTAAATAAATAGTTCAATTTTGTTACTGCCTGCATTATTTCTCATGCTTCTATTTTCCTCAATCCCTTTACTACTTCCTTTTTTCCAAATTTTCTTTTTCTCTCCTTTAGATACTCGTATATTATTCAACCAGCGAGTTTTCTTAACGACAGACTTGTCAGTCAGACGTTCGTTCAGAATCGCGTCACCCTATATATAGACAGGTCGCGTTGGCTCTGCACCAAGAGAGCCACGATTGCGGGAACGATCTTAGACACAGCACGACTGGCGACGAGTTTGCAAACCGTCGAAGTGAAATTTCTCGGGAACAACGCGCTGGATGTTTCCTCAACAGCGCGTGTTGGCGACACCATCTTGGCTACGGGGGTGAAATCGAAAATGGCGTTGTGAAACCCGTTTCAAAATGTTGACTACCAAATGAGCGCTCATCAAAATCGCATAGCGTTGAAACTATTGAGTCATGGTATAAATAATTTCGTTTTTCTGCTCACTTTTAGTGTACAAAATTAATATTTATATTTTCGATACTGATCGATACGACTACTCCGTCGTTAATAATTTATTGGCAAAAGAGAAAAATTGTAGGCACATTCTATGTCTATGTCTGCTCTCAAGTATAATAATTAATTACAGAAGAATAATATTTACTTTGACTTGGAGTAAATCGAGTAATATTTAGTTTAGAAAAATAGAAAGTTTGAAAAATGAAATTAAAATTGCAATTTGTTCAATATGTCGCTGAGGTGATTAATACTAAAAATTTATCTGAAAGATTGCGTCACTTAAATTTGGATGACATGGTGGTCTAAATATTAGTATATATCAGGCGAAATCAAATATAGTAAGATTTGTTCAGGAAACTCAGAATTAAATTGTAAGCAAATGAAAAATGAAAAATTAATATAATGAAAAAGGAAAGATTATGGGCGGGAAAAGGGAGGTACTGAAACAGCCATCGGTGGCGATAATTAGGGCAAACCCGTCCCGACTTAATAGCTGCGCAGTATCGAAGATACGCGTCATTGAAGATTCGAGATTATCTCGGCCACTGTTCTTGTTCAGGTAATTTCATGATTGTCTCAATGCAAAATTACACGTGGCGATTCAGCTAAACGTGCAGATACACTGGCAAGAAACTTGTTGCTTTTCCGATAGCGACTCTCATGACGTGTGTAAACGCAACTGAGATTCCTGATAGCAAGTTCAATTCATTTATAATTGATAATACTATAAAATAAATATCTTCTTTTCGAAACAAAATTGAAATTGAATTCGGTTTAAAACTTCCGTCACGAGTCTCATACAATATTATAAGAGACCAGATTAACAGTAGAATAATACTTTCGCAACGATTGATATCTAAAAGGCATCAAATGTCCAAAATGATTTAAAAAATAGAGTCACTTCAATACTTCAACTAAATCTACTACTACTAAAATCTGTCGTTATCATTTTTATAAGGATTACACATTAATCATATTGAAAGCTCAGTTGTTCTAGTGTTAACAATAAAAACTTAAAAATTTTTTAAATGCAGTTAATAGACTTGGCCACTGAGCAACTCAATTAATCAGTTGACCGCGTTTGACGAGTAAATGTACACTTCATTTTTTCATTTTATTGCGCGCTAAACGAGAGATTCTCATCTTTCAAAGTAAATTCCACAGTTGACAGGTTAACACTACACGTACTGGTACTTTGTATATACCTAAACCTACCATAACCAATCAAACAACTGACTACAAAATAAAGGTAAACAAGTTAAACAATAAACTTTTCGTAGCAGAAACAGAAACAAAAAGAAAGACAAAGATTGAAAAACTGATCAATCGGGCAACATAGGAATCGATAGAAATTTGCATACATGAAAGAAAACGCAGAATTTTCAAATGTTAAAGCCAGTCATCTGACTGGTCATATTGCGTTTAGTGTTAATGAAAGATGCGTGGTCTCGAAAACGCGAAAAACGAGGATCCGATTCGCGACGAATCGACGACGCGTGAGAATTATGGCGGCTCTCCGACACGGACAGGCTGCACATAGATATTTTCAGAGATTTGCAAACCGGATTCGATAATAATTATAAGCTAAGTCCGACGAAGCACCGGCCTCTCGTGTTCAGTTCTTCCCTTCACCGAAGTTTCACGATCGCTTAAGGAAGTTTACATTAATCGAGTAGAATTTCCACGAGGCCGGCCGCCGCCGCGGCCGTTCGTCAAAGGTTAGTCGCGGGTTTTCTCTCCTCCGAGCGGTGCGCTCGGGTATTATTTAGAAATATCGTAGAAAGTTTTCGCCGGCGAATAAGCAGTCGAAACGCGCGGACGTTAGAATGCGGAAAATTCTGCCCGCAGTTATTTGAAAATTTGAATTCTACTCCGGCTGCGTTGCCGTTTATCGCGATTACACTTTCTTTTTGTAAAAGTCCGCACGACGCTTGGTAGTTTCTGCTTTCTGATTCTACGTTCTTAAGTTCCCATCGCTTTGATTGGATAAACCAACGATTGAAACGTGTATTTTGATTGAATTATGTAAATAATGTGTTGTAATAGTTAGATTGTAGATTTTATGCAGTCGTAATAACGACGATTATGTAAGGCATATTAGGTAATAGCTATTAATAGAAACGAAATTTTCTTAGACATCTTTGTTGATCAGTACAGGCTTTTATTTAGTTTCGTGATTATGTGAAATTTTTCGATTTAATATCACACGTTTGTATGATAAGTACAATACATTGTTTTTAGCAGAGGGAACAAGAAATTCTAATTAAATTACATTTCTGCTTAGGTTTGCATAAATATTTATAATTGAATATTTATGACAACCCAAAATGTTTATACACAACGTAAGTAAATATACGTCCCATCGAATAAAGGCATTCAATATTTACTAGAAGTTTCATATTATTTTTAGCAGAGAAAAAGTAAATTTCAAATTATCTTACGTTTCCATGTATTTATGCACGAGAATGTAAGTTACATAAACTAAATACCCGTGATATGCTACTCCATAACAATATAATTCAGTAAGGCAGTAATACTAGTAATCTAAATGAATAATAACAGATAATAATACATTCAGTGATACGAATATCATAATTTTATACGTTAGTTCCTGTCATTTACAGTATTATTTCAGTGATACGTGAAAAACATCGCCAGACAAACGTGTTCTAAAGTATTCAGCCATAAGCCTCTAATGCAAGCAGCGTGTCAGCGCAGTTCCCGGCGTGTACCGTATCGGTGGCATCGTGATAACTCAGTAAAAAGTGAAAGCTAGTAAGTCAGATATCGACGGAAAGCGAAGCGGTGCCACCGCGTCGGCGTTTTCCGAGATTGCGCCTATTAATATGAAACGCAAACAGAGGTAACGAGTTACAGACCGATATTTATGTCCGGAGGAATTATTTATCCGCGTAGTAGAAAACGTCATTTTCGATTTCTCCGTTTACGACGCGCGTTTATCCTTGATCAAACTGGAAGAGGACTTTTAACCCTTTCCGATCGTATTAATTCCACGTGGAAATCGACTTTACGACTCGTTTTTAGACAAAAATACGATAATAGATTATTTATAATTTTATTTTTAGATTATTTATAGATAGATTATTTATAATTTTATAATTTTAATTGTTTCCATTTTACACGATCGGAACTGTGAAAGTTTTCCGTCACGCGTACTTTGCTTTATGACTGCAAAGGGATAATCATCGATTAATCTACTGAAATATTATTGAAAAATATGATCGTATGATCTAGTAATAATTTCCCTCCGCCATTCTCAAATTTGAAAGTATCCTTGACAAAATGAGAACGCGCCGAAATCGAAGGAAATAAAACAAACGAAATGGTGCTATGAAAATGAAAATGGAATTTTTCTGCATGACGTACGTACTCGTTATTAAACGAAATATTCCTATCTTTTCATGATTTCAACGTGTATATCGAAAGGGTGAAATTCAATGTTTCTGTCCGAACAGCTTCCAGGGAAAATTATTTTATCCCATAAACCCTCCGTAAATGTTACGAATCCCTTACGTCGACATTTATAGAAATGATAATAACAATAATTATCGTCGCAATGATACGGTTGTATTACGTATTGAATTATAGAAGCGGAGAAACCGTATGAGTCTAAATAAATATGGGATTAATAGTTTATGCAGAGCATAATGATGATGATGGAAGCAACGAAAAAGAAACAATATTACGTCGTAATCGTAAATGGAGGAATGGTCCGATAATGCTGATAATAAATAAGTAATTATACGGTGCATCTTCAATATGATATTCAATCATCTTCGTCAGAGAAATGATATTCAATCAAAATAAATGGAAAAAAGGGGAGGAAAGAAGGAAATGTTGGTCTCGATCGTAGACTTCCTGTGGTAATTATACCTGGCCAGTTTATCCGCTGTGTCGATGGACTCTGATAGCCATGACCAAGCCGTAGATATTTATGCAAATTCAATTTTTCATAGACTAGAACACGAATATGACTATTAAACGGAATTTTATTTCCCTCGATTATGCATCCTCTTAAAATGAAAATAGAGCAACGTCTCTCTCTATCGAACTTCATTACAACGACTGCCGAGTTGCGTTCTATATACACTTATCTCGATCAATATTTGACCATCTTCCTTAGATCGTACGTATGTTAAAAATGAAACTTTTCTTTGGAACTTTTGATTGTGTGTTTATCTTACATGGTTCATGTGAAGCTGGTACATTGATATACTAGATAATATTTAATGTCCACTTTTGTAAATAATAATTAATTGTGTAGATTATGGTTAAATTATATAAACTATAGTTAGATATGTTTTATTAATGTAAATTTATCAACTATACAAATTAATTGAATACACTGTAGTTAAACATATTCTATTAATATAATTCTAAAAATTACAATAATTAATTATACAATCTATAAATATACATATTGTATGAATATAATTCTATAAATAATATTCAATCTTCTACAAGTACCATCTATGTACTGACACCCATAAATCATTTTCAACAAAATTTTGCATTTCAGTGAAATTTTTCATCTGAACATTTGTTATTGTATTTATGCCGTGCACGCGTATAAAGCTAGAAATTGACGATACAGATAACATTTAACGCCAATTATTATAAATAAAAGAGAAATATCGCGAAAGTTGAGGGAAAATTGCTTCCGGCTAAAGCAATCGAGTATAATGGTTTGAAGTTGACTCCCCGCTCTGACTGTTTATTGTTAGTACCCGAAATAAAAAGAAACAGTTGCGCACTTATCTACAAAACGCCTAGAACGAGATTCAGGAAGAATCATTAAAGAAACTTGTTGGTGGATTATCTCGAACCGTGAGCTCAGTTATTGCTCGGCGAGGTGGGTACACAAGGTGTTTCTGAACTGTGGTAAAAGTCGAAAGGATAAACAAAACATATTTTTCACGTGAAAAATAAATGAAAAATACAGGTAGTCACATCTTTTTAGTAATACAAAATGACCATAACGTAATCTAAATTTTCTTAGATTAACATATAATTTTATATTAATATAAAATATGAATCTTTGAATGAATATAATATCTTATTTCTAAAACGTATTAACATTGAACATTTGCATCGTTGCACAGATACTTGTGTTTAAAGTAAGTGGATTCAGTAAATAAGAAACAGACACATTAGTCAACAATAATTCTATTATATAATAATAATAATTTACTAATTCTATAATAGTATAATTGTAATTCAATAACAAGTAGCCAAAATTGAAACTCAATTATTTCGAATACTACTTAACTACGAAAAAATATCATATAATTCTATATTTACTGTTTGCATAATCATTAGCTAACATATGTAAGAAATGCATATTTCACGTTACAAGATTTAATATTGATTTATTTGAAAATAAGACTGCGCATGAAGAAATATTATTCTATACTTTTTACTTACTTTTATCTAAAAATATGCACGCTTCGCTTCAGTTTAGAAACGCCACGTATAAATGAATGGAATATTTATTAATTTCCATTTACTCGTTGGCTAGAGTTGTAACGTAATGAAACCTAACGCTTTTTATGTCGCTACGTGTAAAATGATGTCCGTTCTACTAATGAATATTTACGTTACAACGAGGATATAAGGCTATAAATCATTCTATCCGATTCCTGCAAGTGGTAAAATACTTCTACACGTCAGTGCACATGTGCGAACTGTGTTACAAATGCATAAACATCCGCAATCTGATCATGACAATTCCTGTTCAGCGTTCTGTAAATAGTAACAGAAGACATTCCTATCCTCCTACCTTTTTCCTGCTCGGAAACAATAGTTCTGTTAGGTGTGCACGATTTACTTATAAACTGGACCATTAATCTAAGCATTTTTACTATTCGGAATAAAAGAAATTGTTTACAGCGGAATTAAATTAATAGAAAAAACAAACGATATGGTAAAAGAAAAAGTACTTCTAAAAAACAATTCTTTTTTCTTTGTTCAAGTTATCAACGTTTGTTTATGTATAACGTTTTTCTTGTATAATATTGGAAAATGTCAAAGGTAAATGTAACGATTTATAACAAATGTGCCCTTCTGGTTGTGTAATAATACAAAGTTTAATTACATTCTAATCGTAGAAAATTTCCTTTAGACGTGATTTTAATACATTTCAAATTATTAAAACAAAACCACTTGAAATTTCTATTCCATCCAAAGATTCTTGAGCTCTATGAATGCATAAATTTTCAAAGTTTTATAATAACATACTTTAACCTGAAGCTAATAAATGTTCAACTTCATATACGTATCTGTTATATGTGTTTTAGATATTATAACAAACTGGCATTAATAATTGAATAAGACATGTATTTTAATAATATAAGAATTTTAATATCATACTACCATCAATCATTCGTCCAGTGGTGTAGTCTTTATTTTTTACCAATAAAGAGAGAAAGCAAGCTACAAGAAATATATCTCATCTGAAGCTTTTATCTATTCAGGTCGACACGGTTACTTATAAGATCGAAACAATATTCTGATTGTATATCATGCGAATAGGAAACAATTTATTACCTTAATAAATTATGGTCGCGACGCTATTAGGAATGGCCCGCGGTTATTAAAATTTAGTATCTACAGCACAGCTGGGTGGGTACACGAAAGCTTCGGCCATTCAAGTAAAGTTTAACTTCTCCTAAATCAAAGAAGTTCATCAAAACACAATTAACATAACTGTTCTTACTTAATTAACTGATGAATGCTATTATCATTACCTAGATAATTATAAAATTATTGAAAAGATGTCAATTTTCTCGGACGGTATGAAATAAATTAATTTCACTTCATTTAGTGATATGATAAATAGGATGCATAAACGTTAATTTATATAATGTATTTAATTATGTAAACGACTATCTAATATAAGGTAAATAATAGCAATAACTAACCAATTAAGGCTATAAGCACAACATATTTATAACAAAAAAATATGTACAATGTGCACATAAATATAATTGTATTAAATATTAAATATTAAACATTAAACATTAAACATTAAACATTAAACATTAAACATTAAACATTAAATATTATATACTAAATATTAAATATTTATATAACCTTAACAAATTGGCTATTAGTTATTGTGTTTTCAAAACACAAAATAACTCTTTACTTGATCACCGGGTAGTCAAAAGTCCCAAAACAGGAACGCCGCTAATTCACCGGCAGCAGGCAGTAACAGCCGAAGCGGCGCGCCTTGTACGGCCGCCTGAGATAACGGTGCCCGTATTCCACGGATTCGAAATTGAATTGAAAATACATAATGCGACGATAATGAGGCATGCGACTCCGTTTATAGGCTCCCTCTCGTGCTGCCCGCCGCGTTATCCGCTCGCGTGGGCAGTTTTCCGTTCGGTTGCGCAACCACGAAACCAAACGATAGCGCCCTGCCGCTTCGGCGATAGAGGTCCTGCGAGCTAGTTAGCGGGTCGCTGGGATCCACGTCGCTCCCATGCCATATTTAGAACAAATAATGCGGCATGGGCCGTCAGGGTGTGCTTTGTTCGTTGCGAATCCTTTTCCCGCGTTTTCGCGAATGAATATCAATTATTGTTTTTAGGTTGATCGAATCTTGGACATGACGAGCATTCCGTTTCGTACGCCCACGCGCATGGACGTGGCGCGTAACGGCTGATTAAAAATCAATTTACGTGCCTGCTGGTGTGTTCGGTTAGCTACGTTTCTGTGACGGTGTCGTAGGTTATGTTAATCGCTGGCAAAAGAATGTGAGTTTTGCATCTGCTTTTAAGAGTAACTGTATCTGATTTTGATCTTTCCTTGATATTGGGTTTACTATATTTCTGTCTTTATTTCTATCACTAGAACTACCAAATTGGTTCTTTTAATACTAGAATAACCGGATAGGACAAAATTAAGTAAGTACTTCATTCGGATTTCTTATTGTACAATTATTGAGAAGATGTAGACGGGATTTGCAAGGAAAGTTGTTGTTCCAATGATTTTTCAATTGCGAATATCCAGTAACTACAGTTATAGTCTATTGTTAGGTATATTTAGGCACAATTGAAATATCTAAAGATATAAGCAAGAAAGCAGAAAAATTAGAAAATCGGTCAAAGATAATCTTCGACTGTCTGAACATGTTAAACAATTCTGTTCAAATTCTTAGAAAAAAGCTTGAGATACAAAATTACATATTGAAATTTATTGTATTAGCTTTTTTCCAATTTTTTATCCTTAATCAAATATTTCTATTTGAAATCTCAAAATTTGGTGGTGAAATTCTATGGTGAAAGTTGCATTAAAGAGAACGATGCCAGTAATACATCAAAAAAGAAGAGTGTTACATGTGCGAAAAAATAAAGAATAGGCACAAGATTGCACAATGCCAAGAGAAAGAACAAACATATCAATGTGTAGTAGGAAGCGTGAATGGAATACAATGAATGGAATGAACTTGATCAATTCCTCAGATAATAAACTAAATAATATAACATTCAAATCACTTTAACAACATTTCTTTTTAATATCTCAAAACGTAATTCCAAAGTCAAAATATACTTATTTTTAATACTGTCCATTTCCAAACGAGACAATCATGAGTCTCAAAAAGATTACTAGAAGATCACCACTAAATAACACTGAATCGTTTATAAAATAACTGATAAAACATTAACGCGAACGTTGGGAAATATTTGACACGCTAGTTAAACCAAGCTGTTTGCAATTATGCGCGGAAAAAGGGTCGAAAAACAGTAATTTCAAACTGTCGAGAAAAGTCTACTCGGTTCGCTGGAAAGTAGGTAATATGGAAATTCGTGATTTGTGTAATAGTTTTTTTTTACCTTCTGATAAGCGGTTTGCAAATCAGTTGCACGACGAATGTTTTATGGGGTTCCCGCTCGAAAACGTTGAATATTGGCTGCGTGGATCAATGGAATATCATGTTACATGGAATTCCGTTATCTCGTAACGTTTCTCAGGATTTGGCGATATTTCACGGTGTACTTTGTGCCATCCACCGATGTTTCACCGCGGGATTGAAATTCCTGGTGAATCACATACTGTCGAACGTCTCGCGGCGTCGCGGGAATCCATCGTAACTCGTAATGCAATAATTTCTTATCGGTCCTCCTGTAACGAACGCATCGCGGCGACGCGTCGGCCAATTGGAAAAGCATCGGGAACACGGGAAGAAGGAGGACAAATCAAAACGCTTCAACGTGTCCAGCACGATTCGCCTTTAACAATATATCAAAGACTTCAGCGAAATAAAGTCCGATATTGATGTAAATTTCAATTGAAAGCACGTAAACGTACGATAAATAATCCGCTGGGCTTTACTAAGTCCATTATTTATTTCCGAAAACACCAGAAATCATTGGTTAATTCTTTGTCTTGTTTTCCAATGAATTATATAAAGGAAGGTATTATTAACTTCTTCTTACATTGAAATTGAATAATACTAATTTATTGACAATATTTAAGTTGGGGACTAAACATCGGTTTGTAAGAAGTATAAAGTACTCTTGCGTTCTAACTAACATGGATTTAAGGATCACGGTTGCGATGACGTAAAGAAAATAGTTATGTAAAAATGATAGTCTCCCCTTTTCGTAGTATATTTTATTATTTTGATTGAACAAATATATTTATTTCTCGACTATCAGTATTTAAAACCATTCTCTTATTGTTCGCTATTAACGTTCAAATATTTTTAGTTCTTGACTATCAAACAGAAAAGTATCCGATTCACCTCGGTCTACCATATATCATTATCTTAATTGAATTTTTCTATTAATGCATTTATACATTCAGCTCGCATTAAAAGCAGTATTTTTAAAGGAGATGAAAAATAGCATGAAATCATAAAAACACGATGTTAATAGATGCACCGTTTAAGTGATCTGAACGCGTGATAGCAGTATCATCGCACAGGAGATTTCAATGCGTGGTAGAAAATACACTTCCTCCGGCTGCTCTCCGAGTCGACGACTCACGAGCGCTGTGTTCATTACATTCAACGCAGTAAACAAACCTCTTTACATTCAGTTACAGCATAACGCGTCTACATCCCGCGAGTTCCGTTAAAGCGCTCGTTATTTACCGCTACGAAGCAACGTTAATTCGTCAAAGAATTACTTTCCTTTCGAGCTAGCTCGCGTACGCAGCCCCGCGGCCACGGAAACACGACCTTTATACAATTTGACAGAAAGTCAACGGGACAGTAATGGGAAATGAAATTTTTCGATGGCGAAGATATATTTTGTTACTTCATTTTGACGGCTATGGTCGCATAAAACATTTCGCCGTAGCCCGAGTACGTTACACAAACAATAACTGTATAATTTATCTTTAATAAGAAGTAAACTGCGTAATTTTATATATTTACGGCCGCTAAACATCGTCGGAAGGGAATCAAATTATAACATGAATGAAACTTTATTTCTCTTACAGTTAGAATCAGATAAAATCCTTAATAAGGTAAATTAATTTCTGGTTGATTCCAGTTTTTGCGGGTTACGCTATAAAAGTTACTATTTACTATTTATCGATGAGTTGACGTTATATCTGCGGACATTATTTTCTGTTCTTAAGAGCTGTAATGTTCAAACTACAAAAGAATTATTATAATAGCAATTGCAGGAGAGATGAAAACAAATAAATTCATAAACATTTCAAATCACTCTTTCCTGAAACCGAAATGTTGATCTTTAAAGGTTTTATTACAGAAGTCTGCAATTGTTGATTGTTTCTACAACACGATACTAAAAATGCAAAAGATTGATCAAGTATGATAATTGAATTGTAAATTTATGCGAATATACATTTTCATTTACATTTCAGGTTTCAAATAAAACAAAATCCTTAAAATATGTCAAACTTTCAACTGTAATGTATCTTACATGGAAAATCGTATGCATCGTACGTGCGTAATGAAATCAAACGGGAATTCGGAAATTAATTAACCCAATATATTACTCGACTCATAAATCAATTAAAGATAGTATTAGGTTCCAAACAAAGTAAAAAGAACCTAAGTTATATCAAACTTTCTACTATACTGTACCTTAGAAAATGTATGCACTGTAACTGCATAATGCAATCAAACAAGAAATTCGTAAAATAATTAACGCAACATATTACTAGATTTATAAATCAATCTGAAACTCTGCCAGGCGTCAAACAAAATAAAACGAAACAAGTAAACTGAAATAAAACTTTGAAATATACAAAACATACAATCCAGTGAGAATTTCGAGAATGTATTTCGAGTCGTGCCACGTATTCGGTGAATCCGGCGTGCGCGACGCGACACATCGACGCCGCTTATTGAGAGATCCATTATCTATCGGGCGATGCACGAGGCGTGCAGTTTCGAGATTGCATAACATAACGGATGCACCCACGCAACCGGGGCCCCGAGATATTCAGCAAGGATAATGCGGCGTGTAGCCGCGGCGGATGAACGGGACCACCGATATCGGCGCGGTGTTTGTATACGACATAAAGTCGTCAATTATCGGGGACAAGCTGAACGAGCTGCCGCAGATATGCATCCAATAACGAGCAGGAGAATCGATGCGCCGAGGGATCCTCCGCGAGACGGTTTGGCGGCTAACGATGCGCGCGCCGGATATATATTGAAATTCATGTTTTATGTATGGAATAACGATGCGCCGGTTCATCCCAAGGAAACAATTCGGAGCGCGTCGCGATTCTTTAACCTCTTCAAGGATACTGGCACATGTGTGTACATTTGATTTTAGTTTAACATTAACGTCCATCGACTGAACACTTGCTTTCTTTCGAATGTTTCTCATAACTACCTCCGTCCGTCACGATTTGTGTCAAACATACCAGTGTCGAATCCTTTAAACGCGTTGTTCTCTAAACACCATTCCTCAAACTGCTGTTCACGATACCTACAAGAAACTAGTCATCCGATTCATCTGACATTTGGCAAATATGTTCATTACACTTCCTACTTCCGTTCCTATCAGAATTATTTGAATATCTGCAAAATTACAGTTGTGCTACTTAAGAAATAAACATTTTCCCCTAAAGGAATGAAATTTTTGTTTTTAACCTATTAAATGTGGAATTTAGTTTGACAAATCTCTCGTTTCGCACGCAATAAAATAAAAAAATGAAGTGTGTACTCGTGAAACGCAGAACGAATGCACCTAGGATGTATTTTAATGAAAAACCAAAGCAAATAAAGAAGAATTACATGTTTATGTGTAAAAATATAGAATTCATCGTTGAACGAATCAGTATCATTCCAAGCTTTAAGATGACGTGTATATATACTCGTCAAACGCAATTAATTGGTTAATTATAATCTCTAATTCTCTATGTATACAGTATATTTTTTATACGAAATGTATTTATCACATGAAAACAGAATGGAGTGTATAAAATCTAAACATCGTTAAAAAGATCCGAACAAATCTGCCTCCGCAACAGAAGATCTCATTAACACACGCATTCCTCACTAACAAAGTATTTATATCGTTCTCAAAGAAATGCACGTATATATGCGCACTCATATGAATCATTGATGGTTTAAGCGGCGAAGGAATTTAGAAACCTAACCGAGCGGACGGTTGAACGTTACTTTACGTCCAAATAAGAACAGAAATATGAATTTCATGTCGAGGAGAGTCTAGGCAGGAAAATCGGGGCGAGGAGATGCCTGCAGGAGTGAAAACGCGCGAGATGGAATGACTCGGGTCGCAATGGCCGGCCGGCCTCTCGCAGACAAGTTTTCGCCTTGGGGATTACTGTGAACTTTTTAGAGCCGCACCGGCCGACCGGGCCGCTGTTATTCAGGACTTTATCGGAAATTATACCTTTCGATTTCAGCCCCACCACGGGAAACGCTGTATTACGATGTTACACGGTGAATTATTTTATGACTGTAAACGAGCCTCGACGTCATCGGCTCTCCGCAATAAATCTATTCGCGAGGGAAAATTGCATTTTTTGTCCCCGTCTAAAAATCACGTAAAAAGAGAACTGGGTGTGTATATAACATTTGAACGCAACGGTCTTGTAAGAGTATTTCATATTTTATCAGTTAGTCCGATAGTAAATTGTTAAATTGTTCTTGTTAGTAAATATTGGATTCTTGCTCTATTAACTAAATGTTAAAGTGGCTTCTCTTGTACATGAGTTTTGAGAAGATTTGTTTAAAAAATGAAGTGTACATCTAATGAGTGAAAGTTCGTGTACTTTAATGACATATTACGAATTAACGATCGTGTAAATTTATATGGAAAGTTTTGATTGGACTTTATAATAACTGTTTATCGAGAGATTTATTTTTGTATTGAAATAAGAACAAGGAATTTAATATTTTCTTGATAGACGTGTTGAGAAGCTGAGCAAACAGATTTTGAAGCAGTGCTTCCAGGAAGCCTCGATCGTTGCTCGTTTCCTTTTTCATTTTGGCTCAGGTAAGCGTCCTCACAATCTCATCAAGCGCTGTATCGTCATAGAGCATCCGAGGTTGTATTCTTTCAAGACAGTGAACCCTCTATGGCACTAATGATCTCTCTAGTCCTTTCGGAATACCTGTACCCGCGTTCGGAAGGCTACTGACCGAAAAGGTGAATCGGGTTCTACCTTCGAGAGAAAAAAATGAAACGAAGAAATATTATATAACGGTGATGCCGTTAGATTAATTGTTAGGAAGGAATACTGTAGTCTTCAATTTAATTTCAATTTGGAGTTCTTGAGTTAATGTACTTTTCAAAGTGGAAGTTTATTGCTAGACTGCCGATATTTAAGTGAATTTAAATCTTTAAGAAGGATTATCATAATATATACTATGAAAATCACTATACTTTGAATATTTTGTAGATTTTATCTTATCCTGTGCATTCTGTGCACTTTTGCATTCTTTTCCCATTAATGCATAAAAATCACGGTCTGTTTATTATCTAGATAAATTGTTGTAAATAGTAGTTTTATAAAGATGTTATAAATAAATTTGAAATTTGTATACAGTTTTATATCAATGTTTTCACATAATAGTAAATAAAAAGATTAACATTATTTTATGTAAGTATAAATAAAGTGACTTCATTTTTATCTCAAGAAATTATTGTCATAGGAAATAAAATGTTAGTTAAAACTATTTTCTTGAAATTTGTCCATACACTAATACGAAATATGCAGTTAGATACATTTTTTAAATTTAAATAAAATAGCCATTTGTCTAAGGACTTTTCTGTTTTTTTTTCTCTATGTGAAACATTATGTTTACGTAACAAAGTATTGGTTATTCAATTTATGAGAAATATTGCAACAAGAACAAATTATTATTTTAGAAATATGATATGTAAGGAACAGTCTTAACGTATAAACATAAGACAATATTCGATTAGGCACAATTTGTTACATATTTATCAAGTTTTTGTCAGTATTCCGATATGTTTTATAATTTTCCGGTGTGTCGAAAGTGTAAACTGAAAATAACATAATAAATATTCAAGCGACAAGCAGCGGAGTTCGTTTTCGTTGATAAAATCTTGAGCGTAACTGTAATACGAACTCATTCGTGCCAGTGATTTCAATGCGTGGTAACGACACCAGTGCAATGCATATGTGTATAACTGCTTACAACGCTATTTAAAAATGATCCACGTAGAGTCTTACTGACCAAAATGTCTCACTATGATTTACAATAGGCACATTTAAACAGTGAATTAGTAATAATCGATTTGTATGTTTTTGTCAGAATAAAAGTATGGATTATGTCCTTATGGCAATACGTAAGTTAATATTTTAAATGGTATTATACAAATTTAATAAAGAAACAATTATCATATTTAATAAGTATTTAATAAAATTAAACCGTGAATTACTTTACATAAGAATATTAATATTCCCTCATACAATATTATATGATTTTCTAATATTGACATGTACAATTAATCTCCTTTCGAATATTAAATCAAGAACTATTCTTCGGTAATTCAACTCTTTGTACTCAGCAGGCGACTGTCAGACGCCACATAATTTGATAGAGCAACATTATAAAGTTTGGTATTTACCTTTGTAACCATCAATACGTGAAATATTGAAAGCAAGTAACTTTGTCCTATAATTTATGCGTGATTTCTTGATAAAGTAATTTGAAAGATAATTGTCTGCATCTAATTAGAAAATATTGAATATTTCTAGTGAAAATCTTTCGAGTGCAAATAATCATTAATAATCAATATCATTACTACATAGAAGTACATTTTACAGAAGAAAGATTTAAAGCAATGGAATTTAATTTAATTTAATTTAATTTAATACATTACATAAAAGGAATACACCTCGAGTACTTCAAAACAGCTTGCTACCCCAGAACATCAATTATTCGAATGGATAGACAGAAGAACTCGCTGCAACTAACCAATCATTATTATCCGTATGAAGCATTCTCCTAACAAGGACCAATTCGACTAATTATCCCGAACAAATATTTATCTGAAAGAATTCGGATAATGGGCAACTCCGCTTTTGCGTCGAATCCGTGAGAGGGTTGACCGAAGGACGAGCGCCAGGCGAAGACGGGCCCAAGCGAGGGAGCGGTGCGGCGCGCCAGGCAAACCTGAGAGAAAGGAAAGGGAAAACGGGCACAAGAGATCACGCGTTGTTAGACGGTAATGACCGCCATTCTGACTTGACGGTACCGGGGCTCCGCTTTTTTCCCTTAGGGACTATTACGGAATCCTGTCCGTCGAATATCGCGGCGGGCTGGTCGCCTCGCTTTCTATTAACTCGTAATGCATAAAATCACCGCTCGGGAATGAACCCTTTAACCCTTGTGCAGTGGTTAACGTTCAGTCTTACAATGTTAACATTCAATTATGATGGACGTCTTACCTCTACTTCGATTATGAGGTATTGGGTTGATCGGAAAGTCCGATATGTTTATTTTTTAACGCGTTAACACGTTAAATACCGTGTCGGTTACCGATGACGGACGTCTTTGAATTGCTTGAAAACAATTACAATTTGCAAGACGACTGATGTTGAATAAAAATGTTTAATCTCTTGTCCTATGATTCCTCTCTGAACTGTAATCTATCTGACTACATATGACTGTTATTAATAATTCAGTAAAAATAAGAAACAACTCCAATCTTGTTCTATATCAATGTGTGCTTTAAGGTATAATAATTCATAACAGGAATAATATGTAATTTGTGTTAAAATAAATTGACTAATATTGGTTTGTAAAATTCTATTTGAAATCTTCTCCATGAATTCGACACGATATTGTAGGGCAAGCGGTTATTATAGGTAAGCTTATAATATGCAAATATATCCAGTTTAAGACTTATTAAATAATAAAAGAAAAGTAAATAAAATAAATGGCAATTCGTTGCTAAGGGAAAGTGGGAGATCTCCCTATTTGATTGGTTAAATGGTAACACTTATTTTTTGTAATAATAACAAATAGTAATAGAAATAATTATTACTGATTTGGTATCGCAATAATAATGTTAAAATATTATGCAGTTACTTACTTTACCAAATATTTTTATTCGACATCATTTTCTTATTGTAATTGTTTCCAAACAATTTAGAAGGTCATCGATGACCACCGTAGCAGTCAACGTGTTAAGCATGTTTAGTATTTACCACATTTATAAGTTTAGTGGTTTCTAAATTAATATTTGATTGATAATGATGGTAAATATGCTTTTAGACGTGGTGTACATTTAATTTGCTGTTAATGTCATTATTTCTGATGTTGATTTATTGCAACGTAGTTATTCGGTAAGATTAAAATTCTTTAATTGAATTTTTCAATTGTTTTATTAATATATCTTAATGTTCGAATTACCAGTTATTTGTTAAGATTAAAAATACCACTGGAACATGCAGAATTATGGAACATAAAATAATGATAACGATCATGATAACGAGTGAGCTCGAGTAATAGAACGCGTTTGAAATATATGAACTCGCTTGTGAAATTTTAAATTGTGTTATTACAAATACTTGTTAGCAGTATTTAAATGTCCAAGTTTTAGTAAGTTATTCAATATTAAATTACATAAAAAATATACTGTTAGGGGTACGTTTAGAGGGAAACGTATACTATAATTATATTCGTTTATTATTAAACTGCGAATATTTATTCACTCATACAGTCTTTAAATTCAACATATTAGAATTTAAAAATTCAGATGAAATACCCTAATTATGTATTACTATTACCATTACAAAACATTTGACGTAAGAAATAAATGAACTTGCTATCCTATCATAGATTTACACAAGCGTTCATAGTGAATGTAAACGTTATTGTTATAAATGTTGTAAAATACCCTAATAATTACGTATTACTACTAGCATAACAAAACTTTTGACTTAACAAATAAATAAATTTACTTATCACAGATTTAAACAAACATTCGTAATAAATATAATAGTTATTGTTATAAAATACCCTAATAATTACGTGTTACTATTAACAGAACAAAACATTTGACGTAAGAAATAAATAAATTTACTTATCACAAATTTACACAAGCGTTCATACTGAATATAATAGTTGTTGTTACAGATAATAATAATTGTTACAGATGTGTATAACTCATAGTCCATTCGTTATTCCGAGGTCGACGAATAATATTCTCTTAGAAGACGCGACGAGGCCGACATTTATTGGAAAACAGTATGGAAAACGAGTTGATTATGGGCAACCGAATAGTCGGTCAGCCATATTGAGTCCGCGCTTGAAGCGGTACTTATGTACGTTTGTAGCTGAACTGAAAACCAGTGAAAGTAGAATATAAACGTTTTAGTATTTCGAGACGCAGATATTATAGCTAAATTTATCTCCCGAGAAGCCGTAACAATCTCAGCTCGTTATTTTTACGTTCGGAAGCGATTTATACGTTACTCCGGATACATTTTGAGAAACTCACGATCCCGCTTCGTGGCTGGCTAACATTCGACTGAATGATACCGTCCATTAAAATTCAAGTATTCGCGGAATCTGTGTTAAAGATTGAACGCCTTACAATTAGTAAGTCGGACTATTAAGAAAGGATAATGTGCGAAACGAATGTCGCAAATTTAGCCATTTATTAAGAGTCAAACATTGGTTTTTCTCGTTTCGCGTTCGTCGTTTATGTTATTCGTCTTTACGAATCCAGCCATTTCTGAAAACGGTTCTGTAGGTTTAATTTGCAGTGGATTTAGTTCAATTATTACTTAATAAATGTTTAATAATTACCGAGGAAGTAACAGTAATTATATCATAAAAATAATTTGATTCAATGTAAACACAGTTTGTACGAAAACGGAAACGAAAGTTATCAAAATATTATTTTATAATAATTAAATTAGCTCACCATTTTTATTTTCTTATACATGTTAACTATGTAATCAAAATTATTCTTTAAATATTATTTTATAATAATTATATTAGCTCATCATTTCTATTTAGCCCCACATGTTATTTTCAGATAAACATGTAATTCTTCTTCGTTTTGCTTTGGTTTTTTATTAAAATATACCTTCGGTGCATTCGTCTTGCGTTTGACGAGAATACACTTCGTTTTTTTTTTATTTTATTGCGCGCGAAACGAGAGTTCCACAGTTAACAGGTCAACTGATCACAATTATTCTTTATAATTTTTCATATATTTTTTAGAAATTTTTATTTAACCCCTTGCCCTGCAATATCGTGTCAGACTCACAGTAAAGATTTCAAATAGAATTTAACAAACATGAATATCATTTAATTATTACAAGTCCGAATTAAATATCATGTTTCTATTATTAATTGTAATACTTCTAAGTAAACGTCGACATAGAATATGTGTAGAATTTTCCTTTCTTTCTAATGAATTAAAAACAATAAAATATCTCTGTTGAGCTCAATTGAAAAAAAAATCATAGGGCAAGGGGTTAATCAACAATTCCCTTTCTTTCGAAAAAGAATACAAATGAATTAATCTTCACACTTGGTCAAAGTTAACGCGTGAAACCAAAAGGAAACCGTAAAGCAGCAATTATGAAACAATAGATTGCGGAATCTTTTGCACTCCCTTGTTTCCTGTCTTCGAATAAACATTAACACGCGAATATATAAAATAACAAAATACAACGTATACACGCCCAATAAAATGCACATTAATTTTGCAACAAAATAGAGTGACCCACCTATGCTAATGCTCTTACGTTAAGCTCGCGGCTTACGCTGGGACTTTATTCCGTATTACGGAATAACAAAATGCAGAATAATAAATAGGAAACATAAAGAGCACGGTTTCAACCGTAGTGGCCACCGTAAAATATAATCCGATTGATCTGTCTGAGAGTATATCAAACTAATCCTCTACCTCAAACAAATTCGACAGCTTATACAGGGTGTCCCGCGAGTTTCCGAGCGGGCCTCGCCAGTACACCCGAACGCTTAAAAGTTACACTAAAATGTCACGCTATAAAAAGTCCATAAATGCTTTATTAAGAAGCTATAACATGAATACGAAACGCTAGGAATACGGTATAATGCTCTCCCACTCGGCCCGACGCAATAAAGAAGTACGTTTTCGAAATGATTTATGTAATTGGCGGGAATAGCGTCGCATGTGACGAAATTGGGCAAAATTGTGGCGAAATTCAGGCTGCGATAAATTCGCTATTACCTGGATATCGGGCTCGCATCGATAAAGCTGCTGACACATTGAAATGTAAAAACTGGCACAACGTTTGCTTCGACTTTCATATTTTTGTTGGTAACTAGACTGTGGAATATTATGCAAATTTTTCTTTTTTCCGCTTTTAAGATCTAAGGAAGCGAATACATTGAATGAAATACTCGTGGGCGATACTTTTGACCAATGAAGAAATAAAATGCTACTGTTGAATCTCGTTTGAACTACTTATTTGGTGTTTGATAAATATTAATACATAACCTGTTTACATATCGTGAATGAGTAGGATCTCCGGTGTAGTTATGTTTTTTTGTGTGTAACGAATTTTATGTCACGGCTACTTATGGTTATCAGCGACAACTATAATATTTTAAATCTTATTTATTAGGCTTGTTCGTTTGAAGTATTCTATTATCTTCTTTGTACACGTTTCACTTTACTTTATTTGCAATAAAGAGTTTATGGATTGTTCGTTATGCATAGTGTACCGTTTCAGTCTTTTCAGCTGGAAAACGATTTGGTGATTTTTGTTTGGGTGTGTAACATCTTCTATAAAGAATTTTCAGAAATATACATATACACACTTTTATTTACATTAACAAAATATTTATTAAGGATGTTATTCAGTTTTGTAATGTAAGCTGATGAAGGTAATGTAGAATTTTTCGAGTTATCGTAGGTGTTCGTATTGATGGCCATTTTAATGGAATTTCAAGCGTCATGAATTATTTTCTTTGGTATTCGAGTGCACTCGCTTTTAACTGCTGGTTTCAATTTATTGATTTTCATAGACTTTATGAGATAAACCGTACTCTTCCTCGTGAGAAAAGATCATTTTAACTTGACCTCAGCGCTTTAGACAATTTTGTTTAATCCCTTGTTCTATGTACGATTTATTAGAAAATTGGTGATTATTGCTTATACGTTAATATAACGAGTGATAGAAGAAAAGTAATATTTATTGAGTTAACTGCGCTTGACGAGTATACACGTCATCCTAAAACTCGAAATGATACTAATTTATCATCAATACTAATTTTTATTCGTTTTGCTTTAGTTTTTCGTTAGATTATATTACAGATGCATTTGCTTTGCATTTGATGAGTAGACACTTCATTGTTTGACTTTATTGTTTTCATGTCATTTTATTATATTGATTTTATTTTCTTTTATTCAAATTTTTAAAACTAAATTCTACAGTTAACAGTTTAATTATTATTCGGAAAAGTAAATAATAATTTGACTTGGTTGAATTTAATTAAAAATCTTTATCACGAATTCATATTGATATCACAGGGGAGGGGGTTAAAAACTGTATATCCTTTGCACACTTTACTGGGTACCGCTTGAAAATTCAATTTTTTAATCAGGAACATCTTTATTGAAAACATGTACTGATATCGGAATAAAATTTTTCCCATAGACACACTCGAAAATGCGACGAACGCTTGATTTTAGGGTCTACATTACACAGAACCCTAGTTGAACAGATATTCTTTCTCTCTAAGGATCTGTTCAGTTTTTTTTCTGAAGCTATTGGACGACCGCAGCGTTCCGGAACGATCCTTATAAAGGTCTCAAAGCGTTTCATCCGCTTCAAACTCATCCCGGACGCGAGTAATAGCGAATCACGATGGTGTAGCTGCATAAAACTCCCATTTAAATACCCTTTGAAATTTCAGTTGTGGTCTTGAACTTTCAATAACACTTTATCACGAATCTTAGTCTCGTTTTTTGTTGTTTATTTAAGCAGAAATGAAACTCGGGCAATTATAATTGAGTTAGTTTCGCAAATATATATTAGTAGCGCAACACTGTATGATGGAATGTTATTAATTGTGATTTTGTATTTTTACTTTTTACTAAGGCTCTTTAATTGTCTGTTTTAAATTGGTTGCCTGTGCAAAGAGTGGAAAGTAATATGTATGTTTTAAAATTGAAGAAGCTTTTTGAGAAATTAGAAGTTTTTCCAATAATTGGAAATACTTTAGTTTTGATTTTTCTAATATATCAATATGTTTATATTGTTTTTAAATAAATACATAGATCTTTAAAAAATTAACTCTTTCAAATCTTTAAGATCTTTAAGATCTCAAAATTTAGATTCATAGATCCATCTTCTAGGAAATTTGTTTACACAAAAGTACTATTTTAAGAAAATACAATTTTCAATTGAATATACACTGGTCCATGAAAGTATTTAAAATCGATACATATATAATAGAAATGGACATTTTTAACGTGTATTATTGTTATACGTAGACGAATTGTTTTCGCATGTACTCAAAGTATCATACACACAACATCGAAACGTCTACTATCCGACAACATTTCCATTACAAATATTAACTCATTCCATAAATAATGTCCCTTTTTACGCTGACTTCTAGTACAAAAAATGAATACTTTCATTAAAAAATACCTTCGTTCACCCAAACTAGAATAAGAAACAACATTACTCACAGTATAATTTGATATATCGATTTCAAATATTTTTGTAAATCACTATACCTAAGAAACGCATCGCCTAATCCTAATACCTTCATTCACTCAAACGAAGATAAGAAACAACATTACTCATAGTATAACTATCAAATATTATTGTGAACTATACATTTTGTCAAAGACATCCCGCACTTCGAAGTCACAGAGATCGCTAAATTATCCGAGAGCGAAGATCGTTTCGTGGGAAGAAGTGTCTCGGTTCCCGATGTCTCCGCGTCGTTTTCGTGCATCGGGCGTGTTGCCTGCGCGAGCGAGAGCCGAGCAGTAGGAAGAAAGAAGGCTGCGTAACACACGTGGCTTGAGGAATAGAAAACGGCAGGAAGTTGGCCGATACCAGCCAAAACAAAGGGAAACCACCAAACGAGACGAAGATACGCATCTCCAAGCGTGGGATCGGCGCGCACCGCCGCCATCACGGCTCTACGCTCGGCCGTTGAAGTCTTCGACGTGATTCTAACCAGGAAATATCTGGGACGCGGCGGCGAACACGGTAACAGCGTTCGCGGCCTTTGCGGCCCCGCAATTTTACAGACATTCCGCTCGGCCACAGCGAAAAAATTATTTTTCCTTTCGTCGTTTTTTACCTTTTATTTCCTTCGGACGTTCCGCTGCTCTTTGAAATGTATATTTAACTGTATTACATATGATTGTGTATGACTGTGTACGATGTATACATTTATCTCTGTTATTTGTTTTGTATTGTATATAATATATAATATATGATTTAGGATTCAGAATGTTGTGATATGAAAGTAAATAAAAGAAGATTATTTACTTTCCTACTACAACATTCCACATTATAGATTATATATTATGTATCTAATAATTTTTAAATGAGTTGAATGGTTTAATTATTTTATTTTATTGTATCTATGGTAAATTGCAATTCTTTATGCAAAATAAAATTTTACTGTGGTTCTCGTATTCGTATTTGATGTAGGTATATACAAATCTGTTTATGCAGCTATAACTGGATTAGAATTTATAATAGCGTCCAAATGTTTTTCGAAATATTTTCATGTAACTATATGTTTAAATAAGTAACAACAACGTCTTTACAAAGCTTAACATTCTCTAAGATTGCTTGTGAGAATATTTTATTATAATTATATTCAAAATCAAGTTCTTAATTCTGTAAATAAGCATCTAAAAATATATATTCTGTTGACAATTTCTGAAAGCACAAAGGATTTTATAATTCCAACATAATAAGAAGTTAAAATTAATATTATATAAATTATATAAATTAATAAATGTTTTACCGTTTCGTTGTTATAAAAATAGCTACACCAATACCGGACTAACTTTTTGAAACACCAATGCAAATCTATTTACAATTTTTATTATGTATATATACATGTTCAATATTTCTTATCAGGTATTTTACTATTACAACAAGTTGGAATTTCGAATTACAGAAAGAAATATTTTATTCCACGTAGTTAAGAAATTGTTTCCTTCCTCTTGACGACGGGAAAAAATATGGGACACGCACTCAACGCGGTGCTGAACGCTATTTTAATGGCCCTGCGACGAGGAATGAAATTAGCTCCGCGACCGCTAAGCTGCGACCCGGGTCGTAGAGAAATTAAAGCGAGATGCGGTCGTAAAAGAAATTGACGTTGTTTGTCAGGACGAACGAGCCTGTAGCCTTGGACCATAATCCTTGAGACTTTGTCTTTCAACTACTAGAATTATACAGGTTGTGCCGTAACTGCTTGTTCAACCGGGAAAGTGGTAGTTCTGCATATACGAAAAAGTGAGCAGGGAACATAGAATAAAATTTGTTCTTATACGAGACTTACTTTCTAGAAAATATTAGGTTGCGACATGTGAAACGTTTGATTTTTAATTTCTCCTATTCAGAATAAGTATCAAGTAACAATTCTCGTACCAAAGTGTAGTTTAAAAGGAAACCAATTTTAATATGTTTCAGATTCTAAAACTAATATTTCTATCGTAAAATTTCATTTATATCAAATGTAGAACTTTATAATCAAGAAATTCTTCAACATTCTTAGATTAAAAAGTCTTTTAAAGTTATTAAAAGAACCACTGATTTTCATTTTCGTATACAAATTATGAAACTGTATTTGTTTTAGTTTTATATTAATTTATGTTACAGTCTGTGCATAAGAAAATCAATATTTTAAATAATTTTTAGGAAAATCTTATTGTATTCTCGATAATTGTAAAAGAAGAAATTATAAATGGGTAATTTTGATTGGTTTGGTAGTTTTAGTATTAACGGAGGAAATATTATTATATAAAAACAATATTTAAATTTTTATAGTATACAGGATAATATAGGAAGCTGATAAGATTACAATTGCTACTCCATGTTTACTGTAAATTATTGTATCATACTCTTTCAGATCCTTTTCGTTGAAATAACTTCCTTTCTTTTTAATGAGAATTATATCATAAAAACGTAATTACCCGACGAGGATACGAACCATTATAGCCCTTACGGAGCGGCAAAATAATTTCAAACGGGGAAAACCCATGATCCATAAAAGCGTTCAAGGTTTATGAATGAAAGAAAACATAAAAGCGTTAATACAGTTATTAAGAGAAAAAAATACTCAACTTTATTTTCTTTCGCAAACTGTGAACCTTTAAAGTTATCTAACATTATTCTATAAGTGATCGACTGTCTTTTTCAACAATTATAATAAACATATGTATCTAAAACTATATAATTTCATTTAGCCATATTTAAAACGTTTAAAAAGTTATGAAAAAGTAATGATTCTTTCCAAAGGTCTGTTCACAATATTTCTATACGAGAAAAATAAATTTAAATATAAAATTATATAAAAGTATTTTTTAAAACTATTGTAATTCTTCAAATCAAAAAGAAAAGGAAGAAATCTGCGTATGAAAATTATCGTTTATTATAATTATGTCTTATAAATTATTGTTTAAACTCAATTCCAAAAGAAATATTACGATAAAAAAAATAACACCATCCAATAAAGAAAATATAATCGCGACAAAAGAATTTGTTTACTATTCAATACGCGCTCATCCAACTATTCATTCTGCATTAAGCATCACAGCACATAAAACTAGAAACCTACTCGTACATTAATTACAATCTAATTAAGATTAACAATGATTTAATTACTGTATTCCGATAAACCAGCCCGTATCTTTTCCTTCCCATCGTTTTTTTTCAAATCGCGTCGATTTGAAATGTTAGCCGAGCTAGACTTCCACCAGTTTTAATCCTGATTCATCGCGTAGGATATTTAATCCATTAGCATTTCTGAGAAAATTCCGCATCATCCCGTAGCAATTCCCAGCGTCTAGCGAGGCTTTTTATCCGAGCATTGTTAATAACATATTCCTGGACCTCGCTAAAATAATAACTTAAGAACTTCGCGAGTTAGGCTTCGCGGCGCGGTGAAACTACCACAGGCTTGTCCGGTCAGGAAAATATTAAGTTGTAAATCTATGGCCGATAGAGGAAATGAAATTCAGAGAAGTTAATTTGCGGACGTGTGCAGGTAAACCGGCCGTACCGGTAGCTCGGTCGGTCCCTAAGCCCGAATAAAGCGTGACGACCGTAACTCACGCTAATTTTACTTACTGCCACGCCGGACGGTGCACCGGTGTTACGTAAACTGACCAGGATTCCGTGGGTATCGTTCGCAATTGATTTCTACTCACCGTGTTAATTAATTTTCTCGGTTAATTGCTGCATGTCGCAGTCCTTGCTGGATATTAACCCTCTGAGTGCCAGAAGAATGAAATTTTCGTGCATATTCGAGAAATACTAGATAATTTTAAACAAAGATGCTTGATTATAAATAAAAATATATATTTCAGTCGGTTTGGATCTAATTTAATTTTTGTATCAGATGTTTTGTGAATTTTATATAAATTTTATATTATGAAAAAACGTTATATACAATAAAATTGACGTATTATTATATAAAATCAAATTTTTACATAATATTAAAAGCATGTTAGACTTTATTACTAATAAAATCAAAAAGGAGCCTTTTGCAAGTGCATGAAGGAGCGATATACCGCTCCTTGTCAGTCAAAGGGTTGACTCCTCCCCTGTAATATCGTATTAAACTCGTGACGAAAATTTCCAATTGAATTTGACAAATCTAAATGTTATTTCCTTTTTTTGAATATAAATTAAACATTACTTTTTTATTATCAATGGTTAACATCTGGTTTATACTTGCTAGATTGAAATGGATTCTAACTGATGCGCCATGAACGTGACTTTTATTTCAAATGAAATATTTCCTAATTAATTAATGAAGTTGTGTATTTAAGCTTTTAATGAAATTCGATTATGATTAAATTATTCAAAATTCTAGTCTCATTTTAGCTGAAATATTTCTCACCTTTCTGAAATGAATGTAATAACTAAAAATTCTTCTTTTAATTTAGTTTCTTTTAGAATATACATAAACTCAGAATAAACTCTAAGAAACAAATAAATTTGCTGAATTGATTACTCGATGTTCAATGTTGTTACATTGTGGACCACATATTTTGTTCATAATCTTGCTTAGTGATCATCTATTTACAAAGTACTGTTCCTTTTGTGATAAATATTTTCAAGTTACTCACGATTTTTATGAAGTTAAAAATAACTATCATATCAAATATTTAATTTACAAGAATATTTTATAATTGCATTTCAGAAACATATATTATTTAGAAACATTTACGTGTTAATCTTAGAAGTGCATTTTAAAAATATACATTATTTACAAATATTTACGCCTTAATTTGACTATTCCATTTCCAAAACATGAATTATTCAGCAATTTGTACGTGCCAATGCATCGTTCGAAATGCGAGGCGTCACGTGAACCGTTCACAATGTGTTAACCACGCATTTTCGCTGCTCCGGACATGGGGATGAATATGTATCACTGAAAATAAGTTGCTATCGGAGCATGCAGCCCGAGCGACGCAAAGGAGAGGACTTGGACCTTTTTCCCAATGATACAGCGCGCACGCTTACCGTTAACATTCCGATAGAAAGCGGTGACTCACTCCGCTAAATGTATTTCCAGTCGGTGACTAGAAATTGATGGAAGCCGCTGGCTCGGTTCTATCAGCTTATCATGTACCATATTTTCTTTCCAATCATCATCGACATCGGTGCCCGACGTCCGTGTCGACTGCTCACTAGCACACTGCCATTCATAGAGAGCACGTTCCGATCGTTGTAATAATATTTAATGACTACCGGTGACCCGACGACTTCAAGCGAACCTAACCCATTTGCATCATACGACGAAAATGAAAATATTCCACTATCCATTGAGTTTTTAAGACGTTGACCGCCACGAAAAACATCAGAGTTTTACGTATAATTTATTCTTTTGTAGCAAAGATAGAAAAGAATAATTATTAATTATTTGCTACTGTAATTCTTACGTTATACTGTTATCTAGTTATTTACGTTATTGAATATTTTTATTGGATGTCAGTTGCCTTATGGATTATAATTGTTTTTGAGTCATTTGGAAGCTCCGGTGACTACGTAGCAGTCAACGTGTTAACCCCATGCCCTATGAATTATTTTTCAGCTATAATCGATACAACTACTTTATCCTTGATAATTTATCAGGAAAATACACCATTTTTATGCTTATTCTACTTCTACGTTTACTTCCAAGGGTAATGATCAATATTAAAAATGTCGTATTTAATTTATATTTTTAAAAAGTCTAAGTAACACTTAGATTTCTCAAATTCAATTTGAAATTTCCGCGACCAGTCTAACACGAAATTGTAAGTAAAAGGGTTAATAAAAAATACTTTTATTAGCCCCTTGTCCTGCAATATATATAACAGAATTTGACAAGCATAAACATTACTCAAATCTTTTGAATCTAAATTGAATATTATTCCTCTGTCATTACTGATTATACTTTAGAGAAAACATAGACATAGAATACATTTAAAAATTTTCTCCTTTTACAATGAATTATCAATGAAGAAGTGTATAGCTCTATTGATCATGGTTATGAAATAAATCACAGGGCAGGTGGTGAAATACACAAAACGGAAACAACACAAACCGTAAAATAACACGAGACATACCAAATTATTAGATTGTGTAATAGGAAACGTTAAACTTTGTGGAAAAAGGAAACCTTATTTGTTGTTCTAAAAGACGTTTCTTCAATCAAAGTATGCACTATTCAATTTGATATACTTCTGTCAACGTGTTTTTAATGAATATATTCCTTTTTTGAAAAATTCCGAATATTCCGAATGAATAAATCTGAAAGATATTACAGATTTATTCTTAATATCTTAAAGATATTAACTACTGTTCCACCGAAACAAAATTTTGCTTATATTTTCAGCGCTTTTTACAGCATTATTCTCAAGTTTTTTTTCATATAAAAAAATTACACGAAATGTTGGCGGTATCCATGTTTTCAAAAAAACAATGCAAGAAATAGTTATTACGTAGAATGCGGAAAAACCATTATGCAAAACGTTACTCTGATAATCGACAATGAATTTGTATAAAAACTTATATGAAAAACAAACGAATAACAATAAGAGTACAAACATTTATGAGTAAGAAAAATCTGATATATCATATTACACGACAAATTAGAATATAACATAACAACGAAATCGTTACTAGAACAATAAACAAAATACAACTGTGTTAAATACGTTGATATAAATCGATTTACAGACACCTTTTTAACATTATCCTCGAACGTTTCCTCTCTTATCGCATTTCGATAATAACAGTACGGTAAATAATAACTATTATAGCCGTTCAGCAATTTCATCAATATGGCCTGTTACTTAAATATTTAGATTAGTTTATTCATCATGCAAATGGCTCAATTTAATGCTATTTTCTGGACACGGTCGATCGCGTAGAAACATATTTCTTAGACGTTTTTCGCGGAAGGAGAGCTCTTAAAAGGTTAAATTGATTCGGTGACGCACTCCTATTGTTGGACAAGTGAATTTAATGGTGTTTTCGTCTTATTTTTAATGCGCCAGGGTCCTTAGGAGAGGAAAGAAATTTCTGTTCGACCGCCTGGCTAGGTAAACTGCTCCGGGGAAACCTGTTTTCGCATAAAGATCCGCTGGCTGCTTATTAATATCAGATGGTTCATTTTATACAGCACCGCGCTGCTCGTAGTTATACTATTATTCTAAAGTTTTCTAGTGGAATATCGAAGAATCTATAGATTCAAGAACAAACGTGGGTTTCACTGAATAAGAATAGAAAATAGACGAGGAAATATAATTATATTTAGTTTAATATGTGAACATTATAGAAAGAACACAGTTAATTATTTTGTATCTTCAAGAATTGAATATGAGAGATGCTGAATAATAAAAAAGGTTTAATTTCTTCTATAAATCGAATATATTGTAATTTACTATAATTTTCAAAGTAAAACATATCATGAGCAGTATGTTTCTTTACTAATTCTAAATATTCTTAGAACATGTAATTAACTATTTCGTTTACAAAATAAATTACGAATGAAATTAATCAACAAAAAATCTTAATTCTTTCGTCAGATTAAACATAATTTAATAGAGTATATTTAAAATATATTCAAACTATTAAATTCTAATATATTCAATATATTTTAGTACCTCAATTAATATAATTCAGAGATAATTCATTACCCCTAACTAAATTAATCGTTACCTTTCTCCATTTACATTCCACCATGCATAAACCCACAAAAAGATCCAAACACCTACAACAATCACCGGAAAACCCCATAGAAAGTCAAATACAAGAATACTTCAACAATTCTTCCCAATTTTCCAACACGTACCGCGACAGAAATGCTTTCTCGAACGAAATACCGCGCATCGTTAAGTTAAGAAAAGCGAAAATCGAAAAATCAAGCAACCAGAGTCGATCGCGACGGATCGTATAACGTATCGGCGCAAAAGAAACCGAACGACGAAAGAATTCCCAATAAAATGTCATGCTCTGCTGTAACCGGACCAGTAATCAGTAGCTACGCTGCGGAATCAAGTTTAACTTTTGAAACCGGTCAACGTTTCCGAGATTATTGTCGGAATGACCCAGCTGGCGAGTAGCAGATTACGTTCGGCCGGTGTTACTTCCTGAATTCAGCTGTTAATTCCTCTATTTTCCGTTCGCCGGTTAGCCAGTTTCGCGCGGAGCTTCAAGCTCCAGTAAGCAGAGGAAATTTCGCGTTTCGGGGCGTGCTCCTCTCTCACGACGGTGGCGGTGGCGGCGATGATGACTTCACGCGCTGTCCGCCCGTGGAATTTCAACGGGCCGCCGGCGGACAGACGGGAGAGGATTAGTAATTTTTCAATTTCTTTTTCCTCGTTTCTCGTTTCTCGCATTAACTGCGACACGTTTCGTCGTCTGGCCGAACGTAGGACGCTGAAATAACAGCCCAGATGCGGTTATCCACTATTTCTGATATAGATTCAGATAAAACCTGTATTCGGCCGCGATCCATGCTGACTGGTCGCTTTTGCCAACCGTGTTTTAATAATTTTAGGAACACCTGTACCTTAACGTGGATTGTGTTTAATTGAATTGAAACGAGGTGGCTCGCGGAGTTTGAGGAAAGATTAAATTGATTATTCGAGATCGTTTGGTTCGGTTACTATGTTATTATGATAAGCGAGATATGTGGATCTTGTTGAGGAGTCCCGTTTCCATGGGTTGTTTAATGGAAGTTGGTTTGGAGACATTTGGTGGTATATTGAGAGAATTCGAGGGTTTGTTGTGGTGAGAGTAGTGTGATAGTTTTGGTAATATTTTTGTTGATTCAAATGGTTTATTGGAGTTTGTAAGTGCTACGAACATTCACATTTGGATGATGAAAGATGAATAAAGGTAGTTTTCGAGCAGTTTTTATTGTGTTGAGTTGTGATTTGTGAAACAATTATAAATATATTGTACATATACTGTGTATTATATATTACAAACACTATACAAGTATAAATCATAATCTATATCAGTATTTTTCACCTTTACTTCCTAATAAAAAAATACGTATTAATTAATTTCAGTATTATTTAATGAAATAAAAAGTATTAAATTTTACATTAGAAGTTGTCTTTAAAAGAACCGATATTATTTATGGAATGAGCTAATATTTTCAGTGTCCAAAGAATAGTGGGATTTTGTATATACTTCCTCTATTGTATTTTCAACGGAACACTTCTGAAGTGCAAAAGGTTAAACCATTTGCTTCATTAACGTCTATATACGTTCACTTTTATTGGTCATTATCACAAGAGAATTGTGTATGACATTATATTTTCTGTTAGCTAGAAAATAAAAATGAATCGGAAATGAAAGTAGTAACTTTGATTAGTAGTAATTCCTTTCACTTGTAATTTTTTTACTTAGGCAATTAACTGCAATGAATTACAATGACACTAATTCCTTCAACAAAGAATTCATCATTTGCTCAGATAAAAATTTTAGATAAATAACAAAAGTTATCAGGATATTATTTTACGATAATTATTTTAGTTCACCATTTTCATTTCACTATACGTGATAACTAATCATAATTACTTTTTAAATATTATTTTACAATAACTATATTAGTTCATCATTTCTATTTAGCTACACATGTTAACCATTCAACTGCATCTGACTAATACTCACGTCATCTTAAATCTTGAAATAATATCAGTTCCTTCGATGATGAATTCCTCATTTTTCAGATACACATGTAATTCTTCTTTGCTTTGGTTTCTCACTAACATATATATTCTAGCTGCATTCGTCCTGCGTTTGACGAGTACAAATTTCATTCTTTCATTTTATCGCGCGCAAAACGAGAGATTTTTCAAACTAAATTCCACAGTTAACAGGTGAAATAAAATTAAAAAAAAAAACATTTGTGTTAAAGGCCTGGTTTTTCATACTTCCTTACGATGCAGATGAGTTAAGACTTCTATTAGTAATATGAGAGGTGACGTACGCGTAAAATCGACAGTCCCCGTATGACTTATACACGTCATAAGGCCCGAGGCGTATCGTCTACCTGCAGATTCGTCTAACACTTTCCTCGCAGCCATCGAACCTGCAACAGGACAGGTTCTACCACCGCGGGACACTCTGACATTTGCCAGGTTGATAGCCGGCGAGTGGTTCACCTATAAGCGGGGCCGTGCCTACCGCGTCGCATTTACGCGCGTGCAGCCGTCGTCGCAGAAATGCACGCGTGTCCGCGTGGAGCACCAGTGTCATAATCGGAGCCGGTACCGGCGAGACCAATTGCGTTTACAGTTTGGTGTCTGGGGCCGATTAGAGGTGTTGGTACGAGCCGATCGAAACGCAGGGAAAAAGTTTCGCTGGCAGGGAAACTATGTAAATACGTGAAACAGCTGGATTTTCATTCAATTTTATTCGCCGTTAGCTAGACAGTCGATCATTTTTTCTTTTCAGGTTTCCTCTGAGCGAAGAGAAAATAGGTTTTAAGAGAAATTGGAATAAGAGATGATCATTTTTCTGTTTTGATTATTTAGAGTGCATTCGTAATTAGTTCTGATGCGACAGAAAGTTTTGTGCATTTTTGTTGTTGTTATAATTTAATGTAGTTTGTTATTGTAGTTATATTATTTTAATGTATTAATAGTATATTATTACAATTATTATACGATATATTATTCATTATTATATTGTATTATTTTAATGTATTGAAAGTATATTATTATAATAAGTATATAATATATTATTCATTATATTATACTATTTTAATGTACTGATAGTATATTATTATAATTATTAATATGGTATATTATTTATTCTATATTATGTTATTATTAAGCGATTATTGCACAGTTAAATATGATACTATAGAATTCGTATTATTACATACTCATCTGTTCTGTAATAATTTATAATAATTTATTGATGAAAACATTGAAGTATAAAATAAACGGTAGTACAGTTTGATAGTTTGAAGATTTATAGTCGTAACTAATAGAAGTAAGAAAAGTATAAATCACATAGATTCTGAAAGCAATCCTTCGATGTAAAATCAACTTTTATTATTTATTATCCAGTAGAATTCTTTCATTTTTGTGTCTAATCATTTTTTCCTTTTTACACGATTTCACCGTGTAAGTCGTTTGCGCAAATGCATACACGTAAAAATAATCGAAACAGAACTTCTGATTCTGATTAAAGTGAAACCTCATTTATATAGTCATTGACATGGCTCGGAGAGAGTCCAGTAAATCTCGGCCGGTCACGTGACTCAGGCGACGTGGAAATGAGAATGATATCCTCGGAGGAATGTCTATATAATCATAGAAAAATATCTTCGAAAGTATTTTATCCTCTCGTACGTTCGTATTTTGAAATTATTTTGCTTCTTTCGTTTAGAATTTCGGGAAGTTAAACGCAAAATGAAAATTGTATTACCATTTTTTGTATTGAAAATTGTTTACCATGTATTCCATTAATACATTTTTGTCTAATTACTGACTGGGATTACACGAATCTCAATCGCATAATTTCTGTCATTATATTTTACAAATTTAAAATTTTATAAATACATAAAACGTAATCCACTAATAAATTTCTGTACGTTTACCACAAGAACGAATTTTAATTACACAATTTCTCTTATTACACTTTACACATTTCTGAATGTTATGCAAATATAAATTGCATAATATATACGATTTCCCAGCAAATTTCGTTTCGTTCACCATAAAAGAGCAAACGAACTCCAACTTTCCTCATTAGTTTCACTAATAAATGCACGAAAGCAGTCTATTGATTAATTTTCATTCGTTCACCATAACAGAGTAAACGAACTTCAATTTCCTTTTAAGCTTCAACGAAGTAGTTTCTTCGTTTGTGAATGAACCATCCGTCGCGTACGTTGCGTTGTTTCCTCGGCTCTGTCGCAACCGTTGCAGGTTACGATCCAAGCGTGACCGCGTCTTCTTTCCTCGTTCTCCCGTCTGCGGCCGACCGAAAGAAAAATTTTCACTGTTTTTCTCCGATCGCCTTATCCGGGATGATTAATTATCTTGGATCGACTTATCGGTTTGATTAATTTACGGAAAGCATAGCTAATACAGCCCGATTCGCTTCTTTATTCGTGGATCTTGCGGTAACGTTGTTTTTGAGATGCTCTCACAATCCATGGACGAAACACGATTTCGTTGTTTTGTAAACGTACCGCTTGATCGATGGATATATATGATTACAGATTAGAAATTGAATTTTCTGTCGATCTTTAACGGTTCACTTGGGGCGTAGCTTATCGACTCGTTTATCGATTAATTTCATTACTAAGATTCCAGATGCTTACACGATCATTCACTTTTTAACGCGGTTAAAACGTGAATCGAGATTCTGGAAAGAAATGTTTTACAAGTGAGTGGCTTTATTAAATCAAGACGTTAATCCTATTATTTTCATTCGCTGAGGTGACGTATCTTTTGTTTTTAACAATTTAGAAGGAACGGAAAGAAATGTTCTATTTCATTGTAAGAGAAAATTTAATAAATACGAATTGGAATTGGTAAAATCGAAATTCAAATTCAAATTTGAAAATAATAAATGAATAATGAATTTATAATAGAAGAATACTCTTCTTATTTTGATCCATGCTCAATGAATATTGATTTTTATTAAATTGATATAGAAATTTTCATCGCGAGTCTCACTCGTCATTATAAAGGATGGGGTGAATTAGATAAATATTACCGGCATAAATTAAGTTGAAAACTTCTTTCTAACTAAAAGTGTATTTCGTTAAATTGCTATAACATTTTCTGTATGATTTAGTTCGTATTTTTCACTGTAACGTGTTACAATTAATACATCGAACGTCTAGTGCATTCATTATTCGGTAATTAGTTCGTTCATTTTGTAACAATATCGCTATTAATTTATTTACTATAAAAAGATTTATACATCTAGATATCCAGATAATTTTCAGACCTGTTTGTAACCTCATTTTGCAATTTCTTACTGTTTTATGATTAATTTCGGTCTATCGGTAATATAAAATTTCTATCCATTTGATGAGAAAACTCTTTGACATGCAAATTAATGGATTTTCTTATTTCAAAGTGTTTCTATTTATACAGAGTGATTCAGCAATCTGAATGAATTATCATCTGACGGCGCAATATCCGGTAAATACGCCAGATTTCTCATTAAAGTGTATTGATTGTCTCAGAAACATATCTAACGATGATAGAACTGATAGAACATTGGACCACGTTCACACTGTCATCTGCGCAGCAATCTCTAAGTCTACATTAGTGGTTTTACTGATTGCACACAGTGAATCAGAAATTAGATTGCACTTTTCCAGAACAACGACCCAGTTGTCTTATTATTAACTATCTTAATAATCTACTTACTCATCACCTTACTAGAATTTTTTTTATTTGAGAAACAAATGACATATTCTACACAGAAATAAATTTTACAGAGATTAAAAATTTTCATAAGCAGAATATAATATTAAAATATAAAATTAAACCTAACTCGTTACAATCCAATTTAAAAAGATAAGGAGCAGGTACCATGTAATTATCTTTATATAACCCAAATATCCGTCTATGTTTCTTATTTAATTTTGAGTCCAAAGGTATCTTTAACAAAATAACATGACCCTGATAATCTGATATTTGATGCACTTACATTACATATATATCACTATAATCAAATGTGTCGGATATTCCACTAGGTTAGCCAAAAAGTCTTCACCTTATACTTTCCAATATAACCTTCACATTATAATATACTAACAAATATTACAAACACATAAGCTAAAAGACAATACAACGTTCCCAAATAAAATAAGCAATGCACAATTCAGAAAAATATGATTCAACACAGTAAAATTCCTCTTCAAACTCCATTCAAAAATACTATATTATATAATCAACCTAATACATTTTTACAGCCCTGTACAAACATCACCCTGGTCCACGCGAAAAAATATGTCTATTGGTCGCGAGTATTTACATCGCGATTGAGCAGCGGCGGGTTCAATGAATACATTTGAATAACCGTGCCCGGAATCGATACTGGCTTACGAATCGCGATGAACTTTTTAACGTGACAGAATTATCGATTGATTCGAGGCACGGGGCAAATTGGATCCCCGACCTTTGCGCAAACAGCGCGTGCAAATTGCCGTATTGTTAGGATATCCCCAGAGCATTGTCTTCCCTTCCTATAAATTGGAAGACTTTCGCAGATTAAATCGGACAATGCGAAAGAATCCAAGCGTAATAACTACGCCACGGTAGGCTATGCCGCACCGTGGGGTGCAACCGCGCCGATAATGCTTGTCGTTCATCGATATCTTCATCTTCTTCCGTTTCCCTGCCACCGAGGACCAATAATCACTAAACGGAAGTTTATTTGGACATTTTCATTGCCAAATTGTCTATTTCGTGAATATTTGGATATGAACACCGTGCTTCGATTTTATATGAAATACACCTGACCCTTGATTTACGCGGAACTTTTTTGCACGGTAAATTGGAACACTATTTACACGGTAGTTTTTAATTGCAATCTGAATTTAGTAACATCGAATAAAATGTAATTTTGTTTTCTAAAATATCATTTTTATTATTTCTTTTGTTTAGCTATGTGAAATAAATATGCATTACTAAAACTTATACCAAGTTTCTTTTTCAGCATTTTGTTTTCTCTTGCACCGACTGACTCTGTTTACGTGATTTTCATTCGCATAAAACGAATCCACGCATTCGGATCAGTTATGGGTTAAAAAAACCGACTCAATTTTTTGAATGTTTTCATTTTGCAGTGAAACGTTCATTTGGTTTCTCATGTACGTAATTTTATCAGAATTTCCTGTTTCTCTATTTCTGTGAAGTTAATTAATCTAGTAACCAGATAGCTCGTTTATATGTATTTTCATAAATTAATTTTTTAACGCGTGGAACGAAAGGGAGACATTCATCGAAAGTCCCCGTACTGTTGAAACAATTTTCTTATTAAAGTAAAAATTGAAAAGTCTAGATTCTTTACAATGATTGTTCTGTTGTTCTTTTTGTATGTCATGCATGCAACAAAATTTGGTTCGTTCAATAGGTTATTAAGAAAATTAATTTCTAAACCTTTGTGAAAATGCAAATGTTGCTCACAAGTGTTAAATATTAAGAGTTGTATGAATTTCCTTTTATACACACTCAAAAGTATTTAGATTAATATGTATTGTATGATCTTTTTCACGCTTGCAAGAACTACTTTGTGTTTTACAATTTATTATGTAAGAAGTAAAAAGTGTTCCATGTTGTTTTATATTTACATTTTTTTTAATTATTATGGCAAATAATAGAAAAAGAATATTTAATTTAAATGACGAAGGAATGACATTTATATTAGTTAAATCTTGTTTGGAATCTTCTCCATGAATCACGTGTTGGAAATCTTCAAAGCTTTCTGAATAAATTTCAAGTAAATTCCAGCTAGTTTTATGCATACTTCAACTTCATTTCTACATTTCAGAATTCGTAAACAGGATTCCACAAATTTTGAAACAGGTCGAACATCTGAATTAAATTTCACAAATTTTCAAAGAAATACAAAATTTCAAATCGCATAAACTTTCAAAAAGATTGGCAATATTCGAATCAAACAAAATCTGAGCCCTTATTTTTGAAAGTCATATAAGTCCATTTTTGGAAGAAAATGATTTAATGGTAGTTTTAGTAAGACATAGATATCCTCTCTTTATATTTATAATCACAATCAAATTTGATTATGAAATTGTGATAATCAAAATAACACAATAATTTTCATATTTATAATCACTTTAGCGATTTTATTAATCATTATTGCACAATGAAATCGAATAAGTTTATGGTTTTATATACATTACCCGAATTGATTAACATTTGCCAATATTTTTAAGTCCATTCAAACGCAAACCCCTAAATATCTCAATATATGGAAAATTGGACTTAACGTAATTGAACCACTTTACCACGAGAACTACCGAGTATTTAATATAATTGTTATGCAATTCTTATAAAAATTAGAACAATAGATTTTCTTAAATTCCTAGAAACATCCCATAAAAAATGAAAGTTAATTTATGGATTTGTAAAATAAGTTTCGATATTTAATCCTTTTACGATATCAACGATTGCAAAATGAGAAAACTAAAACTAGTCATTCTGATTGTTTCGGTAGTTTTAGTGTAAAAAAAGGACGGCTCATTTTCAAACGGTATAAAAATACGAATTCGCTCCAAGTTTTCAGTATTTTGGTCCGCACCGCGTCGTCAGTCCTGACTCGTTTCTCGGCGAAGCATCGCAAAGCTGGTCCCGTCGTATCGGACAATGCGAAATGAGCGGAGCGTAGCGCTCCGCTAGACTGCACAGCAGTGCGTCGCGTCGCAACGCGTGCTGCACCGCGGGATGCAACCGACAGCACGCCTCGTCTCCCCGTGGCCGACACGGTGAAAATCTCTTCGTGTACGGGGAACTAACCAACTCCGCGACTCACCCGCCTTCTCCCCTTTCCGTTTCGATTCATCATATGTGGCTTTGAAACTGGAGCTCTCATGAAATATCCGAATATATCAAAAAGAGTAAGTCGGGAAGAAATGGCCCACTTTTTTCAAAAACAACTCTTACGTTATAAATTTGATTAATGTTTAGTGAACAGAAAATATATTTGAAAAAGTAAATACATGTAAAAAGATTAGTTAACACTAAAAATGTTGAACAGTTAAATTGACTTTGTGAAATTCTTGTATAGAAACTCCTAGAGTGCATCTATTGAGACTTCAATTGATTTACAATTCAGTTTGCATGCTGCTAAATCAATTTCTTTAATAATTTCTCAGAGGAACATCGATTACCTTTTTAATTGTTAGAGAAAGAAGAAATCAGGAGTGGGTCAATTTGAGCCGTCTGGTAGTTTTAGTGTTAAATAGGCATCTTCCAAAAGAACTCTTACGTCATAAATATTTAGCAAAAAGAAAATATATTTGTCAAAGTAAATACATGTAAGAAGATTTGTTAAATAGGTGTCTGTAAAAGGTTCAGTGTACCATTAAGAACAATTGAAATTATAGAAATGTGACAAGGTAAATGAGATCGAACCACCTCACCTGGAATTAGCTACTTGATTTCGAACGTACAAAATTATAAAATTTAATGTTTAATATTAAGCTCTACTGCATCGATATTCAAATTATTGAAACTAGAATGATTTGTTGAACTAAGATAGCAATTGCTGTTCCAACTCAAACGTTTATTAAAACATCCTTTTGAATTAATTAACAATGTTCAATAAAGTGTTCAATAATTGCTGGTAGATGATGTGTCAAAATTATATGGATGACTTAAAATAACAATGATCTAACTTCCATTTCTAAATTTTCGAAAAAAAGCTTTCGTCCCAGCTGTCCTACTCTGCTAATATCTTTACAATCATTTGAACTCTTCCATTGTTCCGTAAAACTTCAAACTTTCATTTTAAAAAATATTTCGAGGAAGAAAGCTTTTCTGAAATGTTCTTGGATTAATTAAATACTAATATTACAATTACTAATATTAATCATTAATAACGACTAATTTTATTAATAACATCGTAATATTATATATAATATTTAATCAATTTAAGAGCATTTCACAAAAGCTTTCTTCCTTAAAATATTTTTTAAAATAAAATTTTTTAATTTTATCGCGCAATAAAAGGATGAAGATCAATCATCCATAACTGTAAAAATAGGAGCAGATCAAGAAGGGCAGGGGGTGATCTCCGGAACTTTTCCGTTGTAATTGGAAACGACCCGGAGCGGGAACAAGTACGGGTTCGAATCCCCGTGCCCGTTGAATAATCGATTTCAAGCAAGACACACTTTCGCCGGAGGTCGTGCACCTGTTGCAATTATCGAAACTGTACCTGGTGGGTACCGGTCGGCCGGGTTTCTTCGAGCTCTGGTGGTTCCCCGTACCATAGCTTTTTGCTGGTTTTTCGGAAGCGATGAGCTATTCAGTGTGCACGAGAAATTACATGGAGACAAGAATCTGCAGTAAATTTTGGTCAATGTTTAATGATAATGGAAGTGCTCAATCATTGTTATTATGATAGACACTGATCATCAACGTGACAAACAATTGTAGAGAAAAATATATTTTCTAAAAGAATATGAAAAGAAGGTAATTATAAGGGAAAGTTTATAATTCTTTATTATATTATTTATTATTTCTTATCTATAATTTTAAGAGAAAATTTATTCGAATATTTGTTGGCTCAAGATGTTTCTTGTATATTGTAAATAGTGAGTGTAGGTCTGTTTTGTTAGAAAACATTAAATTATATTGAAAATGTAGAAATACATTAGATTAACAGATATTGTTATCCGTAATACGTATTATAATGTAATAAGTTTATATAATTCAATTCTAATCGTAATGCGATGATATCCACTGATTATAAATGTCATGAATTCTTTTGTAAAAGTGTTATTCATATCTCTATGTACTTCAAATAATTATTCCCTTTGTCGATTACTGGATTTTTTAGTTTAGAAAAAATCGGAAATGTTGATTCATAATATAATTTAATAATATTTAAGAATTATTATATAATTTAATTATTATAAAAATGTAATCCTTCTCTCTGAAATGCAAACTGTAGAAATTTTCTTCATTTTATTTTATAAACCTTATTTAGAATTCATTCAAATGTTGTGCAACATTGAATTAAGGTTCGAACAGCTTTTCAATTAAGTCAGTCAGTGGCTGCGTTTGTAGAAATGTATTATAATGAATTTATATGAAGCATATTTATCAAAATATATACATATTGAACAGCTTCGTTATACATAAGTCATGTCAGAACACTTTACAATCTTGTTACCGTGTACTTATGTAATTAGTAACATCTCACAAAAGTAAGCGGAATACTGTGTTCAAACATACGTGTCAGTGCGTGTAAACACCGAACAGCGAGGCAAAGCTGTCGCTGTCGTAACAGACAAAATAAATTTTAATAATAGCGTTGTTTTCGAACATACCGTGAATACACAGAAAGGAATTTGGCTCTAACTTAGAGGAATATTTGCACACTATCTTCTTTCCGCGAAAAAATGCCTCACAACAGTCCCTACGTAAAATATTCATATTTTCGAGAATGAGCGTGTAGAATTTCTTCACTTCTAAATTGAAAAATTTATATGATTCGTTACAATTATTATAATCGACTTTTCTACTTTGCTAATAATAATTATAAAATTAACTATAGGAAACAATCAAAATTCAATTGAGGAAAAATGATGAAACTAAGAAAATAATTTTTAGTTACAATTTCAAAAAGTGTGTTTTGACACTTTCAGTAGAAATAGTGCTAAAGACTTCAATTACCTAAACTGCTTAATTATATGTTATAAATATTGCTAGTATTTACTCAAATTCCTATTTTCATCCACTTTAGAGAATATAGTATACAGTAGAATTTTATTTTTTGGAAAATAATAATTTCGGTACGTCAAAAATAATACAAAGATATTTTAAATTTTACTGTATTCCGTACTATAACGTTTAAACAAAATCCATGAATTATATGTAAGTGTATAAAAACATGGTACCTTATAAGTATACTTTATTAAAAAAACGTATCTGACGCAATTCGCAACGCAGACTATCAATAAACATACTCCATTTTCATACACAAACCAATTTCACATTCCAAAATTTACCTGACTAGCCACAAAGTCTCTTCGCATACTTCACAAATATTCAAATCAAAGTCTTTCTCAAATTAATCTTCCCCAATCCACACACCGCCTATAGTGCCATAATTCATATCCACTAATCTCCAACAAACATATCACAACTCAACACACAAAAGAATGCGCGAATACCTTCCAGCAAACCCATCAGAACCAATAATAATAATCAACTCGTTGTTTACAAAGAAATCCAAGGTGTCAAAACCGCATAAGCAATGCGCATTTTTCTCGGTCCGCCATTGTCCTTTTTCTTCGTGAAAAATAACAATCCATGTATTGTGTCCGTGTGTTTACTTTCGGCGAGCGTTTCCGTCGACTTTATGCGTCGATGATAATGAAATCCGGAGCTTCTCCTGTTCGACGGGAAGAAAAAAGGAAGCCAGCGGACATCGTCCGTCCGTCGTCGGACAAAGTCTGTTTTCGGACGGTGGCCCGGACGGGCCAACTATAAAAATTCCTTCCACGGTTTCCCGGCCAACGAAACCAAAATGACGACTTCATCCGAATTCCACGAGTGCCGCGACGCGACGGTCCCGGTGGACAGCGGCGGTCTCCTTCCCAACCCCGCTGGCCCAGTGCAATAAAAGTCCGAGACGAGACGACATAAAAGCCGTTTTTAGGATTTCACGTTCACCTCCGGCCGGAGCGTCCCGCCCTGCCCCGCGCCGTGGATCAAACCGCGATTTTCGAAAATAAGTTTCCACCCGATCCTGGGGACGCGCAGGCTTTCACAAATCACCCTTTTACCTGGCCGGCTACTTAACCCCGGCGCCTCTAAACTTTTTAACCGGGACCGCTCCCAAAAAACGAGGGAACTGGGTGCCTGGAATTTGTCGGCGGATTTTATTCTGTTCCCGCGAAACGGATCAGAAATTCGTGGACATTTTCGGACGAAAGTAGCTGGACGGCGTCATGGTCTATTGTTAGAAGGTTTAGGGTTACATCGGGTGTGAGTTTTTGGAGGAAACAGTGGTGTGTCGCGGTGGAGACGCGGGAGAACGTGCTACAGGTACCATTTTTAACATATTGTTAACCGGCAATTTTACGCAGAAACTATCCCATGCCACCGGTTATTAATCTGTAATTATATATGAAAGTGAAACAATCTAAATAAACTTCAATGTAATTTGTTTATACATAATGAATTGAAATGAAACTTTGGACATGTGTATTATGTAACTTAGAATATTTTGCTTTTGCAGTATTCTATATTGCGTTGCGTTTCAAAAATTGAAATGGTTAAGTGCAAACAGGAGTTAACTCGTGACCGGTCAACAATGTGTTAATAAGTTGGTAGATTGTAAGTTTATTGCGTTATTGGTGTAATAGTTAGTGTAATTAAATTAATATAGCCTTAGTAAATTACAGCTATTTACGCGGTATTGTTTATACACGATTGATAATGCGTATATACTTTACCCTGAATAATTAATTCAAAAAAAAAAGAAAAACTCTAGGCAGAACAGAAGAATAATATTTATTTTAGATTCAAAAGAACTCAAAAATATTTATATTTGTTAAACTCTGTTTAAAATATTATATCTGACACGTTATTATAAGGCAGGGAGTTAAGCGATGTGAAATAAATGTGTTTTTCTAAAACTTGTAAATAAATACCAGCTTCTTTTTTCAGTATTTCGTTTCCTTTTGTTTCGGCAGACTACGTTTACGTGATTTTCATTTGCGTAAAATGAATCTACAGAGGACGGATTGGAAAAATCGGGGAAGAAACCTTATTCGTGATGCATTCTCAGTATAAAGATATGATTGATGGGCATCAAGTCTGGTGATTTCAACGTACGGTCTAAAGAGCGCTGCCGGCCGCTGTGGTGATTTCAATGCACGGAGAGAAGAGCTCTGCCAGTCTTAAGGAATTATATAAGTACTATTATTAGGTCAGTGCTAAAGATTTTATACGAAGCTGTATTTTACTTAAAGCAACTTATTTTTATATACTAAATCATGATAAAATATGTCTTATAGAAGCACAATTTATTCAATATTTATTTATCATATTGAAGAGATTATTCTGTGGTAAAGCTCATGTATTATAATTGCAATGAATATGTTAATACACTTGTGAATATGTTAACACGCTCAAATGTGTAAAATATGACAGAGTGACTTTATTAAAGTTTAATCAATTTTTCATATTGGTTTCACTTTAAAATAATCTTGAACAAAGGAAAAAGAATTCCTTTAATCTTTCTATTCACCGATGATATACACAATGTTTAATGAAAATAGAATTATAGAGTTATAAATAATTAAATTTTGTTAAAAGTATGTATACATAGAATAAAAGGTAAAAGTTAAGAAGTTACAAAATGTTTCCAAATGAAATGAGTATTCATTTAATATTATTGTTCAGTTTTTATTGTTATTATTTGCTGCAAGATTGTTGCTAATAATAACAATTATACAAATAAAAATTGTATTATTAGAATTTCATGTTTAAAATATCATTATGCATTTTCCTCAGCCATGAAAATTACGGAACGCCTATGTAAGGCCGGTCAGCCGAGGTACATTCTAGGTGATAATTCATTTCGTTATCGATTACGATCTCTCAGGCTCAAGATCGAGTAGAGTTAAGGCATTTAATCCCAACGTTAAGTGCACGAGCAGTACTTTCTCCCGTGTGTTTAAGTTTATGACGTTCGAAACGAACGTTGCCAATGCTGATTTCAACCGACGCGAGCATGATGGAAAAAAATTCTTTACGAAGCTCCATATTTTCTTCGGACTAAAATATTGTAGGAAATTCCGTCAAATTCTCCTCTCGGAAAACTATGTTCATCAAATAATTTCGTCCAGATTCTTCTTGTAAAATATTAAAAAGTTATGATAACATTGCTACCGTTTGATTTTACGCATTAATACTGCCATTTGATCGAAAATCGTTGACTTTTTATAAAAAGAACTACCCTTTAGTGTTTATTATAACATTCGAATTGAAATTTATTCTTTTGATACTTGTGTGTTCCTAAGAAATTCTAAAATATCTAAATTTTCATCTGATTTTCAAATTGAGGAAAACGACGTAAAAGATATTAACAACAATTTGAAATAGATAACAATACAATTTTATTTTCGTTCTCATAGAAGAAATTTCACATTTTTTTCAACCTCAAAAATGTTTAAGATACATTCTGAAAACTTGAAACTCAACTCTTTTTTCTACTTCTACAGAGAAATAAAGTAAATGTACTTGTCAAGGTAAATATAAATATTGGTACCACTAACTAACTGGCTAGGGGTATATAAATATAAATATTCAATGTTTAATATAATAAATATTTATTATTTAAATAATAAATATGTATTATGTATGAATACTTAATGTTCAATATAAATATTTATATCTATAAGATAAATATGCTGTCCAGATTATCTTATCTGGTTTATTATCAGTGCATTTACTTTAACCCTACAGAAAATAATAAATTAGACCGCTCGAATTTTATGCTGTATCTGTTAAGCGCTCGACCTCGTCGTATACACGCTCGAATTATTTACATGTACACAATTAATTATGTATACGTTGAGAAGTGCGTGCACGTAATGCAAGCCGACTAACCGTGAAACGCATTGTTGCCACAGGATATCTGACAGGTTTCAGTGCAAACTTTGCCAACGTGTTCTATGATTAAAAATAAAACGAAAACGAGGCTCTAGGGATTCACTTGTTCAAAAATATTTTTCATCAATCATATGTAAGCACTTATATACACTGAAATTAATGTTTCAAAATTATATAACTGATGACAGTGTTTTTGCTCTGGTCAAATTTAAACTGAATCGATCTTTTATTAACTATACCTTACAGTAACTATAACTTTTTGGTTATGGCTAATTTGATACAAAATTGCGTTGAATACGTACATATGCTGAATAATACTTCCGTTTATTTTTATTGTTCAAACAGGTTTGAATGTCATGTGATTTTATTGAATATTATTTAGGATGTATTTATTTCAGACTTGTGTGTAGTTTTTTATAGAACAATATAAACTGTTTATTCATAAGTTTCTTAAGCTTAAAAATCCTGGTTTTCACTGTACTTCAATTAATAGTTCGCTCTTTTTCTTTTTAAATATTTCTACTTTCCTTATTTTCGTTAGTATCTATTGAATACTTTTAAAATAATATAAGGAATACTTGTAACAAATAGTATTATAAATATTTTCTGAGATAAATACACACCTAGACTTGTTTTTAATCAAATTTTCCACAATTACATTTCCTTTTATTGAAAATAGGATTCTATAATAAAAGTTATGATAGCAATCAATTACTAATAAAGATTTATTATAAATAACTTTGAGAGAAAATGTATAATATTACAAATATAAATGTAATTTTAATTCTACAAAACAATTAAAATATTAACTATTTATATACTTGCATCGTATAAATATATTCAACAAGCAATAAAATTATACTTTTACAATATTATATTAATATTGCTATAATAAATATTCGTTTTCAAACTTTTATAAGTTTCACGTAGTTCTATTTCATCATAAACTACTGAAACTACGAATGTAAAAAACGGTATTCAGTTTATTGAACTTTGTATAACTTTGTACACAAAAATATAAAAAAACTTCAATTCAAACGTCACGATTCAGTAACAGTTACTATTTCCGACGTTACAAGAGGCAGAGTCTTCATGCGTTATTCCACGGTCGTATATTTCAATCTTAAATGCTCGTAATTAACGGGGATTAAATTATCGTCATTTAATTACGTGTTCACCACCCTGCGCGCGAATTAGCCGCATCTCGTTTTTAAAAATTAATCGTGTCGTGTCGACATCGGGACCACCTGCGTGAAACACGATCGCAGCCATCGACGCACGATTATCGCAATACATCGACCAATGAATTTCCTTCTTTAAACGCTTCAGAGTTTATCGGAGAAGACACACCGCGACGTTTTACAGAACACGATTCAACAAGACGTCGAAAGCCATTCATCAGTGATAAATGAGTATGTTTATTTCAATTTCGTGGAAAACTGCACGGTAAAAAGAATTATTTATACAATTAAGTTGAGAATATTTGCATAAATGTTGAATATATTAAAACTACAATGTTAGAACTGATATGATGATTGACTAATTAATTTTATATGCACTGATCCGAGCTGTAAAATTAATTCCTACTTTATTTTTTAATTTCTTATCTTCTTTTTGTTCAATTTAGAGATTTAATTATGATGATTCACTTGTTATTATTATTTTTAACGTATTGCAAATATGGAACAAAGTGTGGCCATATTATTTAAATGAGAGAAGATAATTGTGAATCGTAATTACGCAGTTTACTATATTTGTTGTCGTGAACACATTATGTATAATATTTAATTACATTGTTATTATCCATTATTCATTAAAATAAAATTGGTATTAGAACTTTCTCCGTTAAATTGTTCTTATCATCGTTTCATTCAAATTTTATTTCGGTCACGGGCAAGTTTTTGTTTCAAATAAATTGTAATTTATATTTGCTTCACTGTATCTGACATTATTTGAAACCGTATCAAGCGATAAATTGATACGTAAGTATCAATTTGAAACGTAAATGTATCGATGGTATAAAACAAGTTTCAATCCCATTCCCCACAGAAACCAGAATCGCAGGGAAATGTTTCTCGCTGATAGTAGAATCTATTAAGTTTTAGACAAAATGAAAGCATTATTAATATAAGAACGAGTTTATTTATTAACTGTACTCAATTGTATTTACTGTTAATTTGCTAATTTCCTGTTTACAGCCATGCAAAGGCTTACGTACAGTCAACAACAAAAGTATTCGAACAGCGTGATAAGAAATAATACAATAAACATTGTTATTTATTGAGACAAGTTGCTCTCATGGTATATACATGTAATTAAATTTAAAAAATGTTTATGCAATATACAAACAAATTATGCAGCATTTATTGAAGCATGCATAACTTTTGAATACTTTTGTTGCTGTCTGAGTACAGTTCAGAGGAAAAGGAAAATTCTCGATATTTTGCAACAAGAGAAACAACATTGCCATTTTATCAAAATGTATTTAATTTTAATTGACAAATGTTTGTTCGTTTTTAAATTATTAAAAATTGACAAGTGTGTATTGACTTTTGTGTTTGACTGTGTACATTTAGAGATTCTTCTGTTTAATTATATCTTGATAGCAGTGATACTGTATCTTTATTACACTATATAAATTCGTGTTTGCTGCAAGATGAGAGTTTTCGGATCGTTATTGCATACTTGTAAATCTGTCTATTCAGGTTTTAACAAATGGCTCCACATGAAACTTCTAAATTCTTTCTTTTGTACACTTTCCATGTTTATACCAGAATTGTGTACAACCAACGTAAGATTTTATTTAAAGAACGACTCCAATAAAATTTATATTTCATCTCCTATTTTTTTCAATACCACCTTTCACATTATCAGCATAAATACACATTTATCTCATAATTCTATAAACTAAGCAATTTTACGTAAGTACACATTTTTATGCAGACCCTTGAAACAACTGACTTCTAATAAAAATGACTTCCTCGGGAATGTTTCCAATAAACTATAATTGAAGCAAAGCTACATTAAATTCCATTGAAGTTTGCGTTCAACTATATAATCTCTTCAATATTTCCATACGTTACAAACGCACGAACATTTGCAATCTCATAAATGCACACAGCCGTACTCTAAATTAAACGAAACCGCGTCTAGTTCAAAACAGCATTCTAATTAAACTAAATTATTCAAACAACTTTAAAATGCAGTCTTTAACCGAACACTAATAGATTCTAATTTTAATTTCATTTCGAATGCGCCTTCCTCGCGTTTATGTCTATTCTCATCATTATAAAGTTCATTTATACGTATCTCCAAAATGCCTTCTAGGCGTAAGAGGTTGAAGACGTTCTATTTGTTTTTATGCCCACTAATCGGATTTAACGAAACAAATCTCGCGTATTGACTCGGTTGACGCGCGCAGACCGGTGTCTGGCCACGGCCAATAAGAATTTGGGTAACCTAGTAGCGGCGTGCAACGGATTAAAAGGGGAGAAAATGTGGCTGGCGGGTCTTCTGTGAGTTCACAAACGTGTCCCATTTCGCGAAATGCATGACTCCTTCCACGAGGGTCACGGAGAATTAAGAAAGGGGCCAAACGATGCAGTAAACACGAATAAAGGTTTTCTCCGGGCCCGGCCAGCACCGGCTACTTTACTGCTAATCGCCGATTCGACGTCACATTTGCGATATTATACGAGGAATCCCGAAATTCATACAATAGAAAAAGAACGGTTGATTGTCTGCGTTTTTTTCGCGAGGCGAAAGGGAACGAGTGGTTGAAAAAGCAATGGTGTAAAGGTGCAAATACGCTGGCGAGTAATTTGTGACCTTTTTTTTATAGCGACTTGCAAGAAGTTTTTACACTTTGAGTTTTGTTTTACCTTTTTTTTCGTTTTATTGGTATTGCAAGTGAATTGGGCTTGCTGCCAATAATTTCAGATTTAGAAAAATTGAAATTATTTGCTAGTGTATTTGCACCTTTAAGCTTTTGAATTATCGTGGATGGATATTCTGGTTTAAGTATTTTGCATATTTTATTGTATGTTTTGTAATTGTTTAGTGGAAATATTTTGTGTATTATTGAATGTTATACAGTGCAGAGGGATAGGTATGTATGATTATAATATATTAATATGAAAGTGTTAGTATTAATACTAGTATTGATTTAGCAAGGAATGTAATTAAATGTTATTATACAGTTTTGAGGAATACAGTATATATATAATTATAGTATACTATTTTTTAAATGGTAGTGTTATTATTAATGTTTATATGAACGTAACACAAAGTATACAGTTCTTCAGAATTACCATTATTTCTATGTATAATTATATATTTACCAAATTACGTTTTTATGGATGTACAATATTTTGTTTACACGTCAAAATGCGAAATAAAACGAACTAATGATATACGATAAGATTATTAATATTTTTAGTTCTATTCAAATTTGATTAAACTCCCAGTAGTGAAAGTAGTTAATAAATAACATATTCTAATGAATAAACTACAAATTTTATGTATCCATAACTATTAAAAACTCTGTAGAATGATATTCTTAGTAACATTTAACATCATTTTCTATAAATTACGTTTAAACACAATTTACATTTTTAAGTAAGGATCCGCAGTGTAATAATAACACAAGAAAATACCTCTGCACGTATCTCAGACTTTCGACCCAACTTCTTCCACGTTCCAAATCATTACTTTAAATTTCAAGCTTATTAACCGTTACTTTCTTCTCGAGCTTCCACTGGAATTAATTCCGTCTGATTTCGCGTTAAGTTAAAAAACGTACCGCAGTCGTCGAAATTTATATTCGATTTCGTTCCACGATGCCCATACTTCCACGCTTTTTAGACACGTCCACATCGAGCAATTAATTTACTTTTTAATTTGCATGCTACTCGACGGAATCCGCGGAATCTGTGACTTTAATTTCCTTTCTGTTGCTGGTAACGTAACGTTACAGCCTAGCTGTATTCCGCGAAGGGAAATTGGGAAAAAAACATGGCGGCAATGGTGACTGCAACGCTGGTGCAACTCGTTACAGTGGAACTAGTCGATCTGGAATTTCGTTATCTACAAACCACAGCTATAAATATAGTAGCACTTATCTGTTAGTGTCGGTTGTCCGTAGATAAATTACATAGGTTGCTGTTATTTGTTAAATTTAATTAACGGCGCCCGACAGAAAATTAAGTGGTTCGTGAAGGACTTCGAGGAAATTGGTTCTGAGGGAGGACAACTGTAATGAAAATAAGAAATTATTTTAAATTTAGCTTAAATTGAAACTTTTCTTTTAAATTTGAATTAAATATTATCGCTTCATAAATATTCATGCTATCTTGTAATCTTTGATTATTCCTTGCTTAATATTAGGTAAATTGTTAATATTCAGTTTTATTGTAAGTTACATTTAAGCATAGAAACAAGTTTTCTGTCATCTGCTACTTATTATAGTCATAAAGTTGTTTTACATTGAAGTTAAATTATATTTATTGAAAAATTTGATAGTGCTCTAGACTTTTGAATACTAGGACGAATGAAATTTAAAAAAAAGGAAAATGGAATTAACCAAAATTCAACGATTCAAAGTAAGAATTTTATTCCATGCTTGCAAACCAAATGACCGAAACACCAAGAAAACACAATGAACGCGGACAAAGAACGTTCCCAATTAATTTTCCAACATCTTTCAAAACATTGTGACTTATTTTTAATAAGAAAACTACCGTTCGAATTCCAATAACAATTCAAAACGTCCGGATACCTGAAAATGATAAATAAACGTAAAATGAATGCGACGGGTCGCAATCGCAGTTATAAATTTGCACGATTAATTTGCAAAATGGATTTGGTGAACAGTCTTGCCGGCGAAAAATATTGTACGAACTCGTACCATAATTCATCGCGCACGATGATTCACCAGCTTGAAGCGAGCAACGAAGTGGCATGGATTTAAAATTAAGCAAATCGCACGCTCCATGTAAATTCTTTTCGCAGGCCATACCTTTTTTTAGGTCAAACTGGCAGCAAATTCGTGAAAATATATGGTGCACAATAACATGAAGGGTATTACAGAAGGTGTTGCATTAACCGAAGGAGGAAATTTTTCGCCACTTCGCAGAATAAGTTTTAAAAATTCCTTGTTTATCGAGTGTTACGTTCAGCAACTGTATTTTTATATTTTATAATATACGAATTTCTTATACCATTTCACATATATCTTCATTTTTGTCTCAATCATCAAACATTTCTTTTGTTTAAATAAGAATAACGGCGAGAGCTGGGATGATCGGTATAAAATGATTATATTTTAACCAGTTAACTCTGTGATTTAATATGAAAAATCTCTCATTTTGCGCGCAATAAAATCAAACAATAAAGTGTATTTTCGTCAAACGCAGACAAAATGCATCTATAATATATTCTAACGAAAAACTGAAGTAAAACGAAGAAGAATTACACATTTATATGAAAAAATAAATAATTTATCGTTGAAAAAATTAATACCATTTCGCGTTTTAAGATGAGGTGTATAACTCGTCGAACGTATAAACTGGTTAAATACATAATCTCTCATTTCATTCGAAATTTGAATATCTCACGGAAAGAAGTTTAACATACCCCGACTCGGTTATAAATAAAAAGTAAGAACGAAATAATGAAAGACATAATAAAGAAAGGAATAATCAAGTGAATAGAGAACGTGAAATCATCGAAAATGCAATTAATTCCTAATATAAACGAAAATAAATAATAGCAACTAAATATTAATAATAATAATAATAAAATAAATAACAGTAAATAAATAAATAATAATAAATACCTGAAAATAAAACAATAACTATAACAAAAATATAAAAAATCTTAACAAAACTGAATAAATCGATCTTGCCTACTACGTCAGAACCATCGAAACCACAGTTCAACGAAAGAACCATATATCCCGCAAGATGATTTTCATTGAAGAAAAAGCAAAAATACCAGAACAGTTCGAGCGTCGCGAAAAAATCGGCGAAGAACGAGATATCGGATGCCGAAAGAACTCGTTGAAACGGGGCTCCGATAGAGTCGGTCTCGATTCGAGCCGCGGCTCGGCGTGTCACAGCTCCGAGAAAAGAGACCAGACTCTCGGCGATCGACATGGCCGCCATTACGGTGTTTTATAGCTAATTAATAGCGCGGCGGTCGCGGCCGATGGAGACCAGGAATTTTTCAGCAATTATTCGTTTCGCCGGTAGTGGTGGTGCCGCGGCGGAGCACGCAACAACGCGTTCTGGTACCCAGAAGCGGTTTTCTACATTGTGTACCGATTCTTGTCTTTCGAACGTTTCTAGATCGAAATCTGAAAGCGAATTAAACCGAGGAACCGCATCAGCGAATCGTCCACAGCTTAATTAAGAATCACACGGCGTCCCGTGAACAGTACTGGCGCGAGCGGGCGATCGCGTGACCGCGACGATACCTACGTGGCCGCCATATCGCCGATCGGATCCGATGTCCATAGGCTATTCCTCTAATCGCGGCTTTTCCGTATAGTATTGTCCGATGGAAGAAAGACTTCGCTTATCTTAGAAACTAAAAAGTTAGAGAAACAAGAGGACACTTCCACTGACGATGTTCGGGCCACCTCGGTCTTTCACGCGTGATCGTTATTGCCCGCGCGGTATTAACATTAGGTTTACGCACGTTTATTGTACAGTTTATCATATTAGTCTTAGAAAAATTGATATTCGTTGATTGAGATTCTTGGAATTTGAGGTTTAAAGATAGACAACTGAAATATGTATTCGCGTTATTGCATCAATCAAAATTGACGTGAACATTAACTGTCTAAGCGCTAAGCGGCGCGATCGCGCTTCTCTGTTGCATTGTCTAAAAGTGCCAACCTATCGATTCGTAGAATCACACTGAGTTTATTTATCCGTTTTCCTTCTAATTATTTATTTTTATTTTTGTTATTATCTGCTTAGGAAAGAAGGTAAGAAGTAAAAATAGAAAAGCTTATTTCAGTTTCTAAAACGAAGGGAGCACGGTCGCATCGCTTGGCACTTTTCGACCGAGCTTTTGAAACAGAATAACAACAATATATAATAACATAGCGAAATAACAAAACAAGATAGAAATAAGGGACGAGACATCGAGAGTCGAGACGCGGAATTTCAAAGCGATGCCGAACGTATCAAATATAAACATGCAATAAAGGGAGAATCAATTTTATTCAATTCAACTTTGCTTTCTCAAATACAGTGCCAGCGGATTGTTGAGATTGTTGTGATTAAAATAAGTCCAAACACTATGTAAATCGGACTAGTTTTACCAAATGAATATTATTAACAGAACTATAGTTCATCTCCTTAAATAAAAATTATATATCTTTATGTTTGACTAATACATATATATATACTAATATATATATATATATCCATGTTCCTTTATCACACACAAAAATTCTCCAATAAAAGTTCCTTACCAACAAGTTTGCCTTTTAACCGAAGTATTGGTCCCAAACTTTTGACGCACATATTTAAAGTAAATTTCATTAATACTGGGTTTGGTACCACGTAATAATTAAAAGCCATGTAAAAATTGCAATAATAATAATAATTGCTTCGAGGATATACTATTTTATGCAGTTTACATATTCGATAGATTTAAACAACACCTGTAATAATCTAGTAAAATACATTCTATAATGATCATTTGATTCTGCATTTCAAGGCACATTTTAAAAAACAATATATAACTGCAGTATGACTTTTCTCTATTTTTTGTTTTGCGGAGCTCATCAACTTGCCCAGTGAGTATCTGATATGTACATACACACATGGGTTTTTGAAAGCGCGACGGCTGCGACCACGTGTCCCAGGCTAATCGTACTTCACTTTCTCCGAACATCGTGTGCCGATGTTATTTACATCGAGACGCGCCGCGTTTCATCGGCTGACACCGAGCTGCTCACTGTTGCTGGGAAAATTTGTGCCGTTGGTTTCTTTTTTATGTTACACCTGACCCTCGATTCGCGCGGCACTTTTTTACGCGGTAAATTGGAACACCGTTCACGCAGTTTTTACGCCCGATCTGAATTTAATAAAACCGAATAAAATGTACTTTTGTTTTATGAAATGTCATTGTTACAATTTCTTTTGTTTGACTATATGAAATAAGTATGTGTTTCTAGAACTTATGTCAGCTTTCCTTTCGAATATTTTGTTTTCCCTTGTACTAACAGACTCTGTTTATACGGTTTTCATTAGTGTGGAACAAAACCGGAACGGATTTTCGCGTAAATCGGGGGTCAGGTGTGTAGAATAGAACTTCGTTCATCGGAACAGATCGGGGTACAAGTTTGTTCGGATAACTGACGAGTTTGAATACTTATTCCCATATATTAGGTAATTAACAATCACATATTATAGGCCAACTCATAAGCAATGTTCTTTTCATGCTAACTTCTAATGCAAAAAATTAATACCTACGTTTGTTTAAACATCGACGTATTGACCATCGTTGTGTATGGTGCTTTCTCGTTCTCCCAGTTTTTTTAACACCAAAATTACAAAGCAGTGAAACTGACTTTTTGAAATTCCTCCATAGGAACTCCAAGGGTGCATCAATCGAGACTTTAATTGATTTAAAATTCAGTTTGCGTAGTGATAAATCAATTTCTTTAATAATTTCTCAGAGAAACATCTGTTACCTTTTCGATCATTGCAAAAAGGAGAAATCAGGAATGGGTCATTTTGACCCGTCCGGTAGTATTAGAGATTATTACAAAGTAAGATCATTTAGGAATTATAAAAATATATAGAAACGCATATCGATAAACTGAACAGTAAACGAACCAATCGTGAGAAATTCAATTCTGAAATTTCATCGTTTTATTAGCCACGCTCTTCAACGGTTTCTTTTATTTTGAATAAATCAATTCTTCTGGCATTATTTTACGTAAGAGATATTTTATTTTTTCAAGGTCACGCGCATTATAAAACGGGGACCATGAGGAACAGTATTTATAACTCGGCACCAGAAGAAGATGTCACGTTAATTAAGGATCGTGTAAAATTGTCGTGGCACTGATTCACTCGGCCAATCACCGAGCCACGTTTAGTGGGACAATATGAAGAAGAAAAAAAAGGAACGAAAAATATATCGTTCTTTTTAATGATTTCCGTTTATAACGACTCGTTCTGGTACACGGCTGTATATATGTATGTTTTGCGTTGATAGCATTAAAAGAGATACGGGAATATGAAGAAAGGCAGCGCAACTTAATTGCACAGTCCAAGAAAGCGGTCCTTCGTATATTTTTTTGCACGGCAATTAGAGATTTACGAGGTGTTAAGAGAGAGTACACTCAGTTGATTCAAATACTTAACCTAGATATCTATCACAATAAAAGGATTCGATTTGATTTTACATATATTAACGCTAATTTAGAATTCCATTATAATGATGGCGCATTGTGATATAAACCTTTTTTTTAAATGCAAGTTAATTGGAAGGTTGACAAATATTTTTTTTTATGTTTTATATATATGAGCTCGTTTCGAGTGACGTCGAATTTTCTATAAAAAGCATTTTAAATAAATCTTCCATGCTAATTAAGAGAAGAATCTTAATACAAAGTACATGTCACCGCTTGTCATTAGAGGCACATTATTACAGCCATATTTTATAACTCTTTAAAGAACGTTCGGCCCGATGATACGCGATTTTTCGAGGGAGAAATAATACAGATGCTGAAATGATAATTTCTTTTGTCGTCATTAATTGGGAAAGTAATCATTATTACTTTAATGTGTACATATAACTGGTCTCGCTCGTTCATCAAGCGTATTAAAATCTTCTAATAGCCACGTATAAAGCATTAATTAACAATAGACACGCCTTGGGGATTCTAAGGCACCTAGAACCGCTAATCAGATTGATCTCTTGCGTAAAAAGAGCCGAAGGAAAAGAAGTAATTAGGTCAACAGGTATCTCGAAGTTGAAGCTAACTAAGATTCAAGTTGGAAGTTAGAAATTCACGTCTAATAAGAAGCCATAAAAATATTATCAACCTTTTTAATGCCATAAGCTTTCATAATTAATTATAACAATAGAAAAATTAATTTCTCCCGTTTTCTTGTTGCGTTTTATTTACATTCTGTTCAAGGTGGTCGATGTATTCGATTTTATGCATTAGAAGGTTTAGTATGAACGCATAGAATACAAGAGATACATGCACACCAATAAATTATGGTAAAGCTAATTCAATCAAGTTGTAAATAAGACAAAACATTAAATAGTCGTTCCATGTTATATTTAAAGTATAATTTTAATAAAAATAAAAAAATTTCGGAAAGAATATGAAGAATATAACAAATTTTTTAAATGATGCGTGTATTCGTCAAGTATCTACATAAAATCGATACAATAACCATCTATATCTTTTGATAGTGAAAATAGTATTTTTCATAAAAATATTTAGTTTTGTTTTCTCTTTAATCTTTGATATATTTAAATGATAAATTATTTAACGTATATTATTAAAATAAATGTGTTTCCCTAAAACTATCTATTCGGGAGCCAAAGGGTTAACCATTTAACTGTGTTTGACGAGTGTACACGTCACTTTAAAATTAAAATGATACTAGTTCTTTTAAGAATCACTTATTTATTTTTTCAGATAAATATGTAATTTTTCTTTGTTTTGCTTTGGTTTCTCATTAAAGTATACCCTTCATACACACTTCATTTTACTGCGCGCGGTACGTGAGATTTTTCAAACTAATTTCCAGAGTTAACAGGTTAATCATTTTTCTCTTTAATCCTGGATCAAATCGAAATGATAAGTTAATTAACGTATATTATGAAAGCGAACGTGGTGTCCTTATAAGTATCTATTCAGAACCCAAAGGGTTAAAGGCCGTTCCTCGTCCGTTAGCATCGGAGCTCTTTCCGCGGTTTAGACAATCGTAAGTCAACGGTGAAAGTAGTTAGCGACACTGAACGGCGAGCTTTAATGCAAATCGAACGGAGGATCTCGCTGACGTAGTCACCCTCCCCATTTGCATAACGTATTGTTGCTTTTGTGGCTGGCCGGCCGGTCGGTCGGCCGGGAGTTACGACGAGCACCGTCGGAGAAATCCATTCCGAAGCGGGCCCGTAAAAGTGGCCGCAGCCAGCCGGTAAATAATTCGACGTGCACGCTAACGGGGATATCGTTATCGTCGGCGGGGCGAACGTGAAATCGTGCAAGAACACCGCCGCGCCGCGATCCGATCGATGCACCGCGCTCTTCGGCCACCATTTTTCGGCCGTTTCCACTCGGCCAACGAACCGAAAGTGTTGCGAGAATTTTCCTCCAGCGATCGTTTCGCTTGTTCTAGCCCGGTCGCGGTTTCATAAACCGGGTTATTCCAGCATGTTTTATTCAGCCGAGCCGGCGTACTGTGCTGCCGGCAACCGACGTTTATACAGAGGCGTGCTAATGATTAATAACACCGCGATTATTTATACTGTTATCTGCTTTAGAGGCTTGTTGTGCAAGCGTCGTTATTAATCCTTTCGCTGCAGTGGACGAGATATCATGGTTCCACTATGTTGACGAAACGATGCTGTAAACGACGTATCTCCTCATTATTGATGTCTTACGTACGTGCTATTATGGTGACGAGATATTTCGTCCACAGTATCATACGTACATCATAGTGACGACATATCTCGTCCATAGCATTGTACGTACATCATAGTGATGAGATCTCTCGTTCATGGTATCATACCTACAACATCATGGTGACCAGATATTTCATCCATAGTATCATACGTACATCATAGTGACGAGATATCTCGTCCATAACATCGTGCGTACATCATAGTGACGAAATATCTCGTCCATAACATCATGCGTACATCATGGTGACAATATATCTCGTTCATAGTACCATACGTACATGATGGTGACGAGATGTCTCGTCCGTAGCATCATACGTACGATGCTATCATGGTGACGAGATATCTTATCCATAACATGGAACATTTCGACTAGGAGTGTTCAGCAGTCGAAGGATTAATATGATTGACATGTAATTCGTATACAAATTGTAACAATAGATTATTTTCGGTATATTTAGACAATCATTATAATATTCAAGTGAAACTATTTTTTTTTTTAAATCATTTCGAATATTCAATGCTTTTAAGGTATCAATTTATTGTGAAACAAGGAAACCAGTCGTTTTCACTGGTGCGGTAGTTCTAATGTTAACGTTTGACTAACTCTCTGCGATTAAACTGGACTAATTCTGTCTATAATTTGCAAGAAATGCGAAGAAATGTTTGATTTTTTGTAAATACGTTTTAACTATGAAGATGAAATATTGAAATAAGACAGTAAGATAAAAATATGTTAACAGTCTTCAAAGGTAGTCAAAAACCTTACCACGTTTGCAAAGTCTATGTTAACCTTAATATTAGCCTTTCCAGCCAAGAATTTTCTAAACTTTTGAAAACTTTTTTCATCAAAAATATCGAAATTTTAAATACTAAAAAAGAAAAGAAAATTACACGTCAATCTCTCATTATTTGAATAATTAAATCATTCATTAGCAGCTTTCAAATATAGATATCAAAACTCAATAATCGGCATTCGACCGCAAAGGGTTAAAACTTCTTTGATACCATCCTTCTAATATTAAAACCTATTCACCTGCCCAAATCCAATTCTTATTATCACCTTTTTCTTCTCATTTTCAAAGAAATTCTCCACCGCTAATAAGATTATTAAAATTTTGCACCAATTTACAACATGAACTGAGACCTAAAACTCCCCTACATTGAACTGCATATACATATTTGCCAACCAACATCTCACAATGTAACCACGTCGCCTAGAATTCGATCACTCCAGAATACTTAGTGAACCGCGAGGACTCTCGTGAAACTCTTTTGATCCTCGTCTAGGCCTGCGCGCGGTCCCGAGCGTCTGCAAAAATCCAGCAAGCAACTCGCCACTTTCGAACGAAGAAATAGGCGAGAGAAACGGAGAAATTGAAAAAGAGAGATCCCAGCGTTTTCTTGCGACGAGTCGGGACCGTTTATCGGAGTGTCGCAGGAACGTTCGAGAGACGATCGCAAGAAGTTCGAGTCAGATCGGTGGCTCGTTACGGATATTTTTCCGACGGCCGCGAGTCTGGAATACCAGCGAGTGAAATGAAGAGCGGCCGCCGCGCACCTAAATCCCCGATAAATCAATCGGCCAGAAGATCCACGACCCGGCCTCGCTGGGAAACCATTCGAGACCTCCGGTTTTGCGACCGTTTTTTGGTCAACCCATCGACAGGCTTCCTGCTGGTGAATTTGAATGACCTTTAACCCTTTACGGACAAGGATTTGTTTAAATATCCAAAAGCTTTAGTGGAGAAAGCTTAATTATGTATCAAATTTTTCAATATTTTAAAATATTCGGAACATTTAGCAAAGGAAGCTAAATTATATATCAAAGTTTTATGTATTTAAATATTCAAATTCTTTAGCAGAGGAAGCTAAATTATATATCGAACTCTTATATGTTTTAGAATATTCAAAACCTTTAACAGAGGAAGTCTAATTATATATTGAACTTTTATATATATTTCAGAATATTCGAAACCTTCAGCAAAAGAAGCTAAATTACGTATCAAAACTTTATATATTTTAAAATATCCAAAATCTTTAGTAGAGGAAACTAAATTTCGTATCGAACTCTTATATATATTCTAAAACATCTAAAATTTTCAGCAGTGAACGTTAAATTGTATGTAGAACTCTTAAATCGTAGATTGGCCAAAGCCGCTCGTTGCATTTTGAAATGAAAGTTGAAGGTAAATTTGACTACGTTAGATTAATCTTCATTGAATTATGTATTTTAGTAGACAACTTTCTGTTGTCTCTTAGTTTGCCTATTTGTAACATTAATACATTGCAATATAAACTCCACATTGAAAAGTAAGAAGACAAAACTTATTACCCAACCTAATATTAGAGAAAAACTTCTATATTCTGATCTGTTGTTGGTATACTTAAATTTCTTATTTGCAGATTTGTATTTCATAATATGAAATGTCGACATGCAAAGGGTTAGAAATTGCCAAATCAGTCAGAGGGTAGTTTTCTAACAAATCCACCTACTTTTTGTATCGCTGTCTTTTCTATGTCTCTTAATACGGATTCCCGTAGGAAATTACTCAGTCCACAGTTGAATAAGATCAATCGATAGATCCGTAGGCGAGCAACGCGCCTCGGGTGTTATATTCGCATCCAGAATTATGCAATGTCGGCGTGAAATTAGATCTCCGCCTCCTTAAGTGAACGCAACCGCGCACCTTTGTTCCACGGAGGTCGCGCGAGCCCCTTGGTCATCGCCTTTTTCCTTTCTCTCTCTCTCTCTCTCTCTTCTTCTCTCTCTTTCTCTTTCTCTCTCGTTCTTTCTTTCTCACCTTTTTCTCTCTTTCTCTCTGACCCGAAAATGATCTACGATAACGTAATAGTCTGGCCGATTGTTTCGATGTTGCGTGATCGACTCGACGTGTTCCCGGTATCGGTTCCTGTTCGGTCACAAAATTCTTTTGCCCGGTAAACTTATTTCTGAAGAGAACACCAGTTCACTAAACGTGTTGTCAGTCGTAAATAAATCAATCTAAGTGTGGAGCGATATTGGACATTATTCAAATAAAACTTTATTTCAATAATCGTTTAATAACTGTGTCATTGTTATTCTAAGAAATCCGTTAACTGGCGAAATAAAAAATTCTGGTATTCTAGTTTCTAAAACATAATCCATGAAAACTGGAATTTGCATAAGAATCCATTCTCTAACGATACATTTCTAGGAGATTTCTAAACCAACTTGTTGCAAAATGTTTTTTTTGTGCTTCTTGTTTCAATGATTTTTATCGATTTAAAAGAATGCGCAGTAAGTGCTGCGTCAGTCGCACACAGGTGACACAGTTCCATATTCAGTTTTAAAAATTTGTTTTTACGACAATTAAATTGCGTTACTAGAATTATTTTGATTCTTATCTATATTGTATAAGTTGTATAACCGGTTACGGAACACCCTGTATAACCCATTATCAGGTTCGCAAAAAAAAGGAGAATAATTCCTCGACACGACGCTAACAAAAAGTTACAACTTTCACGAGAGACGTGGATATAAATTCGCTCGCGAGCAATCAGACTCCAACACCTGCCATGTTTTGGCAGGTCGCGCAATTATCGCGCGTTAACGCGTTCGTAACATGAAATACGACGCATAAACGGTTCATGCTACGTTCGGAACAGGTAACGAGCCTTATACAGTAATGATTGGCCCCGAAGTTCAATATTTAACCGTGAATATGAATGGAGTATCTATCACTCGTTTCATTTCCCTGTTAGGAATATGAATTAGCCTCCATTGTCCAGTTATAAGTTGTATTGTGTTGTTTTATTTTCATTTTTGTAACGTGAAACGTAAATACAGGTGTTGGCATAAATTAAATACGATTTAATAGATAGACGTTTCAAGATTAAGCCGTATAAGATTCTCTGATAATTGATTCGACCCTTTTCCAGGGAATTTTAAGCGTTAAAATAAGATATCACGTATTAAATATGATGATTCGTCATTAAATTGTGAAGGTTGTGGATTTATATTAAATAAGATTGTTCAAAATACAGCAGAATAATGGTATTGAACTTTCATTAAATGTTTATTGTATTTTATTGAAAAAGTACATTTGTTCAATGAAAAATTTGAAAATTCTGTATTTGTGTTTTTATTGTAAATTCTGATTAATTTATGCAGTACTTAAATGATTCCTACAACATGGTTCATAGAGTTCATTCTACTTCTGCCCTGATCTCTGAGGATAATTTAAGGAAAACATTTGAATACCTACTAAATATAAATTTATTTTCCAAAATTTAATGTCCGCAGTAGTATTAGCCGCTAATTGCCTGTCTATTGATGTGACTTCAGCCTCTACATAGACAACTGAAATATTTTTCTAAACGTCAACATTACAATATCTTCGCAAAAATATTTTACCTTGAAAACGCAAATCAACACAGCACATCTCAATAAATAAAAATCCAAAGTAATTTAATCAAACTTTCGCAAGAACAACAAATTGTAGTAGATTTAACACTAACCACGTCTGTACTTCGTACACCCCGATCCCTATCATAGCCAATCAAACAACAAATTACAAAGCAAAGATAAACAAATGAAAATCTAAACTTCCCTCACTGCAAGCAGATACGTAAGAAAAGACAAATATCGAGAAATCAATAAACCAGAGACTATAGAAATCAACACGCAGCGAAATGATCGAAAGGAAACGCAGAATTCTTAATCAAATTTTAAAACCGGTCGCTTGACCGGTTCATAGTACAGTTACTGTTAAAAATGGACACTTGGGTACCCGGTTGTCCACGTGAGGGTTTAGTTCTCATACAAGAAAAAGATACACATGCACATATGTCCATTTGACAGACACTTCGACCACATGTCTTCAGTTTACAACGTAACTTGCACTTGATCCCGCCGGTAGCGTAAAAAGATCTCGAGCGAGACCCGAGTTTCGTTCGAGATCCTCGAGATTTTCGAGCGGCCGTAATTTCAACGGCGCGTACCAGCACGCCGCGAGGAGAAACGCCGCGTTGAGAATGAAATCTTCAAGATGACGCAGCCCGTTCTGTACGCGCGCTGAAAGGACTTATCAATCATCCGTTTCGTACGATCGCACGGTCGATCGTGATTGGATTATTTCGAAACGATCGTGCGGCAAATGCGCACGACGCGAGCGCGGAGTCTCTCGCCGGGACACTATGACGAAACGACGGCAAATTTTTATCGCTACGCCCGGAAAAATGTTTCGACAGCAGCCATGCGGGCAACGTCGCAGTTTTAGCGACACGGTCGAAGCGTATAATAGTGGAATCCTGCGGGTCGTCGCCGTGAAAAGGGAGTAATCGATTGCTTGAGGAAAATTTGTTTTATTTTCTTAACTCATTTAATTTTCATTCCTAAGATTACAGTTTTATTGCAGTTTCAGCTGTTTTAATATGTTCCGCATGTCCTGGAAACGGGGTACCTTTAAACTTCATTTCCTGGACAAAGGATATTTGTATGAATACTGTTCTAGTATTTTTACTGTGTTTTCATTCTTGAATATTTCGAATATGAAGTTATTCTTTCATTATATGGCATACTTTATGTTTTTAAAAATATTCTTGTAGTGAATAAATTTAGAACTAAAAGAAAGTAATCATGGAACGTATTAACTAATGTTTTGAATTTCATGCGTTTCTGTGTACTAGCAACATAAATGATTAATAATGATAAGCCGAAAAGTGATTCCTTTTCTTATGTAAGAAGGATAGAAAATATAGCATAGGAATTTTGTTTCATGAGGTTCTACTTTTGTTAACATTGATTTTGACAGTTTATTGAATGTTCGTGTCGTTAATCAACGGCAAACATGTCTGCTCGTTACTTACTGTTTCTACTTATCTGTGTATTTCTACTAAGGCACTTAGTTAAATTCATATAATGTAATTAAATATGGTCATGGATTTCGCAAGGTGGAAATAGAGTAGAAATAAAGTAATGAAATGAGTAATATTACAAACTATTTCAAAAATCAAAGTCCAGTTTTTTGTCAAGCATTGTCATTAGGCGTTGTCATTCGTAAATTATATAACTTCAAAGTAAAGAAAAATCAAGTTTGTAATTAAGAGGTAACAGGAATAAAATGCTGCGTAATAGAAAAATAGGTTCAAATGTAGTTCCTTATTGATAACGGTATTCGATGTGTATTATGATAAAAATATATACAATCTTGTTAAACTAGTTTGCTATACAGTTTATTTGCTAATGCATTTGAATATTCCGATATGAACGATGAAGTCATTCGAGGAAAAACTTCATTAGACAGAATAATAATTCGTAGAAGATCGTGATTTGGTTTCAAATCTACAATATAACGCAAACTGTGACTACAAAAATATGCAATAATAAAACCTACGGAAAAATACTTTGTCAATCAATTTTTTCTAAAAATATACAAAAATCTTGTTCACAAAATTAACTATACAATAAAAATTAGACGCAGCATCTATTGATTGCATCAAAATGTAATACCATGAGTTGTTTATTATTATATAGATTGCTATATTATCAGAACCTTTTACGTAAATTTATATTTACTATATAAATAATCACCTTCGTACTGAAAAGTGTACAATTTTCAAGAATCAGTAGTTTCATATTCACAACACGATTTTAACTCCAATTACAAAATAAATCCTGTAGGATTCTTAATAATCAGAAGCGCATTTACCAATACCCATTTTGTTTTATAAAAATTGAACACTTCCGACAAATTACCTCTGTACTTAAATAATGATACGATGCTTTTGACGTGGTATTTTAATTTTAATATTCAACAAGATCAACTCTATAAAACTTAAATAACAAACAGGAAACAAACACAAAAATCCCTTCAAACGTTTAATAATCAAGATCACCAAAAATCTTCCTAACAAGTGCCAAACAAACAATAAAATATCCACTAAGAACATGTCTTAAAAAATCAGTCAATCCCACAAAACATTCAACAACTGCTTCACCATTTCCACTCCGAAAATCGTACATGTGTACACATCGTTCTCGTATTGATTCATTTCAGTTGTTACTTCCTCAAACCGGCCAAGAAGAATAAACCATAAAAATTAAACTCAAAAACATCTCGTTTCGCGAATCTTCAGGAACAACTCCGAAAACCTTATTTTACACATCGCTTCCTCATCTCAATCCATATTTATTCTTCCTCCTCAAACACCCAAATAAAAAGAGCCACAAAAAACCCGAAACTTCACCCAAAAATTTCCAGTTCCGCGGTTCCGCAAAAGCTGGTCTCGGGTATCGCAGAATTTCGCAACGTCGTGTTCGTTCGTTCTGGTGCGCGTGCACGCGCGTGCAGAGTCGGTAGCATACACGACAGGCCTGCGAACGGAACGGAACGGAACGGGCGAACGTGCGTGCGTGCGTTGCACCGTGTGCGGCGTGTGTGGCTCGTCTGCCCACACGGCGGAGACACGGCGGGTCGGTGTTCGCAAGGCGAGAGAGTCACCGGCATATCAAAAAACGCGCACGATCGGGCGGATATGCTCGACGAGGGGACACGCTCGCACGATCGTCGTCCGTGGGGTATATACACGCGAGCCGAACGTCTACGCAGACGCGGGTTCACGCACATAGGGACATCGCTACGGAGACAGTTAAACAGAACACGTCTCTACGCGTACGTACACGTGTGTACTATACCGGAACGAAGCGGAGTGTGGATCGTAGAGTGACTAACCTCAGCGAATAGAAGATGGACGTCTGCCGCGGAGCTCGGCAGGAGCGTAATCCTTGGTCGACAGCTGACTCGTCCCTCGGCTGGTAAACCGGCTACCGCGATATCCCGAGGATCGGTCACAAAACGCTGCTCGATGCTTGTATCCACCGCATACTGAACACCTCTTAACCAGAGAAAGACAGAAGGACGGACAGAGAGAAAGAAAAGAGGATGCCGCGCGACAGCGTTTTCTACGTCCACGTCCACGCCGTGGTCGGTCACGACGGTCGGTAGCACAGTGTCACAGAAAACAAACGAAAAACACCCGGTCCGTCCGTTCCTGATGGTATCGCGTCTGCGCGCGGTACCGTGCACGCTTGCGTCACGTGTGTACGTTTGTGTTCGTATATATGTATGTGTGTGTGGAAGCGTGTGTTTGTCAGTGTGTGGACGGTAACGCTGGTGCGTGATCTAGCTGCTAGGTAACTAACCCGGCCGAGAACGCGGGGACTCGCGGAAAAGCCTGATAAAGAGGAAATTGACCGGTCACCGAACGTTCGAGTCACACGGAAGGCGAATCCACACGCGCAGAGAAGAGAAGAAGAAGAAGCGAGAGGTTCGGTCGCGGCGCGAGGAGAACGGGACGTCCACGCGGTCGGTCGCGCCGCCCGGAAACACGCTACCAGATGTTGGTGTCCCGCGAGGGCCCGGGTCGTCGCCGCGGCGGCTTCCGCACGGGAAAAACACTCTCACTCGCGATCGACACCGGACGCGTGCGTGCGTGCCTGCGTTCCGCTGGCCTCCGCGTTCACCGACTGTCGTACCGCTGCTGGCAGGTCTTCTTTAGCTTCGTTCAGCTTCGAATCCTTTATTCCAGGTGAGCCGGGTGAAATGTCTCACGCGTTGGGAGCAACACTGTGTTCCTCGGAACTACAATCACTGATGACGTTCCAGAGGACGATCGCGCGTGCACTGTTTCCACGAGGTTCGGATGGCTTCAGCGAGTTAACCGACAACTAGGATCCATTGGCAGACACTGTCCATTGGTTAGCGCGGCTACCAGAAACCAGTACCACCGCCAGAGACACGTCGGTCGCGGTTTTCGGTGTTTTCGCGAGGACAATCCGCGAGGCAACTGGGCACTGAGCTTGGGCTGGAATCGGTGTCGTTCCGGTTGACGTCGGGCCCGTGAACGTAGAGACCCTGGGCTGCGATCCGGTGCCGAGATCCAACGTGGATCCAGCTGTTTGCGGATGCCGATGTTGTCCGGGACAGTGTCACGCGGCCATAAACCGTATTGCTCGCCGGCGACCGTGCGACTGTACGCGTGGTGGAGGTGGAGGAAGGAGGAGATGTGGAGGTAGCGGTAGGTAGTGGCGGAGGCAAAGGTGGGGAAAGAGGAGAACCTTCTTCGTGTTCCTCTTCGAGGCTGCCTTGTGGCGCGCGTTCGGCTGCTGATCTCCTCGAATTCTCCTCCGAGCGCAGCGGCGGATCGGCGGACGCGCCTCGCCGACAGGAATTCGGTTTTTCTGCCGATTAAAAGCCGGATATCGTCCACGGAAGAGGAACACGCCTTTTGGCGCGGACGTTGGCTCTGTTGTGGATTCTATCTACCTTCGCCCGCTCGATTTCTCGTCCGACCAGAGAAAACCGAACTCTCGTCTGCCGAGGAGACCTTTAACAACGAAAGACAAAACGAAACTAGAGGAAACTCATGATACCCGCCAAAATCATCGCGTCAACGGGCAGCCGAATAGTCCAGCGACGTGACGCGTCGTCGACGACGTTCCTTGGAACGAGGACATGAAGGAAAGATACGCGAGAGTCACGGGGGAATCGAAATTCAGAGGAACCAAGAAAATCCTCGAGCAAACGTGTACGACAGCTCGGAACGGCGACGGTTGCGCACCAACGCGACGTACGTCGGCGAGTCAAGGCAAGGCAAGGCAAGGCACTGCTGCCGCCGCCGCGATGTCTTACGGTGGCCGCGGTGCGCTCTATGGCGTGCATCATGGTGGACTTGCAGCGGTATACCTCCGGCCCGGCTCCGAGAGCCGGCCGACGAAAGGGGGTAGAGAGTCGTCGCCGGCCTGGCCAAGGAAAAACGAGGCGAACGCTCGCTGCTGAACAGAGAGAAACCGTGCCGAGTACAACGAGCCGAGGGAATATATACTAGGTAGGTAGGTAGGTATGTATTTCGCCTCAGGCGACTCCAGGTATAGCGGTACTTCGACCCCTCCCCGCGCCCTCTCTGACCCCCCTACTACCGTCCAGGTTGCCACCACCAGCCAGCCCGATGACTTCTCCTGGAACCCCTCTTTCCTGCTTGCCTTGCCGGTGCCCACCACTCCACGTCTCGGTATCCTCCTCCACCACCTCTCTTCCTTCTCCTCCTTCTCGTGTCCTGGTACCCCACGTTGCCCCCCCTGGTTCTACCTCCACCGACACGATACCATCGGTCCCGTGGCTCTAAGTGTGTACGTGCGAGTTCCCCATCGATGCACGTGTGCCACGTATGTACGAATCGATGTGTGCGTGGTAGGTACTCGTATCTCTCGAAGTACCCCGAGGACTGTAGGTTCGTGCACGGTACGAGTACTGGTTAGGAGGTGTGCGTTAGGAGATCGGATTGGTGTACGTTCGTAACAGAAAGAGCGCGAGGGAATGAGTTAACACCAACGCAAACGACGTACGGTCTGTAATCTACTGTTGCTGGACACACTGCTGCACCGTGCACGGCCTGCAGGATCTCTCAAGGACGTAGGCCGTGGAAGCTTTTCGGAGCCCGAGTCGACCTACTGCTGCCCGCGCCGCCGGCCGAGCCCGGGAGACTTCGACGAGCGGATAGGACGGGTCCCTGCCCTCCGAGCGAGTTGCACGCGTGCCGGAGAAAATAGTCAGCGCCGCGCCGGGTTTCGTTGCGCGCCGCGCCGACGCTCTTCGACTTTTGTTGGCGACTCGCGCGCGCCCGACGAACGACGACCCGATAGGGGTCTATATTTCGTAGGGACGGGCCACGGTCAGGGATCTGTGAGCATGGTAGATGATGTATGCTTGTGAACGATGATATGGGTGGATTTTCGAGATCGGTGGCAACTTCACTTGTCGGTGGACTATTTTTGTACTTTTTTGGTATGGAATAATAAATAACGTTGAGGTTCCTTGCGTATTTTTTGTATAGGATGTTAACCGATTTTTATAACTTTTTATAAAAGGTTGTACGTTTTCCTATTTTTCTGTATAACGTGACAGGCGATTTTCGTATTTTCCTGTATTTACAAATTACACAGGCGATTTTTATATTTTTCTGTATAAGTATCTTAGACGGTGATTGTGTCTTATTTAAGTTTATCTCGTGGAAATTTTTAATGTAATGGGAAAAAAGAATCGAAATAAACGGAGGAAAAAGAAATATTTATCTTTGTTAATTTTTAATTCAGTGGAAACTCGAATATCGCGTTCGACGAAAATACAGAGAATGAATGTTATTACCATGAAGGCTGTTCAAACAGCATTCATCAAAATCTCGTAAAGTTGAAGTAATTTACTTAATGAAACAGAACCTGGAAAGTTCACATCTTCCAGTCAGCGTATTGAATGCGTTTTTTTGGATGACACACGTTGAAACATGACTCTATATACAATATAAGTGAATATTACACCATACCTACATAACATTCTACTGTCTCAAAATCATAGTAACACATATAAAAGCATTTTTCATTAGTTACATATATCACTTCGAACTTATTGCACATTGACGAAGCATACAAGCTATAATAAAATATCAGATAACATTCGTGGGAAACAGAAACCACTTAAAACGAATGTTCATACTAACTGAATGATTCATCGAATTTTTAAAGTTGATCAATTTAAAACTGTTATAGACATTCATGGCTCATTGTCAGATATGACTATATTTATAGTAGAAAGTAAGTTAGATGTAGAAATGATTCTACTAATACTAATTCTACTATTTTAATTGAAAGAAATTATTGAACTGAGTAAAGTTGAAATTATTCAACAATTGTGAAACTATCAAGTGTAATAAAAGAATGAAAATGTCTATGTTCGTAAGTAGATGTCCGCCAATGTGTACATTCTGTAAGTGAACGCTTTTGTTATCCAGCGAGGGCGGAGACGGTGATACTTCTAGAGATTGAATCACTGATGTGTGGACGTACACGTAATTTCTGTGGACGGCTTTATTATTCGAAGGCGCGTAACATTTCGGTTGGGCGGAATGATCTCTTGGGAAAGGCTATGAATAGGAGTTAGCTATGTAGGTATTGTTCGAATCGTTTTATTATTTGCGCTTTATTATTTTTTTTATATATTTTATTGTTTAATGCTAGATTAACCTAAAAGTATTCTATGAATATTAAATGAATACTATAAATAGAATGTGAAACTTTATGTCATCAAAACAAATATAAATCTAAGACATACAAAATGTGAAATGTAATTAAATCGAATATTACAGTGTAACTACAATTTTACATATTAAAATTACTGATAGAAGAAATGAGCTGCTCCTGAATTCTAATTTTTATAAATCACATTAATAAAAAGATTTTGTTTTGTATTAATGTTAAATGTATAATGTTATTATATAATGATGTAATTTTTGTTAAGAATTTTTTGTTTATGAAACTTAAGAAGTGTTCGTTTTGTATAATTAATTGACTGGATTCTTGTTTGTCTATATAATAGTTTGTTGTTATTCGCAAGTAATTATTTGTTTATTTAATTAAATTATTTTCACACGTTTAAATTATTTATGCGTACAATAGTGCACAATTGCCGGTTATTTCCGTTCACATTTAAGATTTTTTTAATATCTTTAAAAGTAGGTGTAACAGGAATCATGTAGGCGTAGAAAGTAATTCGACGAAAAAAGATCATACTCTCTCTTTATAAATAGATTATATATCCTTCGAAATAATCTTCTAACACTTTGTACTTAAAAAAAGGAATCAATAGTGAAAGTTCACATAAAAGAATAAATAATTCTTTAAATAAACACTTATTCGACTATGTATTTAATTATTTACTATAGTTACTACATCATGATACTTACATAAGTTACTTAAAAGTAACTTATTAGTATTTAAAAATGTTTTACATTAGGTATTTAGTTTCGTATTATCTCATTAGATTCATTATATCTGTCCAAAGGTTTGATGAATGTTATCATTTTCATCGCGCGTCAATATCTGTCGAGTTGCAGCTACGCATTGAACTCACCCAGCTAGCGACAGTATCATTACCATGCGTTGGAATCTCTCGAACCCGGCTTTTAATTATGTTCCCTTTACGACTTAATTATACGAAACTCGATCGGTTTATCGATTTTAACTTTAAATTACTCGATCCATCTGTTTATGCAACTCCACGAAAATACAAAATATTATTTTTATATTTACAAATCATTATAAAAATATTTTATCGATATACTTACAAAGTTTTTAGTTCAAAATGATATTATCGGGTTGAAAACTATATTAAAACCCACAAAATATTTAATTTCAACTATCTATAAGGTAACGGCGCCTAATATGGAGCATCACAATATTTTGAAAAATAAATAGCTTAATGTATCCGTTGCCATAGGAAACACTTCTTTAGTAGTACAAAACAATCATATTAACCCCTTGTCGTAAGATAACGTATCAGACACGTAATGTAGATTCTAAACAGACTTGAACAAGCGTGAACAATACTGGACTCTTTTTAATTCAAATTAAATATTATTCTTCTGTGATCAGTTATAATACTTTAGAACACAGATTGATGTAGAATATCCCTGTAATTCTGTTCTTTTTCTTAATAAATTATTCATGACAAAGTAGTTGTGTGGGTCATAGTTGACAAATAAATTGTAGGGTAAAAGGTTAATATTTGGACATCAATTAAGAATTTGTCATTGAACGTGAAGCATTATTGTGTTCTGCAGTAAATTAAATTTTCTGAAAAACGAGTTAAATAGTCAAATTTCTAAATATAGATACGTCAACAAATTTTATGGAACACGTTCCACATGGGGTGCACAGTCTTTGTTAATTTTACATACTATTATGTTATATTTTTACTTTATAATGGCAATTATAAAAATAATAATAATAATGGAAAAAAGTATGCTCAATGCATTGTGTTCATGAAGAATGTATATGGTCCGGACGGGTCATTCATACATCCAATGTACAAGAGATAAAGAAGAAAAAAATGAACATAATGTAAGTACAATAAAATGGAGAATTCGTTTGTTTATCCTTTTTAATTCCATAAATATTCATTTCTCATGGTAACAATGAATTTATTTACAAATTCCTAGGTGTTCCATGTTAGAGATCATTTTTTCACTGTTTCTCACTTTATTTACATTTTTCACCGTGGTCCGAAGACATTTAAATCGTTGCACTGTTATCCACCAGTATATGAACACTTATTAATTTCTTCGTGTTTTGATACAGGTTTCATTGAAAAAACTGCACATCTCTCAGCAAGCTTTTGAAATCAGATCCCATAATAAATGCTGTTACCCTACCTTCAATAAACACGAATAGAAATAATTCTGTCAACAGTAATATCACAATAAAACAACACCAAATCAACTGTCAAAACCGTATCGCTCAAAATACAAAAATACCTCATCCCCTTGTAAAAAAAATCGATCGAAACTATGTCAAGCCATAAAACAACTTGAATCCAAATAATCCACGATACAGTTAAAACACATCGCATTAAACACAAAAATCCTCGATTTCCTTATCAAGAGCTTCATAAAAGCATTCCGCCAAATAAAACGCCTCTAACCCATATAATCCTTGACGCTGTCAAAAAAGGCAGTCGAGACCGCGGATACTTTGTACCGAACAAGCCTGCAGTGATTAAAGAACAGCACCGCTGTTGCACATTGGAAAAAAGGGAAAAAAAACACAGCGGACAACCGGAGTGCACGGTAGCGCGAGTGTCTCGCGGCAGAAATGCCGACCGATCTTGACTAATAACCGTGGTCGTGAAAAATCGGCGATCGCCTAGGCGCATCGAGGTTGATCGGTCCGGCGAACGGGACGGAAGGAGAAGGATCCGCAAAAAGGAGAGAAACCCGGCGCTGATCGATGATGTCAGAGAGACCGGGAAGGATGCGCGTTATCGACGTCTGCACGTGCGCTGGTATTCCGCAATTAAGCGGCCGGCTGGGCTCTGTCTCCGTTTTTCTCCGTCCTTGTCCGTTCCAGCCGGGGCCCGTTCTGGATCCCGTCGAGATCCCTGGTAGCACGTGCACACGCCCGGCACACACGCGTGGTGAGCGCGGCCAAGAACACGAAAAAAGGAAGGATTCCGTGTAAAAGGCGATCGCCGTCTCGGAACGGTTTCGCGATAAATGATAACCGCTTTAAATACCAGTTTAGCGCGTGTACACGCGGACGAACACGGCCGGGGCTCCGTGGCCGCGCGGAATCCCCTTTCGTTTCGATGATCCTCCTTTTGCTCGCGATTATTATTTGCTTGGTTGGCTGATACTGCCACCCTCTACCTAGTGCACTACGTGTGTTGCCAGGGACTGTGTAGAGTGGGATGTGATACGATTGTTGGATTGTGGATTTTTATGGGAAATTGTTTCTGTAGGGATGTGGAGAAACGAGGGTTGAGTGGAGGTTAAGACGTTCTGTTAAAATTTTGGCATGATGGCTAATTACTGGTTTCTTTCAGCTTTTTTTATTTCTTCTTTCTTCGTTGCGGATGTTACTGTGATTTGTTGATATCTCTTGAAGCTTTTACGATTATAGGAAGTAGGGAAAATGATTATTAAATAAAAATGGTATATAAAGTTTTTCTTTCGTTAAGAATGTTACTATGATTTGTTGATTATTTCAATGTATTGATATTTTTTGAAGATTCTATAATTGTAAATGATAAATAATGGCACGGAGAACGATGTCGGAGTCATTACACGAATTTCAGTAAATTGAAAATGCGGTAACGGAATTCTTAAATCATTACTTTATATTCTGCACACTCGCATTCGTTATATTGTAAATGCGTAAATTCCATTGACCACATATTAAGGTTAATTATTAAAATAATTAATATTGAACTATACTAATATTAAAATTCTAATTAGATCGTAAGTTATAAGTCCGTGCCTTCTTCCTTGGACTAGCTGTCATCCTACCTTCTTTGTCATTATTCACCGTTTCATACAGTTGTAAAATACTAAATTATCACGGTAGTTTCTACAATTTTCAGTTATATATTAGTCACAATTGATAATTCATTATTCAAATCAACTATTACATTTAAATCATCATGATTAATATTCAATCAGAGTATATTTTTTCTCATTTTTTCACAAAGAAGAAAGCTGAAGAATTTAAAAACATTTTCTCTGCATGGTTCGCCGAAACAAGACCGCGATTTATGCAATTTACGCGATTTACGCGATTTACGCGGTTTATGTGATATACACGATTTATGCGATTTATGTGCTCTCGCGTGCGCACAGGTATACAAGCACCTGTAGCTAGGCGACGTGCTAATAGCTCAGATACGAGGGTCGATCGGCGAACGGAAAATCTATTAGCTGACGGCCGATGAAAAGTAAAAAGCAGGCTGAAGGAATTCCGTGACTGCATGGAATCGGCTTTAACCGGGAACGGGCAACGCGAGCTTCGTGTTACAGTTTTGCTCGTTGGTTTTCTGTCTACGCTGATAAAGTATCATCTAATGGCGACACCTGTTATCCTTCTACCGTTGATTTGTCATTTGAGTATCTGAGATTGAGAATAATAAAAGTTCTGTTCGTTTTAGAGATTTTTTGTCTACAATGAACGTATTAGGTATAATAAAAAGACCTGTCTAACGAGGTATAATTAGTCGCATAAACTCATTTCATTAAATCATTGAATTTTTAGACATTTGTAGGCTCCTAGAAAAGTGGAAAAGAAGAAACAATGGCAACTACTTTGTTGATTAAGCATTTATACATTATTTTAAATGAAACTTAGATTTTATTGAAAAATCGGAAAGAACTTTTTATTACACCTTATATATTCACTTTGGAAATGAAGTATTGAGGATAGCGATAAGTAATATTGATTTTTATAGAATTAAATTAAAAATCTTCATTACTCCATGAGAAATAAAGTAAATAATTATTACTCGATTAAGTTATTAATATTTCCTGTGCCACCTCACTTGAATGCACAACTTTTTATATAGAATTCAAAATTAATTTTCTTGGTGACATAACAAGCAAATCGAAGTTTGTTCGATCTACGAGATACAAAAAGATTACAAGAGCAATCGCTACGAAAAATCTTTGTTTCTCAGTTTCTGTTTGATTGGTTTTGTTGCATAATTACTAGTGCAACTCCAGGTGAACATTTCTAGCTTGGTTTGATAGATATCAGTATTACCGATTACACATATGCCGAGCCGAGACAAATAAATAATTCAGTTATTTTAATAACGAGAAATTAAAACGTAGTTTTCTTCTTCGATGTGCAATTCAGTTTTCTATAGAAAGAATTGAAGAATATTTGTAGCAAAGATTGTAAGTGTCAAATTTAAAATTTTGCAGAAGAAAAAAGAAACTTACCTAACATTATGTTAATCGTTATGTAATAATAACATCGTCTTTTAATATTATCACTATTATTAATGATTACCTACGAAAAGAAAATTACGTTTAAATCATATACAATAGAATAATAATAAAAAAAAATTTTAGTTTGACATTTAAAGTATTTTCTACGAGAATTCTTCAATTTTCAAAACCTGTCGTTTATAATAGCAAGTAAAATCCAAACAAAAATCTTGCCAACTTCCTACACCTGACACCATACATCCCAAGTTTAGATACAAGCACACATGAAAGTAATTTCATTTTCTTCACACAAAGTACAAAATGTTGAGTGTCACAAACATGTGATATATTAAAAAATTCTCGTCCTTGGTAAGTTGACCATACAAGATTTCGTTGGATACTGATCCAACGGTCATCGTATTATCAGAGACATACGAGCTCCTTCGTTTGATTAAGACCTTTCTATCGGATAAAAGAAAAAAAGTTAACCGTTTTTGTGCGACAGGCTGCTCGCCGGATGATAACACTGAAGATAGATAAATTAGAGTTTCCAGCTAATCACGCGAAAACCTTCGGGCTACGACGCCGATCCCCGATGAATAATCATCACCGGAGCGATCCAATTTTAAAGATACGGTTCAATTGTTTTCTTACATCGTTCGAGTTCCAATTCGCAGATTTTTCTTCTTAATCTCTGTTCCGTATAGCATTCGTTACTGGGTTCTAACGTGGGGAACTAATTGATGTATGAAATGAACGGTGTTTCTTTTAGCACTCGCTCGAACGAGTGTATCGTCGCCGAGATTAAGGAAGAATGTTAATTAAGGTTCAGATAAGGGAGACGTGTATGCAGGAACTGGCTATCTAGTTTAAATATGCTCGGCGATTTATCATCGAAGACGGAATTGAAATAAGCGCAAAGCTGTTCCTGATGAAGAGTTCAAGGATTCGATGGGAGATTATCAACGATTCGTTCGCTCTTCGCCGAGCGTTTGATCATCATCGATGCACAGCAGTTTGCATTAATATCGTATTCCTTATTTCAGTGCATTAAAAATTAATTTTGAGGGGTTGCTTCCTGTACCATTTGAATTTTAATATTGCCTGTATGCGTTAGACAAAGAACATGGATAAAAAGGAATTCTAATAATTGTATTAGTCTGAAAATAATTATTAATTTGATATGCAAAATTAAATCCATGAACGTGGAAAATTGTATTAGGGAGAAAATAATTTTTAAAATACTTATGTTGATTAATTTAACACCTGTGAAATTTGTCTACTTAATTTGGGATTCATTAATTAGCATATTAGAAGAGTTAATAATAGAATTAATTTATTTACAAGTGATATAACACAATAAATATTTATTCACGTAGAAAACGAAGATCCTCCTTGTGCCAATTAATATTCAACACAAAAAATGTAAGTTTCAAAACAAGTTTACAAAATTCGATCATAGATATCCTAAGGTATAATCCAAAGATCCACATCAGTGAGCCTATGTGTAACCAAAACTCTGAACAATCTTGCTGACAAAAAAAAGGTAACAAAAACAGTGATCAAGTAAAATTGTTTCTTGCATCGATCAGTACTGTTTAGAATTTGGAAAACATCAACTGAGGTCAGCCTTCTTTAGCCGGTGCCGGCTCGAATCCTCGCAGTTAGGGTTCAAACCGAGCGCGATCGTTGAATCGCGTAACGTTAAAAGATGTCATCGCGATATCCGGAAAATCGTAACCGTGTTCCGTTCGACGTCATCTCAGCGAGTCGTTCCGTTTTATGGGTCCAATTACCAGCGGCCGCGGGATGCAACTGGACGGTCATAGTTTCCCTAACGAGCCGCGAGCGAAGGCAGAACTACGAGGCCTGGCCGATATTAGCAACGGCGACTGGGCTAATGACCATAAAGGGATATCGAATGAACCGTTAACGTTATTAAGAATATCCACATCCTGTTTCTGTGTGCTCGCGCGGGAAGCAGACTCGGTTCACCGAAGAAATGGGCGGGGATAGAGGAAGAAGGGTTGGCGAATTAACAGTGCCAAGTCACTTGGTCAAGGCTCGTGAATATTATTTGGACCATTTTGTTGGAAAATTCCTGAAAATGGGGGGCTGAAGATTTTTAATGGGAGGGTGGTTCATTGGGAAGGCCGAAATTATTAATATTTGTAATATTTATAGTATTTATAGTATAGTATTCATAGTATTTATAGCATTTATAGTGTTTATAGTATTTATAGTATTTATAAAGTGTATAATCTTGTAATAGAAATGATAATAATATCTGATATAAATATCTAGGATGGTCGCTTTATTATTGTAAAACGTTTTTTTCTAAAAATATTTATATGTATGTAAGGAAAAAATAGAAAATATGTGGTATGTTACTTTTATGGCTATTATAAAATAGAATATATCACGGTTCTATAATTATCCTATCATCCGAGAAACATACATCATCTTTAACTTTTCATTGAAGTCACATATTATTTATTTTTACTGTCAAAATTCATTCGACATTGTAGTTCCCGATAATCTTCATTGTCGCACAAATTTGAGAATAGAAGAAATAGTTTTCGTAGTACTATATTGTTATTGGTTCACAAATTATTAGATATCATTGCCATTGTTTGTTTGGCTAGACACATTATCCAATAAAACGAAACTCTGCCTCATAATTAGAGACCAGTCAGAAGTTTCTTAGAAAATACATTCAAGAATAAATGGATCGGAACATACAGGCCTATAAAATGGCCACTAAATCTCCAGACTTGACGTCCAGGAAATTTTTTCGTCAGCTCATATACAGAATAGTGTTTATGCTACGTCTTCGAGAGAAATATGAGACTTGAGAAGCAGGTGCATCTATACTTCGAACAATAGCAGCAGGAGCTATTAAAAGCATTAATATAGATCAAGCATGCATTTCTTTTTCCAATAAGAATTTATGTCGAAGATAATGTATAGCTTTATAACAATATAGCATTAGGAAGTGTTCAAAATGTTCGTTAAGATTCTTTAACTATTCCACATATTTCAAAATATTTAATAAACATCATATACAATAATTTTAAACATCTTTTCTTTCGAAAAATACCATGAATATAAAAGCTTTCCTCTGTTTTATTTTCTACTTACAATTACTACTTTCATAAAAAAAGCTGAGTAGTAATTCTATAGATTAAAATAAGAAAAATAATATTGACGAGTTTCGATATAATATTTGAATAGAACATGAATAAATCCTTTAAAAATCTTTCCTGGATAATTTATTAAATTCAATAAAAAATATGAACCTCCCTGCTTACAAGTTTTGAATCATCGAATTGTCTAACAAAAATTTCTCAATACCTCACACAGGTTAGCACAGCTACACGAAGAGTGTAAAATAAATTTT